>NC_047089.1:72071569-72696569 GCF_902459505.1 Geotrypetes seraphini | reverse complement strand
AATACAATTTCTTTTGATGCATTTTTTTGGACTTGTGAATTGAACAATAAATTTGATTTTTGTTATTTCATAACTTACCTGTGTGAGGCCATTCTGATTAAACTCATAGGATAAGTTTTGCACAACAGGGACTTCCTCCATCTTGGGGAAGCACGCTGGGGAGAACATTGTAAGCGTGGGCCGGTTACCGCAAGCCTTGAGGACCGGCCACGCTACACGTGGTATCAGAGTGGGATACAGCACCCCCTGTTGTTGGAAAATTTTTTTTTTTGGAAAAAAAAATAATAATTGTTTTTTTTTGGACTTACTTTTGAATTTGTTGGAGCTGATTATTGAGAAGCTGTGGACTTATGCTGGTGGACTAAGGACTTACAGACACCGGAAAACAAGCCGCAGGACAACCGGAAATCAGCTGCGCTGGGACCTTGGAAGCCGGTATTCCAGTTCTTTTGGAGAGCAGTTCCAAGCTCAGAGAGGCTCGGAGTCGGACGCAAGACCCATCCTGGAGGAGCGGTGGTATCCAGACCAGAGTCGGTGTGTTCCCGAGTACCAGAGTGATACAGTGCGCAGACTCATCAGTACCGCGGGTAAGAGTACCTAATCTAACGGGCTGTTGAGGATAAAAGTATCACTCAGGGAGGCTGGTCGGCTACACTGTGGGAGGAGGGTCAGGCAAAACTTAAAAGGAGCCACACTTGGTTTTGTTTCTTTTTGGATTCCATTTCAGGTGTTGGAGATGGAGCAGCAGCAGGTGTTGGCCCTGATCGCTGGAGAACGCCAGAAGCAGATCCAGGAGATGCAGGAGGTCTTCCAGACAAGCCAGGACCGCTGGAACCAGGCGCAGGACCGCGCACAGACACAGCACCAAGAACTCATGGCTGCAATGGGGGAGCAATCAAGACTGTTTGCACAGTTTCTTCAAGCCCCAAGGCAACCGATGATGGGTGCACCGCTATTAAATCCAGCACCCCAACAGCTGGTAGGAGCCAATCCTTTGGCTTGGATGCACTTACATAAAATTACACCCACTGATGAACCTGATGACTTTTTATCAGCCTTTGAAAGGACGGCCAATGCCGCTGGTTGGCCGCAGGAACAGTGGGCAGCACGATTGCTACCATGTTTGGCGGGCGAGACTTTGGCTGCCTTCCAAACCTTGAACCCTGATTTAGCCAGCAACTACCAAAATGTTAAAGCACACATTTTAGACTACTTAGGCTACACACATGAACATTATAGGCAGAAATTTAGATCGGCCATAATGGGAGAATACGAAAGACCTAAGGCCCTTGTCCAACGCCTAACTAAAATGGCTGAACGCTGGTTACAACCTTGCCTAGCCGACCCTAGGGCACTCTTTGCTGAGATTATTAAAGAGCAGTGCCTCGAATCAATGCCCAAGGAGCTCAGAGGCTGGGTGCAAAAGCAAGGATGTAAGAGCTTGATGCAAGTTTTGGAAGTATCTGAGGCTTATTTGGATGCTAGGGGTTCTGCAGGGGAAGTTAGGGTAGTTCCTTCTTCCAGAGGTGAGGTAGGGAAAGAGTCTATACCTACCAATAGACACACCATTCCCCAAAAACCACCCTTTAGGGAGATGAAAACTCCTGAGCCCGGGGGTCCCGCACGTAGGGAGGGTCCCAAATGTTTCCGCTGTGGTAAAGTGGGCCATATACAGCAGAACTGCCAGGTTAAAAAGGACCTGGTGGCTTTGAGGGGGACGGACATACCGGAGGGGACGGGATCCTACCTTACTCAGGTGTCAGTAGGGGGGCAGCTGTCCGTGGCTCTGGTGGATACTGGCGCTGACCAATCCATGGTGGCAACTCGACTCTGGAAAAAAATCTTTCCTGATGATCAGAAGGGAGCCGGGTCGATTGCTATCAGATGTATTCATGGAGATAGTGTCCAGTATCCTCTCAAGAGCACCACGATCTTACATAAAGACAGGGTTTATAGTTTGAAATTGGCAGTAGTGCCGGAAGCCCCATTTGACCTTATATTAGGCCGGGACTGGGGGGGTTTAGGAGAATACTTAGGGAACAAACAAGGATGTGTGAACACTCGGTCGCAAAAGCCCTCAACCTCGGCTGAAGGAGAACAATTAGGAGAGGTATTTCCTTTCCAAGAGGGCGTGTTCCGTAGATACCCCCAGAGACATGAAGTCCCTAATAAAGTAGGGAAAAAGAAGCAAAAGCACCAGCGAAGGCAGGCTCTGGGTCAGGTATCAGCGAGCCAGGAGATCCCCACCCTTCCTAAGGAAATTATGATGATGTTCCCCACTTTTGCTGCGGAACAGAAAGCAGATCCCTCTCTGGTGGAGGCCTGGCAACAGGTTGCTGAGCCTAGGCAGGGTAGACAGGCCTTTAAGATAAAGGGAGGGCTACTCTACCACCAGGAGGTAGAGGGTATAGGAACCTCGGAAGAACAGTTGGTGGTTCCAAGAGGGTTTAGGAAGGTCGTTCTTCACACTGCTCATGACCATCCCTTAGCAGGGCATAAGGGGGCAGAGGCCTCATTGAAACAGGTTAGGCGTAGGTTTTTTTGGCCAGGGGTGCGGCAGGATGTACTGGACTATTGTACAGCTTGCCCTACATGCCAAAAATTGTCCTTAGGGAAACCTCTTCGAGCACCTCTAATTCCTATCCCTAGAGTAGCTGACCCCTGTAGTAGATTGGCTATGGATATCGTGGGACCCTTGGAAAAACCCCCACGGGGATACAGTTTTATTCTAGTGGTGATGGATGTAGCCACTAGATTCCCATGGGCCTTTCCTTTAAGGAAGATGTCATCTGCTGCCATTATGAAGGAACTCACAGGGTTATTCAGTATGATAGGGTTCCCTCGTGAGGTTCTCACAGACCAGGGCAGTAATTTCATGTCCAAGGAAATGCAGGACTATTGGCGAGGGTTTGGAATTAGGCCCATTCGGACGTCAGCATATCACCCTCAGGCTAACGGACTGGTCGAACGCTTCAACCAGACCTTAAAACAAATGTTAAAGAAAGGCTTAGATGGGAACATGAAAGATTGGGATTTATGGGTGCCCTTTGTACTTCTAGCTTGCAGGGAGAAGGTTCAAGACTCACTAGGAGTGAGCCCATTCGAAATGTTATTTGGGAGGAATCCTAGGGGCATTTTGGATGTATTAAAGGAAGGGTGTAGTCCCTCAGAGGATGCCGACACCAACTTAATATCCTACATGACACAATTGAAGCACCGGCTAACGCAGGTGGCGCAAATTGGCAAGAATAATCTAGAATGGAGCCAGAGGAGGCAAAAGATTTATTATGATCGGAAGTCCCGGGAGAGACATCTGCAAGTAGGAGATAGGGTGCTAATTTTGGTGCCTACTGACCCACATAAATTCTTAGCACAGTGGAAGGGTCCGGCCACTGTGGTAAAAAGATTGAATGAGGTGGACTATCAGGTTAGAGATGAGAAGGGACGGGAGCAAACTTACCACATCAACCTGCTCAAGCCCTGGAAGGACAGGGAAACTTTAGCACTGATAGCACAACGAATCCAAGAGGAAGATTTTGGGCCCCAGGTGGCAGACCTTGCTCAGGAAGAAGGGGTCAATGTAGGTACAGAACTCTCTGACGCCCAGGTGCAACAGGTAGGGACATTGATTAAGACCTTCGAAGACGTGTTCTCTGCTACCCCTGGGCGCACTGAGGTGGTGGCACATGAGATCATTACTACACCGGGTAAGATAGTGCGGGTCAAACCGTATAGGTTGTCGGAAGGAAAAAAGAAGCTAGTACAAAATCTAGTGGACGAGATGTTAACCTTAGGAGTCATTGAGCCCTCACTTAGCCCATGGTGCAGTCCGATTGTAATTGTACCCAAGGCAGATGGGTCCCCTAGATTTTGTATAGACTTCCGTCAACTTAATGAGGTCTCACAATTCGACGCTTTCCCCATGCCACGGGTGGATGAGTTATTGGACTGTTTGGGACAGGCCCAATACTTATCCACACTTGACTTAACGAAAGGGTACTGGCAGATACCCTTAATGCCAGATGCTAGGCCCAAGACAGCCTTTAGTACTCCTGCTGGCCTATTCCAATTTAGGCGCATGCCTTTTGGACTTCATGGCGCTGCTGCAACTTGTCAAAGGCTAGTCAACGAGGTGCTGCGGGACCACCATCCCTACGCGGAGGCATACCTCGATGATATTGTCATCCACTCGAGTAATTGGACTCAGCACTTGGAACATGTTGCGGCAGTCCTGAGGTCATTAAGAAAGGCTGGCCTAACGGTCAATCCCAAGAAATGTTTTCTGGGACAGAGGGAGGTAAGATACTTGGGCTATGTGGTAGGCCGGGGTCAGGTGAAACCACTAGTGGACAAAGTCCAGTGTATTAAGTCCTACCCCTTACCTGTCACGAAGAAGCAGCTAAGAGGATTCTTGGGGCTTATAGGCTATTATAGAAGTTTTATTCCCCAGTTTGCTACCAGAGCGGCTCCACTCACGAACATGTTAAAGAAAGATAAATCAGATACCTTATACTGGGAAGCGCTAGGACAGGAGGCCTTGGAAGACCTGAAAGGATGTCTCTGTTCAGAGCCAGTTCTAAGGGCTGTTGATTTCTCTAAACCCATGATCTTACAGACTGATGCTTCCACGAGCGGATTGGGGGCTATTCTCAGCCAGGAGGTGCAGGGAGTAGAACACCCAATCCTATATCTCAGTCGTAAGCTTCATGACAATGAAAGAAAGTACGCCACAGTGGAGCTAGAATGCCTAGCCGCAAAGTGGGCTATGCAGACCCTAGTTCACTACCTAGAGGGCCAGGAATTCACATTGGTGACAGACCATGCAGCTCTCAAGTGGTTAAACACGATGAGAAACAACAATGCTAGGCTGACCCGGTGGTACCTTGCCCTCCAAACATTTAGATTCAATGTAGTACACAGGCCAGGTCATTTAAGCACTAATGTGGACAGGCTTTCCCGTTTGCAGGAGAACCCGGAGGAAGTTAGACCATGCCCGGGTGGTCATGGTTTAAGGGGGAGGGTATGTCACAAGCCCGAGTCCAATGCCGGCCTTGTGCCAGGGAAGAATCATAAAAATCACTCCCTGAAACTTGTCCGGGCCAACCATGTTATCCCTGATAGGCAGGAACATGACCAGAAAGCACAGGCTGTGTTCAGACCTAATGCAGAACACAGCCTGGTGAAATCTGGTAAGGCCCCTTTAAATCCTCCATTTTGTGGAAAGCTGGCTAAGCAGGGGAAAAGGCAAACACAGCTGAAGGAAGTTCAGCCCCGGAGTAGGGCTGGGCGTGGTACAGCAGCTTGGCAGCATTTAGAGAGCTGGCTGACCAAGAGAAAGGGGAAGACTGGAGAAGCTCTCATGTGGAAGGAGCCTCCAATTCCTCCAGAGCCACGGGATGTGGAAATGTTGGACTCTGAACCAGTTGAAACAACCTTGGTAAATCCAGAATGTGAAGATATGGATTACAGTGTTTCACCAGAGGTGGGATTGCATGAAGCAATGGAAATCAGTTAGTTTGGAATTGGTTTTTTTTGTAATTAAGATGTGAATATTTCCAATTCTGCTGTGCATGAGGTTTTTGGTAAGCATGCTAGCTAAAGGGAGATATGCTAGTGAAAATGTGTTTGCTTTAATGAGAAGTTTTATTTTTCTTGCTTACCAAGAGTGCTGCTGTGGAAGGAACTGCAGCAGGTACTTATTCAGAAAGTGTAAATATCCTGTAAGCTTGAGACAGGATTTACACAGCACCAGGGTGAATAGTTTTCAGAGTTTCCTTTGTTTGAGAGTCAAGGACTGTTAGACTCTGCTACACCTGGGACATTGATAAAGAACTTTGGAACAGATATCCAGACCAGGCTGGTTACAATGATATTTTGTTTGTGTTATTTTTGCCAAAGACCATTGGAATACAATTTCTTTTGATGCATTTTTTTGGACTTGTGAATTGAACAATAAATTTGATTTTTGTTATTTCATAACTTACCTGTGTGAGGCCATTCTGATTAAACTCATAGGATAAGTTTTGCACAACAGGGACTTCCTCCATCTTGGGGAAGCACGCTGGGAAGAACATTGTAAGCGTGGGCCGGTTACCGCGAGCCTTGAGGACCGGCCACGCTACAATATATATATATATATATATACACCTATATACCTATCTATATATATATACCCCTGAGGAAGGCTTTTATATCCAAAACATGGACCATGTTGGGGTCCACCATCACAAGGGCTGAAAGACTCTTTTGTTAGACCTACAAATCTTTGTGTATATGTTGTATGTGTATTATTTTATTTGTGCATTCTCAATAAACTGCTCGTGTCCCTTCCCCACTCCTTTTTTGTATCGTATTTACAAAAAAACCATACCTGAATGTTTGGTATCATAGGCCCAGGTAAATGCCACACATACAAGGTCTGTTCAAAATGTTCCAGAACAGTTTGAATTACTCACCAATATGAAGTTCATTTGAGACGTGATAAGTGGCACTGAATAGCTTGAAACCTCCCTTCCTGACGATGCTAACGTGAAACTCGCGTCAAAGGGAGGCCTAGTGGTTTCTTTTGCACAGGGGCATTTAGGGAATTATACTGAAGATCTGTACAAGTGCAGGAGATACAGAAACCCCGCCTTTTCATTAAAAACAACTGTGCTGTACAGCACCCTCACTTTGCAGCATGTGGCAATAAAGTGATCTACAACACTGGAGCTGATGAAGTTTTACCTGCCTTTTGCCATTTGTAGGACACAGACCATAGAAGTCTGTCCAGCATCAGTCTTGGTTCTTCCAGTGCTGGAGATGCCAAATCGTTTTTCAGTCTTTTGACATTTGTGAGACATGGACTGTATAAGTCTGTCTGGTAACAGACTCAGTTCCCACTACTCTTGTCCAAGATAACACCTCAGTAGCTATGTTGTGTTTCCACCACCTTTGTATTTATACATCTCCTGTATCTTTCCCATGCATTTTTTAATTCACTCACTGTTTTTGACTCTTTCACCTCCCTGGAAAGGTGTTCCTGGGGTTTACCACATTCTCTGTAAAAAAAAAAAAAAAAAAAGAAGCATTTCCTGATGTCTATCTATCAGCAACTCCATTAATGTCCTCTAGTTCTACCATCCTTATGTCTCTTGAAGAGGTTTCTTTGAATATCAATACATTTTAAGTATTTATATGCCAATATTATATCACCTTTCTTTCTTATTTTCTCTAGTGTATACATATTCAAGTCCTCCAGGTTCTTCTCATTTGTCTTATGGCACAAACAGTACCAATTTTGTTACCTACCTCTAAATTATTTCAAGTCTAATTTTTATGCCAATCCCAGAGTTGGAGTTATAGATATCATACAATCTTATTTTGTAATAATAAAGCTGATGATTTCTTTTTTTCTTTTAAATATAAAGGTTTTTTTCATTGGAACTGCTGTTGTTTGATTTAATGAATGATGAGTCTGTTATTGTTAGTAAATGCTTCAATTCAAAACTCATAAATTATTTACACTAAATCATACTCCAGTCAAATCATGCTGACTTCACTTTTTATGATGATTCTATAAAATGCAATGCACTATGGGACTGTCATTCACAAGTAATTTTGCTTTTAGAACTGTCACTGACTATGACTTAGGCAGGTCATTTTGCCATGATTGCATATTAGAAATCAAGTTATTGAAATGCCTTTCTTTATTAAATGAGTTTTGATTCCATTGCTTTGAGAGATAATCTCCTTTTTCACTGTTCTTGATCTATAGAATAATTTCTTCAGACAGTATAGACTTCAAATTTAAGCCTAAAGACTTATTGAACAGATTACTAAAGAGAGGATGTCTGATAGAATGCATCAAAAAGACACATCAGGAGATCTTTTTTTTCTAATTTTGAGACTTTTCTATCTAATTCCTATTCAAGGAATGCGATTTTTAAAATGTTTATGCTTTTCCAGTGTATATCACAGTTGAGATCATATGGCAGTATCGGTCAAGCATTCCAGATGCATGATAGTTCATACAAACAGAAGGAGGAATGGAGGAAAAATCACTACAAAGATACAAAAATATACTCCACTAAGTAGGGCACAGTCACTCAGCATTTTGAGACGAGGAAAGAAAAACCTCATTACTAGTGAGCCTATTGTAGTAAGGCTCTATCACAGGCATAAAAAACTTTCCTGTCTGAATAATGCGGGGAGAACACTCTGTATAGTATCACAAAAAAATAAAGGTTACATGTGGCCTACAATTGTTTTGTGGTAAGGATTCACTTCTTCAGGGCCAATCACTGTTTTATTAATGCAGAGAAATCTCTGCCTTCACTGGTGCAAGATTAAAGCTTAACTTCCTTGAAAGGTAGAACTATCTCTGTGTTATTAGGAAATATGAGGAAATAATAGTGATTAAGCAAAATAATATTGCTAATTTTACTAGAACGTGGGCTTCTCTAGATGAGTTCTGAAGGACTTCAATGATAATGTTAATTGACCCTATTATGCTTTGAGAATACGCAGCTTATTATTTTGTAGTATTGTATTAATGATATGCTTTATGTACATTTCTGCAATGTAGTATTGTATTGCTGTTATGTTTATCTATACATTTCTGTATTTTAAAAATTCAATAAAATATTATTTATTTTTTTAAGTTCAAGAAATTTTTTATTGAAATTTATAAGAACAAAAATCAAAGATTAACAGTCTTGGGAAAGCTTTGATTATTACTGCTAGATGTCCAAGTCTAAGACCACCCAGAACATGCCTCCAACATGCTCCATTTAGTTTTGAATGTGCAGCAGCTAGGATGCCTCACAAGGGCCTGGATTCTGCAAAGTGCGTCCCAGTTTTAGGCAGCTATAGGCATCGTACAGCTGTCTAATCAGCCAATCGGGATGCACATTTTTTTAACAAAATACTCCACAGGCAGGCCACATATATTGAAGGAGCCTCTAGGAGCAAGACTACTTAAGCTCGCCTCCTAGAGCCTGGGCAAATCAGGCCTTAGGCTTAGTGGGGATGAGCGGAGATGGCCGACCCGCTATGCCTAAGGCCTGATTGATCCAGGCTCTAGGAGGCGAGCTTAAGTGGTCTTGCTCCCGGACAAGGCGGGCCTGCCGGACGGACGGTAGCAAAACTCGGCTGGCCAACAATTAGAGGTTAGTTGGGAAAAGATTAGGGGGGTTAACAAGGGGGGTCCGGGCAGGGGGTCATCCTCCGGCATGAAGGGTTGGGTATCCTTCTGCCGGTGATCAGGAAGTATCCTCCAGCAGGAGGTGTTGGGCACCCTCCTGCCAACGATCATCCGGGGGAGGGGCAGGCGGTCGCAGCCGCTATACCTATCATGGCAGGGAGATCCCTTGCCATGATAAGTGTAGCGGCCGCGTCTACTTTAACCCGATTCTGTAACCGGCATATGTAACATAGATGTTGGTTACAGAATCGGGGTTAGTGTAGGCCTGATTCTGTATAGGACGCCCCTCCTGGGCGTCCTATACAGAATTCGGGCCATGATGTCCAGAAAGATGGTTTCAAAAATCAGATTTTGATTACTTTGGTGAGAAAAATGTCGTGCTGATTTATGCCATTTTTTTTAATTTTTTTTTTACATTTTAGTGTTTTGAAAATGCTCCTAATAGTAAACTTAAGGAAAATAATCCCCAGTACTAATCTCTGAAAAAGAAACATTTTAATATTCTTCTTAAAGACTTTATAATTAACCCCCTTTTTTACAAAACCACAAAAGCATTTTTTAGTGCAGGCTGGCACGTTGAATGTTCTGCACTGCTCCCGACACTCATAGAGTTCCTATAAGCATCGGGAAAAGCATAGAGCTTTCAGTGTGCCAGCCAGCGCTAAAAAAACACTTCTGTGGTTTTGTAAACAGTAGGGTAAAAGAGGCCATTAAAATACTGGAAATCTCCTTCTCCAATTTAGCTACTTGAAAGACAAATTAATTTTCAAATATTCTTAATCTCTTCGTGCCCTTTGATGATGGAAGATAGAGTTTATGTTTTGTACCAATGATGATTATTAAGCGATGTATTTATTGTTAATTTGTTTGAACATATGTCACACTTATTGTAAGTTTGAAAAAGAATAAAGAATTTTAAAAAAAAAATTATTTTTCCTATGAACTTTGGAGAGATTATTTGACTGAAAAAAACTGATATTCAGACTGCAGGAAACAGTGGAGCTAGGTTCTTCTGGTCCATTTCCAATGACCGGCATTGATTATCCATGGGTTGTTGTTTTTTGGTCCACACTAACTTAGGCATCCTTTTGCGAAGTTGTGTTGGGCTTTTTTTTATTGCCAGCCGTGGCGGTATTAGCTCTGATGCTCATAGGAATTATATGAGCATCTGAGCTAATACCACTACAGCCAGGGATAAAAAGGCCTAAAATGGGTTTGCAAAAGGGGAAATTAACCAGGTCTGGCAGGTTAAATTAACAGTAGCCAAGATAGGACTGTTGAAAAATCATTCAAGTATATATTGGAGAAAACCAAACACTTGGTACTCTACTAAAGAGCGTGATTAAAGGAAAGCATATACAAAACTGTATAGATACACTTTTCAAATATGTTAATCAACTTTTGCACTGATCAAACTGACATCACTTTGAAGTCAAAAATATACTCAGATCACAGAGGCAAAAACAAGGGGCTGAGGCTCCAAGAATATTGCCTCACCACCTAGTCATCGCAAATAGTTAAGTCAAGTGAAAAAATCATCAAACTTCTTCGCTATAAACTAGCATATAGACTTTCTTAAGCTGTTAGACCAGTGATTCCCAACCCTGTCCTGGAGGAACACCAGGCCAATCGGGTTTTCAGGCTAGCCCTAATGAATATGCATGAGAGAGATTTGCATATGATGGAAGTGATAGGCATGCAAATTTGCTTCATGCATATTCATTAGGGCTAGCCTGAAAACCCAATTGGCCTGGTGTTCCTCCAGGACAGGGTTGGGAACCACTGTGTTAGACTATTTCAAGCATAAAACTTAGCTTGGTCAGAGGTTTCAAAGTGGCCTATTTTGATCCTGTGTCAGGGAACCAATTGAAGCACTCAAAAATACTTTATTAAGGGTGGTGATGTCTCAAAAGGTTTAGATGGAAATTCCAAACATCTGTGCTTCCTCCTCGTGATTTCTCGGTGGAGGAAGCACACATTCTGTATGGTCTGAGATTTTTAGTAGCTGTTTAGAACAAAATATCTTGGCAAATATATATTTGCCAATGTAGTTTCCTTTTCAACAACATTTTCTTAATTCAATCTACATATATTCCTAGAATTTTTATACATGAAAAAAGTTTATATTCTGTTTGATTAATAGTAATTGATGAGAGGTTACGATTTTTTGCAGGTTGCATGTTAAAATATCCATGGTACCCTGATCTCAGTCAGCATAGATGACTTAGCACCTCTTACTTAGTTACACAAAATCCACTAAACCCCAATTTCTATATAATGTGGCTAAATTTATGTATACTGTATATATTGGTGCATGTAGTCAATGTACTTAATTGATTGATATGCTTAATTGGCACCAATAATTTGCAATTAATAACTCATAATTGACATCAATTGGAATTAATTGAAAGTTGGCCACCTACCTTGATAAGCACAAAGCACAAAGGGAAGCCTCTAAATCATTTTGAATTGGACAGAAGGCTTCGAGGTCAGCCGCCAGCAGCAGGTAGGGAGCTCTGCCAGCAGGCTGTGAAGAGACAAAGAGAGAGTGCACATTTCACAGAAGGCAGTAGGAAGTTATGTAACCTCCTACCACCAATTCTGTGGGGACCATGGCCCCTGTGTACCCCCCCTCCCCGATTCTGACACCTATGCTATAGGTGAGCCATTGTGAAATTTCTGAGACTCTCTTTCACTAGGAGCTGTGAATGCTACTTCTGTGACATGCTCTTTCTCAGTCACCTTAAGGAGAAGATCTGACCTGTAAATCAATCCAAACTCTTCATGACACTACACAATACTCTCATTTAGCGAACAAGTTGACTTAGATTATTTTTAATATATAACCTATCATTTTTAGGATTCTGATATTGTATCCCTTATAAAATTCCTCTTGAAGAAAATTCATTGTTTTATGTTCTTTGTTTAATAATATATTTGCATTATTTTGGCATGTAGGTCAAGATCGTCAACTGCAAAAATTGCCAACAGTTTAACAGCATGTCAGTTCTTCAATTCATTCATAATTTTTGCACATATATTTTCTCTAACATATAAATCATTTGTCAGAAAGAGTTTTGAGTGTAAGTGCTTTATTGGTCGTGCTGATAGTGAATTTCACCTACTGCTCCTTATCTGCAACTGCGTCATCGATCAAGCTCTGTCACATTCAATTCTGAGCAGAATTTGAAATATGAATAGTTTGTTAAAGATTGTAGATTCTAAACTACTTAAATATTTCAGGAATCATGGATGTGTTGCTTTGAAAAATATTGGATTGTCACTGTGTATTTGGAGTGTTTGGTAAAATCAGGTAATATATAGGACATGAAAAAAAAAAAACCTGGCTAACAATGGACCCCTAAGATTTCATCTACTCCATTTCCTGATCCAGAAGTGTTATCCCAGCCACATGCTTGCCTTACCTGCCTTTACACTTATCCAGCTATTGTAGATCCCACCACATCTGATTTCTTGCATAGTTTATAAACAGGTTACTATTTACAGCAACAATCATTGTGGAACAAGTATTTCACCACAGCTTTATTAACTATTCACATCATCTTTAACTCACAATTAAATCCAGATATTATAAAACAGGGCTGCCCAAGTCCGGTCCTCGAGATCTACTGGCAGGCCAGGTTTTCAGGATATCCACAATGAACATGCATGAGAGAGATTTGCATACCAAGAAGGCAGTGCAGGCAAATCTCTCTCATGCATATTCATTGTGGATATCATGAAAACCTGGCCAGCCAGTAGATCTCGAGGACCGGACTTGGACAGCCCTGCTAGAAAACATCAAATACTCCGAATCAGCTTCACAATCCCAGAGATGAAACTAGCTCCCCTTTTAATTGCATACTTTTAAAACATCATACAAACATGACCCATGAAATGTCAGGCATCTCCCAAACGCATCTGAGATCAATGCTCCCATTTTCTACCACAAGTGGTGACAGCCTAGAGCTTGTCACCACTCTCCCACAAACTTAAGCTGCAGTCAAACAAGACTTCATGCAATCTTCCAACAAATCCTGAATGCCCTTGTATTGCTCTATGGTACGGCTGCACCTTGACTACTGTGTGTAATTTTATTCATCACATCTCAAAAAAAAAAGATATAGCAGAATTCAAAAAGGTACAGAGACGAGGGATGACAATGATAACAAGGATGATACAACTTCCCTAGGAGGAAAGGATAAAGTGACTAGGGCTCTTCAGCTTGGAGAACATATGGTTCAGGGGTGATATGATAGAGATCTATAAAATACTGAGTGGAGTGAAAAGGGTAGATGTGAATCACGGGTTTATGCTTTCTAAAAATACTAGGATTAGGGGGCATGCAATAAAGCTACTAAGTAGTAGATTAAAACAAAACAGATAAAATATTTTTTCTTGCAATGTATATTTAAACTCTGGAATTTGTTGCCAAAGAATGTGGTGAAATCAGTTAGCTTAGCAGGGTTTTAAAAAAAGTTTGGATAATTTCCTAAAAGAAAAATCAATAGGCCATTATTGAGATGCCTTCAGGAAATCTGCTGCATATTCCTAGGATATATAGAAGATGATTTGGAATATTTGATGTTTTATAGCAGGGCTGTCTAAAGTTAGGTGCAGTTCCGGTACATTCTATAAACTGTGCCTTGCTTTAAGTGTGTTTTATAGAAGAGCACTTTTATAGGCACCATATATAGCATTTCCTCTCAAATGTTAGCAAAGGTGCTTCAATATTCAACAGCTATTTCACTTTCTGACTCTGGAAGACACTTATATTACATATAGCTATTAAAATCCCTTTCACATTTATATACCTAGGAACTTTTCTTAATTTTAATACACTCACTAGTGAAGGGTACCAAACAGCACAATGAAAAGTAACTTAAATACATTGAGATTCATGTAAAAAAAAAACCAACAACAACAATGCATATTGTTTTATTCTGCACCTTGAATGATATTAAAGCAGCAAAGAAGTTTCTGAAGTTTAGATGCTTGGAGGTTGGGCCTAGAATGTTTCATTCCTCCTTTGTATTTTGTTTTTTTTTTGTTCAGAGCGGAGTAAACATTCCATTATCATTACAATCTAGGCTGAGAAATGGGCAACTTAAAATCTAAAAAAGTTTCCTGTTCAGTATTCTTTACAATATGAAGAGTTGTTGTGGAAGATTTTCTTCCTGTATCTGCATTGAATCTACATATGCCATATGAAAGCTAGAAGTTATCATAATGCTTTGGCAGAAGGTCATATAAAGGCACACAGATTAATCCAGTGCTGAGGGACTTCATACTTCTGAACTTATTAGAGTTTCAAGGTAGAATGACTGAAACCTGGTGACAATTACTGTTTCATTCACTAGAACTTAACTAGAAAAGCTGGGTATTTATAAATGCTTCCTCTGCCACTTTAACTCTTCTGGAATAGAAATAGTGGTAGTCAGTGTATTAGAATGCTAATAATGCAGGGGTTAATTTTGGAATACAGGTATATATATATATTTATTTATAGACCCTGTCTTGAAATTGGCTCTACTCTCTGGTAACACTTATATCGATAATATAGCTATTGTTTTGTTAACATCTAGTATCACTTTGGATACGTATAATCCTATTATTACTAATTCTATTCTGTATTTGCTTGAGCTTGATAAAATTTTGGAAGTATCGATCTTTAAATCAGCGAGGGTGTCTATTTGGAATAATTCACTGACTAAAATAGGTGACTGCAGTTTGCTGATGAAGTGGGCCAGTTTAGGTATTTGGTGCATTGGGGATGTCTGTAATCAATTATCATTTGCAGATATTAAGACTAAATTTGGTCTTCCATCTACCTTTTTCTACCAGTAGCTTCAGCTTTCTATATAAGAACATAAGAATAGCCTTACTGGGTCAGTTCATTGGGCCATCAAGCCATGTAGCTCGTTCTCACGGTGACCAATCCAGGTCACTAGTACCTGGCCAAAACCCAAAGAGTAGCAACATTCCATGCTACTGACCCAGGGCAATCAGTGGCTTCCCCCATGTCTTTCTTAATAACAGTTTATGGACCTTTCCTCCAGGAAATTGTCCAAAACTTTACTTAAAACAAGCTATACTATTCGCTCTTACCACAACATCTGGCAATGCGTTCTAGAGCTTAACTATTCTCTCAGTGAAAAAATATATTTCCTCCTATTGGTTTTAAAAATATTTCACTGTAACTTCATTGAGTGTCCCCTAGTCTTTGTAATTTTTGACGGAGTGAAAAATCGATTCACTTGTACCCGTTCTACTCCACTCTGCATAAGCTTACTTCTTCATTTGGGAGGTATTCAGCTGGCCAACCCCACTGATTATTGTTTCACTTGTTCCATGCACTCCTGAGTAGGTGGGTACTGTTGTCATGCCACTTGTCTTTACCTCTCTTTTCATATCTTTGCACTAGCAATATGCACAACAAACTTGTTCAGTTCAGTTCATGTTCAGTTCAGTCACTCATCTGATTGCATTTACCGTATTTGCCGGCGTATAAGACGACTGGGCGTATAAGACGACCCCCCAACTTTTACAGTTAAAATATAGAGTTTGTTATATACTCGCCGTATAAGACTACCCCTTCTTCCGCTCACCTTCTGCACAACCTTCTGCCTGCCTGTCCCCCCCTTGAAGGTCTGCACCCCCCGAAGGCCTGTACCCCCCCGAAGGCCTGCCCCCCCCTTGTAGGCCTGTCCCCCCCTTATAGGCCTGTCTCCCCCTTATAGGCCTGTCTCCCCCTTGAAGGCCTGCCTGCCTGCCTTTCCCCCCTTGAAGGCCTGTCCCCCCTTGAAGGCCTGCCTCCTGCCTGTCACTCCCTCCCCCTTGAAAGCCTGCCTGCCTGCCCGCCCGCCCCACCCTGAAGGCCTGATGCCCCGACCCACCCCGAAGGACCGCTCGCCCCCCTGGCCTCCCCGCACCACCTATGAAGCAGCCGCAGCAGGATCGCGAAGTCAGCGTCAGCGATCCCTGCGCTGCTTCCTGCGCCACGGTCCCGCCCCTCCTCTGACGTCAGAGGAGGGGCGGGATCGCTGACGCTGACTTCGCGATCCTGCTGCGGACTGCTTCACAGGTGGTGCAGGAAGGTCAGTGGGGCGAGCGGTCCTTCGGGGGTGGGGGGGATTGAACGGCAAGGCCGGGAGCACCCCCTTAGGGCTGGCACCCGGGGCGCACCGCCCCCCCCTTGGTACGCCACTGCATGTAAACAGTACCTGGCGTATAAGACGACCCCCGACTTTGGGGAGGATTTTAAGGTACTGAAAAGTCGTCTTATACGCCGGCAAATACGGTAAGTTACAGCGGGATTTTCCACTCACTTTTAATCAAACATGTCAAAATGTGTTGGCAGGCATCTGCCATAGAAACAACAGTTCTCTAAGGCATTGAGTAGCATGACAAACCCATGGCACCAAAAGAAAGCTAACGAGGCAGATTTTAGAAAGCATGTCCAAGTCAGTACGCGATCCTTTGCATCCACTTGCCATTAGGAAGATAAAATGACTATTGAGATACGTTTGTTCACCACTATGATGGCGGAATGTTTTCATTATTAGTTGTGACTGTTGGGCACACATGCACTCATTTTGAACACGTATTACAAGTATAGTTACCCAAAAAATAGGAACTTTGATATGTATAGTATTTATTGACAAATTCATCTTTGGGCTCATCATTTGTCATCTGTAAGCAGCCTATGGGAATAATAATAATAATAATAGCTTATATACCGCAATACCGTGAAGTTCTATGCAGTTTACAAAAGATTAAGCAAAGGTACAAATTGACTGACTTCAAGAGGGGAAGAAGAAAGAGAAGTAATTAGACAGGAAATTCATTGTTGAGGAGAAAAGTGATCAAAAGGACAGTAGGTCGCTATTGAGAGGAAAGCGATAAGTGGATCAGTTGTCAAGATGTTTTAGGAACAGGTGTGTTTTTAGATGTTTCCTAAATTCCTCATAAGTAGAGGGTGAAAGTAATTGTTCTAGGTCTTTACCCCATGATGCTGCTTGGTGTGAGAGAAGGAATTCATGGTGTTTTTTCAGTTTGCAACCTCTCACTGGGGGGGAAACGAAGTTGGAATGTGAACTTCTCTTGTGTCTGTTGGTTGAGAAGGAGAAAAGGTCAGTAATGTATTTTGGGGCAAGTCCGTGTAATGCTTTAAAGCAGAAACAGGCAAATTTGAACTTTACGCGCCTTCATCGGCAGCCAATGTAGCTGCCGGTAGTAGGGTGTCACGTGGTCAAATTTTTTTAGTCCAAAGATTAGTCTGACTGCCGCATTCTGCAACAGTTGTAGGCGTCGCATATTTTTTTGGGAAATTGCCAAATAGGCGATGTTACAGTAGTCAAGCAGGCTTAGTACGAGGGATTGGACTAGGATTCTAAAAGATGGGAAGATATGTGCCCAAGATAAGTGAAATCCAGTCTCAATCCAGTTTTGAAACATGATCTGTAAAAGTTATAGTAGCTATGTTCCAGTATCAACAAAATTGTAAAATTAGAAACAAGTGGTCTTAAAAAGGTCAGAGAGCTGAAAGAATGCAAAATTCACAGACTTCTGCACCACCACTGGTTTCAGACTTTTGCATACCACTGTGGGTGTGGTTAGGGGTGGATTCTGGGTAGATTTTGAGAGTGGTTTGATGTAGGTGATGTAGGTGCATAACTTAAGCATACTCATTTAGGCCAAGAAGACCTTGGCCTAAATGACTGTCAATTGTTTGTTTATCTTCCAACCTTATCCAGGGTGAGTTACACTCACATACAAAATACAAAATTACATATAACAAACAAGTTGCATCAATGACGTCCACAAGTCAGGTGCTATTTATAGAATAAGGGCCCTTGTGTTTAAAGAGCGCTGGATGATTTTTAATGTGTTATTAATTAATTTATTTGTGAGATTTATTAACCACCTTCATGAAGAGATTCACCCAAGATTGTGTACAGCAAGTACAATTCAAAATACTTAAAGCTTACAATTTTGTTAACAGCAAAAGGCAAGTTCGACCACGTCTCCCCACTCCTGTCCAAACTTCACTGGCTCCCAGTTCACTCCAGAGTCCTCTTTAAATGTGCCTGTTTAGCCTTCAAGATCCTACATGGCATCCTCCCTCCCGTTATCCCACTCTTCTGGAATTCCTCTAACCCTAATTCCACTAGATCCTCCCAAAAACTGAAACTATCATTCCCCTCTACAAAAGGCATATCCCACATAGGAAAACTAGGAACATCCCTCCCCTTTAGAACCACAGAATCAAGGAAACAGGTCTCTAGAGCAGAATACTTGACCAAATCAAAAGCCGTCAAAACGGCAGTCAGGGAGGCTAAGTTTCACATGGAGGAGTCTCTGGCAAAAAACATCAAGAAGGGAGATAAATCCTTCTTTAGGTATATCAGTGACAGAAGTAAAAACTCAGGCGGGATTGTACGTCTTAGGAAACCAAACGGAGACTATGTGGAAAAGGATTCGGAAAAAGCCCAACTATTAAATTAATACTTCAGCTCAGTATTCACTCGAGAAGCGCCGGGGCTTGGCCCTCAGCTACAGACAAGGGTTGACTCAGTTGACCCGTTCAGTAACTTCGAGTTTACGCCCAGCAGTGTCTACAGTGAGCTATCAAGGCTCAAGGTTAACAAGGCAATGGGACCTGACAACCTACACACCAGGGTGCTAAGGGAGCTGTGTGATGTCCTGGCGGAGCCACTGTCCAAGCTCTTCAACCTCTCCCTTAGGAAAGGCAGCGTCCCGTCGGACTGGAGGACGGCTAACGTCATTCCACTCCACAAGAAAGGTTCCAAGATGGAGACAGCAAACTACAGACCAGTGAGTCTAACATCAATAGTAAGCAAACTAATGGAAACTCTAATAAAACACCAATTGGATAAGATCCTGGATGAGGAGAATCTACGGGATCCCCGTCAACATGGATTTACAAAAGGGAGATCGTGCCAATCCAACCTGATCAGCTTCTTTGACTGGGTGACGAGGAAGCTAGATATTGGGGAGTCCCTGGACATCGTGTACCTGGACTTTAGCAAAGCATTCAATAGCGTACCACACCGCAGGTTGCTGAGCAAGATGAGTTCTATAGGATTAGGTGACACATTGACGAAATGGGTTGGGAACTGGCTTGGAGGTAGGCTTCAAAGGGTGGTGGTGAACGGCACACCCTCTGAAATGACGGAGGTGATCAGTGGAGTGCCACAGGGCTCGGTCTTGGGCCCAATCCTATTCAACATCTTTATAAGGGACTTGGCAGAAGGGCTTCGGGGTAAAATAACATTATTCGCCGATGACGCTAAACTAAATAATGTAGTGGGCAAATGCACAATAGATGATGTTTCAATGCCCGACAACATGATGCACGACCTACCTACTGGAGCGCTGATCTAGGTCCTGGCAACTCAGCTTCAATGCCAAAAAATGCAAAGTTATGCACCTGGGCAGCCAAAATCCATGTAAGACTTACACCCTAAATGGCGAGATCCTAACAAGAACTGAAGCAGAACGTGACCTAGGGGTGATCGTCAGTGAGGACATGAAGGCTGCCAATCAAGTGGAGCAAGCTTCATCCAAAGCAAGACAAGTCATAGGTTGCATACGCAGGGGTTTCGTCAGCCGAAAGCCAGAAGTCATTATGCCATTGTATAGATCCATGGTGAGGCCCCATCTGGAATACTGTGTGCAATTCTGGAGGCCGCATTATCGCAAGGATGTGCTGAGACTAGAGTCGGTTCAGAGAATGGCCACCCGGATGGTCTCAGGACTCAAGGATCTCCCATACGAGGAACGGCTAAACAAATTGCAGCTATACTCTCTCGAGGAGCGCAGAGAGAGGGGGGGGACATGATCGAGACGTTCAAGTATCTCTCGGGCCGCATTGAGACGGAGGAAGATATCTTCCTTTTCAAGGGTCCCACGACAACAAGAGGGCATCCGTGGAAAATTAGGGGAGGGAAACTACGAGCTGACACCAGGAAATTCTTTTTCACAGAAAGGGTGGTTGATCGCTGGAATAGTCTTCCACTGCATGTGATCGAGGCCAGCAGCGTGCCTGATTTTAAGGCCAAATGGGATCGTCACATGGGATCTATTCACAGGGCGAAGGTAGGGGAGGGATCTATTCACAGGGCGAAGGTAGGGGAGGGATATTAGGGTGGGCAGACTGAATGGGCCTTGGCCCTTATCTGCCGTCTATTTCTATGTTTCTATGTTTCTAACTCTGGAATAACCTCACATCCCCGCTCAGAATTTCAAGCTCCCTCCAATCCTTCCACAAACACCTGAAAACTTGGCTCTTTTCAAAAATCTAACACCTCCCGCTCTTTGGTACCCTGTCCCTCTTTATCTTCCTAGCTCCTTTCCTATAACCCTTCATTGTAGCTCCTTTTCAACCTAACCCTGTAAACCGTGCCGAGCTCTACGCTTATGGAGATGGCGCGGTATACAAACCTAAGGTTTATTTAGTTTAGCATAACAGTAGTAAAAATACCAAATATAAACATAAATAGGAGTGAGATAAACTCAGAATTAGCAAATTTATACTTAATAACAGAACTATTATGAAACAGTTTTAAAAATATACTTATTAACAGCACTGAAATTCAAATAAGAGAGATATAGTCCAATGTAAGCATAACATTTATGAAACAACTAATAAGCACACATCAGAACATTCAATAACACAGATATGATGCTAATGCATTTTTTCTTACAATACAGCTTATCATATACTCAAGGAGCCAAGTGCAGATACTAGTTGGGGACAAGATGGATGGTACAGAGTTCGTTGGGATAAACAGTTGGGAGGCTAAATTCAAGGCAACTGTTTATACTCAAGGCAAGTTGTTTATACAGTTAATCAAAATATAAGGAACTGATTTAATTACAGTGTGTGTAGCAAGCTAGTCCTGGTGTAGAATGAGTCTATAGTTTATCAACCTATGTATTAAAGGCTCAGGTGAAGAGGTAGAGGTAGTCCCTCTGGAAGGAAATTTCTTGCTCCCGTGGAGGAAAGCTTTTCCAGTAAGAATTGCTACGTCGGCTTTGTTACATTGTAAGAGAGAGATTTGTGCAAGTCTTAGGAGGATGTTAGCTATTACATCACTCTACCAATAGACTCCTGAGGCAGGTCCGGTTGGGCCGAAACACGATTATGTCGAGTCACGATATATCAATAAAAGACATTGAGCACCAGAGTCTTCACTGTTTTCTACTTCACCGATGGGTATCACATTGTACAATTTCTTTCAAAGAGACTATTATTGAATATTTGTTTTGTTTTATTGTATATCTCTACAGTATGCATGCTCTTTTTTTGTAAACCACCTCGAATTGTAGAGTGAGCAATATATAATAATTTTTTTATAGAAATAAATGGTTTTATTTAATCCTAAAAACAATGGGCTCCTGTTACTAAAAGGTACTAGAGATTTATAGTGCGGGATGGCAAAGAAAATGATCTGATGTAGGCTGGCGAGGTAAATGCACCAATGCTCATAGAATTCCTATGAGCGGCAGAGCATTTACTTTGCTGGCCCGCGCTAAGAACCTCTAGTGCAGTTTAGTAAAACCCAGCAAATATTTGATATTTTAATCAGGCAATTTAAATTAGAAAGGATCCCTGCTTTTTAATATTATGAACTGGGGAGCATATTATAAGGAAGCACAGGAGCACTAGTATACCAAGCGGCATTATGGGGCAAGGATTTGGAACATTTTATCATGTCCTACAATTCCTATGTGGAATTTAGGTGGCATTTAAAGACATATTTGTTTTCTAACTGGGTAATTAGTTTTCAATTTACTTGGACAACCTAAACTCTATAAACCCTATAGATCTTTACAGTCCTAATCTTCTAAAATCTTGGGTATCTAATTTCAACTTAATTGTGCATCCTATCTTCTGTAAACCGCATAGAACTTCATGGTCCTGTGGTATATAAGCTGATTGTTATGTTATGTTATGATATGGTGTGTGCTCTTTGAGTAGAACTTCAGCTGTTATGTATATGCAAAGTGAGAAAATATAACAGATATGTTGTATAGCATATTGCCAACGTTCATTAGGTGCCTTAGGATTGATTAAGGGGGTTAAAAAAAAGTCTTATGTTTTTTAATGCATCGTATCAAATTCAGTGCTTTGATGAAAGGTTGCCAGATGATATTTTGATGTCTAGTTTGCAACAAATGACATTTAAATTGAGAGAGAAAGATATTACCGCTTTCCTGCATGCAGATTTCAAGGTCATAGCTTTGCCTTCATGAGCATCCATTGTGGCCTCAGCCTCCACAACATATTTGTGGGATACATTCTGGTAGCACCCGTATTTTGAGACTATTTCTGAACTGTCTGTAACATATGTTGCTGTAAAATCTAATTCATGCGCCTGCTTTGTCTAGCACTGATTTTCTTTTCTATATTCTACTAAAACATATATCTGCATTTCTACAGAAATGAAAGCTTTTATTCATGGGTATGACATGAGTCTACGGAACTGTACCAATCAATGATTTTGCTCCTAGAGGCATAAAACTTGATGGTGCAGAAAAGGTTCTACCCAGCAGAGAAAGAAACAGCTGCTGTGTGACTGGGCTAAGGGACACTTTTTATAGATAAGACAGGGGCAGTCTTCATTTGCTACAATTAAAATGTTTCACTCTAGCCCTTTAAAACACACAATTCAGACCAATAAGCACATTTAAAATGCAAATACATGCAATTACAATCAGACCATTAATAATTTGGAGCCTTTCTCACAATTTTATGTGGCATCTAAATGGTGACCCATAAACATAAACTGGACAGGCTTCTTCTGCTAAAGAGGTTTGAACAAAATTATTTGTGTGAAATCAGCAAGATACATCAGCGAATGGATCATCCACATTTATTTAACCCTTTAATTGGCAGATGGTGAAAATGGAGAATCGCGGAGAGAGCGAGAGCCAGAAGGCCTTGAGCATGCGTAGATGCTCAAGGCCCAGGCAACAGGAAGGATCTTCGTTCACCGGCACGTCCTGTGGGCTGCTTGCCGGGACCAGATGAGGTAATGCTTCTGTTCAGATGGGGGGGGGGGGGTGCCGGTTCATGTGGAGGGGGGGTGCATTCGCGAGCGGGGGGGGAGCGATGCCAGTTCTCGGGGAGGGGGGTACTTGCAAAATGAGTCAACGCTCAGTTTGCGAGTCACGATTTGTGAGAATGTTTTGCTCGTCTTGCTCGTCAAATAAGCAACACTTATCTTATTCATCTTGTTTAGACTCCAGTGATGGCAAGATTCCAATACTGGAAGGAAAAGACCTGCTCTCAATTCTGGGAACTATCTTAAACCTGCGGGCTTTCAAAGTTTGCACTACTTCATTAATATTGGTTAGATACACCAGGAATCTCTAGAGATTTAACAAATCGTGCACTCAGCACTTGGTGCTCGACCCCTTGGTCCGGAAAACAAAGACACTACACAAGCGTTTTCAACTAGTGTGGAATTTATTAGGCCGCAGCCATAACAGCACTATTACATCACAACTATCATCAATTGAGCAGAATAACCAATCAGGTATGACCACCACATGATCAGGTGCACAGCATATGCCTCTTCATCCTCTCCGAATCTGAGTTGCCGTAACAGCTTCCCCTGCTCGCTGGACCTATCCCGTTCAAGGATGTGTCCTCTCATCAGCAGTACGTTGCTGTGAAGATCAGGGCCTGGCCTCCCTGCCGTCCAAGCAAGGTGACATGCCCAATTTCCTAAGCAATGTAAAGGTGTATGTCGTTGACTCATATGCTGTGCTTACCCTCCTTTCCAGTCTGGCTGCGACAGAAGTAGAGGGTGGGCGGGAGGGAAGCCGCGTCCGCCTCATGTGAAGCCGGATCGAAAGGGGCGACCTCCCCTTCGCTCACCCTAATCTATCCTACCCCCCTTCCCCCCCCCCCCTGCGCCTAGCCGATTGGCCCCCAAGGCTTCGGCCGATTTGTCATCGCTCCTCCCTAGGTGGTTCGGAGCTTGTTCTCAAATCGTGCACTCAGCACTTGGTGCTCGACCCCTTGGTCCGGAAAACAAAGACACTACACAAGCGTTTTCAACTAGTGTGGAATTTATTAGGCTGCAGCCATAACAGCACTATTACATCACAACTATCATCAATTGAGCAGAATAACCAATCAGGTATGACCACCACATGATCAGGTGCACAGCATATGCCTCTTCATCCTCTCCGAATCTGAGTTGCCGTAACAGCTTCCCCTGCTCGCTGGACCTATCCCGTTCAAGGATGTGTCCTCTCATCAGCAGTACGTTGCTGTGAAGATCAGGGCCTGGCCTCCCTGCCGTCCAAGCAAGGTGACATGCCCAATTTCCTAAGCAATGTAAAGGTGTATGTCGTTGACTCATATGCTGTGCTTACCCTCCACTACCCGGGATAGCGAAACCTCGCTTATCGCGGGTTCCCCCCAAGTGCTGTAGCTGCGGCCTATATGATACCCACTGCATGGGTATGCAAAGGTACTGATAACTTTTCGTACTGAATCGCCTCAGGTACTGATAACTTTTGCAATGAATCGCCTCAGTGTAATGAAATAACTTTTCGCAATGAATCGCCTCAGTGTAATGAAATATACGCAACCCACTGCACGGGTACAGTGCTCCAACTATAGTTATATATGCAACAAACGATAGCCAGCAATAATGGCCAATCGCATATAATAGCGTAAAATAGCATGTAAAGAGCATACAATAGCCAGCAATAGCATATAATGGCCAATCGCATATAATAGCATAAAATAGCATGTAAAGAGCATGGCCAATCGCATATAATAGCATATAATAGCGTAAAATAGCATGTAAAGAGCATACAATAGCCAGCAATAGCATATAATGGCCAATCGCATATAACAGCATAAAATAGCATGTAAAGAGCATGGCCAATCGCATATAATAGCATAAAATAGCATGTAAAGAGCATCCAATAGCCAGCAATAGCATATAATGGCCAATTGCATATAATAGCATAAAATAGCATGTAAAGAGCATGGCCAATCGCATATAATAGCATAAAATAGCATGTAAAGAGCATCCAATAGCCAGCAATAGCATATAATGGCCAATCGCATATCATAGCATAAAATAGCATGTAATCGCATATAATAGCATAAAATAGCATGTAGAGAGCATCCAATAGCCAGCAATAGCATATAATGGCCAATTGCATATAATAGCATAAAATAGCATGTAAAGAGCATGGCCAATCGCATATAATAGCATAAAATAGCATGTAGAGAGCATCCAATAGCCAGCAATAGCATATAATGGCCAATTGCATATAATAGCATAAAATAGCATGTAAAGAGCATGGCCAATCGCATATAATAGCATAAAATAGCATGTAAAGAGCATCCAATAGCCAGCAATAGCATATAATGGCCAATCGGATATCCTAGCATGTAATAGACTTTAAATAGCATACAATAGCCAGCCATAGCATATTGTGATAAGCCTAGCCAATGTAGAGCACATGCGATGTGCTGATAAGCGTTGCCACTGTACCGAGGAGCACATGCAATGTGCTGATAAGCGTTGCCAATGAGCCGCTGATGTTGTATATTGCTGATATTGCGCTGCCGTAGAAGCTGGCGCTGCAGTTGAGGCCGTGGAAGCCTCTGCTGTTGTATATTGCTGATATTGTGCTGCCGTAGAAGCTGCCGCTGCAGTTGAGGCCGTGGAAGCCTCTGCTGTGATAAGCCTAGCCAATGTAGAGCATTTGCGATGTGCTGATAAGCGTTGCCAATGTACCTAGGTGCTGAAAGCCTAGCAACTGTATGTGCTGATAAGCCTAGCCCTGCTGATAAGCCTAGCCCATGCACAGAGGAGCACATGCCATGTGCTGATAGGCCGTATAGAGGAGCACATGAAATGAGCTGAGAAGCCTAGCAAATGTACAGCGGAGGAGCACATGCAATGTGCTGATAAGCCTAGCAAATGTACAGCGGAGCACATGCAATGTGCTGATAAGCCTAGCAAATGTACAGTGGAGCACATGCAATGTGCTGATAAGCCTAGCAAATGTACAGTGGAGCACATGCAATGTGCTGATAAGCCTAGCCAATGCGGAGCCCATGCGACGTGCTAATAAGCCTAGCCAATGTATCTAAGCCGAGCCAATGTGCTGATAGGCCGTATAGAGGAGCACATGCCATGTGCTGATAAGCCTAGCAAATGTACGGGGGAGCACATGCAATGTGCTGAGAAGCCTAGCCAATGTACCGAGGAGCGCATGCAATGTGCTGATAAGCCTAGCCAATAGCCAATGTATATAGGAGCAAATGCCATGCGCTGATAATGTACAGTGGAGCAAATGCAATGTGTTGATAAGCCTAGCCAATGTACTTAATGTACTGATTGGCCGAGGAGCAAATGAAATTCGCTGATAAGCCAATGTACAGAGGAGCAAATGCCATGTGTTGATAAGCCTAGCGGAGCACCTCCAATGTACTGATAGGCCTATCCAATGTAGAGAGGAGCATATCCAATGTACTGATACAGAGGAGCATATCCAATGTACTGATAAGCCTATGTAGGCCTAGCCAATGTAGAAAGGAGCTTATCCAATGTACTGATACAGAGGAGCATATCCAATGTACTGATAAGCCTAGCCAATGTACAGAGGAGCACATCAAATGTACTGATAGGCCTAGCCAATGTACAGAGGAGCATAACCAATGCACCGATACAGAGGAGCATATCCAATGTACTGATAAGGTTAGCCACTGTACATAGGAGCACATGCAATGTGCTGATAAGCCTAGCCCTTGTACAGAGGAGCATATCCAATGTACTGATACAGCGGAGAATATCCCATGTACTGAAAAACCTACCCGATGTACAGAGGAGCATATCCAATGTACTGATAAGCCTAGCCTGTGTGTAAGGGAGGCATCGGACATAATGTCCCGTAGATGCTGTTGAGGTAAAGTAAACTCTCCTTCTGAAGGTCTTATAAATCCCATATGTAAGTCGTTAAATGGATAAAGTGAAAGTAGACCCCTTAAGGTCCCAGCTTCTATCCCTTTATAACTTTCATATAACCAAAGTAAAATTGTTCTATCTGTAGCCGATATGTGAGCACGCCGATTCCATCTATATCCCTCTAAAGCCCTGTCCCTTCGTGCATCGAACTTACCTCCCAGATGCTGATTATCGTACTGCCGCTGATTGCGAGTACGGGATTCAAGATATCAGCTGTTGTGCCGTTAATACATGAGGTGTGCAGGAATTGAGGTAGAACGATCTGGTGTGTCTAATGGAGCTCGTATAGCGTCCTCGTATAATGGGCCCGCTAAGGTCAAGAAAAGAAAATTTAAGGAAGCCCAATCAGATAACCCTGTAATGCTGTCGAAGAGAAGATAAAGTGGTACCATTGTAAAATGCCTGGATCTGGTTCCATCGGTTGTAGGATTCGTGGAAGACGAAACCACCTGACTACATGTGCTCTCGTATGGGGCCAGTGTTGTACAGTAGTGTGCATCAGAGCCGTGAATCGAAGTCTAAGGGCAGGACCTGTGAATCTAAGTCCCCGCCAAGTGGATGCAGCCCCAATCTCGGGAGATCCTATCCAAGGCTAAGCCACTGGACTATCTCATTTGTCCTCCAGCTTAGTGGGGTTAAATTCGAGGGCGGTGATAATGCAGCTAAAGTAATGTGTTGGGAACATAAGAAGAGCAGCATGTCACGAACAAATCGATGGTACTAGGAGAGACATCCATGAGAGAGACTTGTGTATCGGTGACGAAGAGGGAGAATGAGATTGCTAGATCGAGGGGATCCAAGAAGGTTAGGATGCCCTTATGGCGGGAGTCGGGTGTGTAGGGCTTGATGTAGCTTGCCCGTAGCTTGCGGTGGCGCAGCAGCTGAGGCAGGTGAAGAACCCGCTAATAAGCATTGGGTCAGTGCGTGAACACCGAGCCTGGCTATCTGCTGTTGTACCTCAGTCATGAAGTTGGTGAGCTCCAGCTGAGATGTGCGGCCGTAGAAGCCGCGGTAGTAGCGCGTGTGCTGGCCGAGGGCCTCTTCGGTGCTGTCGGGTTGGATCGTAACTTGCACCGAGATGGCATGGCTACGAGAAATACTAAGAGAATGAGACTGCAAGTACAGGCAGAAGTACTTGTGGCTTCAGTGATTGGGAAGATAAGTTATATAGCAGAAACGTAATAAGAAGACCCATATTCGTGACTTGCGCTGTCGAGAACTACTTTGAGAATGAGACTGTAAGTACCGGCTTAAGGAGGGTGGAACACTTCATTGTTTTATGCGGTAAAGTTATATAGCAGAAACTTATTAAGGAAAACCTATTGATCTCATTCTTTCCTCAAACTTTAACAAAAGCTCTATTTCACCCGTTGTTGATAATTATATGAATGGAGTCCTATTTGACCTCTCAGCTACATGACTACAGAGATAGAGAGACAGCAGGTGATGCTCTCAGGGGCAGGGCCGTATCACATTTTATTGTATGTGTTTACTTTAATCTGTAATTTGGCATCTACACAGTTCCATTCTGCCCGTCAGTGAGAGCGGTGTGGTAAGTTTTAAATAAACTATAAACTGAGCTCTGGCTCTGTAGGTGGTGTATTATTATACCTAGTTTGAACGGATGGGCTGTAAGAACATAACAGACTTTGATATTTAAAACAATGTTAATAATAAGAATATGATGTTCTTGCATCGGCTGGGAGGTAGCGACCCAATTCCCCCCCCTCTGCCGCCGAGACTGCCGCCTCGCCGCGGCCGGAGATGGGCCTAGCAGCTAAAAGAAAACCGGCACAGCAATGGGGCCCGTCGGAGCCCGCGGCCGCCAGAGGACGGAGACCCCAATCCCCCTTTTCCCCACCGCCGGATGCAGTGGGTAGGAGTAGTCGGCTGGCGCTACCAGGCCGAAGACCACCCCGATCCTATGAGAAAGGAACCGGGCAGCCGGGAAAGAGAGATGGGGCCTCTGGGGCCTCATTCGGAGGCCGCAGGCGAGGCCGCCTGGCGCAGGCCACCACCGAGCCTGGATAGATGTAGGAGCAGGGCGGCTGGGATACAGCGATGTGACCCGCCCGGAGGCCGCTGCTGCGTGGCCCTTTTTATTTATTTATTTAGTTATTATTAAGGTATAAGGCACAAAAGGTCAGAAGTGCTCTCCCAGCGAGCAAGCGGAGGCGAAGGCACGCCGCGACTAGGGCGGCGGAAAACAGGCAGGTGCGCCGACGGCGCCCCGACAGTCGCAACGGCCGAGTGGGGCGGGCCGCGGCGGCCAGGGCAGCAGAACGCCACGAAGCCCGACCCGGCCGCTGGAGATAGAAAACCGGGGGAGCCCGCGGCCCGCTGCCGCATGGCCGCCGCTGGCCGCAGACCGCGGCTGCCGCAGGCACCGCCACGTGGCAAATGCGGGCCATCTTTTTTTTTTTTTGCATTTAGCGCCGGCGCCCCGGGGCGCCGGTCGGAGGCGGTCGGTGCCGCGAGCCGCTTGCCCCAACGCGGCCCGCGGCCTAGGAGAAGGGGAGTTGTTGGCATTTAGCGCCGGCGCCCCGGTCGGAGGCGGTCGGTGCCGCGAGCCGCTTGCCCCAACGCGGCCCGGTCCCAGCCCGCCCGGTGCTTCCGCCCTCCCTGTCTGCTCGGCGCGCGGGAGGTTGGGCGGCGGCCGAAGACCACCCTCGAACCGCTCCCCTGCGATCGGGCGGCTGGGAGACAGCGATGGGCCCTGTTGGAGCCCGCGTTCCGCAGCCGCGTGGCAGGAGACCCCCATCCCCCGCCGGCTTGTTCAGGGAGGAGCGGGTGGGATGGCGCCAAGGCAGGAGATGGGCTGCGGAGCGGTGGGTAGGAGTAGTCGGCTTGCGTCGGCTGGCGCCACCAGGCCAAAAACCACCCCGATCCTTGCCCACGCGCCCGGGTCGCCGACTGAGAGTGCACGCAGCAACAGCACTCATGGCCACAGAGGTTCGCGGCCCAGACGGGCCAGCAACGCCTCCAGTCCGCCTGTCCCCCGAGACGCTCCCATCTCGCAGGATACGAGGGAGCGTCTCGGCGGGCCCTGCTAGGCCGCGACATAATAATGGCTAACACACAGAGGAGCAGATTCGGGGTGTGAGTTGCGCGCCGCTCCGTAGGGGTGAGTGCACGCCGGAAGCGGAGCGAGCCGGCGATGCACGTGGGGACACAAACCTGGCAATTAGGAGACACGTTGCCATGGTCTCCCGCGATCTCCCTTCCGCTCCCCTGGATCGGGGACTGCTCATTGCCGCGTGTGCAGCGGCCCAACGTCTCAGACCCTGTAGTCGGAGGCGCCCAAAGGACGCCCTGCCAGCCTCCTCCAGCCAGGTTAGAGACAAATCCATTGCTGCAGTGGGTGAGCGGAAGGGAAGCCGCGTCCGCCTCATGTGAAGCCGGATCGAAAGGGGCGACCTCCCCTTCGCTCACCCTAATCTATCCTACCCCCCTTCCCCCCCCCCCCCTGCGCCTAGCCGATTGGCCCCCAAGGCTTCGGCCGATTTGTCATCGCTTCTCCCTAGGTGGTTCGGAGCTTTTTCTTAAATAGCTGGGGATGGCTATCAGTTCATGGGAACTTGTTTGCAGAAAGTCAAAATTTCACCAGGGCATATCAGGCATAAAGCACCCAAGAGTGCATGCAAGGTTACCCATAAACATCATTTAAAGCCATCCACTAACTTAAAAAAAAACAATTAATGTGTTAAAAATTCTAATAAATATAAATTCATAAGTGCAAAGATTGAAGTGCCCAAAGTGTCAGGTGCAAAGTCACATCGTTCCTGAATTTCAAAAAGCGCACTAAGTGCAAAATCACTAATCGATGAGCCTTGAGAAAGCAAGAAATCACATTTGTCCAATAAATTTAAACTGCCATCTGCAAGGACTTATCTGAGAAGCCACCAACATTCATCTAGTAAGAGGGTCTGTTGTCTGGGAGTGCCAACTGATCGCCCTACAGAGCCCCATTTTCTTTCCTTCTTCAGAGGCAAACTCAGGGAAGTCTCCCACTGAAAATTAAACCAAGCTCTGCTTCTCTCCAGCGCGGCTCATACTAGAGTGAAATTGAGTGTTCATAAATGCTCAGGAGAGCTTCCAATATACCCACCTTTAAACAAAAATTGTGCACATGTACATCAAACCATTTAATGCCAGAAAATGGCTGTCATTCTTTCTTTGAAAAAGCATGCCATTTGCATCTATATATGACGTATGGAAATCCTATGTCACCAATGTATGCAAAAGAGCTGAATACCATATGGAAAAATGTGTATAGAAAAGGAAATGGCAAATAAAAACAAGACAAAGTCAGATTTAAATCCAATTAATGCAAAACTGGATCTACTAAGACCTAAACTTCAACTTCAACTTAAGCATCCCATTCACGGTTTAAACCAGGGGTGTCCAACCTGCGGACCCATGAAGTATTTTGTGCAGCTCCGGTCGAGGGCGATGCAGTGTTTTCCTCTGCTGCCCCCGGGTGTTTACTGTCTTTCTGGCTCCCTCCTCTTGTCTTGCTGCAGCGTTTGCGTGGCCCCAGAAACATTTTTTTCAGCCAATGCAGCCCAGGGAAGCCAAAAGGTTAGACATCCCTGGTTTAAACCATCAGGTGACCAACTTCCCAAATAAAAAAATCAATTTTTCTTTCTGTAATAAGATAGTATTAAGATCAACCTTCCCCGCCCCCCTCCCCCCTCGGTGAGGAAAACACTACCTGCAAAAATACAAACTGGAGATCATTAAAAGAATGGTTAGCAGACAAGCATGAGACACTTGAGGAGAAGTGGAGGGGCATAATCGAAAGGGACGTCTAAGTCCGTTTACGTCCATTTCGCAAGTCGTCCAAAGTCAAAAAGAGCCTAAGTCCCATTTTCGAAAGAGACGTCCAATGTCTTTTGACTTTCGAAAATCGTCCAATTATACGTCTTGAAGATCTGATTGTCCAAGCCGCCAAAACGTCGATCTTTAAAGCACATTTTCGTCCAATTGTCCATCCAAGTCCAAAACGTCTAGAACAAGCCCTATTGGATGTGGGAGGGGCCTGCAAAATGATGGACAGAACACCCAGGCAGGGCACCTAAATAGTGGGGTACCTTACAGGGCACTGCTGTGAACTTCACAAATAGTGTGCCATGGCTTCTCCTCACTACAGCTCCCTTATAGATGACGGGAGCCCCCGAAACCACCTCCAGAATCCCCTAGACCCACTTATCTACCACCCCAATAGCCCTTATGGCTGCAGGAGCCACTTATATGCCAGTAAAAAAGGGTTTTGGGGGTGTATAGGGCAGTGCACATGTTTAAGTATCAATGCAGTGATTACAGGGGCTTAAGGGCATGGGTCCTCCTCTCAATGGGTCCCTAACCCACCCCCAAGATGACTTAAGCTGCCTCTGTGCTGGACGACTAGGCTTTCCTATGCCAGGGGGCCAGGTGATGATGGTCTGGAGGCTGAATTTTAAAGTTGTGATTAAAATTATTATGGGGGTGGGGGGGTCGGTGATCACTGGGGTAGTGTGTGGGGGTCTGTGTTATGTGTTTCAGTGCATATCTGGTGAGTTTAGGTGGGTTTTTGTGACTTAGACCATGTTTAAAATGGTCTAAGTCACAACGTCCAAGTTCCGTCGATCGTGGGCTGTATTACTTTTGGTTATACATGCTGTACGACTAAGTCTAAGCTGGCCCATGTCCCGCCCAACTCCCGCCCTCAACATGCCTCCCGAAACATCCCATTAAGCTTTGGATGTTGAGCGGCACTATGAGGACCTAAGTCGTTTAGAAATACATCCAAAACCCGGTTTGATTATCGGCGCTTGGACGTTTTTGAGAAATGTTCGTCCAAGTGCCGACTTAGGCCGGTTTTTTGACGTTTTTCTCTTTCAATTATGAGTCCCTTAGAGTCCAGTTGTTGCAAACAAGAGCTTTGCTCAATGAGTTTCATCTTTAGAACTCTACATGCCTCTCCTACGTTCACAAGATGGCATGGACAACAAATTTCATAAATCACTTGAGAAGTTAAACAAGTAGTATGGTGCTTCATAAATCACCCTTTTATTAAGAGTCAACCGAGAACCTGAAGATCCAATGACCACATGGGGGTGATGGCAGGAGGGAGTGTGTGTGAGGGTTCTGGGGTGACGGAGGGAGGGAGTGTGAATCCCTCCTGCCAGCCAACTTGTGGTGGGGTTTGGGTATTCTCTGCCGCGGCTGCTCAGCTAATCATGGCAGGGAGATTTCCTTGCTGCATTCAGTTTAGTGGCCTCCTCTATTTGAAATGTAGGCCAGCATTTTGCTGGCCCTACATTTCAGGTATCTATCATGGCCGTAGGGAGATGCCTAGGACCACTTAAGCTCATCTAAGGCCACTTCCAGGTGAAACCATGCCTACACCAAGCCTTGGGCAAACTTAAGCGTCCCTAGGTACCTAACTGTACCTGTGATGCCTACAGTGTAGGCAGTCTGCCTTGGGTTACATAGAAACATAGAAAGAGACGGCAGATAAGGGCCACGGCCCATCTAGTCTGCCCACCCTAATGTCCCTCCCCTACCTTCGCCCTGTGAATAGATCCTTCCCCTACCTTCGCCCTGTGAATAGATCCCAAGTGACGATCCCATTTGGCTTTAAAATCAGGCACGCTGCTGGACTCGATCACATGCAGCGGAAGACTATTCCAGCGATCAACCACCCTTTCTGTGAAGAATAATTTTCTGGTGTCAGCTCGTAGTTTCCCTCCCCTAATTTTCCACGGATGCCCTCTTGTTGTCGTGGGACCCTTGAAAAGGAAGATATCTTCCTCCGTCTCTATGCAGCCTGTGAGATACTTGAATGTCTCGATCATGTCCCCCCTCTCTCTGCGCTCCTCGAGTGAGTATAGCTGTAATTTGTCTAGCCGTTCCTCGTATGGGAGATCCTTGAGTCCTGAGACCATCCGGGTGGCCATTCTCTGAACCGACTCCAGTCTCAGCACATCCTTGCGATAATGCGGCCTCCAGAATTGCACTTTGTTTTTGTTTTTTGTTTTTAAACCATGTGTTCCAATTGGCTGCTAAGACAGCAGTAGAACACCTACTGCTGCCTATAATAGGGACGCTCTTTATAGAATTTGGTCCTGTGTGTTTATGTGTATATGTGTCTGTGCACCTGTGTTAGTATTTCTGCAGGTGTGGTAGTAGAGTTGTCCCCGTGTCAGTGTTTCTGTGAGTGTTGGTAGATGTGCCCTGTATCAATGTTTCTGTGTGTTCGTGTCTGAGGGTGTGTCTCTATACTAGTGAATGTGTGTATCTGTCCTGCTATGTCAGTGTTGTGCCATTTCTGGTATTGGAAGCAGGTTGTGTGGGTGGTAGCTGATAGTGAGTGCTGCTGGTAACCATAGGTACAAGCAGTACATGGCTCCTGTATGTTATAGGTTTCATTTCTTGCCCCTCAATCCTTCTAGACACCTCTTGGGGCTATAGCACTTATTAGCCAGGCAGCTACCTCATGTGAAAACCTCAGTTTCTAGAAATGTTTCTCAGGAGAGACAATTATATTGTTTTCCCCAAGCAAAAGCAGCAGCAGCATGAAACTATGACAAAACTTTGTAAACTGTCACGATTTGCTTCTGTGCTTGGGATAATTGACTGTATACACATAGCTAACAGGTCATCAATCAACAAAGAAGCCATAGCTAACAGGTTACCTGTCAGCAAAGAAGCCATATAAAGGAATCAAACGTCTTTTCATTCCCTGAACAAGTAGGTAGTCTGCAATGGAATGTGTGTCTGTTAATCAGGCTTGTGCCATGATGCCTTCTGTCACAGTCAGGCCTACCTGACCACTTTGACAGTGAAAGACGAAAGTATGGCTTCTAGGTGAACACATGCCTCCTGCTCATGCTCTCTATCGACCAACTCTCTCTTCATTTCCATAGAGGAGCCTTTCTGAATATGTACTAAGCAGCCTGAGATGTACCAGGGACAGCTTTGAAGGAAATATCCATTTCTACCTGATCTTTTTGCCCCCTGCAGGTGACAGATGTTATCCTCTGAAGATCTGACTCGTGACTGCCTCCGCCAACCCTGAGGGGAAAACACAAGAAAATTAAAATAAAATGTATAATACAGAGAACATTTAGCATATTGAAGACCTGCATCAAGTAACTGAAGAACTTTGGCTAAATTGCACAACTCTCTAGGCAAAGTATTTGACAATTTTCTTGACTACTGCATGCGCCACATCCTCTCCTTCAACCACAAATCGCTTGAATGAAGAGGTCCAAAAGCTGCAACCCACTGATAATGATGAGGAGAGTAAAGGGGAAGGGGAAATGGATATGATATAACCATCATTTTGTGGGTACAATCAAAGTGGTTTTACATACTGTATACTATGTGCAGGAAGAACACTCCACAAGACCATGATTGCATTTTAGCTGCAATTAATGAGCTCATAGATAGACACTTTTTGTGTGTAAATAAATACATTTAAGTGATGTGTGTATGCATGTGTGTGGGGGGGGGGAGGGGTCATTTACGATATGACATCCAAATCCGAGTTTGGATGCTTTGTGGAACATACACAAAAACCCAGTAATGACCATGACCATTTTTGAAACAGAAAAATGTCTCTCTATGTTTCAAAAATGGTCATTTCTTAGACGTGCTTGTCCCGTGAACCATTTAAAAAGAAAAAAGAAAGTCCAAAAGAAAAATACACTAAACAAGTCACTGGGATGTAGGAGGGGCCAGCATTTTTAGTAGGCTAGCCACACAGACATCCCAGCAGAGCAGTGAAGCACCTTAGGGGACACTGCAATGTCATCATACACAGTTCTAAGGGCAATTCATTCCAGATTTGAGCACCCTCAATCTGGAACATAGCAATATGATTCCCATACAATCTTACCGTAGAAGGTAATATAGAAAGTAGCTGACAAAAGAAAATACTGTAAGTCAAATTAAACATTTTACCCTTCTCATGCCCTTGTTTTCTGGGAGGATGGCACAAACAGTTGCTATGTATCAAGTGTCTTGATAGCCTGATGGCTCCTCTGATAGGGCACTTTTACCTTGTTCCACCTCTGAGGTATACTTTGTGCCCCACATAAATCTGGTATTGATATCTAATCCTAGGATGGGCTGACTCAGGAGTTAGCCAAGTGGACGTAAAATGAAAGACAACCAGTGAGATGTGGAGCTGGTGGTGAATAGATTCCCTAGCAGTTGGAAGCATTGTAAGTAGGTGTTCAAGATGATATTAATGTCATGGAGTTCAGATGTGAGATTTTATTAGGAATGGCCATAATACCTGAAGCTGTCATGGAGTCTGGTATTCACTGTCACTTTCACTTCTTAGAGGGGTGGGACATTAAGGAGGGGTCAATCATGCCCTCATCCCTCCATTGGTCAGCTGTTTAGTCAGTGTACTTTTTTGTACCCTATATGTGACTGAAACAGGTCTAGATAAAAATGTCCTTTTACTCCTTTGTTTTTCCAATGTCCTTTTTTTTCTCCTTCATTGTTTTTTTCCTAATTTTGGGCCTTTCCTAGTCCCACCCAAAACTCACCTCCAACATGCCCCCTTGCTATTTAGATGAATTGCAGTGTAACACATCCAAATTCTGCCTTTTGAAAATTATGATTTGGACATTTTTGACAGATGGATGGTTTTCTGGCTATTCTGAGACATTCATCTGCTTTGAAAATGGATGACATAGTGTTTCAATCCAAGCAATTAGTCTCTACATTCATGTGCAATCAGACAATTTCATAAAAGGCCTCATCCATAAAAAAATAACAAAAAACACACTTTTACACATAGAAATAACTTTATAAAATTACCCTCACAGAGCTATCTTTTATATATGGCACCTGTTGGAAAAGGTTTGTTTATTCATTTATATGTTTCAACATTTAAATGGCAGTATTCTATCTTCCCCCTATATCTCTTCTCCTCCCATGTATACATATTCAAGTCATCTTTTCTCATATGTCCTGAGACCCCCATACTTTTTTGGTAACTTTCCTCTGAACAGCTTTGAGTCTTTTTATGTCCCTGGCAAGATACAGCCTCCAGTACTAAACACAGTACTAAGGGCTAGATCAGGGGTCTGCAACCTTTAAGACATAAAGAGCCACTTGGACCCGTTTTCGAAAAGAAAGAAAAACTTGGAGCCGCAAAACCATTATAAAACAAATCTAACACTGCATATATTGTTTCTTATCTTAATGCTATATACAGGATCACTAAATTGAAAATAAAATCATTTTTCCTACCTTTGCTATTTGGTGATTTCATGAGTCTCTGGTTGCACTTTCTTCTTCTGACTGTGCATCCAATCTTTCTTCCTTTCTTTCAGCCTCCTGTATGTTTCCTCTCCTCCAGACCTCATTCTCTCCCCCAACTTTTTCTTTCTGTCTCCCTGTTCCCCCTTCTTTCTGTCTCCGTGCCGTCCCCCAAGCCACTCGGTTTGCTGCCACCGCAATCGGGGAACAGCCCCCAAGCCACCGCCGTCCCAAGCTTTCCCTGCAGAAGTGTTGCGCTGACCAGCATTCCGCTCCCTGACATCAATTCTGACGTAGGAGAGGAAGTTCCGGGCCAACAAGGCATTTCTCCTCATTCCATCCAGCCTGAGCCCCATCTCTCCTTGATCCAGCATTTCCCTTCTGTGTCTGTCAGAATTACCATTCCACCTATTTTCCAGCATCACCCTTTTTTGTGTCCATCTCACCTATATCCCTATCTCACCACTTTTTCAGAATCTTCATTTGTCTCTGTCCTTATCTTTACGCCATATTCACCATTTGCCCTTTCAATGTCTTTATCTCCCCCCACACACTTTTTCTATGTCTCTATTTCACCTCCTCTTCATGTATCTCTGTCTGTCTGTATCTCTATCCTTATTCAGTAGGTCCTGCTTACCCTTTCTCTTCTTTGTGTCACTATCTCCATTTTCAGCTTTCCCCCCTTTTCCTTTGTTACTGCACCCTGTAGCTAGAATCTTTCCACCCTCCCTCCACTCCGGCCCAGCCCAGTATGAAATATTTCCTTTTGTTTCCCTCCCCTCTCTCTTTCTCTCTCTCTTCTCCTCCCTCACCCACGAGTCCTGCATCTGGCCCTCTCCCTTCTACCTGCACCTGGCAACACCCCCCTGCTCCGTGGCTCTCTTCAGCAACTCGTCAGCAGCAGTGATCAAGACAAGCTGCCGACATCGAGGCCTTCCCTCTACGAGTCCCGCCTTTGTGGAAAAAGGAAGTTGAAACAAGCGGGACTCGCAGAGGGTAGGCCCCGACGTCAGAAGCTTGTGTCGATCGCTGCTGCTGAGTTGCCGAAGAGATCCGCGGAGCAGGGGATGTGGCCGGAAGCAGGTAGAAGGGAGAGGGAGATAGGAAGGCTGTAGATCTCCGGAGCATGACACCGACCCCGGCCAGGATGATTTCTTTTTCAGGCGTGCACCTTACAAGTCCAGCGTCGCGGCGGGAAATAACCATGCTGAGCAGTGAGCTCAGCACTACACAGATGAAAGCCTTGCTTGCTGATTGGTCCGGCGGCACGGCGGGGCGGGGCCGCCGGACCAATCAGCAAGCAATGCTTTCATATGTGTATGTGCTGAGCTCACTGCTCAGCATGGCTATTTCCCGCCGCGACGCCGGACTTGTAAGCTGCATGCCTGCGTGACACACTACCGGAGCCGCAGCAAAGGTGGAAAAGAGCCGCATGCGGCTCTGGAGCCGCAGGTTGCCGACCCCCGGGCTAGATTCACTAAGCAAACTGATAGGTTTGTGACTCTTTTACAACCAAATTTCCCTCCGGCCTGATTCTCTTACCTTTCCTGCAATCCGCTTCAAATTTGTGTATGCAAATGAGGGGACACGCATGCCAAATAGGCAGGGACACGATTCACCGCACAAATTTAGTACACCGATTGGCCGATCAAGAATAGCAGCAACTGCTGGGGACCAGTCGCACACATCTCTGCCGACTCTCCTGCTCCATTGCTGCCCTGCACTCTGCCCCGATCTTCAATCTTGGAGGTTTTTTTGAAGCTAAAAACTTTACTGTCATGAATACACCAAACTAACAGGGTCTTGTTTATTTTCCACCTCTATCAAGCGTGCTCTCAAATGCCAGAAGGAAGATAAGGGATGGAGCAGCAGAATTTCAAAATAACTTTTTAAAAGATGGCTTTTGTTGTTCTAGCTAGCACCTCCTAAGCATTTCATTTCCCTTCAAACATTTGTGAAAGCCACCAGTTCCTGCACTGAATCTTGTCAGACTCATATCCCAATACACAGTGGCACTTGCAATCCTGCTGCTCGCACAAAAATGAATCAGAAAAGACGGGGGATGGTGACAGAAAACCAGGACTGCCTTATGGGACTTCCTCCGGAAACGGGTCACTGGACAGTTGCGTAAAGGTGGTAGAAATGGTTCTGGATCCCACATGTAATCTTTACTCCTCTTATGAGCCTATTTCAGAATAAAATAAGAAGCCTGTCCAGTCCCGATCTTCCAGCCCTGCCGCCTTCCTTGCAGTGCGAGCCCGTGGGTTTAAAGTGGGGCTCCAAGCCGCAGTGCAGCCCCACTTTAAATTCACTGGCTCGCACTGCAGGGAAGGTGGCAGAGAGCAGGAGAGTCTGGGCGGCAAGCTGGAAGGGGAGAGCAGGAGAGTCAGCGCGCGTGAAGTAAAAAAAAAAAGAGGCCATGGCTTGACGGGTCTAGACGCATGCGCAGAGCATCTATAGATATGCAGACCTGCGATCCGTGCCGGCATATGGGGACGTTCCACCGATCACCTCCATCTGCAAATTAACGTTTAGGGAATTCGTTGGACATCCCCAGATCGGGCCCATATCAGGCCCGATCGGGCAGGTTTGTGAATCTAGCCCTAAGTACACTCTCAACAATGACTTGTGCATGAGCTTTGAAACCTCCTACTTTCTGCTGGCTTATACATTCCCCATATCTTTTCTGTTCCCATTTTGGTGGCTATTGAGAGACACTAATATGAAGTTGGCAGCAGATTTTTTTTTCTCTCTTTTTCTTTTTAAATCTGGGTCACTTAAACAAATAACTTTGACCATTTAAATTGTTAAATGACTAAAGGTATCCATTAAAAAAAAAAAAAAAAAAGAGTTGACAGAAGTTATCAATCTAAACAGCAGTATTTAACCACTAGGCTGATAACCTATTCATCCAAGTGGCATTGCACAAATAGCTGTGCCTTACAGCACAGGCTTGCTGGCAGATATTCAAGGAACGCTTGTTTTAAAATTAAGTTGGAGGCTCACAAGCATAAAGTACCCATGTCTGCAAGTATTGTGAAGATTTTGAAAAGAGACTTGCCTTACTACTGGGTGTCTCCTAATATCTTTATTCTCAGTAATTCTGTTTATTCCATGACAGTCAAACATATGGGTAACTCTATTATATTACTACTGAAGGTAAAGTACATAACAGTGTAAGAATAGCATCAAACACTATTACTAACAGGAACAAATGCAGTAAGGTGTCTTTCTTACATACTCCTGACCCCACCCAATTTGCTAGGCACAGCACTGTGCGTTCCTGATTATATAAATGATACCTAAAGTTAGGCACCTAGATTGGTATGCCTAACTAATCTAGGTGCTTAACTTAATTTTCTTAATTGGATTAATTGGAACTGATGAAAGCACCATTAAAAACAATTATAAAATCATTAAAAAATTAATTAGTTGATAGGCCTTCACATGTTAGTCACTTACCATCAAAGTAGGTATCTATACCAAGGTGCCTACCAGTAGGCATGATTAGGGGTGAATTCTGGGTGGATTTGGGGCAGATTTTGGCCTTGGTTTGACTTAGGTACTGGTGGGTGCCTAACTTAGGCCAAGAAAACCCTTTCCTCAATTGGAGTGCATCTAAGGTTTTAACACCTACTGGTGCAATTCTATAAACAATACCTAGAGGATGATTGACAATTGCGCTCAATGATGCCAAGGATATAGAATCAGAGTCTAAGAACCATACAAATAGACCTCTAAACCCACTGAATCCACCAAATATGAGACCAGTTCTAGCTCCATGATAGACATCTAGACACAGAGGCCCTGATTCTGTATAGGACGCCCGGGAGAGGTGTCCTATTCAGAATCGGGCCTACACTAAACCCCGATTCTGTAACCGACGTCCATGTTACAGACGCTGGTTAGAGAATTGGGTTAGATTAGACACGGCCCGCTACACTTATCGCGGCAAGGGATCTCTCTGCCGCTATAAGTATAGCGGGCCGCGGCCCCCTGTCCGATTGCAGGCAGGAGGGTGCCCAAAACCTCATGCCGAAAGATGTTCCCCCCCGACACTACCGACCGCCCCCCCCCCCGACATTACGATCTCCCTCCCACCCCGACACTACCGATCTGACAGGAGGGTGCCCAAACCCTCCTGCCAGAAGATGCCCCCCCCCAACAATATCGATCGATGGCAGGAGGGTGCCCAATCCCTCCTGCCCGAAGACGCACCCTCCCTCCCGCGCTAACAGCCCCCAAACCTCCCTCCCACCAAACTAACCTTTTATTTTGGCCAGACGGGTCTTGCCCGTCCAGCCGGCAGGCCCGCCTCGTCGAAATGAGGCGGGCCCGCTCCTTCCTGGCCCATCCCGCTGAAGCCTAAGGCCTGATTGGCCCAGGCTCTAGAAGCCTGGACCAATCAGGCCTTAGGCATAGCAGGTCCGCCCATCCCCACTTAATCTAAGGTCTGATTGGCCCAGGCTCTAGGTGGGCCTGCCGGCTGGACGGGCAAGACCCGTCTGGCCAAAAGAAAAGGTTAGTTTGGTGGGGGGGAGGTTTGGGGGCTGTTAGCGCGGGGGGGAGGGTGCGTCTTCAGGCAGGAGGGAATGGGCACCCTCCTGCCAGCAATCGATATTGTCGGGGGGGGCATCTTCTGGCAGGAGGGTTTGGGCACCCTCCTGCCAGCGATCGGTAGTGTCTGGGGGGGGGGGGCATCTTTTGGCAGGAGGGTTTGGGCACACTCCTGCCAGATCGGTAGTGTCGGGGTGGGAGGGAGATCGGTAATGTCGGGGGGGGGGCGGTCGGTAGTGTCAGGGGGAAGCATCTTTCGGCATGAGGTTTTGGGCACCCTCCTGCCTGCAATCGGACAGGGGGCCGTGGCCCGCTATACTTATAGCGGCAGAGAGATCCCTTGCCGCAATAAGTATAGCGGCCGCGTCTACTTACAATATAGACCAGCATTTTGTTGGCCTACATTGTAAGCGTCTCTTCCTCTACTAGGGAGAGGCGTAGGGCCGCTTAGGTTTGCCTAAGGCCCGCCTAAGGCCCTTAGGCGAGCTTAGGCGTCTTGCGGGTCTCCCTAGGCTCCCGGAGGCGCCTTCAATATAGGCGGCCTGCCTGGGGAGCATTTTTTTAAAAAACATGCATCCCGATTGGCTGATTAGACAGCTGTAGGACGCCTACAGCTGCCTAAAATCGGGACGCACTTTGGAGAATCAGGGCCAGAGACTTCATTAAAGCAAGTAAATTCAATAACCTCGTTCAAAACCTAGATCTTCTACAATGTTGCCTTCTAGGTAACCTACACTAGCTGAACTTTCTCCCACAATTCCTTTCCAAGTTTCCAAGTTTTATTTAAAATTTGATAAAACACTTATATAAAAAATTTCAGCGCGATTTACAATATAAAATATACATTTAAGACAGATGTACACTTAGACATACTTGAGGGTGAGGAAAAAGGTAGAACTATAATTTATCAAGCAAAGCACATAGAAAGGGACAAACATTAGGGAAGGAATTAAGAACTGCCTAAAGAAAATGGGTTTTAACTAAGGGGTCCTTTTATCAAGCTGCGCTAGCGGGGTTAGCGCATCGGACATTTCATCACATGCTAACCCCCACAGCAAGCAAAAAAACTAACGCCTGGTCAATGGAGGCGTTAGCGACTAGCACTGCAGGCGGTTTAACGTGCAGTATTCCATGCGTTAAACCCCTACCGCGCCTTGATAAAAAATGTAGCTGAGCAATGAATGTGAAAAAGCGTAGGTCTTATGGGATAAACTCATTATTTTTCAAAAGTATTTATACAGAGAAAACTTTTGAGCGAACCTTTGAATTTCTCTAATATATAGTTTCTTCTCTGAGGTGGATCGGTAAGCAGTTCCGTAATTGGGGAGCAGTAATTGAGAAGATTTCAGCCCGTCTCATGTTTATGATTTTTAATGATGGAATAGATAAGAGGTATTGGCTCTTGGATATGAGTGACTTTGGGATTGTGTGTGGGATTAAAAGTTTATCTAAGAATGCAGGAAGTTTGGATTGTTGAATTTTAAAGGTTAGGAGGGCTATTTTGTAGGTGATTCTATAAGAGATTGGTAACCAATGTGTATTTTTGAGGTGGAGTGACATGGTCGAATTTCCTTGAGTTTGTAGTAATTTTTATTGCCATGTTTTGGACGATTTGTGTCTGATTTCTTTTTGTGACACGCCTTTGTAAAGGGAATTACAGTAATCTAATTTTGAGATCACGATGGAGTGCAATAAGACATTTAATGCCGCAGGTTGTAAAACCCTTGAGAGTGATCTAATCATCCTAAATTTAAAAAAAACACATTTTTAACTACTGAGCTGATTTGGTCATAATATTTTAATTTCTGATCTATCACTACCCCCAGGGCAGGATTAATTCGTCAAGGGCCCCTAGACACACAAGTACACTGGGCCCTCCCCTCCCCCCCCAGCATCGACAGCAAGAAACTGGAATAAGTAACGTCGGAGGGGGTGGACCGGAAGATGCAGAGAGTTGTTGCAAGGTCCCGTGATAACTGTGTCTGCCAATCCACCCCCTCCGACGTCACTTACTTCTTCCCTGAGCAGAGCCAGCAGATGCTGTCATCGTGGGACCTAACAGCAACTCCCTGTGTCTGACAGTCCACCCCCTCCGACATCACTTATTCCGGTTTGTTGCTATCGATGCCAGGGGGGAGTACAGTGTTGTCGATCTTTCAGGGGGAGGGGGGCAGCGCTGCTGATCTTTCCCAGGGGTCCCGCGTTGCCAAAGGAAAAAAAATGAAACACCTGAGTTCACTGTTTCTTCAGCTGCCCCCTGACAACTTTGGGCCCTAGGCACGTGCCTACTGGGCCTACCCATTAATCCAGCCCTGACTACCCTAAGATTTTGATAGTTCTTACCTCTTCGAGAAATAAGTTGTTTAGTTTGATCGGAGTTGTTAATGAGAGTCCTTCTTTCCATAGAACTAGCATTGTTTTTGTTTGGGGGATATTTAGGGCTAGCATATTTTCACTCATCCATTGGCTAATCTGTTAAAGTTTAGAGGTTATTGTTATTATGTCATTTGAGTTTTCTGTGTCTAATGGGTGTAAAAGTTGGATGTTGTCTGCATAGGCATACATTGTAAATCTGATTTATTGACCTAGCATCATTAGTGGTGCCAAGAAAATGTTGAAGAGGGGGTGGGGGATGAGAATCAAGCCCTAGGGAATTCCCAAAGTATTGGTATAGGAAGAGGAGGATGAGTTGTTGAAAGTCACTGTTGATGAGCGGCATCCACTATTCAGGCAAACTGGGAAAATCCCTTCTCTTCAAAATCACAGGTCTTTGGAACGACCTCACCACCCAGCTGCGGAACCTGAGCTCCCTTCAGTTATTCCGCAAACAACTGAAAACCTGGCTTTTCAGCAAATTGTAGCTTTATCCTTTCCCCCTTTCTCTCCCCCCTTCTACACATAAGTTCATGTAATCCTTTTTCTTCTTCTCTACCCACTATTTTAAGTTCTTGTAAACCGTGTCGAGCTCCATTCTCATGGAGATGATGTGGTATATAAACTTAAGGTTTAGATTAGATTAGATTAGTTAAGTACTGTATCAGAACTACCAATTGAAGCTAGTCTATTAAGTAGAAGAGAGTGGTCGATGGTGTCAAAAGATGAAGATAGATCAAGGGAAATGAGGAGTACTGACTTATGATGATCCAGAAAGTAGAGTATGCTTGTTGTCAGTCCTATCATTGAGTGTTCAATTGAGTGGTGCGTTCTGAAACCTGTCTGATTCGGGTGAAGTGTTTGTGTTTTTTCAATGTAGTCTGTTATTTGATTAAAAACTACTTTTTTGGTCAGTTTGAAAAGAAATGGCAATAGGTTGATAGTTTTATTTTGTCAGCCAGAAAAACAAAGTGGTCTTTTATGATAGGTTGAATGATTGATTTTTTTTCCACAATTTTGGGATTAAGCCTGTAGACAGGCTGATCGCGATAAGCTTGTGTATGATTGGACCAAAGATAGGGAAAAGGTGTTTGATGGTGGGATTAAGGGCTCCTTTTATTAAGCCGCGTTAGCGGGGTTAGCGCGTTGGACATTTCATCACGCGCCTACCCCTGTGGCCAACTAAAAAACTAACGCCTCCTCTTTTGTAAATATGCTTTAAAATTTGTTGATGACCAAAGTTGTTATGCTTCACCATTAAGTCATGTTTAACTTTGGCTTTCAATAGTTCTTTACATGCATGCTTGGGATTTCTATATTTTCAAAGTCAGGCTTCTGGTTTTAATGGGGGACTTGTATACTGCTGTGGCTCACTGGTTGAATTGCTGCCTCTGCACCCAGATCAAATCCTGGTGCTGCTCCTTGTGACCCTGGGCAAATCACTTAGTGCTCCAGTGCCCACCGCTTTGAATGTCAGCTTTGAAAATGCCAAAGAGACAGAAAGGCAGTATGCAGGACCCCAACCCCTTTCCACGGCGTTGGCATTCAAAACTTACATTCAAAGTGCTGGGCACTGGAGAATTAGGCGACTTGTCCAAGGCCACAAGGAGCAACACTAGGATTTGATCTCAGAACCTTTGAATTCATAGGCAGCAGATCTACCAGTGAGCCACAGCAATTTTCTTATAATTTCAGATTCAATTTCCTTAGATTGATCTTCATATATAGTACCTCCCTTCTATTTCATCATTATATACTTACATTTTATTCTTCCCTACCAATTGTGAGAAAACTATATTGCTGATTGCTAACCACAAAGAGCATCCTTCTAGCTATGTGGAAGAATGGCATGGCAACTCTTTTTGCAGACCTGTTTGATTAGTGGGCTATAATATAATAGTTTTAGTAAAAGCATGAAGAAGAATTGTACATTGTGCACTTCAAACTTTAGGAAACTCGTTTTCTTCAAAGAACTGGTGTAATTTCCTGAGCTGTGATGATTCTAGATAAGTATTCCTACAAATCCTACTTAATATACTGTTACACAGCTATATACTAGGTAAATTGAAGAAGGGTTAGATCCTGATTGTGCAGCTTATGAAATTGAAGAGGCTGAAATGTGGATAAGAGCAAATATACTTGCTTTGCACAAAATAGGCTTGCATTCTAGTAGATCAGTGAGCTTGGTTTAGGACTGATAACTTGGATGAGACAGCTGCTTGAAATTCTGTTGAGATTTTTTTTTAATTACTGTTTTCCCACCATTTCTTTACAACATTATTACTTTGGGCTTGGCTCTTGTAAGATAACAGGAGGTAATCATTGCCAGAATTTCTTATTGGATATAAAAGAGACCAATCATTTTTTTTTTCTGTAGGAAGCTGCTAATAATTAATTAAGGCCCCCTTTTATCAAGCCGTGTTAGGGTTTTTTTTTATCGCAGGCTGTTACAGTAAAAGCTCTAACGCTTGTAGAACTCCAGTCCGCTTTGGAACTTTTACCGCAGTGGATGGTGATTTTTAAAAAAACCCTAACACGACTCAATAAAAGGGGACCTAAGGGATTGCTTTCCTGCTCATCCAGTTTTCAAGCTCTGTGCTGAATGCTTCAGAACAGTAATAAGAAACATTAGGTTTTGTACAATAATACTAAGTCATTTGAGTCCTTAAAGCAAGACTCTGTCTCTTCTCTATATGTTCTCAAAATATTTTTATACAAATATGCATATTACCTCCTTTGCCATCATTCATTTTCTACATAGGTGATAACATTTCAACTACAAAATACTATAAAAATAACTTTAAATGTTAAAGGAAAAAAATTGCACCAATTATCTAATGTCATAATAATTTCACAGTGCTTTAAAGAAAATGACTTTATAATAATTTGAATATTATTAATAATTAAATATCAAACTTAGGGGCCCTTTTACTAAGCTGGAATGCACTATAATTAGTGAGAGATTTTCCTACGTGCTGAGACCACTTTTAACATGGCTGTAAAATGGTTGCATTTTCATTATCCTCAATTAATGGCCACATGATAATTTTCCAAATAGTGCATGGCTTTTATTATTTTCTAGGTGGTAAAGGATCCTGCTTTAACCACGTGCTAATTGGCTAGCATATGGCAATATAACTGTGCTAACTGGTTGGAGCTAGGCATGCCTACCAGGGCATGTCAATTTGAGGGGCAGATTATTCTTTTTTCAATTTTTGCAAACTACTAGTGACCAAATTATGCAGTGTTGCACGTTGAGTCTAAATCATAATTTTCATGCCGCAGAGAAGACAACAGCAGGCTACCATGAATAAGTGAGGAGTAAGCTAGTCACCAGATGTGTGTGGTGGTGAAATTCCCCGAGACAGGTCATTGATCGAAACGCTGAGGAGGTCCATCCGATGGCTGTTTTGCTGTCAGCATTGCTGTGCCTATGTAATGGCAACTAGTGACAGGGCTGTGGTCCCATGGACCAGATAAGTATAACCTTGCACTCTGATGTTATTATTATTGTTGAAGGAAAGATTTTGTATGAAACAATTTGGTATATTCTTTAAAATATTTACGGGATTAAAAAAAATACATTTTTAAAATAAAGTTCATTCATATTAGGAGGGGGGGGGGTGGGGAGAAGCATATGATTACACCCGATGAGGATTGGTGAAGTGGGTACTGCAATAGCAGGAGCTATAAGAGACCCTGTGATCCCTTTCCAGTCGAGAGTCTGATGCTTCGCCCCATTTTTGGTGTTTAGTAATAATTTGTTGTAGTGAATTCTACCAACAATTCTGAAGTTCTTTTTAAAGAAATGGTTTTGTGAAAGTTTTGGGACTAATATGTTTTTGAATGCAACAGTGGTTTGGATGTGAACTGTGACCCATTTTGGATGCTTTATGACAATCAAAACAAAAAAAAATAATACTACCTATGCTCTTACTATGACCAGTTTTTATTGTTTCTAACTGCATTTTTCCATTAACAGGCACATGTAAGGTGCCTACCAGCGCTTACGTTTTGACATCAGTTTTAGAATTTCCCTCATAAAGTGGCAACATACAGATCATAAGAACATAAGAATTGACGCTGCTGGGTCAGACCAGTGGTCCATCACGCCCAGCAGTCCGCTCACAAGGCAGCCCCCAGGTCAAAGACCTGTGCCCTAACCAAGACCAGCCCTACCTGCGTTCGCTCTGGTTGAGCAGGAACTTGTCCAACCTTGTCTTGAATCCCTGGAGAGTGTTTTCCCTTATAACAGACTCCAGAAGAGCATTCCAGTTCTCTACCACTCTCTGGGTGAAGAAGAACTTCCTTACGTTTGTACAGAATCTATCCCCTTTTAACTTCAGAGAGTGCCGTCTTGTTCTATCTACCTTGGAGAGTGTGAACAACCTGTCTTTATCTACTAAGTCTATTCCCTTCATTATCTTGAATGTTTCGACGCAGTATTCCAGGTGAGGGTGTACCATGGCCCAGTACAGCGGCATGATAACCTTCTCCGATCTGTTGGTGATCCCCTTCTTAATCATTCCTAGCATTCTGTTCACCCTTTTCGCCGCCGCCACACATTGCGCAGACAGCTTCATTGACTTGTCAACCAGTATTCCCAGGTCTCTTTCCTGGGGGGTCTCTCCAAGTACCGCCCCAGACATCTTGTATTCATGTATAGGATTTTTGATACAGACATGCATTACCTTACACTTATCCATGTTGAACCTCATTTGCTATGTCGCTACCCATTTCTCGAGCATGGTTATCTTAATTCTGTTAACATATGCACTGAAATTGATGACCAGCATGCAAATTTGCACATATAGTTAAACAGTAGAATAAGATCTGTTGTACATGTAACTTGATTCAATAATTGGCTGTTAATTGGAGTTAACAGCCATTCATTGTCTTTAACATGCCTTAATTGGTAATAAGTGGAACCAATTAGCAGTTCCATATATAAGTACACTTAGGCCCAGATTCACTAAGGGCACGGATTGAATCCGATCTGTGAGCGGTCCGATACATGTCTGGAGGACTGATTCACAAATCTCCCTCATGCAAATGTGGACGATTGGAATCATGACCCCAACCGTCCACCCAGATCGCTCTATAGCGATCTCCACACATGTGTCTGCGCATGCGTCGAAGAGCAGCAACCTTTTTTTTAACTTTACTTTTAACTTTTTAGCGAGCCCAGCAAGCCTGTGGTTTTAACCCACTTTAAATCTGCGGGTTAAAACCAGAGGCTCCCTCTGCGAAGGAAGGCGGGGGCAGATGCAGGGCAGTTCTCGGGGAAGAGAGCAGGAGAGTTGGGGACAGAGAGCTGGAAAGTAGAGGCAGAGAGAGCAGGAGAGTCGAGGCAGAGAGAGCAGGAAAGTCGGGGCAGAGAGCAGAAGATGCAGTCGGAAATGACGTGAATGACTGGTCCCCAGGAGTCGCTTGTTTGTTGATCGGCCAGCCCAGTCGGTGTTGCAGTTTGTTTGTTTTTTAGTGAATCGCTGCCTACCTACATTTGAATGCCTTTCCCGCTCATTTGCAGATTGGAGGATGATCAGGACAGAGGTTAGTGAATCGGGTGAGAGGGAAATTGAGTCGCAAAGGGGGTTGCAAACTGATCAATACACGATTGGTTTACTTAGTGAATCTAGCCCTTAGACATTATTTTATAAGTTGTGTTCTCAAATTTCAGAGCATGTAACTTCAAGGGGGTGTGTGAATCACCTTTGAGTTTCAAAGCCCCAAAATTTGGAACTGCCTCCCGACCTGCTTACGTCAGACTTCCTCCTATCTTCAATTTAGGATGGTGCTAAACATGCATCTGCTTTCATTATATTCTTACTATGATTCATAATGTCTATGTTGCTAACCTTATTAATCTTATGTAAGTCACAATGATTCCCAGTTGACATTTGTGGCGTTTAAGAAACAATATGGTATAAAATGGACTGGACTGGGAGAAGTATGGGCAGGTTGAAGGAGTGCCATGTAGTTATGCATGGGTTATAAAATACTAATTATTTACGTGGAATCTTACTACTTTTTGACATTCTCTCAGGTTCTCATGACCTCAATTGGCCACTATTAGACACAGGATACTGGATTTGATAGAAGTATATAAAGCCTAGCATGACAGTTCTTATGTTCTGGGCTGAGAAGTTAAAGAGCTGATAGGCTGTAGTTTGTAACTACTTGCAAGTCACTACATTATGGTCAATGAGAGGATCTTCTCACGTAACTGAAATAAACATTCTAATGAGTCATTTATGCTATGGTCTAGAGCAGTGGTCCCCAACCCTGTCCTTGAGGACCACCAGGCTAATTGGGTTTCCAGACTAGCCCTAATGAATATACATGAGAAAGATTTGCATATAATGGAAGTGAGAGGCATGCAAATCTGCTCCATGCATATTCATTAGGGCTGTGCAAAAAAAACTGATTGGCCTGGTGGTCCTCCAGGACAGGGTTGGGGACCACTGGTCTAGAGATCAAATAATGCTTGACAAAGGTTATCTAATTTGTCAGTTCTTTGTGAGAACAAGTATCTATATATCTTTATACCATAATGACCATCCTTCACTCTAATATAAGAGGGAATACATGGATATCTTAGCAACTAGAAGTAATGTAATTAATATCAGAAGAACATTGACTAGTGTAAATTATGTTTACTTAATGACTACTTAATCCAAATAGTATATCTTATGATAATTGCCTTTTTCAAGTGAAGGGCTCTCTGGTGGCTTGTGGACACTTACAATTCCTCAGTGGCACACGTTTCTCAGTGCAGTTATTAAATTTTAAAAATATGCTTTAGTCATAGTTACAGTTACCATTAGGGCTCCTTTTACTAAGGTGCGCTAGTGGTTTTAACGCACACTTAGCACGAGCTACAATACCGCACGTGCTAAACGCTAACGCCTCCATAGAGCTTTTGTTAGTATTTTTCGTTTAGCGCAGGGTTAGCACACGCTAATTTTTTAGCGTGGGCTAAAAACGCTAGCGCATCTTAGTAAAAGGAGCGCTTAGTTTATTTGATATACCGCTTTTCTTAACAATTTCATCTCGAAGCAGGGACTTTAGATCATTTATTATTCTATTGTCCATTCATTATGAATTTTTGGAAATCAATTTGGGACCAAATTAACTGTTTATTAGATAACCCTGTGGCATTATCATATGATACTGTGCTGTTTGGTATGGCAATGAGAGCAAAAAGTCAGATATCTACAAATAATAACAAATTATTACTTATAATGACTGGAGTTGCCATTCAACAAATTACATATAATTGGAAAAATTGGAATAGATTAAATTATAATTTTTGGTGGAACTCCTTATGTCATATTTATAAAATGGAGAGACTTATTGCAATACAACAGGGTTGTTTCAGGAAATTTCAAGATATTTGGGAGCCATTAACAAAGTATTGTAATGATTAGAAAAATCTTGTTTCCCTTAAATTTACAAGTTCAATTATGGGGTGGGAGGGAGGGTATTTGTATTGTTACATGTTGTATAAGTATTGATTATATGATAGATAAGGGTGGGGAGGGGGGGAGATAAGAGAATATTATATGTATCATTGTTGATTATTAAGTGATATATTTATGGTTATTTGTATGGATATGTTATCATACTTATTATAAGTTTAAAAATGAATAAAGATTTAAAAAAAAAAGACAATTGTTGTCAAATCAAGGTTAACAAAGTTAAAGAATAATAAAATGATAGGCACATTAAAACTGCCCTCTCTGTCCCAATTTGGGCTCACAATCTAAAAAAGGTGCCTGAGAGGAAAACCGTGGTTTTACAAAAGGCATAACATTAGCTTTCACACTTTGTCAACTGTCACCAACAGTCTGATTCAACCACAACTAAATAATCACACAACTCATATTAGTGGAAGAATCAATTTGGCCACAGCTTTATTAATTATCATAAATTCATCACAATTACAATACAATCCCCATCAAACCACCACAAACACCCAATGCAGTTTTCACCCCCCCCCCAAAGTTATTCAGTGACGAAACTAGCTCCATTTAATTTCTTAAACTGTATAATATCTCAATATCACAATACAATATACGTATATAAGAACCACAAAGCCCCCAATGTGGATTTCACCCCCCCGGGTGAAACTAGCTCCATTTAATTTCTTAAACTGGATAATATCATCTCCAAATCACAATACAATATATATCAAAAGAGCATCAAACCCCCAATGTGGATTTCACACCCCTTAGGAGCTATTCGGTGACGAAACTATCTCCTGTAACATCATCTAACATGACCCATGGTAATGCCAGGACATGCCTCCCTTCGTAGCGGTGTTGCCTGTGAGTGTTACATTTAATTATTTATTAACTGCTGATGTCTCTACCGCCACTGGGTCCAATTCTACATTTTCTGCCCCATTTCAGCTGCAACCTCCCCCTCCCCAACACCCCAAAAATACCCAACCCATCCCCAACCCAGAAAATCTGTTACAACAAAAAACACAACCCATGGGAGGGAGGGTGGGATACTTTTTACATAGCCCTAACTTCTCCTTCACCATTTCCCTCACACTGTCCCTCCAAACCGCCTAAATGCCTAACAAATCACAAAATCCTACCTCCCCCAATCTCCCTATTTACCTCAATCAGTCACATGTGCACTTACATCTCCCTTAACCCTTTATCTCTTCCTTCACAACCATAAAAATCCTTATTCCCTGACCCTCAGCACCTAAATTAATCCGTTTCTTACCTCCCTCCCCCCAATTTCTAATTTCTCTTCACAGATGACTAGGCTCAGCTAATGTTATATTCCACCAGCTTACTCTGGTGTCTTCTGTAATGTAGTAAATGATGTAGTAAATAAACATACCCCCTCTTTTACTAAGGTGTGCTATGCTTTATAGCGCACGATAAATATTAGCGCGTGCTAATCATGTGCTAAATGCTAATGCGTGCATGTTATCCTATGTATGTGTTAGCAGTTAGCACACAAGTTAATTAAGCATGCGCTAAACGCACACTAAAATTCTTAGCGCACCTTAGTAAAAGAGGGCCATAGCAATAAAACAATCTCAATATAGATGAAAAGTAAATAGTCTCATAATTACATAGTTCCAATCTAAAGGAAACTATTTACCCATCCAAGATATAATCGGGGAAAGTTTTTTAAGCATAAAGCAATGCTAACAGCACTGTTATATTTTATTGGGTGCATTATTTTAAAAAGTGCATTTTTGTCCAAGTTTTTGTTTCTTGTTTCATTTGGAAAGTAATACCATATTTGCCGGTGTATTGGATACAGTGGCGTATAAGACACCCCCCTTTTTATATACATTTTTAAGAAAAAATAATAATTTTCTACATTTTTCATGAATTTCTATAATGATTTACTGTACTAATTTTATAGTTATTTATGTCTACAAAACATGTAGCTAGGGAACACTGTAGTTAAGTACATTTTAATCTTCATCCTCAAAACCCAGAAACAACATGACACAGAACTCACAGCATCTGAGAGAGAGCAGAAACAACTGGCTCATAGACAAAATCGCGCGAGACAACGGTGCGCCGACAACTGAGCGCAAGGTTGACGGCGCGCCAAAGAAAAGCACTATTTTAAAGGGTTGCGACGGGGGGTGTTGGTGGGGAACCCCCCCATTTTACTTAACAGACATCGCGCTGGCGTTGTGGGAGTTTTGGGGGGTTGTAACCCCCCTCATTATACTTGAAACCGAACTTTTTGCCTGTTTTTTAGGAAAAAAGTTCAGTTTTAAGTATAATGTGGGGGGGTTACAACCCCTCAAACCCCCCACAACGCCAGCGCAATGTCTGTTAAGTAAAGTGGGGGTTCCCCCCCCACACACCCCTGTCGGAACCCTTTAAAATAGTGCTTTTCTTTGGCACGCCGTCAACCTTGCGCTCAGTTGTCTGCGCTCAGTTGTCAGCGCGCCGTTGTCTCGTGCGATTTAGTCCCGTCACCAAACAACTTGATGCACGTATACAGCGCGTGTACAGTGTGCACTTCTGAGACCTCAAGGTGTCCGAGAGAGAACAGAAAAAACGTATATTAATATAAACCAGAAGTTTTAGACTGACTGAAATTTCAACTCATAATTTTGATTACCGGCGCATAAGACGAACCCCATATTTTCAGCGTATTTTGAGGGAAAAAAGTGTGTCCTGTATGCCAGCAAATACGGTATATTCCACATCAAGAACTGTGCATGCAAAATGCTGCAGAGCTGGAGTGTTGCATATAAGGGATCTTTTACTAAAATGAGTTAGAATCTGGATTTAATGAGCTCTAATACAGGACTTTCCCAAACACTAAGCTATTTAGGAGGGGTAAGTGCATTGCTGTTAACTCTGCATTAGCCAGTTAGTGCTAATGTGAACTCACTAGTTTGATAATGCTTCTATGTCCAATCTTCACACACGGCACACATCCTTCAAAAGCTATTTTGAAAAAAAATAATTAATATGAGTTAGGATAGCCCTGCCAGTCTAGAATGGTAGGGAGATAACATTAGCTGATCCAGGCACTGATGGAAAGAGATGTGCATTGGGAGCCTTATTGGTGGGGGGAAGGGGGGGAGGGAAAGTTGGAAGAATATTCATGAATAGGAATAAAGAAGGATAGTGATTGGTGGAGTAGTTGTTAGGGTAAGAATGAGAAAAAGGAGTGAGGCATGGTGATTCATCTGAGTGAGGAGAGAGTTGATTGGCTGAGCTGCTGAGGGATTTTTGGCAGCACGGCTAGTTGCTGGTTTCGTGAGGGAGCAGGTAGATGAGAGGGAGTTGTTTGGTGAATGGTGTTTCCCTCCCGCCCTTTGGGTCTTTGTGTTATTGCCTGGGGATGTAAAGAGATGGATTGTTGGTGGGCTTTGAGGATTGAGGAGTGGTCACAGCACTGTTGGAGGAGGTTTGTGTCAATAATGTGAAGGATATATTGTTTGATGCAGTGGAATCTGAGTTAATGGACATGTTGTGGGAGAGAAAATGGAATGTTTTTGTGCATCATCACAATGAGTTGGGGGGAGGGACCTGACAATACCATGGTCATCCTGTGGTTAGAAGTGGCAAGGATTTGTCAAAAGGTTATGAGCTAGTTTCATCACCAAATAGCTCATGGGGTGGGTGTGGGGGTTGTACAGCTGCTTGGGGAATTATTAATAAATTAAGATCTGAATTGTTGACCAAGTTAAAGTTGGGTTAAGAATAAAGCTATGGCCAAATATTGTATTTGCTTATTTGAGGGGGTGGAATAGGTAAGAGTGATATGTGATGGTTACGGTGCGTGAATGCTAATGTTATGCTTCCAAACAGGCAAAATAAGGGAAAATGCTATAGTATATTTTGTAATAAGAACAAAACATAAGAACATAAGCAATGCCTCTGCTGGGTCAGACCAGAGGTCCATCGTGCCCAGCAGTCCGCACACGCGGCGGCCCAACAGGTCCAGGACCTGTGCGGTAATCCTCTATCTATACCCCTCTATCCTCTTTTCCAGCAGGAAATTGTCCAATCCTTTCTTTAACCCCAGTATCGTACTCTGCCCTATTACGCCCTCTGGAAGCACATTCCAGGTGTAAAGAAGAACTTCCTAGCATTCGTTTTGAATCTGTCCCCTTTCAACTTTTCCGAATGCCCTCTTGTTCTTTTATTTTTTGAAAATGTGAAGAATCTGTCCCTCTCCACTCTCTCTATACCTTTCATGATCTTGTAAGTCTCTATCATATCCCCTCTAAGTCTCCTCTTCTCTAGGGAAAAGAGTCCCAGTTTCTCCAATCTCTCAGCGTATGAAAGGTTTTCCATACCTTTTATCAGACGTGTCACTCTCCTCTGAACCCTCTCGAGTATCGCCATATCCTTCTTAAGGTACGGCGACCAATATTGAACGCAGTACTCCAGATGCAGACGCCCGATACAATGGCAGGATAACTTCTTTCATTCTGGTGGTAATACCCTTCTTGATTATACCTAGCATTCTATTTGCTCTCTTAGAGGCCGCTGCGCACTGTGCCCTCTCAGCCCATCAGTTAATACCGTTGGCTATACATATCAAGTTATTATTATTTTTAAATACCACTGAGCCTCAGAAGCAGCTTATTTTCTTGGGCAAAATTACCCGGTAAATATTTCTGCCGCTGCAAGATTCCTTATGCGCTCCACCAAAATTTATCAATACAAGTTTTCCTTATGTGACACATACTGGGATCCAATATCAGTATACTTGTCTTCGTAGTCCATCAGACAAGGGCATGAGAGTTAGGTGAAGAGGTGTATTTTTATTGTTTTCCTAAAGCTAAACTATCACTCCTGGGAACATTACTAATTCCAGTTAAAAAAAAAACAAAAACTCTTGGTATATGGCTAAAACAAACAAGGCTTAAGAACAGTAACAATGATCCTCTTAAAAAAATGGGTGAAAAGAGACTGAAGCTGTCTTTGGATAGTGTTTTCCTGGCATGTCAAAAATAGCCCACTCCAACAATTGCTTGCCTCAAAGGCAAGAGAACAAAAAGGGCCTAACTTAAAAATCAAGAGCCACAAAATTAAAGCAAAATCTAAATTGAAAAATTAAAATATTGTAAAGGAAAAGCAGATAGCAAAAATAAATTAGATACATAAATGCATAAAGTAACTTAAGAAAGTAACAATAAAGGTGTTTAAGAAGAAAAATAAAACAAGTTGAACAACACTCATACATATAACCCCCCCATCCCCCCTCCCCACCCAACAATTAGAGCTCCAAAGAAGTTAAGTTCAAGATTATTCCAATAATAGTAGTTAGTATTTAAAAACTTCAGTCTGGATATCATAGTAGATGAGTGCCAAATAATGAGTCTCTGCTAGAATAGTGCAGGAGTTCCAGTATCCATCGGGCTTAATTCCATCTTATATCTTATTCCTTCCACATAGTAGATTTGTGTTTTCTCCCTTTATCACATCAGAAATACAGCCATGTAGTGGGCTAAATAGACTGGGATGTCACATGATCTCACATTCTGACACAAAAGTTTAAGCAAATGTCCGTGTAAAACTGTTAACTCAGCACCCCCTCCAATTGCTTTTGAAAAGCATTAACCTTTGCCTTCAAATCTTTAATTTCATGTTTTCTCATAATGTGCAGTCATTAATTCTCTCAGGGAGTGAATTTCTTTCAGCGCCTCTGTGTTTGCAGAGCCATATTTTGCCAGCACATTTTTCTTAGGCATCAGTGTTTTATTTACAACTGTGATTATAAAAGGAGTACAAATTTATTCCCTTTTGCTTTTTCGTTGCAAGATAAGAAAATAATTCAGCATACACTTCATCCACCTTTCTTTCAATGACTTTAACCCCTTAAAAATAATTCTTCTGTTTGATCTTTAAACCAGGACATTGCAGCTTCCTTGACATCTTCATTACTTGAAAACTTCTGTCCATGAAGGGATTTCTTCAAAATTTGGAACAGGAAATAATCTGAGGGAGCCAGGTGAGAACTTTACGGTGGATGGTTCAGCTGCTAAAATCCACATTCTTGGATGGCAGTCTATCCAGTGGCACATTGTCATGAAGAAGCAGCACACCTGCTGTGAGTTTTCCTCATCTTTTCCATTGATTGACTCCCGCAAAGCGATCATTGTGTTGGCATAACTCTCCCGGTTATGGTTGTTTTGTGTGGCATGAACTCCAGAAGCAAAAGTCCTTCACCTTCCCATAAGACAGTTTCCATGACTTTGTCTGCAGATTTGTCTTCTTGAACTTTTTTGGGGTGGGGGGGATGACTTGAGCATCCACTGCATTGACTCCATTTTGGATTCAGGATCTCAGTGATAGATCCAAGTCTCATCTCCAGTCACCAAACGATAAAAAAAAATCCACTTGATCTTCATAGAGCATCTCCAAGTTCTCCTGACAGCACTAGGGCCTCGTGGTCTTCTGACATGGTATCAGTATTCTTGGAACCCATCTTGCACTAACCTTGGACATTCCCAAATTTTCATGAATTATTTTCCAAACTGTACCTGCCGAGATGCCCATTTCATCAGAGATTCAGGAAACCTTAATTTGTCTGTTTGACAAAATTAAATCCTTGACTTTGTGCCATATTTCTGTGGAAGTTGATTTTACAGTGTGAGAGTCATGTTCAATGGATTCTTTACCCCATTTAAAATGCTTGCTTCAAAATTTTACTTTGTAGGATGATGGGGCAGACTCACCAATAACTGCAGTCCTGCATTCATGGATCTCCTTTTACTTTCTCCCTTCTTTTGTGAGAAATTTTATAACTGAACAGTGCTCCAAATCTAGCAGTTTCTCTCTTAATTTGCATGAGGACTCTCTTGACATTCTGTCTCTTGGAATGTTAGACTCGTACTGAGTTGAAACTGTACATGAGTAACCTTGAGACATGTCATAGCATGCACAGACTTGTTTCAACAGGTTTACTACTTTCTTTCATACTCAGGTAGATAAATTATTAAACGCCCCTCATATGCAGACACGTTCCAGATGCTAAACAATGTCCATGGTGATGTATCCTACTCCTGTGAGCCCTCAATATACAATATATATTTTTTCAATTGCTTCTAAATATTTTTCACCATCCCACTATCTGTCAAGTTTTTTCTTTTACATTAGTTTTCATTCTGTAAAATCACCTGAAGATTGTTTATTTTTTGAATTGTTAAATTGAGTATAAATCCATCTACTTGACCTTTTTCAGTCAATTTTCTTGCTTTATATCCCTCTCTGTGTACTATTCTTTTATAGGTCTTACATTTGGAAAATTGCACTTTATAAGACATGTCAATCATGAATTTAACTCTTGTAAAGCAATCAAGTTTTACAATACAATACAATTCAACTTCCTAAATGTCACAGTTTTCAAGAGGGAATCATTGTGGCTTACAGCAAGAGGACTACATTCGTGATTCCAGATTTAAAGTGAATAGATTTAACATAAATAGTTCAGGGTTGGAGGGAGTAATAAATGGGATGCATTAGACGTTGGGTAGTGCTCGTAACTACAAGGGGAAAAGGTTTGTCTTTAGCCTTTTCCTGAAAAGACAGTGTGTGGGAATCTGCTGCAGATGAGTTGGTAGACTGTTCCATATGTATGATCCAAGGAACTCGAAAGTGGAGTTAAACATCTTTTTCCAGGGTATTTGTTGAGAAGATGGGAAAGGTATCTTAAATTGTTGTGTAAGTCTTGAATTGAGGAAAGTGTGTGAAAATGGAATACAGGTCACTAGTCTGCTGGAGTTTTCTCCGTAGATGGCCTTGTGGATCATATAAGTTAACATGAAGTGAATTTGGTTTTTGATAGGTAGCCAGTGTAGTTTTAGCAGTAAGTAACCCTCTCAAAGTGGCTGTACTAAAAATCAGTCTTGCCACTGTGTTTTGGAGCAGTCGCAGTCACTTCTGTTCTTTCTCTGTAATGCCGTAGTAGAGGGAATTGCAGTAGTCCAGGAAGGGAGCAAGACAGCTTGTGCCACCATCCTCAAGTTGTCTTGGGTCAGAGATGATCTGACTGATCTTAATTGTCTTAGTTTGAAGAACTATTTTGCCAGGGATGTGATCTGGCTCTTGAAAGATAGAGATGAGTCTAGGATAACTCCTAGCACTTTAGAGGAGGTCATTATTGTGACTACGTTGCCTGTAGATAGCAACAGTTCCTTGCAAAGTAGTAGACTGTATTCCCCGAACCAGAGTACACTGGTTTTTTATTTGTTTATCTTAAGGAAGTTGGTCTGGACCCACACACTCAGGTTTTTGACAGCAGATTTTATGAGGTGCAGTGTGTCGTCTAGCGATTCTTTGGTTGTGCAGTGTATGAATATGTCATCTGCATAGGAGAAAATGTGAGTCTGAGGGACGGGGAGGCTATTTACCACTGCCCTTAGGTAGATATTGAATAGGGAAGGTGAGAGCGGGACTCCCAGCTTGTGGGGTTAAGAAGATAGATTAAGCACTTCCCCTGAAGAAGCCATTTTGAAGTGAAACAGACTGGCTATGGGAGCAAACTAACCACCTCTTTACTAAGATATGTTATGCTTTTTAACGTGCGGAAAATATTAGCATGCGCTAAATGCTAATTCATGCATGTTATCCTTTGGACACATTAGCGGTTACCACATGCGTTGATTTAGCGTGTGCTAAACGCGTGTTAAAATTCTTAGCACACCTTACTAAAAGAGAGCCCAAGTGCTTTTCATATCAACATTTTGCTGCTTTATTTACACATTGTATGTATTGCACTTGGTGAAGTGCCTTATGTTACTTGATTTATTTTGTGAAATTCATGCACTAAGAGTGAAATGCTTAATGTGTTTTATAGCACAAAGGATTGTTTCATCAATCAGCTATATAAAATATTAACAGGGTTTTTTTAGACTAATGATGATGTTCATAGCCCCATGATATGTGTCTTAAAAATTTTGGGATACTCGGGCATTTGTGGTATTTTTCCCTGTAATTTTTTCAAACATCACTATATCTAGTTTTGTGTTTCCAGTCTTAATATGAAAATGTTAGCACTAAGCAGAAATGTAAGGTTCTACAAGTCTTAGACTCAATCTTCTTCAAGTAACTGATGGGTTCCATCCCCTCTAACACATACTTCTTGTTGCCATGGAGCAGGGCCCAGCAGAAATTTGCAGCCCAAGCCTTATATTTTTCCTCATTGCTTACATCTTCACTTTAAAATTAAAGCCATGATGGTAATCACCAAGGTTGGAGGGGCTGGGTTGGACAATGAGGGGTAGGCAGGAAGGAGCTGCTGGTTGGGCAGGAAGTGGGAAAGATAGCTGGACCATGGTGGGATGGGGAATAAGCAGAAAGCCCTGCATTTTGACACCTGTGTCATGCAGCATTTAGGGAGTGGCAATGCCCCTACTCTGTCTCCGTTGTTGATAAAGGCACATTGGCTCCCTGTCCCCCATAGAATAACATATAAATTCACCTTGATAACATTTAAAACAAGATCCTCAAACCAGCATATTTTTTTTGTACCCTCATTGAAAATAATTGGCACTCGCCATACAACAGTATTTTCTGTGACTGCTTCCACAATTTGGAATTCCTTACCTTTACATATTTGATCAGAAACTAACTTAGAGAAATTCAAAGGCGCTTTACAATGTTTTTTGTTCAAAGTTGCCTATGAACACTAGATATCCTTTTATGTTGAAAGATGTCTAAAAACGCTGGGTATCCTTTCCTGATGCACTACTTGCCCCTTACTGCCTCTCTTCTTTTAAAAGAAATACAGTAGCATAATATGTGTCTTCCCATTCCTTGTGTTTGTTCCTTATACATTTTCTTTCTTAACTTTAATATACTCCCTTCCTCCTTCCCATATATAATCAATATGGTTTGTCCTTAGTCTGTAGATATCTTTGTTTTAAATTATAGTACCTCTTATCTTTATTAATATTATACTCTTGCCTAGAATTTTGATAGGTGTGTAATCAAATTTTAAATAAACTATGAAACCCATGGTTTGCTACCCATAAAATTGTATCATCCTAGGTGGCTACCTAGTCTGCCTACAGCTAGGACCATACTTGCCTATTTGCAGTCACCTCAACCAGCTTTCAAATAATGTGAATGATTTAAAAAAGATGCTGTGGATTACTGGTAATAGATCTACAGTTTCATATTTGATTTTTTTCCAGAACTCTGGAATGAATAGTATCTGTTCTTGATGATTTATTACTCAATATATCAGTTTTCCTTAAGGCATCTTTAAATTTTACAATGATTTGCTCCATTTCCTCTGAAATGTCACCATCAAATAATGATTCCAGTTTGGATATCTTTCTAACATTCTCTTTAGCAGAGACTAAACAATTTATTCAGTTTTTTTCCACAATGGGTATGTTTTCTCTGATTGTACTTTCAAAACCTTAGACACAGAGGCCTCGATTCTATAAACTGCACCTAACTTTAGGCGCGGTTTAGGTGTCCGATTTAAGTGGTTAACGAGCAATTTAAGGGTATTAACAAGTGTTAATTGGGACATAGACGGAGTTAGGCATCAAGTAGGCATTGTCAGAATATAGACGTGAGGTAGACATGAGTTTTCGGAAAAGTCACATCCAAGTATGTAGACTTGGGCGTAATGAGGGCGTAACATGGGCATGGTTAAGGATAGGCACCACATACGGCCTCTTTTACAAAGGCACGCTAGCTGCTGCGCTGCACTAATGCACTAGCGCATCTTTGTAAAAGAGGCCTATAGACGTTAGTTGGGTGGCAGACTGCGTCTAAACATCGTGGAAATTGTAGGCGAATGAAAAGCTGGTCTAAGTGTGGTTTCTGTTTGGTTTCTGCTTGGCCTTAATGCGGGTTTCTATGGGGGAAACCTAGACGTGCTCTGGGCTTCTGAAATAATATATTCTACATAGACTTCAGGAATCGTTTTTTTCCTCTTTTTTTCCCCTCCTAATAGATTTATTAAGCCACTATATCAATAGGGCACATCAATATAAACATATTGCATGGAAAACAGTACTTTTCTGCCCAAACAGTAATATGATTTACTCATTACACAACCTTTGGCTTTCATGCTTAAAGAACCCCCTTTTTTCTCACCAAACAGTGCTGCAATCAGCTCTTTTTTGAGAGCAAAGAACATGAAAAAATATATCAGTATTGCACACATTACTTTATTTCTCAGAGCTTAAAAATAGAAAAAAACAGATACAGACCTTAACATGCATTTTCCCTCATTGCAAAATGGATCTGTTCAGCTGCACAAAGCTGACCTCATTATGAGTTCATAAAGATGCACCTGCAAGGTAGAATGGCACAATTAAAAGATGTGCTGGGTGTTGAATTCACAACCTCTGTATGATCAGCATAGGATTTTAACACATTGAGCTACATCAGCGTCTAATCAGGTGGATCTCACTGCCCTGTCATATTATAGTTGACTGACCTGCCTATGTATCATATGCTTAGGAATATCACAGTCACTGCAAAGAGAGCATTTATGGCTTAACAAGTTAATGTGCCTTGTTGTACCTTGTTCATATTCTCAAGTTCCCTGGTTCAAATCCTACCCTCACCTTCACTCATTTTAACAGCTCTCATAAGTGGTGGACTTTGCTGTTTTTCATCAGCATTCTGCAGTTTGCAGGCACAGGTGTATCAGATATATTCATCTGCTCTCAGCTACAAGCCATTATGGTAGGAATATATTTCTTTTTATGCAATATCTGCACAGGGCAACAGGTATAAAAGTTTACTAAAACTGCAGAGGGCTTGGACAGGTATTGAAGGAAGGTACATGTTTTTTTAGATGTATCTTAGAGACATTACTGTTGGTAAATTCAGCTTGGCTGGTTGTGGTTTCATGCCTGAGGAGTGTGTGTTGGGGTGGGGGAGGGGGTTTAGGATGAAAGAAAACAGGCTGCTTTAGACATCTGAGAATTTCTGCAGATCATTTTAAAGATCAACTCAAATATGTTAAAGCAAAGGAATGGCTAAAGAGTTTGAAGGTTTTCTTGTAGAAAAATGAATATTAAATATTTACTAACCACACTTAAGACTTGAACCCCTGATGTATGGAAGATAAAAGCAGTGCCTTAAGGCATAGAGCTATAGAGGGAACTTCATTTAGAATTTGGTAACAGAGCCTCTACAGCCTAAGTAGATGAGAAATGGCTTCTAGTAAAAGCTATGAAAATTGAAGGAAATGATTAAAAGTTAGTACAGCTGTGTTTGCCCAAACCACACCTAAAGCATGCCCAATCAGATTTGAAAGTTTTCTGGTGGGAAATCCTAACGGTGCCTATGACGTCAGTTGCTACTTAGGTGTGCTTAGTATAAGAAGGTCCATCAGAGCAGTGTTTTCTCTTTTAGGACTCCTTTTCTGCGTTATTGCTTATGGTGATTTCTGAGACTTAACTTTTCTTTATTATCTTTAAACCTTTTCATTCTTATATCTGCCACAACTCTCTCCATTTCACAGGACCATTAGCAGCTATAGTAATTTGCAATTTTTATGTCTTTCTAAACTTTTTATCTTTCCAGGTGAATATGCTGCACCTATGCAAGGAACTCCTTGCTAGCAGCTCAGATACCAAATCCAGGTGAGAATGATATATTGCTAGCTACTTAGGTGTCTTTATTAGTTAAAAGCTCAGGCAGAACTGATTTCTTCTTTTGGACTTCCATTCTGTGTTATTGCTTATGGTTATTCTCCATTAACTTTTTGTCCACCTGATATCTAAAACAACTCTCTCCATTCCACAGGGTCATTAGCAGGTTTGAGAATTAGTGATGATAAAAATTGGTTCCAAGAGTGTTGGCCGAAAAAAAAAACCATGCTGTTTGAAACTTTGGTGTCAGCAAAATGGATATACAAGTTATGCTTTTCCTCATAGAGCTAAAGGTAAATCCTTTTAGAGTCATAATTGTTAGGCATCCTTATTATAAAAAGGGAACAGTATTTGTGCTTTTGTTCATTCTAGCTGTTATTCTGAGACTGTGCTATGACATATTCTCCCAAGACTTCTGCTTTTTATTTTTGCCACATATGTCTAACATTTTTCCCCTTTTCTCCTGATTTCAGGTTCCCAGAGTAGCTAATAACTCCCCTTGTGTTTCCCAGAGGCCAGGGCAGGTCTGTTCAAACTAAGTTCAGCACACCAACTTGAACCTGGCCAAAGCTCAAATACCAAAAGAGAAAGAATAGGTAAGAATGATGTACTGCAACCTTTGTTTGCTTTGTTTGCCCTTGTGATGAATTATATACATTTTCACAATACTAACATGTTTCACACTTTTTTTCCTTCAGACGGGTATAGTTATTGATGACTTTTTGAGAGAACAGTAAATTGTTGAGTTTTAGGCTCTCTTTTACAAAGGTGCACTAAATCAATGCATGCGCTAACTGTTAATGCATCCATAGGATAACATGCATGTGTTAACATTTACCAAGCGCTTAAAGTGGTGCCATTTAGGGCGCTGTTAGCATGTGCTAAATGTTAACACTTGCATGTTATCCTATGGAGGCATTAGCAGTTAGCGCATGCGTTGATTTAGCGCACCTTTGTAAAAGAGAGCCTAAAACTCACCAATAAACTCTTAATTTGTCTCAATCCATCTTCATTTTTCTTCAGCCTGCCTTCTCCTACCGGGAACAGATTATTGGACCTTAACAATTCTACCACAGTATCAACTTGGACCTAGGAGTATCTTACTCTGCATACCTGTCATCCATCTCATCAAACTGCAGTTGGCTGATATTACACTTGCATGCTGCTTTCCTGGACTGTGCAATGATTTTAGATGTTCTACAATACAAATCTTAAACCATTTTTCACCTTGTGCTTATTTATTTTGAGTAACAGCCGGGCATTAGTGTTTCCTTAATAAGCGCCACTTCAGCTACTTCGTCACATTGACCTTTGTGTTCCATGAGGCCCAGGCTGCAAAGGAGAGAAGTGGTGAGGCCCTTAGGGGGTGGCAAACAAGGTAGCTGGCATATCTCCTGCCTTACAGCCTGCAACCAGCATAATATTTGAGAAAATAAGATTATATGAGAGCTGGAGAAGATGAAAAGGTGCAACGAGGTGCCTTAACTTGGTAAGCCAGAAATGGGGCTTCTTTCAGTCAGGGGATAGGTTTCCTACCCTGACAGCTTAAGATATACTTAACTGCAGCCGTTTCAGCGTGCTTCTGGCGCTCCTCTATGGAGCTGCAAGCACACAGTAGCTACTGCCGTAATGACGCCTAAATGGAACAGTATAATCAAACCTGAATTGCTATTCTTGTATGGCTTATTGTGTAGCACAGTGGCTAGAATGAAGGTTGGGGTGTGAGCCTGGTCTGGGTTTGACTCCCTCATGCACTTCAGCTGATACAATACTCATTTTAGTAAAAAATTACAAACTACAGACCAATCAAATCTAATTTTCATCTCAAAAAGCACAACATTAGCAATACTAGAAGCAATCTATTCTAAAAGTGGAGTTTGCATTTGATAAAAACAGCAGTATTTGACTCTATGTCACATTTATTGAACCATACTTGAGATTCTGGCTTTTGGGACAATGAAATCAGTGCTTTAAGCCATCGAGCTAATAGTCTTTTGTCTCAGCTAACTATGATATGATAGCTAAGCAGAAGATACATAGGCAGGTCAGTAAGCTATGATATGACAGGGGAATCAGAGACACTAGAATGGAAAGTGGTGTAGCTCAATGAGTAAAAGCTCTGTGCTGATCTTGCAGAGGTTGTGAGTTCAACTCCCAGCCTATATTTTTCTTGTGAAATTGTACCTTGCAGGTGCACCTTGATGATCTCACAATGAGGTCAGCATTGTGCAGCTGCACACCTCCCTTTGCAATGAACTAGAAGCCACGTTCAGGTCTGTTCTGTGTGTTATTCTGTTTTTAAGCTTGGCCAAATGAAGTTATGGGCTTTTTCTTTGCTTTGAAGAATGAGCAATGTTTAATGAGAAAGAGAGTATTATTTAGAGCAAGGAACCTAAAGTTGTGATTTTCATGTGCTGCAATTAGCTAATAACATTACTTCTTTAGGCAATTTTAAATTCAATATGCTTGTATGGATGTGTCCTGTGTATGTGGTGCCTGAATAACAAAATTAAAATCCCTGAACTGTATTTAAAAGATCACTTTGGAAACGTCTGAAAACATCTCTCAAATAACAACTATGGGATGCCCAGAAAAAGCTCATTGGATGACCTAGGCTTCCTAAATAGCTAAATCCTTTCTGAAGCTTAAACCACATCTATCTAAGCTTACATGGTCCTCAAACTCCTATGGTTTACACTTCTTATAGCAGCTAATTTTACCATTACTATATAAGTTTCTGTGTAGCACAGGAGTGAAGCTTACACTCTTCTATGCTGATGCTTCCAGTTCAACTCTCAATTAGTACCTCTCAGTCAAAAAGTAATATTATACTTATCCTTTTAAACATGACACACCTTTATAAAAGAGGGGGTTAGTCTCTCTTCTTTGAATCTTTTCTAGTGCTGCTATATCTTCCTTAAGATAAGAAAACCAGAATTAAATGTAATATTCCAGATGAGGTTGCACCATGGAGGGGTATTATAACATTCTTAATCTTATTAACCATCCCTTTTTTAATAATTCCTAACATCCTGTTTGCTTTTTTGGCCACTGCCGCCACACATTGGGTGGAAGGTTTCATCGTATTATCTACAGTGATACCCAGATCCTTTTCTTGGGTGTTAACCCCAAGGTGTCCCTCTCAGCCATGCTCTGTCACTGACCATATCCCCCCTCCCTCCTGATTCCTACCTGCGTTAAGAAGCTAGTGTGGGTTCCTTATCATGCTTGCTGTTTTTAACACGTGCTAGCTGTCACTGTAGGTCCATGCTAGCTGCTTAATGCAACTTAGCAAAAAGGTTCCTAAATGAACTATAAGACTCACATAACAAAGTAACACTATTTTCCCATTAAGTTGTTTTATAGACCTTTCAGTTCACAAAAGTTTAATGCTGGTTCCCTGGCGAAAGCCTTCAGCAATGCAAAGACTTCAGAGCACAGCTAGGTGCAGCACATAAGGCATTATAGAACTGCCAGAAGTGTCAGCATATACATATAATTTATAATCAGCAAAGGAGTAGCATTGTCTTGAAATCAGACATTCCATCTGTCAAACTTTTTCTAGTCTGGCAAATTACACAAAGCATAAGCAAAATACTGATGGCAATTTGTACAAAAATATTTTAATAATACCAGACTTAAGACAGGTTTAATAACATGTTCCTCTGTTAGATTTGCTATTGTTGCTCAGTTATTTATGTTGAAGTCTTTAGTAATAGAAACACAAAATTTATTATCAAAGAAAAAACATAGGAAAGAAACCAACCTAAACAAGAATAGAAAAATCAATAAATGAAAAATAGCCTGAAGGAGAGAAAGTAGAAAGTAAAAAAGCTAGGGAAAGAAAATAAAAGATTAAGAAAAATAGAAATGTTGCTATTTAAATCAAACTAGCATTCAGCATAAAGTTTAGCCCTTCTACCTGTTTATAGTGGTGTAAAAGGTTGTACATTACTGAATTACTTTATTGTCACATGCTGTATTATTCATACCCTTTATTTAAGTTCTTCTATCTTTTAACTTCCATCCATCTTATAGTTTCTTTTGTCACTTTTGGAAGTCAACTAATGGTGAGTCTGGGTAATATATTATTTATTACGCATTGTGAACATCATGAAACAGATTGGTATTCAATCCTTATTTTTCACTACTAGACATCCACATAACTAGAACACATTACCACATTAAAGCTTAGCATACATTAGTGGACATTAGTGTGTGCTGAATCCTGCACAGTCCATTTTGTATGCTAATGTCCATTAGCATGTGCTAAGCTTTAGTAAAAGGGCCCATAAACTAGTTAACAGATGTTAAATTAGACTTAAAAATTTCAATATGTATACTTTGGAGGAAAGGTAGGAGAGGAGAGATATGATAGAGATGTTTAAATACCTACATGGCATAAGTACATAAGAACATAAGAACATAAGAAGCGCCATCTCCGGATCAGACCTTCGGTCCATCAAGTCCGGCGATCCGCACACGCGGAGGCCCTGCTAGGTATTCACCTGGCTTATTTTATAGCCAACCATATCTTTATATGCCTATCTCAAGGAGATATGCATCTAGTTTGCTTTTGAAACCTAGGACTGTCGATTCCGCAATAATCTCCCCTGGGAGAGTATTCCAGATGTCAACCACTCTCTGTGTGAAGCAGAACTTCCTGACATTAGTCCTGAACTTGCCCCCCCTTAGCTTCATTTCATGTCCTCTTGTCCGTGTCAAATTGGACATTGTAAATAATCTTCTCTGCTCTATTTTGTCAATTCCTTTCAGTATTTTGAAGGTCTCGATCATATCCCCACGCAGTCTCCTTTTCTCAAGGGAGAACAATCCCAGTGTTTTAAGTCGATCCTCATATTCCAGTTTCTCCATACCCTTCACTAGTTTAGTTGCTCGTCTCTGCACCCTCTCCAGCAGTTTTATATCCTTCTTTAGGTAGGGAGACCAATGTTGGACGCAGTATTCCAAGTGGGGTCTGACCATTGCCCTATAAAGCGGCATTATAACTTTCTCCGATCTACTCGAGATTCCTTTCTTTATCATGCCCAACATTCTATTTGCCTTATTTGCCGCTGCCACGCATTGTGCCGACGGCTTCAGGGTCCTATCTATCAGTACACCCAGATCTCTTTCTTGTTCACTTTTCCCCAGAGTTGCACCTGACATTCTGTACTCGTATTCCTTATTTTTACTGCCTAAATGCATTACCTTGCATTTCTCCACGTTGAACTTCATCTGCCATTTCTCCGCCCATTTTTCTAACCGACACAAATCGCTCTGGAGTTCCTCACTGTCCTCCTGCGATCTGATTGCCCGGCAGAGTTTTGTGTCGTCTGCAAACTTGATGATCTCACTGGATGTTCCGTTTTCCAGGTCATTGATATAAATATTAAAAAGGATCGGCCCAAGTACCGAGCCCTGGGGCACACCACTAGTCACTCTCTCCCAGTCGGAGAACTTCCCATTTATGCCCACTCTCTGCTTTCGGTTTTCCAGCCATTTGCCTATCCATCTTTGTATATCTCCCTCTATGCCATGGCTTTGTAGCTTCCTGAGAAGTCTTTCGTGTGGAACTTTGTCAAATGCTTTCTGGAAGTCCAAGTATATTATGTCCACCGGCTTTCCACTATCAATTTGCTCGTTCACGGTCTCAAAGAATTGGAGTAAATTCGTCAGACACGATTTCCCTTTCCTGAATCCATGTTGACTGGGTTTCATCAAGTCGTGTGTGTCCAAGTGCTGAACTATGCTATCCTTGATCAGTGATTCAATCATCTTGCCGGGGACAGACGTAAGACTCACAGGTCTATAGTTGCCCGGTTCTCCTCTCGATCCTTTTTTGAAAATTGGCGTGACGTTCGCTTTCCTCCAGTCGTCTGGTATCTGACCAGTTCTGATTGACAGGTTTGCAAGTTTTTGCAATAACTCTCCAATTTCAATCTTCAATTCCTTCAAGACTCTCGGGTGAATTTCATCCGGTCCAGGTGATTTGTCACTTTTAAGTTTGTCGATCTGATAGTATATCTGGGCTAAGTCCACTTCAACTGTGGTGAGGCTGTCTTCTATTTCTCCTGCAAACACTTTCTCCGCTTCAGGTATTGTTGAGGTGTCCTCCTTCGTAAAAACGGACGCAAAGAAGGAATTTAGTTTGTCTGCGATTTGTTTATCTTCCTTGATGTACCCTTTTCTTCCCTTGTCGTCCAGGGGTCCCACTGCCTCTTTTGCAGGTTTTTTCCCTTTCACGTATCTAAAGAAGGGCTTGAAGTTTTTGGCCTCCCGGGCTATTTTTTCCTCATAGTCCTGTTTTGCTTCCCTCACCGCCTTGTGACATTTCTTCTGTTCATCTTTATGTTTGTTCCAGGCTTCGGTTGTCTTCGTGCATTTCCATTTTTTGAAAGAGTCCTTCTTTACCTTTATGGCTTCCTTCACCTGTATGGTAAGCCATGCTGGTTCTCTTTTGCCTTTAGTTCTCCGATCTTTGGAAATCCTCGGAATGTAGAGATCTTGTGCTTCTGCAATAGTATTTTTCAATAGGCACCATGCCTGATCTACTGTTTCAAGTTTGTCCACCATCTTCTCGAGTCGTTTTGTTACCATGGCTCTCATGCAATCGTATTTACCCTTTTTAAAGTTTAAGGTGGTGGTTAAGGTTTTGACATGTTTCCCTTTCCCGATGTCAAGTTTAAAGTTGATTACATTGTGATCACTCGTTCCCAGTGGAACCATGACTTCTACTTCTGTTATCGGTCCAGTGAGACCATTTAGGACCAAGTCCAAGGTGGCGTCGCCTCTTGTCGGCTCTTTTACCATTTGCTCCAGGAAGCAATCCCCTAGCACCTCCAGGAACTTGGCCTCCTTGCCGCAGTTGGAGGCTCCTAGTTTCCAGTCTATTCCTGGGAAATTGAAGTCTCCCAATATAACTACATTGCCTGTCTTGCATACTTGTTTGATTTCCTCCATCATTTCTGAGTCAGTGACTTCCGCCTGTCCTGGGGGACGATAGTAAAGGCCAATTTTTATATCTGCGCCATTGCGACCAGGAATTTTGATCCAGAGGGACTCCAGCTTCTCTTTCCTGTCTGTTGTACTCATTCCAACAGAATCTATTTCTTCCTTAACATATAGGGCAATACCTCCACCTTTCTGCCCTTCTCGATCTCTTCTATATAGTTTGTATCCCTGTAGTACTGTGTCCCATTTGTTTTCTTCATTCCACCATGTTTCTGTTATGCCAATGATATCCATGTTCTCATGTCTTGCTATCGTCTCTAGTTCTCCCATTTTGTTTCCTAGACTTCTAGCATTTGTATACATACATCTAAGTTCCCTTCGTGTTACCTTTTTGGACCTTCTACTCTTGGCTGTCCTTACAGTTTCATTTACGGTATCCTTTACTGCTCCTGTGTTATCTCCCATGTTTGCTGTGTGGTCATCCCCTCCTGTGTCTGAGTTGTCCTTTCCTGCTTGTTCTCCTTTGTTGGCTGTGAGGTCGACCTCTCTTGTGTATGAGTAGTGGTCCTTTGTTCCTACGTCGGGGCATCCTGTTGTCCGTGCCATCGACCGGTTGTCGACTGTCGGCTTTCCCCTGTCCTTCAGTTTAAAGCCTTCTCTATTGCTTTCTTCATGTTGCCTGCCAAAACTCTTGCTCCTTCCTTGTTGAGGTGTAGTCCATCCCTTCTGTAGTACTTGCTTTTTCCCCAGAACGCCGTCCAGTTGCGCACGAAGTCGAAGCCTTCGTCTTCGCACCATCGTCTCATCCAGGCGTTGATCACTTGCAATTCCCCTTGTCTCTTTCCATCTGCTCTTGGTACAGGGAGGATTTCAGAGAAGGCCACCTTCACCTCCCTGATCTTCAATTGTCTTCTGAGTGAGCGGAGCTGGCCCTTCATCTCTTCCCTGTCATACTTCCGCCCGCTCACATCATTTGTTCCCACGTGGATAAGCACAGCGGTGTCCACTCCCCGTGCGCCATCTATGATCCTGGAGATCCTGCTGGTCACATCCTTTACTCTTGCTCCAGGCAGACAGGTGACGACTCTGTCCTCTCTTCCTCCTGCGGTGTGGCTGTCCACGTGTCGTATAATGGAGTCGCCTACGATGATCCCCATCTTCTTTATTCGGGAGTTCCTTGGGGGGCGTAGGTCCACGTCCTTGGAGTAGGGCCAGTCATCTTCCTCCAATGATACTCTTGAAATTGTTTCCTGTTTTTTGGGTGGGGGGACATCTTCCTGTGCTCTCACTATTCCTCCTGTTGTGCGGTTGTCTCCTATCTCGTCTTTGTTTTCTTCTGTGTTTGCATGGATGTCTTCTCTCCTCACATGTGTTTCCTGAGTACAGTTTTCCAGCCCTGGGATCTCTACGTGGTGCTGATGGGCTTCCTCTATGAACGTTTCTAGATCCTTGACCTCGTCGTTTGGGCTGTACTCCACTAGAATCTTCCCTTGTGCTCGGATTCTGTCTTCGAGTTCCATCACTGTTCCCTCCAATAGTCTTACCTGACATTTCAAGCTATCCATCTCCATGCATCGATCGCAAATGTATGCCTGGATCCCCGAAGGGAGGTAGTCATACATATTGCAGTCGATGCAGAAGACAGGAAAGCTCATCTTCTGACTTCCTTGGGCTTCCATTTCGTGCTTCACTCGTGGGTTGTCTGAGTGATTTGTTGTGACCTACTGCTGCTCTTTTTCCTACTGATCCTACCTCCCCCTTACCTTCTGACTTCCTGACTGCAAGCTTCCTATTTGAGTGAGTCTGTTTGTGTTACAGTGCCTGTGCCTTTGTGTGCTTGTGTCCCTTGCCTGCTGCTTCCTTGTGTTGCTTGCCTTGTTGTCTCTCTCGTGTGTGCTGTCTCTGCTCTACCTCACCTTGATTGTATGTGCGGGTTGGTTTCTTTTGTGTCTGTCTCTTCCTTACCTTCTGTGGTTGTCGGTTCCTTACCGGTCTGTTCTCCTCTGGTGTTCTTGAGAGTAGCGCTCGTCCCTTGCAAGGCCCTTCGCAAAGGCGCTCTCGCTAAGGCGAGCGCCTTTACCGCACGCCTTCGCCGCGCGCCGAACGGCTGGGCGCCGTTGGCTCCTCCCCTTTTCAAGGGGAGTACACAAGAGGTGAGTCTCTTTCAATTGAAAGGAAACTCTGGAATGAGGGAGCATAGGATGAAGGAGAAATGCTGCTGTTCAGCTGATTTATAGGGTCCACACATTTGGCAGTTGCTTCATTATTGGTAAAATTACATTGCCATGTGAAGCACAAACCATTTTTATTTATTTATTGTATATCAGATATTACATGGTGATGTATCAAGTTACATGATTTTGTTATTACATTTTTCTTCCAGGAATAGTGATATCTCTTCTAGATATTATTTAAGGCTGAAATATCCATAGGTGAAGCATGGGAATATAAAATGAATTTAACTAAAAAATGTTCAGACCAGGCTGCTTCCTGATGGAATCAGTTACCTGGGGAAATTAGATGCCTATTTTCTTATAGGATATTCTGAAAATTGCTAAAGACCTACCTATTCCAGCCATTTGTAGTTAATGATGGTTAATAATGAAAAGTAGATATTAAGGTATACAGTACATTGTAATTCTTAGAGTGATTTTCTGTTTCTTCTGATATGTAAGCCTTTGATATGTAAGTTTTAACAAAGCAACCCCCCCCTTTTCCTCCTGTTTTATCCCCCCTCTTCCCTTTCTTTTATTTTTTTAATGTAATTAAAATCTCTCCCCCAAACACACACACATTGCTCCTCTTGTATCCAACCTATCTATATTTTGTCCTTGTCTTGGCTCCAACCTACCCTATTTTATTTCTAATTTCTTTTTTTTTTTTAGTTTTTAAATTTTTAATATTGTTAACCCACCAGATACCCATGATGGTCGGTATACCAAACTATAAATAAACTTGAAACTAGAAACTTTTGATGCTAACACAGATTAGAAATAACCAATGTCATGTATTCTATAAAATATTCTAACTTAGCTGTGTGAACATGTGAATCTGTTGAGTGCTGTTACTTTCCTATACATTGTATGGTATTATTTTATTTTTCTATATGTTTATCATATTTCCCCCCCTCTTTTACTAATGGGTTTTAGCATCAGAGCAGTTACTACCGCTGCCGGTGCTAAAACCCACGCTATGCATTAGTAAAAGAGGGGGTTTAATAAGTAAACCACTAAAATCCTTGATTAAAATAGGTGGTATATTAAGTCAATAAATAATAATTATAATATTTTGTAGTTCCAATTTGTTGAAATGATACTTTGGGCTCCTTTTACTAAGCTGTGATAGCATTTTTAGCGCATGCAGAATTTTAGCGCACGCTAAACCCGCACTACGCGGCTAGAACTAATGACAGCTCAATGCTGGCGTTAGCATCTAGCGCATGTGGAAAATTACAGCACGCTAAGCGCGCGTTAAAACCACTAACACAGCTTTGTAAAAGGAGCCCTTTATTTTTTTTTGTCTCAGAGAAGGCACCTGAACCAATTTAACATAAACCCTCACATCAATAAGAAACAAACTGTCAACGAGTACTTATTTAATAACCAAACAGTGAAATAACCTGTCTTCATTAAGATGCTGAAATTCAGCATCTGTTGCATCTGTCATTTTAAAGCTGTGTTTCATGCAGGTTGAGATGATTGACAGTTTCCATGGTCACAGTGTTAATACATGTATAAGAATAATAAAAATTATAGAAATGTATGAATTTATGCACTTTAGACACCATTTACAAATAAGAACCTTTACTTTATTTCTTTTAATCATTGTCATGATCTACTATTAGTTCTTTGACCTGAATTGCTCCTTCTGTGAAAAGCATATTAACTTAACAGAATAAAGTCATATTCTATATAACCTATGAATATAAAAACAACTTGACAAATTAAAATAGTAACAAAGAACAGTTATTTATTAGAAAGGTAACCTTGTTTATGAAGATGTGAAATTTCCTCAAGCCTACCCATGCCAGATTATCACCTGCTTAGTAAAATCCATATCAATAAAATTAATGAATCAGGGTGATAACCTATAGGCCCTCTTTTACTAAGGTGTGCCAAGTATTTTAGTGAGCATTTAGCGCAAGCTAAATCAATATGTGCACTAACCACTAACGCATCCATAGGATAACATGCATGCGTTAGTGTTTAGTGCATGCTAATATTTAGTGCGTGCTAAAAAGTTTAGCACACCTTTGTAAAAGAGGGGCTTAGTCTTTGAAAAGATTGATAATCTGTCATGAGATTAACCTTTTTATACGTAAATAGATATGTTTGTTATGAACCTTTTTAAACTCTTTGCTTATAACTTCTACAGATTATTATTAGGCATGACTTTTTGGTATTTTTTGTATTTTATTGTACCACTGGAACAGACTGAAGGTCCTTCAAAGCCAGTATCCTGTTTCCAACAGTGGCCAATTCAGGTCCCAAGTACCTGACAAGATCCCAAAATAGTAAAACAGATTATCCCAGGACAAGCAGGCATGATATTCTCACACATGGGTGACGTCATCTACGGAGCCCCAGCGCGGACAGCTTTTTCAGCAAACTTGCTAGAAGTTTCAAGTTTGCACACTGCACCACGCATGTGCTAGCCTTCTCGCCACTAGAGGGCGCATCCCCACCTCGTGGTCCTCAGTTCTTTTTCATCCGCGGAGCCAGAAGCCCTGTGGATAAAATTGTGCTATTTTTGCCTTCTGTCGCCGCGGCTGTGTTCGGAATTTCGACGCGGTCGCTGCGCTAAAGTTATTTTCTTTCTTTATTTACCCTGTTTTTAAAAAAAAAAAAAAAAAAATTAATCTTTTTTCGTTCGCTCCGGGGGCTCCCGGTAGCCGTGGCCGAGGAACCTCGTTTGTTCCCGGCCTTGTTTTGGGCCCATGTCCCGACCCGTTACGGGTTTTAAGAAGTGTGGTAAGTGTGAGAGGCTTTTGTCCATCACTGACCCTCACAGGTGCTGTATTCGGTGTTTGGGGCCCCATCACCCTACAGCATCGTGCCCTAAGTGTGCCACCTTCCAGAAACGGGCCCTTACTCGGCGCAAAGGCCGCATGGCGGATCTCTTTGCCGTCGATACCCCGACGGGGAAGGCCTCGAGCTCGGCCTCGGCTTCGGCCCCGGCCTCGACCTCGGCCTCGACGTCGGAACCCTCGGCTCCCGCGAAGCCGGTTGCCTCGCAGAAGCAAGCCCCGGGTAAGTCTCCACTTCCTTCCTCAGTTTCATCTGCCAGGAAGCCATCCTCGGGCTCGTCGTCGGCGGGACCGTCGACCTCGACCCAGCCCAAGATGTCGAAGGGGTTAGCCCCGAGGGAATACTCGATACCGAGGTCGCCCTCTGCGGAGCGTCCCCAGGTGTTACCTCAGGGTCTCACCGTCCCGGCGTTCCAGGAGTTGCTTCGCGCTTTGATCTCCTCGGAGCTTTCCGGAGCCATTGAGACCTTACAACAGGCTTCGGCCTCGTCTTCGGTCTCGGGGGCCCCGCAGGTGGTGACCTCGGCCTCGGGCACCGGCCTCTCTGCGGCCGAAGCCCCCTCGGCCTCGGCCTCGACCCTTCCCTCGGACCCGATCCGGGTGAGTCAGCCCGAGGTCAGTGTGCGATCCCGAGACAAGCAGCGCCGGGTACGCCGGATCTCCTCTTCCTCGTCCCCGAGGTCGTCACGGGGATCCTCGCCCTCGAGTAAGCCTCGGGCGAAGCACCGTCTTAAACGGTCGAAGCGGTCTCGAGCCTCGTCTCGAAGGAGTCGTCACTCGACTCCGCCCGAGACCGGAGCCTTGCGGGTCGAGGAACTCCGCCTCGACAACCCAGATCTTTTACGGTCCCCGATCAGGGAGAGTTCCCGTGCCTCCTCACCGAGGCGGAAGGGACGGGCCTCTATACCCCGTACCCCGGGGGGTTCCCCACGGGGGTCTCTTCGCCGGACGGTGTCCCCGACTCCTTCGAGGTCACGGGATCGTGCCTCTTGGGGTTCGGGGTCCGGGGGTCAGGTCGGGTATTCTCGCCAGGCCTCTCCTTTCGGCTCGGTTGAGAAGTCTCGGTCACCCTCCCCGCCTGCACGGACATCTTCTTTTTCCAAGTTTGTCCATGACATGGCGAAGGCTTTGGGGGTGGACCTGACGGCAGGGTCGCACTATACCTCAGACTTTTTGGAGGAACAAGATTCTCCTGTCCCTCAACGGGAATCTCCCCGCCTTCCACTTCACAAGGTCCTCCTTCATACCTTACTGCGGAACCTTGAGACCCCTCTTACAGTGGCGGTAGTGCCCACTAAGATGGAATCCAAATACCGGACCCTTCCCCCTAAGGGGTTTGACAAGGGGCAGCTCTCCCATCAGTCGCTCTTGGTGGAGTCGGCTCTTAAGCGCACGCAGCCTTCTAGAGTCTCGGCTGCTGTCCCCCCGGGGAGAGAGGGTCGGACCCTTGATAAATTCGGCCGTCGGCTGTACGCGAATTCCCAGATGGCCACAAGGGTCCTCAATTATGCTTTCGCCTACTCTTCCTACCTCAGGTCCATGATCAAGGATCTGCCGGATTTTCAGGGGGTGATTCCGGAGTCGCACAAGGTTAAATTTGCCGCCTTTGCGTCAAACCTGTCCCAACTCAGATTCTATCTGTTCCATGCGGTCTATGACGCTTTTGAGCTTGCCTCGAGGGTCTCGGCTTGTGCGGTAGCCATGCGCCGGCTGGCTTGGCTACGGACCCTCGAGATGGACCCCAACTTGCAGGAGCGCTTAGCCAATTTACCCTGCATCGGGTCGGAGTTATTTGACGACTCCCTGGATGCGGCCACCAAGAAGCTTTCGGAGCAGGAACGCTCTCTGGCGTCTCTGGTTCGTCCAAAGCCTAAGCCGCCGGCTCAGAGGCCTTTTAAACAGCCGCCTAGGCGGTACCCGCAAAAATCTACACCGGCCTTTTCCAGGCCTCCACCCCGGCGCCCTACCCAACAGGGTAGAGGGGGACCCGCCAAAGCAGCTGCGCAGGGGGTGTCCAAACCGGCGCCGTCTTTTTGACGGGATGAGCGGCCGGGGGCTGGCCCCCGCCGCGAGGTCGCTCAACCCCCTGCCCATCGGGGGTCGGCTCACGGCTTTTGCCGAGACTTGGTCTGGGATTACGTCAGACGCATGGGTGCTCCGGACCGTCTCAGAGGGCTATTCGTTAAACTTCTCCAAACAGCCTACAGACAGGCCCCCCGGGGCGTGCCCGTCCAATCGAAGCCAGTTGACCCTTCTTCGAGAGGAAGCCGGGGCCTTGTTGAGCCTTCGGGCGGTCGAACGGGTGCCTCCCGACCAGCGAGGCAGGGGATTTTATTCCCGTTACTTTTTGGTCCCCAAAAAGACCGGGGACCTGCGCCCCATTTTGGACCTTCGGAAGCTCAACAAGTTCCTGGTCCGGGAGAAGTTCCGTATGCTGTCGCTTCCGATCCTATATACCCTGTTGGACGAGGGGGACTGGATGTGCTCCCTCGATTTGAAGGAAGCGTACACCCATGTTCCGGTGCATCCCGCCTTTCGGAAGTTTTTGAGATTTCAGGTCGGGGATTTGCACCTTCAATACCGTGTACTACCCTTCGGTCTGGCTTCGTCCCCTCGGGTATTCACGAAATGCATGGTGGTAGTCGCGGCTGCTCTGCGTTCCCGGGGGTTGCAGGTCTTTCCCTATCTGGACGATTGGTTGATCAAGGCCCCGACAAGGGAGGGGGTTATTTCAGCGACCCAACAGACTATCACGATTCTTCAGGGTCTGGGGTTCGAGGTGAACTTTCCCAAGTCTCACTTGCAGCCGACCCAATCCCTACAGTTCATAGGGGCCGTGCTGGACACGGTTCTCCTCCGGGCTTTCCTTCCTTCCCCGCGACTGGAGGCCCTGATTCGCCTGGGCCGACAGGTTTCGCAACTGAAGGTAGTTTCGGCTCGACGCATGATGGTGCTTTTGGGGCACATGGCGTCGACGGTCCAGGTGACCCCCTTTGCTCGGTTGCACCTGAGGATCCCTCAGTGGACCCTGGCTTCCCAATGGCGTCAGGACCGCGACCCGCTGTCTCGACGCTTGACTGTGACTCCGTCTTTCAGACGCTCGCTCCGTTGGTGGACCAGCTCTACCAATCTGTCCGGGGGTTTGCTCTTTCGCGTCCCTCCGCATTGCAAGGTCCTAACCACGGACTCTTCGGAGTATGCGTGGGGGGCTCATCTGGACGGTTTACGAACGCAGGGCCTATGGTCGGCCACAGATCGTCTGTGTCACATCAACGTATTGGAACTTCGTGCCATTTATCTGGCCGCTCGGACCTTCAGTCACCTCCTGCACGATCGAGTAGTTCTCGTTCGAACGGACAACCAGGTGGCCATGTATTACGTCAACAAGCAAGGCGGGACGGGCTCTTGGCCTCTGTGCCAGGAAGCCATTCGGCTTTGGACGTGGGCCGTCTCTCAGAACATTTTCTTGCGGGCGGTTTACATTCAGGGGGAGCTGAATTGTCTGGCAGACAAGCTCAGTCGTCTCCTCCAGCCGCACGAGTGGTCTCTGAACTCCCGAGTTCTACGCGAGGTCTTCGACCGATGGGGGACTCCTCAGGTGGATCTGTTTGCTTCACCCGAGACTTGCAAGCTACCCCTCTACTGCTCTCGGATGTACTCCCAGGACCGTCTCGAGGCCGATGCTTTTCTTCTCGACTGGGAGGGGAGGTTCCTTTATGCATTCCCTCCTTTTCCTCTGATTTTGAGAACGCTGGTTCATCTAAAATCGACCAAAGCCACTATGATTCTCATTGCGCCTCGTTGGCCAAGACAACACTGGTTCTCCCTGCTTCTTCAACTCAGTGTCAGGGAGCCTCTGCTTCTACCTGTCTTTCCCTCTCTGCTGTCTCAGAGTCGGGGTTCGCTGTTACATCCCAATCTTCAGTCGTTACATCTGACCGCTTGGTTCCTTTCCACTTGACTTCGATTCCGGTGTCTCACTCTGTGCGGGAAATCTTAGAGGCCTCTCGCAAGGTCTCGACTAGGCTTTGTTATTCCCAGAAGTGGACCAGATTTTCTTCTTGGTGCTCCACCAACCACCTGGATCCGGATTCAGTCCCTGTGTCTTCGGTACTGGAATATCTGTTGCATCTGGCGAATTCTGGTCTGAAGACGACTTCTATTCGAGTGCATCTTAGTGCAATTGCTGCATTTCATCATCATCTCGAGGGTCGTTCCCTCTCCTTACATCCTCTGGTTTCTCGTTTCATGAGAGGTCTTGTGAATGTTCATCCCCCTCTCAAGCCTCCCCCTGTGGTATGGGATCTTAATGTGGTCTTGGCTCAACTGATGAAACCTCCTTTTGAGCCTATCGATAAAGCTCTTCTTAAATTTCTCACTTGGAAAGTAGTCTTTTTGATTGCGCTCACGTCCGCTCGTCGGATTAGCGAGCTGCAGGCTTTGGTGGCGGACCCTCCTTTCACGGTGTTTCATCATGACAAGGTGGTTCTTCGCACCCATCCCAAATTTTTACCTAAGGTTGTGTCTGATTTCCACCTCAATCAGTCCATTGTTCTTCCGGTATTTTTTCCAAAGCCCCATTCTCATCATGGTGAAACGGCGCTTCACACGCTTGACTGTAAGAGGGCGTTGGCTTTTTATCTCCAACGTACTAAGTCTCATCGGAAGGTTCCTCAATTATTTTTGTCCTTTGATCCTAATCGGATAGGACATCCGGTTTCCAAGCGTACCTTGTCCAATTGGTTAGCTGCTTGTATCTCTTTTTGCTACGCTCAGGCTGGTCTCCCGCTCTCGGGTCGAGTCACGGGTCATAAGGTCCGAGCGATGGCAGCTTCGGTTGCTTTCCTCCGTTCTACTCCTATGGAGGACATATGTAAAGCTGCCACCTGGTCTTCGGTTCATACGTTCACCTCCCACTACTGTTTGGACTCCTTGTCCAGGAGTGACGGCCGGTTTGGCCAGTCGGTGTTACGTAACCTGTTTTCTTAAATTGCCATCTTCCCACCTGCCCTATTTCTGGTTGGCTTGGAGGTCACCCATGTGTGAGAATATCATGCCTGCTTGTCCTGGGATAAAGCACAGTTACTTACCGTAACAGGTGTTATCCAGGGACAGCAGGCATATATTCTCACAACCCGCCCACCTCCCCGGGGATGGCTTTTCTTTGCTGGAATATGGAACTGAGGACCACGAGGTGGGGATGCGCCCTCTAGTGGCGAGAAGGCTAGCACATGCGTGGTGCAGTGTGCAAACTTGAAACTTCTAGCAAGTTTGCTGAAAAAGCTGTCCGCGCTGGGGCTCCGTAGATGACGTCACCCATGTGTGAGAATATATGCCTGCTGTCCCTGGATAACACCTGTTACGGTAAGTAACTGTGCTTTTTAAGCTGCTTACCCTAGAATTAAGCAGTGGATTTTCCCAAGTCAGTCTTAATAGTGGCTTAAGGACCTTTTTTTTTTTTTAAGAAAATTATCCAAACCTTTTAAAACCCTGCTAAGCTAATTGCTTTCATCACATTCTCTTGCAACAAATTTAATTACCCATTATTTGAATAAATATTTTATCTAGTTTGTGTATACTCTCCTTGTAAATATAATACATGCTATGTAAGCTAAGCAGGTATTTGTAGAATAGTACCTAGGTGCCTTTCTAGCAATTAAATGCGCATGTGCAGACACATGTGCATAAGAAATATGTAAATATGGGCATCCAGATTATAAAATTGTCCTTAATCAGGTAAAATTTTTAATCTGTAATAACTGTATGGGCAGATGCTGGGAATACCCTCAGCATTTAACTCAGAGACTTTACTGCTACTGCACAGTAATTGGGCATTTAAAGAGCAAATTCTCAAAAGGTTGGCAAAATTTAGGCATTGAGATGAGGCACACTCAGGGGCTGATTCTATATATCACACCTAAAAATTGGTGTCAACTAGTGCAGTGCTTCTATAAAATTATGTATAGTTTAGTAAAAGGGCCCTGATCAGTGTATAACAGGAATTGCCATAACTTATGATTGGGGGGGGGGGGATTCATCATAGGGGAACTACCTGATTTAGCAAGCGCAAATGATTAGCATGCACTAAGTTGATTAGAACCCTTTGATAAATTCTTCCCTTAATATCAGCCTCAAATAAGAGACTTTTGAAGCTGGATTTAAGTAAGGCTAGATTTGAATGTAATGCTTCAATTCAGGAAGTCTAATCAACTCATACATCACATCAAGATAAAAAGAACAGATATGGAAATGCTGCAGTAGATTAACAATTTAGAAACCCTACCTGATAAATATGCAACAATGTTAATCAAGATTTAGTTGGATTAAGTAAACATCAGAACATATTAGAGATGGATGCCATCTATTTTGCACAAGGATTTTGAATTATTTAACATACAAATATTTGGAAGGTACAACTATTTATTCACTAGAATTTATGTGATATTAGTACTAGGTGTAGGCGTGGTTTTGCCCAGAAGTGGCCTTAGGTGAGCTTAGGCGCCTCTCTAGGCCAGTGGAAGGCACCTGAAATATAGGCCAGCATTTGGCTGGCCTATATTTCAGGCGTTTTCAAGTAAACCAAAAGGCATTTTGCGGTATACAGTATAAATAAAGTCTTTTGTAAACGTGCCTGCTGAACTGATTAGCAAGGGAACCTGCCTGCGGCAATCAGTTTAACAACCATGGCAGGGACCCTTCCTCCCCCCACACAAAGACTACCGGCAGTAGGGATGCCCAGTCCCTCCTGCCAGTACACACGAAGCTGGCCCCTCATACCCCCAAATGTCCACGGCAGGAGAAGTGCCCAATTCCTTCTGCTGCCACCCTGTTGACACATCCTCTGGCAGGAGGGATGCCCAGTCCCTCCTGCCAGATATCTGCTACCTCCCCATAATGGCCATGCCCAGGAGGGACTCCCCCATGACCCAACAGCTGGAACCCCCCAGCCCAGCTGGAACTACTCCACCTAGCCCAGCTGGAAACCCCCCCAGCCCCCTAAACCCCCCTACCTTTAGTAGTTGGCTGGCTAGCTGGCCAGATGCTTCTTCCATCTGTCAGACAGGCCCGCCTTCATCTGAATGGCATCCCTGCCCTTTCCTGGTGTATTGTGGGATGCATGGGGAGGGGCCTAAGGGCCTGATTGGCTCAGAAGCCTAAGATCCCTCCCATAGGAGGGACCTTAGATATCTGGGCCAATCAGAATCTTAGGCCTGTCTGCCAGTGCATTGAGGGATGTGCTGGGAGTGGCCTAATATTCCTATTGGTCAGATCCCTTAATCCCTCCCCCACAGGGAAAGGTATATTGTTGGATTAAGTGACTTGCCCAGGGTCACAAGGAGCAATGAGGGATATGAACCCACAACCTCAGGGTGTTGAGGCTATAGCTATAACCACTCCACCACACACTCCCCATGTTTCTATGTGTCTATTCCTTTCCCCTCTTTTTAAAAATGTAAACCACTTTGGTAGGTCCTGAAAAGTGTTATATTGAAAGGAAAGTGGGTGATCTGCACATGGAGGGCGAACTGATACAAATGTTTGGTGGATACAATCATTGTTTGATCAGCAGAGGATGGATTTCTAAGGAACTGCATCACCTGCCTGAGAGCTAAGTATAGCTGGATGATTGTTGTTGGTGTTGTTGACCTTTTTCAGCAGTTCAGCACCCAGGCTGATTAAATATAACTTTGTAGATTTTTGTTCTTTTTGTGTCAAGTGCCCCTGTATGAGTTATTTAAGAGGAATCTGTTTTTTTGGTTAGAGACTTTTACTTCCTTATTTTGTGGGGAGGGAGGTTTTTTTTTCTCTCTGGCCTGTTTCCAGAGTAGACCAATGATTAGAACAATTGACTATTTAGTGGAGGTATATGCTCCCTGAGTATTGATTCCTTCAGGATTTGAGGTCCACTTGTTTATTGTTTGATGCACTCGTGGGGTCACTTGACACAAAAAGTGGGAGACATTGAGGCCCTGATTCTGCAAAGTGCACCTAACTTTGGACATCCAGGATAGGTGTCCTTTGTAGAATCATGCTCAGCAACACTCAGCACTGTTTAGGCATCCAAATTTTGAGATGTCCTTTAAAGAATCAGGTTTTAGGTGAGTGTTAGCTGTCCAAACAATGTCCTTAATTTTATAATATTTTATTATTATGATGTTATTAGAATGATTTTCATTATAATTGTGATATTGGGAGTTGAATCTGTTTAATGCTTTTATTTATTTCTCTTCCATCAGAGAGAGTGACTGGGATTTGAACCAGCAACATTAGGGTAGAAGGTTGTAGGTTTAATCAGTGTGCAACACTGTGAGCTAGAAAGTTGCATAGCAATTGTAAAACTAGGTCCTATAGGCATTGTAAAGAAGGTCTACTTTTCAGAATAGCTTAAAAGAAAAAAAAATAGATATAGACCATTACCATGGCTTCTAATTCATTGCAAATGGAGGTGTGCAGCTGCACAATGCTGACCCCATTGTGAGATCATCAAGGTGCACCTGCAAGGTAGAATGCCACAATTAAAATATGTGCTGGGATTTGAATCTATGACCTTTGGAAGATGGGAACAGGGCTTTTACCCATTGAGCCTTAGCAGCTTCCATTAATGTCTCTCTTCCTCACATCTGATATGATAGCTTAGGGCTCTGCTAAGCTATGATCTTCTCAGGTATTTTCACCTTCACATGGCTAGTATCACTAAGTTTTCATGGTAGGAAACCCCATGACTAAAAGGAAGAAGCTGTGGCATCCCATGACTAAAAGGAAGCAGCTGTGGCTCACCAGGTAAAAGCCCTGTGCTCATTTTATAGAGGCCATGGGTTCAAATCCCAGCACATACTATATTTTAATTTTGGCATTCTACCTTGCAAGTGCACCTTGATGATGTCACAATGAGGTCAGCATTGTGCAACTGCACACCTCCATTTGCAATGAAGTAGAAGCCATGCTAAGGTCTATATCTGGGTTTATTTTAGTTTTTAAGCTTGTGCAAATGAATTTATGTATGCAGTCTATATATTTTTTCATGTGCTTTCTTTGCAACTCAGAAAAGAGGAATAGATAGATAGACTGTATTTTCCCTTTATTTACAGTATATAAAAAAGTCTTCTTAGACAAAAAATGAACTGTTATTTAGCTCTATCATCTGTAGGGTCCCCATGATCTCCCTCCATTCCATGGATTAGTTCCCAAAGTCCCCAAAGTAATGTACACAGAGAAGGAGATACTGTTCTGGGTACTAAAGAATTAACATTGTCAGCAAGGCAGAGAAACATATAGCTTTTGTGTAGTTTGATACAAGCAATAACACAAAAAAAGGCAGATTATATTGTTAGGCTGTTCTGTGTACAGAAAAAATACAGAGATAAGCTGCTTTGGCACAACAGTAGAGGACATACATTTAATTGGATGGTTCTATAAAGCAGCAGAGAATGTTTATTCACATCATATATGCTCAATGCCTGCAGAATATTTTTAATAGCAGACATTTTGCTGATGTCACTTCCTTTTTAAAGGGTGCTTAGTGTCCGCCATAAAATTGATGTTATTTCCTGTCCCATGAGAGATTTTGGGAGGTGCTTTCTTGGATTTGATGATGCCACTTTTTGTTAAATGAATTTTTCCAATGGCCACCATTTTAGATAAGTGACACATCAAAAGGGATAGAACATGGGTAGAGAGGAGGCCGATAATGCATGGCTTGGATGGGTAACTAACAGGGTTAAGACAATATTTGATTCAGATGTATATAAAATATTGAATGGAGTAGAATGGTAGATATGAATTGCTTGTTTACTCTTTCCAAAAATACTAAGACTACGGGGTATGTGATAAAACTACTAAGTAGTAGATTTAAAACAAACTGGAGAAATATTTTTTCACGCAACATGTAATCAAACCCTGAAATTCATTGCTGGAGGATGTGGTGAAATCAGTTAGCTTAGCGAGGTTTAAAAAAGGTTTGGATAAATTCCTAAAAGGGAAGTCCATAGGCCACTTTTGAGATGGCTTGGGGAAATCCACTGCTTATTCCTAGGATGCGCAGCATAAAATCTATTTAATACTTGGGATCTAGCTAGGCATTTGGGACCTGTGGTGGCCACTGTTGGAAACAGGATACTGGGCTTGATGGACCTTCGGTCTGTCCCAGTATGGTAATTCTTATGTTCTGAAAAGTAACAATACCGTAATTGGGCACTAACAACCAATTATTACAGCTAATTGGTTCCAATTAGTATTTGTACACACATTTTGCTAAGCATTGTTCTGTAAAGATGAGCACAGAAATCTTTTTAGTGTGTGAATGAAAAGAAGGTGTTTATATGAAATGGTTATGTGGGGGTCAGGTATGTTCACTAACAATGCATTTTGTGTTATAGAATTTGATGTGTCTGTGCCTAACTTATTTACAAGGGTTTACATCAGATTTCTGTTGGTGTAAATCCTCATGACCAAAATTCAGTGTAGATCCCAGTGCTATGAACTATTCTATAAACAACATTCAACTTGGAGTGTCGTTGATAGAGCGCTCAGCACACTTTTTTTTATGCCTAAATTTGGGTGCAATTTACTGAATCTAGTCTTAGTTGTTCGAAGAGGAGGATCACTGCACCCTGTTTTCCAACATCTGCAGCATAACAATCTTTCTGCAGCTTAGTAGATTCTACAGCATTTAGATATATTTCTTGAAGAAAAGCAGTGCTAGCTTCTTGTTGCTTAAAATATAAAATTAAAGTTTTATGTTTGATCGGATTATTAACACATTGTGAAACAATTTTATAACTGTCCACACACCCACACACAAATACCAGTTAAACAATAAAACCAAGCATTATATAACAGGAACTTTCTTCTTACAGTGCAAACTCTGGTTAGTGCCTGGAGCCAGTGAATGATTTCTGTTAATGAAAAATTCTGTCAGTAGAAAGATTTCAGTTAGGTCTCTCACCCAAGGCATAAACGTTCTCTTTCCATAATCTTAAATGTACTAACTCCCACTCACATACACATTCATACAGACATATACTGCACAGGCAAAGGACAAAAGCAACAGCAGCCAACAGCTGCATTAATAAACTTTCCCACATGAGAAACCAAGTAGGGAGGATCATACTCATAGGATGTAAAAGAAGTCATCTCTCCAGGACCACCCAATATGTCCAACATGTATGAATTCTGCTCCATTTCTTAAACTCCAGATAGGCAAACACATGCCAAAAGAGCAATGAACTAGAGGAGCCATTGTCTACCACATTATCCAAAATGGCTACTATTTGTTGCTGTATTAGCCTTCAGTTAGATAGCTAAAATCAAGTTGTCATCTGAAGCAAGTTGTCTTGCTCTTCAAAAGGCTTGTCCAACACAAAGGGATTTGCATATCATATAGTACAATTTTAGTAGGCATTTTTATCTGGGGAGGAACAATCTGTCCATAGTGAGTTTCAATTGCATTGATATAAATATTTTGGCCTTGCCAGGATAACTTTTAAAGGAATCTCACCTTGAAGATGGTATTCACCTGAGGGAATTGGATAAATTTTCATATGAGCAAAAGTAGTATTTTTTGGCCCTTGGGCACATGGTGGGTTCTTTCAATTTGCAGTGGGCATTCAAGTTAAAACCTCAACAGCAACCAGCTATCTAGAAATTGGACCAGATTAGGGCTTTCAACTTCTTCTACCAGGACAAGAATCTGAAGATTATTATGACTGTTTCTACTGCCTATGGGGCTCATTTTCAAAAGAGAAAAATGTCCAAAATATAGCATAAAATGGCACTTGGACGTAGGTTTTGGAGGGCTCACCTTACATTATAAGAGGGTTATGGTAAGATGTACTTCTGGCATCCTTTATGTGAAGTTCACAGCAGTGCCCTCTAAAGTGCCCCACTGTTCTGTTGGCATATCTGTATGGCCAGTTCATTACAATACTAGCCTCTCCCATGTCCAAATAGTCTGAATTTGAATGGTTTGAACTTGGAAATTTTTGTGGTCGTAAAAAAACAAAAATGTTAGGCATCCTAAGGTTGGACATTCTGATGGCCAAGATGTCCAAATAGGCAATTAAAAAAATGGCTTCTGAATTATGGACACACTTCTTAGGATGTCCAAAGTCAGACTTAGATGCGCTATCGAAAATGGCCCTCTACATCTTTATCTTCTCACAGGTATGGAGGCAAATTGTGTTAGGTTTGGAGCAGAAACATTTAGGACCTCTTTTACTAAGGTGCGCTAACTGATTAGCGCACGCTAATCAATTTAGCGCGTGCTAAACACTAACGCATGCATGTTAGTCTACGGCGCATTAGCATTTAGCATGAGCTAATTCGATTAGCGCACACTAATCGATTAGTACGCATTAGTAAAAGAGGGGGGTAGTATTTAAATTTCAGGACTTACCCCCTCTTTTTACAAAGATGCGCTAAGCAATTTTAGCATACGCTAAATCTACACACGTGTTAAATGCTAACGTGTACACAGACTAACATGTACATGTTAGCAGTTAGCGTGTGGTTAGTGTGCACTAATATTTGTAAAAGGAGCCCTTAGTCCTCAGAATAAATGCAAGGAAAGTTTCAAAGGAAAGTTGATTTTAGAAAGAGAATGCATGGGATGGGGTAAAGGGATTAAATTTAACAGTAATCTAAAAAATATTTCTTTATAGATACAACGGTAGACACAAGGACATTCCGTGATAAAGACTGGTGTTAGAATTTAAGAAAGCATTGGATGAGCACAAAAGATCAGAGAGAGAGGAATGAATTCCGGAGCTGAGCAAAACGTGTAGATCAGAAGATTATGGTCTTTTTCTGTCACCATGCTCTATGTAGGTATATGTTTTTTTGCTGCAGAGAATTGGAAATGAGATATTAGAAAATCGCAATAAAACTATTTTCTTTGATAGATCATTTTGCAATAAAATATTTTTCGAAACAGTTGCAGTGAGTAAATGTAATTATAGTAAAGGCTATCACTTAATGGAAAATGTAATCCCATTTTATTTTGAAAACTTCAACATATTCTATGCCAGAATAGGTATATTTACAAACTGGTTAATAGAGCACAGATTGTGCATGGTGGTTAAACTGAGAGCACTAGAGAAATACAGTAGAGGAAGGTGATATATGTGAAATCTCTCGTTCGGTATTCAAAAATCTCACGAGATTTTAGATGGAAAGGAAATAGAACAGCCGAGTATTGAAGAAGAAAATGAGATATTGCATAAATCAGAATTGAACAGACAATCTATGTCGATGCTGTGAAAGTTCTTGTATGAAAAAATTAGAAATTCCTCATAACTGACCAAAGAACTATTTCAGATTGTGAGACCTTTAGAAGATTATTTTAGGGAAAAGCATTATTTACATGTGTGGAAATTTAGGGCCCCTTTTACAAAGCTATGGTAGCAATTCTCTTGCTGCAAATGTACCAAAGCCCTTTGGAATTGAATGGGCTTCGGTGCATTTGTCGTGGAGAACTCACTACCACAGTTTGTTAAAGGAGCCCTTAATTTGTAGACAAAAACAGCCATATTCAGTAAGTGGTGATTTTAGAAAAGCCACTACTTACATATGTATGTGTGACATGCACAGATCTGAAGAAAGCATATTTGCATGGTTTGTCTTGACCTTTGTAACATAAATACATCCTTCCAAGGCAGGCGTAACTGTCAACCCAACTGCTCTTTTGCATCTGCAGTTTGAAGGAATGATTTAAGGTAAATTTGTACTCACTCCTCTTAGGGCTCCTTTTACAAAGGTGCGCTAGTGGTTTTAGCGTGCGCTTAGCACGCGTGAGCCGCTACTGCCTCCTTTTAAGCAGGCGGTAATTTTTCAGCTAGCACGTGCTATAGCACGCTAATCCTGTGCGTGCGTTAAAAACACGCACCTTTGTAAAAGGAGCCCTTAGTGTTAAAGAATCATTCAAAAACAAATAAATAAACAGACAAAGCATTTTGGAGCATGGCTTCACTTGGATGTGTTGTTTTTCAAAAACCCACAATAATTTACACAACTAGGTAGCAAAATCCGCTGCTTAAAACTGGAGGTGCCAGCACTCACTGCACATGCAAAGCTCATAATGCTCCATGTTTGAGAGTGTTGTGCCACATTTTTGTTTTATTTTTCATTTATACTTATCGTTTTTTTTTTTTTAAATAAACAAAAATAAAAAAAACCTGTTAAGAAAGGAAAGTAAAATGAATAAGAAAATTATGTACATCCCTAGTTAACACAGCTTTCAAACAGTGCCTTAATTTTTCCCTGAAAGGGACTGGAACTGTTTAGCTGGGGGAAGGGGCAGGTCAGAAGCAGAAGCAACAGGAGATTGGTGAATAGAGTGACTGTGTAGTAGAATGGTGCCCAGGCTCTTGGAGCATTGAGGAGTGATCACTTACTGAAACTTTGTTTAATTGATTACTGTAATATGGGGGATGCATAACATGACCATACATCCCGTTTTGAATGGGACAATCCCGTTTTTAGGTAGCCTGTCCCCAAGCACAGCTTCAGGATGCTGAAATGTCCTGTTTTCAGGAGCCCACTGAAGAAACAAGTACCGTAGCGAAAAAAGCTCCCCCTCCCCCTTTTTTTTAAATCCCGGCAGCTGCTTCCTGTCCTGATGTCTTCCAGCAATGGCAGAGCAGCGTGCCTGCCTGGTTCCATGCTGCTCAATGAATGGCTGCTGTCAGTTCTCGCAAGTCCTGCGAGAACTGACAGCAGCCATTCAGAGAGCGGAGCGGGACCAGGCAGGCACGCAAAAAGCTTGCGCCTGCCTTGTGCGCTTGTCTGCCGGAAGACATCAGGTCATGAGGCAGCCATTGAGATTAAAAAAAGATTGGGGGGGGCTGGGGTCCGGGGGGGGTAGTCATCTCGTTTTGAGGAAAAAAAATAAATGGCCACGTAAGGGATGCGTAAAGCAATAGTTAAACTGAAAGTCTCTATGGCAACTATAGCTGGGCCATTGGACAAATATGTAATTCCTGTTGGGTTCAAGGACACATCTGGAGTGCTGGTACTTTCTCTCATATAAGTCTTCCTCAGCTGTCCGAAAAGAATCCTCCCTCTCTTCCAGTTGACACATCTGAAGTACTGGTACTTTCTCTCATATAAGTCTTCCTCAACTATCCAAAAAGAATCCTCCCTCTCTTCCAGTTGACACATCTGGAGTACTGGTACTTTCTCTCATATAAGTCTTCCTCAGCTGTCCGAAAAGAATCCTCCCTCTCTTCCAGTTGACACATCTGAAGTACTGGTACTTTCTCTCATATAAGTCTTCCTCAGCTGTCCGAAAAGAATCCTCCCTCTCTTCCAGTTGACACATCTGGAGTACTGGTACTTTCTCTCATATAAGTCTTCCTCAGCTGTCCGAAAAGAATCCTCCCTCTCTTCCAGTTGACACATCTGAAGTACTGGTACTTTCTCTCATATAAGTCTTCCTCAGCTGTCCGAAAAGAATCCTCCTCTTCCAGTTGACACATCTGGAGTACTGGTACTTTCTCTCATATAAGTCTTCCTCAGCTGTCCGAAAAGAATCCTCCCTCTCTTCCAGTTGACACATCTGAAGTACTGGTACTTTCTCTCATATAAGTCTTCCTCAGCTGTCCGAAAAGAATCCTCCCTCTCTTCCAGTTGACACATCTGGAGTACTGGTACTTTCTCTCATATAAGTCTTCCTCAGCTGTCCGAAAAGAATCCTCCTCTTCCAGTTGACACATCTGGAGTACTGGTACTTTCTCTCATATAAGTCTTCCTCAGCTGTCCGAAAAGAATCCTCCCTCTCTTCCAGTTGACACATCTGAAGTACTGGTACTTTCTCTCATATAAGTCTTCCTCAGCTGTCCGAAAAGAATCCTCCCTCTCTTCCAGTTGTTTTGTTAGCACAGGTAACCCAAGATCTTTCCCTGTTTCCTAAGGGGCTTCAATAGAAGGTAGCGACTGCAGTACGAAATATCTATTTCAAAATTCCATTATTAATTCAAGCTGCAGATTCTCAGATAGAAGCTTTGTTGTTGGAAATGGCTAAGGAAATGACTTAAAAAAATATTTAGGGGTCCTTTTATTAAGGCGCGCTAACCAATTTAGCATGTGCTAAAGATTAGCGTGCACTACATGCTAAGGCGCCCATAGAATATAATGGATGTTTTAGTATTTAGGGTGCTCTAAATTGGTTAGCATGCCTTAATAAAAGGACCTCTTAGGGCCTCTTCTATCAAACTGCGCTAGCTATTTTTAGTGCAGAGAGCCGCACTGAATGGCCCATGCTGCTTCCGATGCACATAGGAACTCTATGAGTGTCGAGAGCAGTGCGAGCCATTCAGCGCGGCTCACTGCCAGCACCATTTGATAGAAGAGGCCCTAAGTCTTTAAACTCTTGAATGGAGAGGATGCTTAAATTAGTCATAACTTTCAGTCAGACTGTTTCCTTTTCTAAGGAAGTGCTGAATGAGTTGGTTAATGTGGATAAACACATTTCAGGGATATAAGCCCAGGTTGCAATATTTCAAGGATGAAAAATGCTTGTAGGATGTGCAATCTGCACTTTTTGAATTTTCCTTCAATTTATTTGTAATCCCCTGAGATTCTTCTGAGGTTAATTGTATGGGTTAATACCCTCTTTTCTTTAAACAAACAGCATTAAAAACTTTTCAAAATTACATTCCCATCATACCATAAAATAGCAGTAATAAACATAATACTTTATCAATACCTGGTTCTTTTTAACAAAATGCTCACTCTCTGCTTGTGACCTGGGCTTTTGGTTCCTGTAATAAGAACATAAGCATCGCCTCTGCTGAGTCAGACCATAGGTCCATCATGCCCAGCAGTCTGCTCCCGCGGCGGCCCCCCAGGTCAATGACTTGTAAGTGATCTATTACTCTAAAGCATTTTGTATTGTATAGTAACTCTAATTGTACCCTTCAATCCCCTTTTCTTTCAGGAACTTGTCCAAGCCCATTTTGAAGCACAAAATCGTACTCTGCTCTACCACCTTCTCTGAGATGTTTTCCTTCTTTCTTCACAGATATAGCCAGAGTGTAAACTTTCTTAAGGCTATGAAGCCACCTTGTGTAATTTTTATAATTTTTTTAGGATTTCTTAACCCAACCCTCAGTGGCACCACTCAGGACTCAAACTTCTCATTGTCCTGAGCTTTATGTGTCAGCTCATCATCGGGTCATTTATTATTTATTATTTCATAGAACTTTATGCTACTTGTATTTCTATTTACTATTTTCTTATAAAGATAAATACTTAGCTTAAAATATGGCTAAGTCTTCTTGGTTAGAGATGTCAGCACTAATGAGGGATGTCAAAGCCGACATATTTCGCCTCGCTTGCTTTTTCAAGGCTCAATCCCTACAAATAACCAAAATAACCATCAATTAAAACCTATTTCAATTATATTTATAACAAAGTAAGTTCTTACATAGCCCCAGATTGAACGTGTTTCAATTGTGTTGTTCACGAAACAAGCTCTTTCCTAACCAAAAGGCTTCTAAATTGTTACTCACCCTTAGCCATCTACCTCCGTTGTAACAGTCAATACTTTACAGCGCGGCCGACAGCGTTCTTTGATTTAAATATCATAGGAGATCCAATCAGCCAGAAGACACGTAATGACGTGTCATCTGACGTGCCGGAGCTCACATTACTGTAACTTTTTCCTTAATCCTTATTGTTTTTGTTCAAACTCCTCCCACTTCTCTATTATTCTTACTAAAGTAAGAATAATAGAGTAAGAATAATAGTAAGTGGGAGGAGTTTGAATAAGTAAAAATAATAGAGAAGCGGGAGGTGTTTGAACAAAAACAATAAGGATTAAAAAATCCTAAAAAATTATAAAAATTACACAAGGTGGCTTCATAGCCTTAAGAAAGTTTACACTCTGGCTATATCTGTGAATTGAACATTTTGGCACCTTGATAAAAATTTATAATTAGTGCATTGATTTGATTCCTTCTTTCTTCAGCATTATGCATCATGTATTTGAATTTAAGAATATAAGAATTACCATCTCCGGATCAGACCCTGGGTTCATTAAGTCCGGTGATCCGCACATGCGGAGGCCCTGCCAGGTATACCCTGGCATAGTTTTAGTCCCCATATCACTGTATGCTTCTCAAGGGAGATGTGCATCTAATTTACCCTTACCCATATCACTCTATGCCACTCTTAAGGAGATGTGCATCTAGTTTACCCTTAAATCCTAGAACGGTGGGTTTTGCAATTACTTCCTCCAGGAGAGCATTCCAGGTGTCCACCACTCACTGCATGAAACAGAACTTCCTGATATTCATCCTGGACCTGTCCCCCCTCAGGTTCAGTCTATGCCCTCTTGTCCGTGTCACATTGGACATTGTAAATAACTGCTTTCCCTGCTCCATTTTGTCGAATCCTTTCAGTATTTTGAAAGTCTCAATCAGATCCCCTCGTAGTCTCCTCTTCTCCTAAGTTGTTCCTCGTAGTCCAGGTTCTCCATACCTTTTACTAGCTTCGTTGGTAAGGATTTGATTAATAATTTTTTTATTGGAATGGTTAAATTTTGGTTTATAGACTACTAGGTAATTTCCTCCAGTCCTTATATTTTTTTTGGTTTACAATGTTCTTAAAAATCAACATACAACTATATGTATTGGCACATAGATGTCCATTCCTATATATATTTTATGAAAACTTTATGTTGGCATGTTATTCACTTCCTCTTTCTCTATACCATTTAAGATTCTCTGATCCCTTACCCTCCTTTCAAGATTCTCTACTTCCATTCCATTTTTTCCTCAGTCCCCATAAACAGATTGGACAAAGCAGCAGGCTAACTTTAATGGAACATAATCTGAGTAAATATTCATTGTCATCATTGCTGCTTCTATGTTCCTGTTCCATGCATTTCCTATCTAAGCACAATGTACCTGTCCAAGAGAAGGTTCAATCTTGGAGCTTGAAAATTCTCTTGGCTTGTTACAACTCAGCCAAACAATTTCTGTATGGAGGATTAAATAGTGTACACAGTGGCATAACGAGGGTAGGAGGCAGTTGGAGATGGTGGCGTCTCCTGCACCTTCTTCTCTGCTCCCCTGCTCCTTTCACGCCACCCTCATACCCTCCCTTTCCCCTGTACCACTTTAAATCTTTGTCAGCTCTGGCCTGCTGCTCATGCTGACATTGGCTTTCCCTCTGATGTCACTTTCTAGTCCCACAACCAGGTAGTGATTTCAGAGGGGAGCCAGGCCAGCATGAACAGCAGACCTGAGAAGTTGCTCATGCTGGCAAATATTTAAAGAGGTACCGAGGGAAGGGAGGGCATGGCATGCGGAGAGGAGCGAAGAGGTGCCAGTGCCCCCACCAAGATGGTACCTGGGGCGGTCTGCTCCTCCCCCCTCCCCCCCATGCCACTGAGTGTGCACTCATTTATGATTCAAGAGTGCTGGAACTCTCTCTTATGAGAACCGGGATACTTTTTATTTCATGCAGTTCTTACTGATATGCAACTAGAGTAAATTATTCGGTATCAGAACTGGGTAATATGGCAGCACTGGGTCTTTAATGGATCAGCATCTCCCTCTGATTAAAGAGATAGATCAGGACCAGGATTGTTAGTTGGTAAGGATTTAAACCAGTTACACTAGTATGTAAGCGTAATGCATAGTTTTTGAGATGGAATGTGTAGGTCATATTAGTTTTGCCCCACAATCTGCTCTAGCTTCCCAATTAGAGTGGGGAACTTTCAGTTTATCTGTATTTATATGAGGGGCTGCTGAAAAGTTTTCAACCCAACCAACAAAGATGGGGGCAGTTTCCATCGAGGGCTATACACTTAGTCCAGCGATTTTCTACTTTTTTTTCATTCCATATTTTTCTGATGGAATGAAAAAAGTGATAAATCACTGGACTAAGAGCCTCTTCTATCAAACTGCACTATCATTTTTCAGTGTGGCGAGCCGCGCTGAATGTCCCGCGTTGCTCCCGATGCTCATAGAGTTCCTATGAGCGTTGGGAGCAGCACGGGCCATTCAGTGTGGCTCTCTGCGCTAAAAACTACTAGTGCAGTATGATAGAGGAGGCCCTTAAGTGTATAGCTCTCGATAGAGACTGCCCCCACTTTGTTGGTTGGGGTGAGAACTTTTCAGCGGCCCCTCGTACATTTCATAAGAACATAAGAAGTTGCCTCCACTGGGTCAGACCGAGGTCCATCTCGCCCAGCGGTCCGCTCCCGCGGCGGCCCATCAGGTCTGCGACCTGTGAAGTGGTTTCTGACCACTTCTGTAACCTACCTCAAGTTATATCTGTACCCCTCTATCCCCTTATCCTCTAGGAACCTATCCAAACCCTCCTTGAACCCCTGTACAGAGTTCTGGCCTATCACATTCTCCGGAAGCGCGTTCCATGTGTCCACCACCCTCTGGGTAAAAAAGAACTTCCTAGCATTTGTTCCAAACCTGTCCCCTTTCAATTTCGCCGAGTGACCCCTAGTGCTTGTGGCTCCCCACAGTTTGAAGAATCTGTCCTTATTCACTTTCTCTATGCCCTTAAGGATTTTGAAGGTTTCTATCATGTCCCCTCTAAGTCTCCTCTTCTCCAGGGAGAACAGCCCCAGCATTTTTAACCTGTCAGCGTATGAAAAATGTTCCATACCTTTTATCAGTTTAGTCGCCCTCCTCTGCACTCCCTCGAGTATCGCCATGTCCTTCTTGAGGTACGGCGACCAGTATAGAACACAGTACTCCAGGTGCGGGCGTACCATTGCGCGATACAGCGGCATGATGACCTCCTTCGTCCTGGTTGTAATACCCTTTTTGATGATGCCCAGCATTCTGTTTGCTTTCTTTGAGGCTGTCGCACATTGCGCCGATGGTTTCAGTGATGTGTCGACCATCACCCCCAGGTCCCTTTCAAGGTTACTCACCCCTAGCAGTGTTCCCCCCATTTTGTAGCTGAACATCAGGTTCTTTTTCCCTACATGCATGACCTTGCATTTCTCTACGTTAAAACTCATTTGCCACTTTTTTGCCCAGTCTTCCAGTCTCGTTAGGTCCCTTTGCAGGTCTTCACAGTCTTCCGTGTTTCTAACCCTGCTGCAGAGTTTGGTGTCATCAGCAAATTTGATAACCTCACATTTTGTCCCTGCCTCCAGATCGTTAATAAATATATTGAACAGTAGAGGTCCCAGCACCGACCCCTGTGGAACTCCGCTCGTGACCCATTGCCAGTCTGAGTATTGGCCTTTTACTCCAACCCTCTGTTTCCTGCCTGCCAACCAGTGTTTGATCCATCGGTAGATATCCCCTTGCACCCCGTGGTTCCACAGCTTTTTAAGTAGCCGCTCGTGAGGTACCTTGTCGAAGGCTTTTTGGAAGTCAAGGTAAATGATGTCTATGGATTCCCCCTTATCCATCTGGCTGTTTATTCCCTCAAAGAAGTACAGCAAGTTCGTGAGGCATGACCTTCCCTTGCAGAAGCCATGCTGGCTCGCCTTCAGTTGTCCATTGTTTTCTATGTGTTCGCAGATTGTGTCCTTTACCATTGCTTCCATCATCTTCCCTGGAACCGAGGTCAAGCTCACAGGCCTGTAGTTTCCCGGGTCACCCCTTGATCCCTTCTTAAAGATGGGCGTGACATTTGCTATTTTCCAGTCCTCTGGGATCTCCCCTGTTTTTAGGGAGAGGTTACATATTTGGTGAAGTGTCTCTGCTATTTCGTTTCTCAGTTCTTTTAGTACCCTTGGGTGGATGCCGTCCGGGCCCGGTGATTTGTCGCTCTTTAGTCTGTCTATCTGTCTGAGGACATCTTCTTTGCTTACCTCTAGTTGTACCAGCCTTTCATCTTGTTCTCCGTTTATAATTACCTCGGGTTCCGGAATATTGGATGTGTCCTCTCTGGTGAAGACTGAAGAGAAGAATTTGTTTAACCTGTCAGCTATCTCTTTTTCCTTCTTTATCGCTCCTTTCCTGTCTCCGTCGTCCAGTGGTCCCACTTCCTCTCTGGCTGGTTGTTTCCCTTTCACATACCTGAAGAAGGGTTTGAAGTTTCTTGCTTCTCCTGACAGTCTTTCCTCATATTCTCTCTTTGCTTTCCTGACCCCTCGATGACATTCTTTCTGGTGTCTTTTGTGCTCTTCCTGGTTTTCCTTTGTTGGTTCCTTTTTCCATTTCTTGAAGGATGATTTCTTGTCGCTTATCGCCTTTTTAACTGCAGTTGTTATCCATGCTGGGTTTCTAGTTCGATTTTTTTTGCACCCTTTCCTAAACCTTGGGACGTACAGGTCTTGCGCCTCGAGCACTGTGCCTTTAAGCAGTGTCCAGGCTTTCTTTACGGTCTTCACCTTCCCTGAGCTGTTGCTGAGCTTTTTTCCTACCATCTTCCTCATGTTCTTGTAGTTTCCTTTTCTGAAGTTGAGTGCTGTCGTTGTGGTTCTTTACACCTTTGATGTTCCCATGTTTAATTTGTACTGGATCATGTTGTGATCGCTGTTCCCTAATGGTGCTAGTACCACCACTTCCCTTGCGGGTCCCTCTAGCCCGTTGAGGATTAGGTCTAGAGTGGCATCCCCTCGCGTTGGTTCCGTGACCAGTTGCTCCATGAAACAGTCCCTTATCGCCTCTAGGAATTTAGTTTCTCGCGTGCAATTTGAGTGCCCAATGTCCTAGTCTATTCCCGGATAGTTGAAATCCCCCATAACCACCACTCTTCCACTTTTGCACACCTGTCTCAGTTCGGCCTCCAGGTCCAGGTCGTTTGCTTCTGGCTGTCCTGGTGGGCGATAGTACAGACCCAATTTGATGTCAGCTCCTTCCCCTCCTGTCAGTTTAACCCATAGCGACTCCAGACTGTCTGCTCTTATTGTTGTTTCTGTTCTGGATGAAGGAATGGAGTCCTTTATATACAGTGCTATTCCTCCCCCCTTCTTGTGTGCCCTGTCCCTCCTGTAGAGTTTGTACCCTGGTAGGGCCACATCCCATTTGTTGTCCTCCAACCACCATGTCTCTGTGATTCCTATTATGTCTAGGTCCTTTTTTCCGGCTATAACTTCTAGCTCCCCCATTTTAGTCCTTAGGCTCCTAGCATTTGTATATAGGCAATTTAAGTCCCAGTTTGTTACCTTTTCTTTTGGATCTACTCTTGATTTGTTGCTCCTGCTGGTCTCCTCACGTGCTGCCTCATGTGGTGTGTCTATCCCGTCCTCTGCCCGCTTCTTTGTTCTTTGATAGCCCTCTGGTTCCGGCTGTTTCCTCCTTGTTTTGCTCTTTAGCTCTAGTTTCCCATCGGGTCCCTGTGCTGCATATTTGGGTTTATGTCCATAAAGTGTCCATTTTGTCTCTAGTCCACTATTGCCAGTTCCTGTCTCAGTATCCTTGCTCGATACTGTGGTCCGATGTGTCGAGGTCAGGTCGACTATCGGCTTTCCCCTTGTTATCAGTTTATATTATGTTATATTATGTAACTTATATTGTTTCAATATGAGTGTGTATTGTAACGTAAATTGGGAGTGGGCTTTTGTTACTGAAAAAAAAAATATGAGTGAAATGATATTACACTTATCAATTCATATGAAAGCCTTTATATTCTTATTTCATCATTAAAAAATAGACTGCATTGGCTGAAGTGATCCATAAAATTAATCTTTTACTTGGTTTAGAACTTTATCAGTTTGAGACTTCTGTGTAGTCTGTGTTGAAAAATGCCTGCTTTCACAATAAAGCAAAACATGTCATTTGGGTCATCTCTAATTCCAGCTATTTCAGAGCCAGAGTATACCCTAATTAAACTTCAGCCCTTGACCTATTACAACTTTCATATGTACAAATCCAATTATAAACCAATAATATCAGATCTGGCAGAGCTTCTTAATTTCAGCACTGAAATAGATCATGTCCCTGTTCAACCCCCCATAATTTAATTTCCTAGATTGATTCTGACTACAGCATTTCAAATTACAACTTAAGATGTTAAAATATCTGCTAGCATTCTCTACTTTCATTTTTCATTTTTATCTGTAATGTGCATTGAACAAAACATTTAATTTGCCTTCCTGGGGATGTGTTGCAATCCTTGCTGAGTAAATCAATGCTACAGTAAATAACAACCTAATAAACAAAAGTTAACATATGCAATTAGCCACTGACTGCACAGAAATGAAAACAATAGTTATGAGGTTCTGCTTTTGTATGTCCCTGAATGACATACCATGCATATATGATTGCTTATAGACATTATTCTGGTACGAAAACTACTGACACCTGGATGGCTCAATTGATATCAGGATTAGATTGGGATAAGGATTACTCATGGGGTTCCATTTGTCATTACGCCAAGAATGTCAGCCCTGCCAGTCAGTTAGTTTTGTATTTTCACATTTTTACAAGGAAAAATAACAAGAGGTCTGACTTTAAAAGAAAATCACTACTAAGAACCCAAAATTAACAGAGGTGCACAGAGCCAGCAGGAGTACAAGGAAACACTGGCGTAGCGAGGGTGGGAGTCACCTGGTGCTGTGGTGCTCCCCTTGTTCTTTTCTCCACACTCCCGCTCCTTCCCCGCCCCCTCCCATGCCATGCGTTCCCCTTCCCTTCCCCTGTACCCGTTTTGCTTCCACAGCGCAAGCAGCACCCCCAATTTGCTGCCCGCACTGGCGTCATCTTTCCCTTTGATGTCACTTCCTAGTCACGGGAACTAGAATCAGCGTGAGAGGGGAGTGCCAAGACCAGCGCAAGCAGCAGGTTGGAGCTATTGTTCATGCTGGCAAAGAGCTAGAGGTACAGTGATGGGGGGAAGTGAATTTGCACATAGTGGGGGAGGAGTGGGAAGGCATGGGGGTGTGCGGAGGGGGAGGAGAGATGCCAGCACCTCCACCAAGATGGCGCCCAGGGCGGTCCGCCTGCCCCCTTACTGCAAGGAAACAAACCACCTAGCATGAGGACCAGAAAAAGAAAGGGAGGGTGTGAAGGCAGTGGATAGAATTGAATAATAGGCTCAATGAAGGGTTAAAACAAATAAACAACAAAAAAAAGATAGCAATTATAAATTGCAAATAAGAATCTAATAAAAGATTAGGGGAGGTAGGGAAATTTAGCAGCATTTCAAAAAGATAAAGAATAGGATAAAAACTAAAAAATTCAAAGGACAAAGAATATTTATTATGCTACTTATGCAAAGTAAAAGACCCAAATCCTGGATTCTGACTGGAGGTCTTAGCTCTTAGCTGCTCGCCTTATCTGCTGTAATCCAAAGTAATCCTTAGACATTGGCGTCCTCTGGCTCTTTTAGTGTGCTGTTTGCAGAGTTTTGCAAGCATGTCTCAAAAAAGCAAAATTGACGAAAGCAAGGGACTGTGAAGACTTTATGAATGGTGGGCAACACCATGACTCATCACGCATTCCAGTTGGAGATTCTGTTTCTGATTTTCACTGGGGAGCAGCAGGACTTTCCAGGTTTGCATAAGGACTTGTATGGTTAAAATATATATATATATATTTATATATATATAGGTACTCGTCGACTTACGACCGCAATTGGTTCCGACTGACAGGTCACAAGTTGATCTATGAAGCGACAGTGGTGTTCAAATTTGCCTGTCTCTGTTTCTGTGGAAGCATTTAAAGTGGTGCCTCGCACCTTCAGATCCCAGGTGTACAATGTTACTAATTTCTTCAGAGCAGTGTTCCCAAGGTGGACTACATGACTGTAACATTTGGGCCCTGGTTAGTGCCCAAGAAAGGGATCTGTATGTCATTGTAGACAATACAATGAAACCTTCTGCCCAATGTATGATGGCAGCCAAAAAAGCAAATAAGATGTTAGGAATTATTAAAAAAGGGAAGGTTAACAAGACTAAAGATATTATGATGCCTCTGTATTGCTCCATGGTTCGACCTCAACTGAAGTATTGCGTTCAATTTTGGTGTCCTTATCTCAAGAAATATATAGTGGCACTAGAAAAAGTTCAAAGAAGAGTGACCGAGATGATAAAGGGGATGGAACTCCTCTCATATGAGGAAAGACTAAAAGGTTAGGGCTCTTCGTCTTGAAAAAGAGAAGACCGAGGGGAGATATGACTGAAGTTTTAAAAATTCTGAGTAGAGTAGAACAGGTACAAGTGGATCGATTTTTCACTCCGTCAAAAATTACAAAGTCTAGGGGACACTCGATGAAACTGCAGGGAAATACTTTTAAAACCAATAGGAGGAAATAGTTTTTCACTCAGAGAATAGTTAAGCTCTGGAACGCATTGCCAGAGATTATGGTAAAAGTGGATAGAGTAGCTAGTTTTAAAAAAGGTTTGGACAAATTCCTGGATGAAAAGTCCATAGTCTGTTATTAAGACATGGGGGAAGCCTTTGCTTGCTCTGGATTGGTAGCATGGAATGCTACTCTTTGGGTTTTAGCCAGGTACTAGTGACCTGGTTTGGCCACCGTGAGAACGGGCTACTAGGCTTGATGGACCATTGGTCTGACCCAGTAAGGCTATTCTTATGTTCTTATGAGTATTATCCCAAAACTAAGCTTGGTTGAATTAGAGAAGTATCTTGATGTGAGAACAGATTGAATATTGGACTTATTACCTTTTGAAGTTCCGGTGTACCGTCCATAGGGGAGAGTGAGGGAAGTGCAGGAGATAAATATAAACTCTGTGTTTAACTTCCTCAGCATTGGTATTTTGGTAACATGAGTAACTTTTGTTTCATTATTGATTTTCACTACTTTCACATTTTATGAAAAGCAAAACACTGTGTATGCCCATTATGATGTGTACCGAGGACTGAAATAAAGCCTCGGTTGGGAGCTTTAACACATTAGCCTTTGAGCCCAGGCTTTGTCCTGTGCTCTCTGAGCTAAGAGTGCACATTATTATTATTTGAATTAACCACATGTGCTTTACTCATTATTGTCCAACATACCAATCTTGAGTACATAGGGTAGCACATTAAAGTATTGCGTTTAAAAGTTTTCCTAAATTGGGTTCTTTTTATATTTTGGATGCTGATGCTGAACATCTATCAGTCATGTTTAGTTTGTTTTTTTGAATGGCACAAAAAATGCATGTAAGAACTGCATCTTCGCTCCATGGAAAACAAAGAATTGAAGATCCTAAGTGCCAATGGCGGATATGAAGGTGGTGTGAGCGGTCTCGAGAGTTATAAAATGAAAGCACACTTTTAGACTGTCCGTACTAGGGCTCCAAGTATGACATTGACCACACGTGAGAATATACTGCCTGCTTGTCCTGGGATAAACTTCAGTCCTTTGAAGTTCAAGAGTCTGTATGACAGAAATCATATTGTTTGCAGAAAATGTTAGCACTGTTTTTGTTATGTTCTCATTTGGTTAACCCATTTGTAGTTTGGATTGGCAAGATTTTCCTTGTCTGTAATATGTTTTTGCATTACAATAAAGGATTTCTAAAAACTTTTTTTTAAAAAGACCAAAACAGGTGAAACTTGAAAATCTTCTCTGATCCATAGTTCTAATAATAATCACAAAAAAGGGGCCCTTTTTTTTTTTTCTTTTACTAATGTGTGGTAGGGTTTTGTAGCTACCATATGGTTAACAGCAAAAAAAAACCCCAGCATGCTATAGTGCAAAGCATATGTGGTAAATTCAGGGACTAGGCTATACATCTGCCCTGTATTTATATGCCTGATAGTGTGAGACCTCTATGCTATAAGCCCTTGCATGTAACACAGTGTCCATATGTTAAATTTTAACAGAACAACTACCCATGGTTGTGCTATTCAATCCCTATTACCCCCAATCATCCATTGATCAACTCCCCTTCCTGCTCCTTTTGATGTGAAAGTCCTATGCTTTACCCACCTGATGTGGAAGACAAATCCATCAATCCACACTCCATAAGTCTAGTCCCTTCTACTAGTCCCAACATTACCCTCCCCCACCTTCTGGACCCCCATCCATCTCTAGTAAGAGGCAAGGTCTGCAGGTGCAGTAGCAAAAAGCAGGAGTGGTCCTCCTCTATCCCCACTCCATTTGTTCCAGGTTCAAAATGACATTGCTGACCCCTGGTAGGATTGGTCTAGTGGTTAAAGCTATAGACTCAGAACCCTGAGGTTGTGGGTTCACGTCTAGCACTGTTCCTTATGACCCTGAGCAAGTCACTTAATCCTCTGTCCCAGATAGGCTAGGTAGAAACAGATAGGGAGAAATGCTTGCATACCTGAATATAAAACCACTTAGACAACCTCCATAGATAGGTGGTATATAAATAATTCATAAACTTGTAAACTTGACACCTCCCTTTTTATTAATTCCTATGAACGTCAGAGCATTTAGCGCTCTAGGCTGCAGTAAAAACCTCTACTGCAGCTTAGTAAAAGAGGGTCTTGGTGTTGTGCAATACAGTGTTCCCCCACAAATTCGTGGTTCGCGGTCCCGGTCATTCACGGTATTTTCTGACCATGAATGGGAAGCAGGAGAGGGCAGCTGGAGCACCTGTGAGTGAAGTAAATCACTCGCGGTATACTCTGACTGCCTCTTCCTGTACTAAAGTCAGGCCTCACCAATCAGGAGTTGTGTGTCAAAGCAGCTCCTGATTGGTGAAGCCTGACTTTAGTACTATTGCCTCATAGCATCACTTGTTTCATACTCTTCCAATTAATAGAGCTCAAATCAATTAAATATGTGGCTTTCTTATAAAATGCCCTGATTATACCCATATACTAATTAGGTACATTTATGCCCCTTTTGAATTCAGCTACTTTAATAAATAGAGAGGAGTTTGGAAGTTTAACCAGTAAATTTCCTAAATATAGGCAATTAACCGTGAGCCAATACTGATACTGTAATCTAAACTCCAATGCACTAATGTGAATGACTAATGTGTTTTTTTCTTCTGCTAATAGCCCCTCTTGAAAAGCTAATGATGCACACACAGATGAATAAATTATCTGGAGCAATTACCTAGATTTTGTTGCTATGGGCACAGCTAGCAAATGGTGAATGAACCTATACTGTACCTTTTTTAAGAATTATCAGAAAGAGAAAAAAGCATCAGGAACTCTTAAAGCAATGGATAACTTTTTCTCTCCCCCTCCAAATATATATATTTGTTTGTAACTCTAGTTTGCATCCTTGCTTAAAAAGCTTTTGGAGATGTAAGCATGCAATTATTTTTATAATCATATCAAAGGATTTTCTTGGAAAGTATATTGCCTTCAGCACATGTTACAAAACAAGCTTTTTTTTTTTTTTGAGTTCAGACGTTTTTATTGGTTTTATATATTGCTTCAGTTACAGAAAAGAATTAACAGGTAAATAAACATGAACACAATTCAGGGTGTACATCTCAACCAGTTATACAAGTATTAATAATAAGTGTGATGAGGATAGCGATAATCTCATTAATAACAACTTCAATTATTATATAATGTATGTGCATGAGCAGGTATCAGAATAGGTACGATTATCAAAGTTATACATGATAAGCATATCTACGTACAACAGTATGAAGAAAAAGGTCAATTGCCACAATAATCTATAAGAGGCTTCCATATTTTGTTAAATTTTGATAGTGTATTTGATCGTTCTGCAAGAACACGTTCATATTTTCCTATTAAGCATAGTGAGTTCCACCACATGTGGAAGTCTAATTTGGAGAGATCTTTCCAACAATATAGCACTGATTGGATCGCCAATGATATCATAAGCGTGAATAATCGAGATATATCAGAATTAATAGTGCCAGAGAGAGCTTGTTCTCTACCTATGATGATAGCAAAGGATAAAGTGTCATTTAGTTCCAATATATCACAAATAGTTAACCATACTTTACTCCAATATTCCCGAATTAAAGGGCATGAAAATATTAGGTGTTCTAAAGTTCCTGTTGTCTGTTTACAGGACCAACAAAGTGAGGATGTAGTAGGGTTTATTTTGTTAGACAGTACAGGTGTCCATACAGCCCTATGTAATACGAAGAAGGTGGATTGTAATAATGAGGCAGAACGAACTGATTGAAAGAAAGTTGACCACAAAGCAGACCAGTCAATTGCATCTGAAGGTAGATTGAGATCTTTGGTCCATTTCACCTCCATTTCCAAGGGTTCTATAAATGTGGCTTTCTGAAGAAGTTTATACCAGAATGAAGCTTTGACTGTCTGAATAGGCAGTGAGTTTAGTAATACATACAAACCAGATTCAGAAGTTCGGTGAAGTATGTTCGGTAGTGAGTGGCTTATACAGTGATAGAGTTGATTCCACTTGAAAAATTGAGATTTAGCCAAGTCATGAGAAAGTGATAGTTCAGAAAAGGGGATCCATTTATCCTTATTCAGGAGATCCCTCACTAGCCATATCTCGTTACTTTGCCATTCATGCCAGGCCAGCTGTTTGTCTGATATTTTAAGCTTTTCATTGTTCCATAAGGGAATCAAAGAAGAGTCTGCCCATCTAGATGTAAAAGTTGAGTCTGTGGTATCAACAGCTGTTTTATATGCCAATAGAATTTTATCTGACCGATCGGATTTTGATAATGAGGTCCCAGCCAAGAATTTCAGTCGTTGTTTTCCATACAGTTTATGTTCAACAATCTGCCATGCTGGAGAACAACATTGCGGAGTATTATGATGTCCATATGTCCATTGTCGCAAAAGAAAAGCATGATGATAATGTAAAAAACTAGGGAAGTTAACACCACCTGCATAGCGTGGAGCCTTTAATTTAGATAATGCGATACGGGGCTGTTTGTTTTTCCATAAAAATTTAGTTAGGAGAGAATCCACTTGTTTGTATAAGGTAGGAGGCAAATAGAAAGGTAGCATGGATAGTATGTAATTAATCTTCGGTGCTAATGTCATCTTGATAGATTCGAGTCTTCCCCACCATGTCAGTGACAGGGGAGACCATTTCGATGTTGAAGATTTTATGATATTCAGTATGTGTTCCACGTTGAGTTGGATAGTTTCATCGATGGTAGGGCCAAAAAGAACGCCCAAATATTTCAGAGAGTTGGGAGACCATTTTACACCGTGTGAAGTTATTTCAGATTCAGACGCTGGACAGTTTAGAGGCATTACCTCTGTTTTGCTGGTGTTTAACTTGTATCCAGATACCTTCGCATAAGAGTCAATCACGGAAAGTAAGTGAGGGAATGAAACAGGCGTAATATAAAGTAATATATCATCGGCGTACGCCGATAGTTTAATTTCTTGTTGTTGGAGACCAAATCCAGAGATATTTGGATCTTGTTTGATACGTAGCAATAAGGGTTCCAGTGCTAGGTCGAAGAGTAGGGGGGACAAGGGACACCCCTGTCTTGTTCCACGCGAAGGTCTAAATAGAGATGATAACGTTCCATTTATAAGGGTCCTGGTAGTGGGAGCTGTATAAAGTACTTTAATTTTAGCCATAAAGGAATCAGAGAAGCCATACCATTGTAAAGTAGAAAATAAAAATGGCCATTCTACACGGTCAAAAGCCTTTTCCGCATCTAATCCAACTGCTAGTAGTTCTGTGTCCATATCTTGTGCTCTTGCAATAACATGAGAAAAGATACGAGTATTGTCATTTGAAAAGCGTCCATTGATAAAGCCATTTTGATCCGACGATATTAGCTTGGTGATCACACGTTGCAGACGCGTAGCTAGGAGTTTAGCAAAAATTTTTGCGTCTACATTTATCAAGGACAACGGTCTATAGTTAGCAATGTAGCGGGCGTCCTTTCCGGGCTTTGGCAAGACAATAATTGTAGCTTCAGTGAAAGAACCGTGTATCTCTCCCGATTCAATGAGATGTTCTATGAATGGCAAGTAGAAGGGGATCAGTACATCTTTGAATTCTCTATAAAATTCTACTGTCAGGCCATCTGGTCCAGGTGATTTTTTAAGTGCCATGGATATTAGAACCTCCGAGATCTCGTCAGAGGAGATGGGTTCGTCTAATAAGATGTTATCAGCTTCATCTAAACGAGGATGTGAGATCTTTTCCAGAAATGTCGGTATCAGATGGGGTGAGTCAAGATCAGAGGAGTAGAGTGATTTATAGAAATTCATGAATGCATGAGATATAGCTGTTGGTTCTGTGAGCTCGTCACCATTTTCTGACTTGATAACAGTAATTTGGGATCTTTCCTCCCGTCTCTTTAGGAAATTGGACAATAAATGTCCGCATTTGTTGTTTTCCGCGAAGTAGGATGCGGATTGTTGAAATATGGCAAACGAAGCTTTATTACTCAAGAGGGAGTTATATCTGAAGCGGGCGCGATTCAAACAAAATAATAAATTGGTATCCATCGGTGACTGTTGATGTTGAAGCTCAATGTTTTTAATTTCCATCTCCATACGATGTAGATCTTCTCTTAATTTCTTGTGTTTATTAGCTGTAAATGTAATAATGATTCCCCTTATAAACGCCTTGAAGGCATCCCAGCAACATGTCCAAGATGTCTGCTCAGGTGTATTAAACAGAAAGTACTCTTGAATTTGGGTTCTTATGGTATCACAGAAAACTTTGTCTTGCAATAATGCATTATTAAAGCGCCAAGTCCAAAGCTGTCAAAACGGCAGTCAGAGAGGCCAAGCTTCAGATAGAAGAGAATCTAGCAAAGGACATTAAGAAAAGGGATAAATCCTTCTTCAGGTACATCAGTGATAGGAAAAGAAACACAAATGGGATAGTACGCCTTAGGAAAGCAGACGGGACTTATGCAGAATCAGATTCCGATAAAGCCGAACTACTAAACGAATACTTCTGCTCAGTCTTTACCTGCGAGGCGCCAGGGTCCGGTCCACAGTTGCAAGCAAGGCATAGCTCAGATGACCCGTTCTGGAATTTCGAGTTTACACCCAGCAGCGTCTACTGCGAGCTATCAAGACTCAAAGTGAACAAAGCCATGGGACCGGACAATCTACACCCCAGGGTGCTTAGAGAGCTGTGTGATGTCCTGGCAGAGCCATTGTCTGTGCTCTTCAATCTTTCCTTGAAGGCGGGAAAAGTCCCCTTGGACTGGAAAACAGCCAATGTAATCCCACTCCACAAAAAGGGCTGCAGGACAGAGGCTGAGAATTACAGACCAGTGAGTCTCACATCCATAGTGAGTAAACTCATGGAAACACTAATTAAGCATAAATTAGATACAATCCTAGACGAGAAGAATCTACGGGATCCCCGCCAACATGGATTTACCAGAGGCAGGTCCTGCCAATCCAATCTGATTGATTTCTTTGACTGGATAACAAGGAAACTGGATGTGGGTGAGTCCCTGGACGTCGTTTACTTGGACTTTAGTAAAGCTTTTGATAGCGTTCCACACCGCAGACTATTGAACAAGATGAAATCAATGGGACTGGGAGAGACGTTAACTACATGGGTCGGTGATTGGCTAAACAGTAGACTTCAGAGAGTGGTGGTAAATGGTGCCCCTTCAAAAACGTCGGAGGTGATCAGTGGAGTACCTCAGGGCTCGGTCTTGGGCCCGATCCTCTTCAACATATTTGTGAGAGATCTGACTCAGGGGCTTCAGGGTAAAATCACATTATTCGCCGATGACGCCAAACTATGCAACATAGTAAGCGAGAACACTTTACCAGACAGTATGACGCAGGACCTACTTCTATTGGAACATTGGTCCTCGACTTGGCAGCTAAACTTCAATGCTAGAAAATGTAAGGTCATGCACCTCGGCAGCAGGAATCCATGCAAAACTTACACACTAAATGGTGAAACCTTAGTTAGGACCAAGGCGGAACGTGATTTGGGGGTGATCATTAGCGAAGACATGAAGACTGCCAATCAAGTGGAGAAGGCTTCATCAAAGGCAAGACAAATGATGGGTTGCATCCGAAGAAGTTTTATCAGCCGGAAGCCCGAAGTTATAATGCCATTGTACAGATCCATGGTGAGGCCTCATCTGGAGTATTGTGTACAATTCTGGAGGCCACATTACCGAAAGGATGTGCTGAGAGTTGAGTCAGTTCAAAGAATGGCCACCAAAATGGTCTCGGGACTCAAAGACCTCCCGTATGAAGAAAGGCTGAATAAATTGCAGCTATATTCACTTGAAGAACGTAGAGAGAGAGGAGACATGATAGAGACGTTTAAATATATCACCGGCCGTATTGAGGTGGAAGATGATATCTTCTTTTTTAAAGGCCCCTCTGCTACAAGAGGCCATCCGCTGAAAATCAGGGGTGGGAAATTTCATGGCGACACCAGGAAGTTCTTCTTCACCGAAAGGGTGGTCGATCGTTGGAATGAACTTCCACCTCAGGTGATTCAGGCCAGCAGCGTGAAGGATTTTAAAAGGAAATGGGATACACATGTGGGATCTCTAGGGGGGTAAATTCAAGGGGGTAGGGTTGTTGAGGTGGGCAGACTTGATGGGCTGTGGCCCTTTTCTGCCGTCATCTTCTATGTTTCTATGTTTCTATGTTTCATTGTCTCGGAGTCTTGATAGGTGTTTTTACTGTGATCTGCATGGTGATAGCCGCATGGTCTGATATAGTTATTGGTAAAATATCTGTTTCTATATCAGATGTACACAGGGAGTCACTAATAAGAAAAAAATCTATACGCGAATATGAGGAATGTGGGGGAGAATAGAAGGTGTAGTCTTCCTCCTCTTTATGTTTGAATCTCCAAATGTCGAGTAGCTTGGTATTATCTATAAGGTCCTGTAGTGCATACCATGAACGGCATTTTTTGTATGTGCATGTTGATTTTCTATCAACCTCCGGATTTAGAACCATGTTGAAATCTCCAGCTATAATAAGTTTTGAATATGCATCATCCAGTAGGGATTCAGAAATGGAATGGAAAAAATCTGGGTTGTCCGTATTTGGACCATATAGGTTAAATAAGCAATAACTTAGACCAGCAAAGCCAATTGTAACCTTGACCCACCGGCCATTAAGATCGCAGGAAGACGACAGAATAGAGATGGCATTAGGCTTCCTTATCAAAGTTATTACTCCTCCTTTCTTATCCACTGCAGGAGAAAAGAAAGATGGCAAGGACCAGGGCAAACGCACCTTGGCTGATGTTGAAGTATCTAGGTGTGATTCCTGTAGCATTATGATATCTGGCTGCTGACAGTCTAAGTAATTTAAAATTTTCTTTAACTTTACTTTATTATTAAGACCTTTTGTATTAAGTGACACTATTTTAAGTGACATAGAGATGGTAAAAAAGGCATAGGAAAATGAATGCATATGCAATTAAATGGAAATTGAGACATATTAATGCACACATTACTAAACAAATCATTGTCATCATGTAATATATACCTTCATCACTTGAAATTAGTGTACCTCCTGAATAACTATAAGTGACTAAAAAGTCACAATAAAATAACTGTGTGAGAACAACTAAGAGAGACAGGATAGCAGTGAAAATCCCTGAAAACCCTCCTCAGTGATTCTTATTCATATTAAATAAGCAAACACATTGAAACATAACACAGATCCATCCAACTCAGAGTAAAAGCACACCGTAATGTTACATTTTCAACCTTAAGCATGAGCAATCTTACATTTGACTTGTCTGGTATATCGCTTTAAGTGATCACACCTGATTGATTGGTGTTGGAGAGTGCTGCTCAATAAAGGTGGCAAGTTCATCTGGTTTCGTAAAATCTTTAGTTGAGTTGTTTAAAGTCACTTTCATGCGTGCCGGGTATAGCAGACCTTATTTTGCATTCAAAGATTTTAATTGTGGTCTATATGAGAGTAGTTGCTTGCGGCACAGAGCAGTAGCTTTACTTAAATCAGGAACAAACATTACAGTAGCACCCTCATGTTTGACCGGAGCCTTGATCTTTGCTCTCTGCATGATATTCAATACATGCTGGTAACGCAGTAGTTTGATCACGACAGGTCTGGGCTGACGGTCACCAGCAGCACGGTGAGAAGGCACCCTATGTGCCCTTTCAATTTCAAATTCTCTTTGAAATGTTATATCCAGCAGCTGTGGGATTAAGGTTTCCAATTGTTTAATGAGATCTTTATCTCTACCATTTTCTGGTAGCCCCAGTATACGAATATTACATCTCCTAGATCTGTCATTGCTATCAGCAAGTTCTTTTTCCAGCAGGGAAATGCGATTCGTCTGTCTCCTCAGCTCTGTTAGCTGGTTTGTGGCAGCCTCCATTTTGTTCTCAAGCAGACCAACACGTGTCTGCATCTGGGCAAAGTCGGCCGACATCGCTGTTAGTTTTTCATTTATTTCGTCGGTGCTGGTTTTGGTGTCTGTAGCGAGTTCTTTTAATTCTCGGAGTTCAGCGAGAATCTCGCGGCTAGAATCGCCGGCGGACACAGGGAGCGGTGCTTTTGAAGGGGAGAGCGGCTCTGGCTTATGCCGCTTCCCTACTTTCTTGTCTGACATTGTAGTCGGGATACGAGTGTGAAAAAAGGTAAAAGGTACCTTCGCAGTCACGGTGTGCGTTCCTCCGAGCAAGATTAGTCGAATTCCGTTATGCTGTTTGCCTAGTTAGTGAGGGAGATCGCGGGAGCTCAGAGATCAGCCGCCATCTTGCTCGGGCTCAGCAGCGCCCCCCCCAAAACAAGCTTAAATGACTAGATGTTTTAGAAAGAGCTGATAAGTACTTTATACTATTCAGAGAAAAAGACTTTGGGGTGAAATTCTATAACCAGCACCTAAATCTAGGCGTCGGTAGGCGTCCTGCCGATGGTCAGAAAAGGCAGGGTTGAAGCGCCTACTGACGCCTAAATAAAAGGCGGCTGAAATGGCCAATGGAATAGTGGCTAGGAAGCTGATTTAGGCTATGGAATGCCAAAGTAGCCATGGCCAACTCCCAACATGGCGTTAGGCGATCTAAAGCGGCTACCCAACTGTGAATCATGCCAAGATAGGCGGCTGAAATGTAGGCCTTGGAAACCGTGACCTACATTTCAGCCACCTATCTTTGCCTAGACCACAGCAGCCAATCATGGCAGAGAAATTCCACCCCCCCCCCCCCCGCCCCCAACCTCTCCCAAAGCTGCGATTCTATAACTGGCACCCAAGTTCTTGGCGCCAGTTACAGAATCATGGCTTTGGGGAGTCCCACTCAGCTGATAGGGGGGGGGGGGGCAAGATAAGCAGCTAAAATGTAGGCCTGGGTTGTCTGGGCCTACATTTCAGCTGCCTATCTTGGTGCGATTCTGTAACCGGTACCCTTGAATGTTTGACAGGCGATCGGTGACTTGGGCGCCAGTTACAGAATCCAACCCGCAGGACCGATGCTCGAAAAATACAAGTTAAAATCCTGTGTGCCATTGTAGTGCCGGTAGATTTTCTGATTTCAAAACGATGAGCTATTCTCAAAAAAAATTTGTATGAAAATGAGGTTCATGGAAATTCCATTAGAACTGTCATTGGAGACAGCGACTGATACATGCGTGGAATAGTCCACAGAAAGAGGCATAAATGTGTGCATGAGCCAGGAAAAAGCTGCACTGTAGGCACACATGAGCATCAATCATTGAAATGCCTTATTGTAGCGCATCATAGGTATATGTCATAAGAGCCATTGGTGTGGGAGGGAGCGAGGGAGTGGAAAACTACCAACAAACCATGCAAATGTGAAAACACAAGATACTCACATATGCTTTTTTCTATACCAATGAATGTATCCTGTATTTATTTTTTTTTATTATTCCATCTCTCATGCAATTAGCAGCCCCAGACCTGCCAGTATATCTTAACACGCATGGTTCAATGCTACCAGCACCTCCAGACCTGCCAGTAATTTTGGAGTGTAAAGAGGTTGGCGCTTCATTTTGTGCATCACTTGGTAATGTCTGGGCATTGCCCAGAGTGTTCATTGTAATGTTAATTAACTCATTATGCTACATTTCCATAATGTTCATGGAGGCTGCTACAAGGCATGGAAAAGACGGCATAGAGCCATTTTGTGCATCGGAAGTTATAATGTATGCTAAACTGGTTAGAACTTGTTTAGAATTGAACATTAAAGGCACTGTAAGTTTTGAGCATTGGGGCATCATTTACAATAATAAGAACACAAAGGGATCTTTTTACAAAGGCACGTTAAGGGGCTCATAATCGAAAGAGAAATATGTCCAAAAACCGGTCTAAGTCGGCACTTGGACGAACATTTCTCAAAAACATCCAAATGCCGATACTAAAAATGAGTTTTGGATGTATTTCTAAATGGCCTAGGCCTTCATAGTGCCACTGAACGACCAAAGCTAAACAGGGCATTTCGGGAGGAGTGTCGAGGGCGGGAGTTGGGCGGGACGTGGGCCAGCTTAGACTTAGTCGTACAGCATGTATAACCGAAGGTTATACAGTTCACGAACGACGGAACGTGGACGTTGTGACTTAGACCATGTAAAACATGGTCTAAGTCACAAAACCCCACCTAAACTCACCAGATAAGCACTGAAAACACATAATACAGATCTCCACACACTACCCCAGTGATCACCAACCCCCCCCCAACCCCCATAATAATATTAATCACATAAAGCTTTAAATTTCAGCCTCCAGACCATCATCACCTGGCCGCCTGGCATAGGAAAGCCTAGTCGTCCAGCACAGAGGCAGCTTAAGTCGTCTTGTGGGTGGGTTAGGGACCCATAGAGAGAAGGACCTATGCCCATAAGCCTCTGTAATCACTGCATTGATACTTAAACATGTGCACTCCCCTATACACCCCCAAAACCCTTTTTTACTGGCATATAAGTAGCTCCTGCAGCCATAAGGGCTATTGGGGTGGTAGATAAGTGGATCTAGGGGATTCTGGAGGTGGTTTGTGGGACTCAGCATAACCTATAAGGGAGCTATAGGGAGGAGAAGACATGGCACCCTTTTTGTGAAGTTCACAGCAGTGCCCTGTAAAGTACCCCACTATTTAGGTGCCATGTCTGGGTGTGCAGTCCATCACTTTGCAGACTCCTCCCATGTCCAACAGGGCCTGTTCTAGGTGTTTTGGACTTGGATGGAAAGTTGGCTGAAAATGTGGTATAAAGATGGACAATTTAGCGGCTTGGACGATCAGATCGGCAGGACATATAATTAGACGATTTTAGAAAAAAAAAAAAGTTGGACATATTTTTTGAAAATGTGTCTTAAGCTGTTTTTTACTTTGGATGACTTGCGAGATGGACGTAAACGGACTTAGACGTCCCTTTCGATTATACCCCTCTAAGCGTTTTAGCGTGCGCTATCCACACACTAAACGCAACGCGTGTATGTTAGTTTATGGAAGCGTTAGCATTTAGCGCATACATAAATTTAGCGCACACTAAAATGGCTAACACACCTTTGTAAAAGAGGGGGAAATTTCAAAATAATATTTCTGTTTACTGTTAAAGGCTTATAAGGTCAGAGAAGTATAAGTCAATGCATTTAAGAATAATCATTTTATTATCTATAGTTATTTCACCTGTGTGGTGATATCTGCTAATATTCTACAGCACTTAACTGAATCTCAGCACTAACTGCTAAAGCCATGGCAGGCAATTGTGTCGGCAGTGTGAGATTGGAGTCAGCACTTAACTTCGTAAATTAACTGGACAAATCAAACCACATAAAACTCAGTCCTATCTTTATCTGATTTTGCTTAGATGGTTAAGTGTGAATATTATATTTCAGTATTTCCCAAGTCAGTCATGTAGTACCTCCTTGCTAGTCAGGTTTTCAGGGTATCCACAATGAATATTCATTAAATTGATTTGCATACACCGCCTCCATTAAATGCAAATCTCATTCATGCATACTCATTGTACTGTAGATATCCTGAAAATCTGACTTGACAAGGGTACTCCAGGACTAATCTGGGAAACACTGTTGCCAGTGGCGTGGATGGGAGGACCAAAATGGCCTCCCTCCTAGGTCCAGTGACCTTCCATGCTGAGCAACTTATCCAGGGTTGTCCAACGTTGGTCCTCGAGGGCTGCAATCCAGTCAGGTTTTCAGGATTTCCCCAATGAATTTGCATAAGATCTATTTGCATGCATATTCATTTGGAAAATCCTAAAAAAACAACCTGATGAGAGCCAAGGTTGGAGAACCCTGTACTTACTATCCTTCACAGCTACAGCGTCAGAGACAGCACTCTGATCGGCAAGGACCTTTCCTCTGCTGTGTCCCACCCACAGGAAGTTGCATCAGTGTGGCGGCATGCAGCAGAGGATAGATCCTGCTGGCCAGAGAGATAGTCTTTAGTGCTTTCTCTGATGCTGTAGAGGACCCAGCAGGTGGGTAAATAGCTGTGAATGGTAAGCAGAGAGGTGTCACACCTTGGCGCATGGAAGGAAGGGTTCAGGTGTAGGCATCCCTTTCCGTTTGGCATCTTTTGACATTTTGCTGGGCTTGCTCAGTGGTAGCTATGACCCTGACTGTTGTACTTAACTGTACTGTATAAGGTAGGGGTAGGTAACCATTGTCCTTAAGGGACATATTCATTGTGGAAATCTTGAAAACCTGACTGGTTTGTGGCTCTTACCCACCCCTGAGATAAGGCATAGCTGGCTCAGGCATGACCCAGCATTGAATACCCAGCCATAATGCCAGCAACACCCCAATCCAATCAGGATTCAGGATTTCCCCAAAGAATTTGCACGAGATCTATTTGCATGCACTGCTTCCATTGTATGCAAATAGATCTCATGCATATTCATTTGGGAAATCCTGAAAACCCGACCTGAAAAGGTCCAAGGTTGGATGCCCCTGATTTACCACTTAGTTTTCTGGATTATTTTTAAGACAGTTTGCTTGCATCTAGCTCTCAAACAGTGAATAACATTTCTCCAAGCATAGTCTAGGCCAGTGGTCTCAAACATGTTGTCCCCAAAGTCCTCCATTTCAGCTTTCATAAAGTACAAAAGATTGCAGAAAGAGGAAGACAGGCAAAAATATCTGGAAAAGTTAAGAGACTTTGGTCAAGTAATCAGGAAAGCAAAGATACAAATGGAAGAAATAATAGCTGACACGATAAAACAAGGAGACAAGACTTTTTTTTAGATATATCAGTGATAGGAAGAAGTGCAAAAGTGGCATTGTGAGACTCAAAAGTGAAGGGGAAAAATATTTAGAAGCTGATAAAGAAAAGGCTGAATTGCTGAACAAATATTTATGTTCTGTGTTCATGGCTGAAGCGCTGGGAGCGAGACCACAGAAGACAAACACGAATAGGGATGGAATAGTGGTAGACCCTGATAGATTTTCAGAGAGTTGTGTTAGTTATTAGCTAGCTAAATTAAAGGTAGACAAAGCGATAGGGCCAGAAGGTACACATCAGATGGTGCTAAAGTTGCTTAGGGAAGTTCTGGTGGCTTCACTGACTGACATTTTCAATGCTTCTCTAGAGTCAGAAGTAGTACCTGAGGACAGAAGAAGGTTGGATGTGGTCCCTCTGCACAAAAGTGGAAGTAAGGAAGAAGTAGGAAATTACAGGCCAGTAAGTCTGACTTCTGTGGTATGAAAATTAATGGAAACAGAGAATGGTGAAGTTTCTGGAATCTGGTTGATTACAGGACCACTAGAGGTTGATTACAGATTCACTAGAGGTAGGTCTTTTCAGACAAATCTGATCAATTTCTTTCACTAGGTGACCAGAGAATTGGATAAAGGGAGTGCACTAGATGTGGTGTATTTAGATTTTAGCAAAGCCTTTGACAGTGTTCCACACAGACATCTAATAAAAATAACTGAGTGCCCATGGGATGGATCCCAAAGTGATGGGCTGAGTCAGGAACTGGTTGAGTGGAAGACGACAGAGGTAGTGGTCGAAGGAGATCACTCTGAGGAAAGAGATGTTACCAGTAGTGTGCTTCAAGGCTCTGTTTTTGGGCCTGTTCTTTTTAACATTTTTATAAGTGATATTGCTGAAAGGCTGTCAGGTAAGATTTACCTCTTTGCGGATGATACCAAAATCTGCACTAGAGTAGACACCCCGGATAGTGAGAATAACATGAAGAAAGACCTAGAGCAGCTTGAAGAATGGTCTGAAATTTGGCAGCTAAAATTTAATGCTAAGAAATGCAAGGTCATGCATTTGGGCTGCAAAAACCCAAAGGAACAGTATAATTTAGGGAGTGAAGAATTTATATGCACAACAGAAGAGCGGGGCTTGGGTGTGATTGTATGTGATGACCTTAAGGTGGCCAAACAGGTTTAAAAGTTGACGGTGAAAGCTAGAAGGATGCTAGTGCACATAGGAAGAGGTATGGCCAGTAGGAAAAAGGAGGTATTGATGCCCCTGTATAAGACTCTGGTGAGACCTCATTTAGAATACCATGTACAATTCTGGAGACTGTGCCTTTAAAAAGATATAAAAAGGATGGAGTCTGTCCAGAGGAAGGCTACTAAAATGGTGCTCGGTCTTCATCATAAGGCGTATGGGGACAGACTTAAAGATCTCAATATATATATGTAATGTAATTTATTTCTTATATACCGCTACATCCGTTAGGTTCTAAGCGGTTTACAGAAAATATACATTAAGATTAGAAATAAGAAAGGTACTTGAAAAATTCCCTTACTGTCCCGAAGGCTCACAATCTAACTAAAGTACCTGGAGGGTAATAGAGAAGTGAAAAGTAGAGTTAGAGGAAAAATAAAAATAAAATAAACATTTTAACAAGACAGCATTGATCTAAATACTTTGGAAGGTAGAAGAGAGGAGAGAAAGGAATAGAAGCAGAAGGGGGAGCCATTGAACAGTAGAATTCTGGAGAAATTTAAATGATAGAAATAGAACAAAACAAAGACAAAAGGCAAAACAATAGATAAGATTAAAGATAATTCATAAGCTGGAAAGAAAAATAAAATAAAACTTTGTCTTCAATCCACGGTTTCAGCGTCAGTGATGAAGTGGAGCAAGTAAGTTTAGGAGGAGCGATTGACGTTTCCAGAAAGGGCTTCTTCAGGGAAGAGACTTGGTCGACAGTTCCAGGATGCCTATGTCTCCTCCCCTGCGATGTTCTCCCATCCATGCATTCCCTCCCAGACACTCTGCCCGTGCCCCAGCCGCTCCAAGGAGCCTGCCCCAGATGAGGCCCACGGTGAATGCAGGATTCTCTCTTCTGCGGGAAAGCCGCCCGGAGCCGACAGTCGATCTTCTTAGCGGATTGCATGGGGGAAGAGTTCACACTCTTGTTAGGATCGGGTCTGTGTGCTCTCGGTGGTTGTGGCTGGTCTCGTTGCTGCTTAGGTGTAAAAGCAGTTGATCTCCACTGCTGCTGATATTTAAAAGCAGGCAGATTGATCTCTCCAATGGACTGCAGGGGGAGGAGTTCACACTCCTGGCAGGATCGGGTCTGTGGGCTCTTGGTGGTTGCGGTAGGTCTCGCTGCTGCTTGTATGTAAAAGCAGTTGTTTTTCTACTGCTGCTGATATTTAAAGCAGGTAGATTGATCTCTTAAACGGGATATAGGGGGAGGAGCTCACATGCCTGGCTGGATCGGGGCAAGGGCTCCTATTATAGGCAGCTGGTCTTGCTGCTACTTAGGTGTTAAAGCAGTTGATCTTCCTAGCGGACTGCAGGAGGTGTGGAGCTCACACTCCTGTCATGATCTGGTCTATGGGCTCTTGGTAGTTGCGGTTGGTCCCAATGCTGCTTAGGTGTAAAAGCAGTTGTTCTCCCACTGCTGCTGATATTTAAAAGCAGGTAGATTGATCTATCCAATGGAATGCTGGGGGAAGATCTTATATGTCTGGCTGGATCGTGGCAAAGGGTTCCCGGTAGTGGCGGCTGGTCCTATTGCTGCTTAGGTGTAAAAACAGTTGATCTTCTTATCGGATTGTAGGGGGGGCGGCTCTCACATTCCTGGCAGGTTCGGGTCTGTGGATTCTTGGTGGTTGCGGATGGACCCGCTGCTGCTTAGGTGTAAAAGCAGTTGTTTTCCCAATGCTGCTGATATTTAAAAGCAGGCAGATTGATCTCTCCAACAAATTGTATGGTGAAGAGCATACACGTCTGGCTGGATTGGGACAAAAGCTCTCGATAGTGGCGGCTGGTCTTGGTGCTGCTTAGGTGTAAAAGCAGTTGATCTCCTACTTCTGATGATATTTAAAAGCAAGCATATTGATTTTTCCAACGGAATGCTGGGGGAAGAGCTTACTTGTCTGGCTGGATCAGGGCAAAGGGCTCTCGGTAGTGGTGGCTGGTCCTGTTGCTGCTTAGGTGTAAAAAACAGTTGATCTTCCTAGTGGACTGCAGGGGGAGGTGGAGCTCACACTCTTGGCTGGATCGGGTCTGTGGGCTCTTGGTAGTTGCGGATAGTTCCGCTGCTGCTGAGGTGTAAAAGCAGTTGATTTCCCACTGTTGCTGATATTTAAAAGCAGGTAGATTGATCTCTCCAATGGACTGCAGAGGGAGGAGCTCACATGCCTGGCTGGATCGGGGCAGAGGGCTCTTGGTAGTGGTGGCTGGCCTTGCTGCTGCTTAGGTGTAAAAGCAGTTGATTTTCCTAGCGGACTGCAGGGAGGGTGGAGCTCATATTTTTACAGGATCGGGACTGTGGGTTTTTGGTGGGTTGGTCCCGTTGCTGCTTAGGTGTAAAAGCAATTGATCTCCCACTGCTGCTGATATTTAAAAGCAGGCAGATTGTCCAGGGAGAGGAGCTCTGCACTCAAACTGCCATCCTCCTCGCCTCCAAGTTCCGGAATTAATATATACTTTGGAGGAAAGGTGGGAGAGGGGAGATATGATAGAGACATTTAAATATCTATGTGGCTTAAATGTGCATGAGTCGACTCTCTTTCATTTGAAAGGAAGCTCTGGAATGAGAGGGCATAGGATGAAGTTAAGAGGTGATAGGCTCAGGAATAATAAAAGGAAATACTTTTTTACAGAAAGGGTGGTAGAATTGTGGAACAGTTTCCTGGGAGAGGCGATGGAGACAGAGACCGTGTCTGAATTCATGAAAGTGTGGGCTAGGCACGTGGGATCTCTTAGAGAGAGGAAGAGATGATGGTTACTGCAGATGGGCAGACTGTATGAGCCATTTTGACCTTTATCTGCCATCGTGTTTCTATGTTTCTAAGTTGACTAAAATATTCTTCAAATCCTGTAGATGTGTTAATTTCAATCTTACACACTTGATACGGTAACTGCAAACAACCTCTTAAGTGTGTCTTATTTATACAGTTTGCTACAGTTGATAATGGACAATACAGAACTTTTAAAAATACTGTATATATCATTGAATTCCTATGGGCGTCAGAGCGATTACTAAGGCCCACCTTGATAATTACCTTAGTGTGTTCTGCTGACCTGGAAAGATGCAGCAGAGCAGAAAGCAAGAGGAGCCATAAGAGGAGGCAAACATTTTAAATTATGAAATAAGTTGTCTTCTTTGGATAGGATCCCTGTTTGTTGGGGGAAAGAGAAAATGACCAGTGTTCGGAGGACTGTTAAGGGAGTAAGAGAGATGCTTGAGAATTCTATTCAGCCACTAAACCGGACTGTGTCTTGACAGTTTGCAAACTGCATTTTGATTTTTGGTTATTGTGCTTTGGCATTTATGTTTTCTGGCTAACAAATATGAGACCCTCAGGAAGCTGGGAATTGTAAATAAAAAGACTGTTTTCCTGAGACCTGGCTGTGTATAACAATCCTTTCCCTGAGGTGCTGGCTAGGGAAAATCAGTGACTGCTTTACAGCACATAAAAATGTATTATTTAACAAAATGTATTATCAGCACTTTATAACACTTTAGCCCTTTGGGTGTTTAAACCAAATGAACAATATAATTCAAAGTCTATTCAAATCATATCAAACGTATTTCCTATGTAAAATCATCACATCCATCTACTTCTATTCTTTGTGCATGTGCTGAAACCTTGAAACCAGAGCAGTCAATCCCCTGAAAGTTCATTGAAATGCAAATTAGAGGAACATAGGACATTACAATGGTTCTGGAAAACACAATTAGAATATTAAGCCACTTCCCCGGCACTAGAATACAGAAAGAAGAAATTGTGGCCTTGGAATGCAATTGTGATTGGCGGGTATATCAAGTAATAATTCAAAATGTTGTGTGATTGTGGCAACGAGGTACCCCCCTCTTCAAACCCAGCTTGCACTCAAAAAGAGGGAGAAAAAGCCTCAGACTAATGTAGCAGTTAAAAATCAGTTAAAAATCAGAACTGCTTTTGATACTTTCACTGGCAAAAAAACACTCCCTCACAGAACAGCTCAGGTTTAGAAAAGAGCAAAGTCACCCGGAGGCACGATCAAGGACTTAGCTGACAAAAGACGACTTGAGCTCCAACGTTGTCACATCTTCTCCAATCTTCCAAACAAGTGATCTTGTTTCACCAATGTTTGGCTCATCAGGGGAACAAACAATACAGCCTTGAAAAAGTGTAGCCACACTGAGACCAGCCTCCTCATTGACAAGGGTCTGAAACCTTATCATTCACTTACCATCATTTGTCCCAGTTTTTTCCTTTCATCTTCTTAGCCTTGACATACTCTAACCCATTACCCCTCCCCTTTTCCTTCCTTCCCCTAGGGAAAAGATAGAATAGAGATTGCTAAATTCAGGTTTGAGTGGAATGAAGAAGAAGGTTGGGGTCTTGTGGCATTTTTCTAAGGCAGGGAGAAAGAGAGTGTTAAAGTTAGATCTTGAGAAGAAAAGAGGAAAAGCTTTTTTGGGGTGAGGCAAGGAAATAAAAACACTTGCATCAGGCTTGGGAAGTAGAAGGAGACTGCTGGGGTAAGGGATGTGAAAGTGCTTAATATCAACCTGGAGTCCTCTTTAGCCTAGAAAATAGAAGCTTTAGAATGCAATATATATATTTTTTCATGTGCTTTGCTTAAGTAATGCATTATTAAACATCACAAAGTTGATAATCACCTTTTAGAATTTTTTTGGCAGTAATGTATGATTTAAAGCTTGCTTGTATTTCTGAATTGATTGAATTTGCCCTCTATCCCTGTTTATAACAGGAACGATTAATGATGTTGTTTAGACATGTCTATGTTATATGTGATAATCGCAGGGAAACAAGATTTTATGTATGTGATATGGAAACCGTATAGTTGTATGCGGTATATAAATTTTTAAATAAATAAATAGAAGCCCTGTTTATCTGTAAGCAGACGCCTCAAGCATGCCTAAGTGATGCCTAAGTCAAATTCACCCAACTGAAGCCTATCTAGTACCCAAATCACGCTCAATATTAGACCTGCTTTTGCAAGTAGCCCTCTTACTAAAAAATAGAGGATTTAGTATGCAATATATATATATATTTTTTTTTTTCTTGTATTTTGAAGGACCATAAACTAAAACTAAACACAGAAAAACTGTGGTTCTTGTTAAATTAATTGAAAATGATAAACAACCTACATCAACCAACACAAAAATTAACTCCCTAACTTACCCACTAGAACCCGCATTAAAAGTATTAGGGGTCACTATAAATAGATGCAGCTATCTTCAATTACAGATCAACAATGTAATCTGAAGATCCTTCATAACGATGCACAACTTAAGACCCATAAGCACATTTTTTGAAGAATGCAGTATTATTGCAACATCTTGTACCTACCATGTCCAGCATCAGTAATAAAACAGTTGCAAATCATACAAAATACAGCACTAAGATTATTTTCCATGAGGCGCAAAAGGTAGATGTCGCAAATATAAACCCTGGCCTACATTTCTTGCGCCTACCTTTCACATAGTAATTACCTTTTACAAGAATCATGCCTATGAAGGTACCTTACGATGTCTAATGACACTTCCACTGTTAACCACAACTACAGTGTCATTAGGCATTGTACGGTACTTCCATAGGCGGGATAACGGCAGCCTTTTTGTAGGCACACTTAGGCACCTCCAGTTTAAAAAAAATTTGAGTTTAACTGATTTTTAATTGGCACAGCCAATTAGTGTACCAATTAAATAAATTTAAACCAATTAAGTTAGATGGCGGTAGGGGAACCTACCACTGCCTAACTTTGGGTGCCATTTTTAGAATCGGGCTCAAATTGTTTTATAAACCTAGGGTGAAATTTTTTTACAAAAATAGCAAAAACTGGTTAAGAGGACATTATATACACTCAGGCTTAACCCCTCCCCCTCCATCTTTTAGAAAACTGTAGCGTGGTTTTTAGTGCCAGCCATGGCAGTAATAGCTCCAATGAAGCTCACGAGTGACGAGGTCACGAGGTGACACCAGGAAATTCTTTTTCACTGAAAGAGTGGTTGATCGCTGGAATAGTCTTCCACTACAGGTGGTTGAGGCCAGCAGCGTGCCTGATTTTAAGGCCAAATGGGATCGGCACATGGGATCTATTCACAGGGCAAAGGTAGGGGAGGGACATTAAGGTGGGCAGACTAGATGGGCCGTGGGCCCTTATCTGCCGTCTATTTCTATGTTTCTATGTTTCAATGCTCATAGAATTCCTATGAGTGTCAGAGCTGTTACCACTGTGGAGGTTTCATATTCATTTTTAGCAATGTTCTGTCTTGGAAGCATTTTCAAACTGGGATGAACAGAGCTCAAGATAAAGATGAGACTTAAGTATACTCCAGTATTTATTCACAATTCACATTTCAAGAGAGAAAACATCTTCAGTGTAAGTTAAAAAGAATTACAAAATTATACATCAAAATGTAATATCACTCTGGTTAGTCAATTTTCTTTTAGGTATATTTTATAACTGATTGAAAGCATAAGGGCAGTCACTGAAAATGCAAACAATGTCTGTAAAATGATTTCATTCCAAGTTTTAGAGCTAGCAGATCTGCTACCCCAATAGAAGCAAAAGAAAAAAAAAAAAAAAAATCTAAAAGCAAACATTTGAGAGGTTAAATTATTGTATGTCTTGGACACAACTAGAAATGCAGATTGTATCTTCACAGAAAAATCTCCCTGATGTTTGCCTACTTGGGATTTAGTTCACAAGAAGAAATACAAAATTGCCACAATGTCAACTGGCAAAGCAGACAAGGTAAACGGAAGCCACTGCCCGGATGGATCATGAACTACAAACTTTTCTAAACAAATGCGCAAATCATTAGGGAACATGGCCATTGAGATTAATGTACATTAAGAAGTTAGAACTCTTAATTCACAACTCACTGGACTGGTAATAAAAATATTCAAAAAAAGCGCTGTGTGTAAGTAGAGCTTTACGAGCACAGTATCTGCAATTTAGCAACACACCTTTTGCTTGTTATGGGCAGATATGAACAGCCAAGCAAGTGTACGTCAGTTCCAAACAACTAATCCTCATGGCCACATATGTGTCGTTCAGATTAAAAAGTGGGCTGTTCACTTGTTTGCATTATTTCAGCTATCATCTATAGCCTAAAGACTTAGAAGAAAAATCAGGCCTGTCCAGACCTAATCAATTTTACTATCTGGTCAGTGACTTTCTATGCATTCACTACTTTCTTTGCAGTCTTTGGAACAAGAATGGACCATGTCCATGTGTTGTAAGTCTTGCAGAGTTGAGATCCCACATGTGTGTAGATTGTCATCAGATTAAAGCCGAGTCAAGCGTTGCTTGATCTTTTTTACTGAAATGTACACCTCACAACTTAGATGGCCAATATCTCCTGTTGTAACAATGTGGACTTGACCTGCTCTTCCTTCTCAGAGGCTCATATTCAACTCAGCTTCTGTTACAACCACCCAGTGGCATTTTCTGCAAAATAATTTCATCCCACTACATGCAAGTATCCATTTTGAAGCACAAGTAATTTGATAGGGAACAAGCGAAGGGAAGTGAATAATCAGGCGATCGCAGCAAGGCCAAGGTTTCGGATGTGTGTTAGCCAGCATTAAGGTTCATTAACTCTAAATTCTTTAGGTGCTTCACATCTAGAGAAGAAAGAAAAAATCATTATATATCTGGAAGTCAGAAGAAACAATTTGGCAAGCAATACAGAATTGCTGATCTCTATCCACTATACTTTTGCAAAAAACCCTGATCACCATTTTCCAAATAATTTTAATTAAGTTAACTACTTACAAATTATGTGAAGTAGACACTGGAAAAGCGTGTTAAGATTCTATTTATTCCAAGTACTAAATTCATGCAAATATTTGCACTGAGAGAAGATGGCAAGTGTACATTTACTCATTTAAATTCCTTTATGCCAGTGTATCGCAAACTGTGTGCCGCCTGAGATTTCATGTCTGTTGTGAGAGGCCAGGGATGAGGAGAGGCACCAGCTCCTGCTTTTCTGCCTACAGGATGTGCCTCTCATGGTGAGAGGCACATCATGTAGGTAGTCAGCTGCGGCCTGTGCCTCTCCGCCTCCATGGCATCTCTCCTCCTCTCCGCACATCTTCTTTTACAGTATTAAAGAAACTAAAGGTGGAAATCGGAGCACTACTGCAATCCCTCGCTAACATGTCAATTAGAACCAGACGGATACCAGAAGACTGGAAGATAGCGAACGTCATCCCAATCTTCAAAAAAGGATCAAGCGGTGAACCTGGAAACTATAGACCTGCGAGTCTCACATCGGTCCCTGGGAAAATGGTTGAGGCTTTGATTAAAGACAGCATAGTACAGCATCTGGATAACCATGACCTGCTGAGAGGTAGTCAGCATGGCCTCAGGAAAGGGAAGTCATGCTTGACAAACTTACTTCAGTTTTTCGAGGGAGTGAACAAACAAGTCGATAGCGGAGAACCGGTGGACATAATATACTTGGACTTCCAGAAAGCGTTCGACAAAGTACCTCATGTGAGACTTCTCAAAAAACTACAAAGTCATGGAATAGAAGGGGATATACTAAGATGGATAGGAAAATGGATGGAAAACAGAAGACAGAGAGTGGGCATAAATGGGAAGTACTCAGACTGGAAGAAAGTAACTAGCGGTGTGCCTCAGGGCTCGGTTCTTGGGCCTATCTTATTCAATATCTTTGTAAATGACCTGGAAGAAGAAACGACCAGTGTTATCATCAAGTTTGCAGATGACACAAAGCTATGCCGGGCAATCAGATCACAAAAAGACAGCGAGGAACTCCAGAGAGATTTGAAGCAACTTGAGAGATGGGCAGAAAATTGGCAGATGAGTTTTAATGTAGAAAAATGCAAAGTGATGCACCTGGGCAGCAAAAACAAGGAGCATGAGTATAAACTGTTAGGTATAACATTGGGGAAGAGCGAACAAGAGAAAGACCTGGGGGTACTGATAGATAAGACCCTGAAGCCGTCGGCTCAATGTGCAGTGGCGGCAAAGAAAGCAAACAGGATGTTAGGCATGATAAAGAAGGGAATCACGAGTAGATCAAGGGAGGTCATAATGCCGCTCTATAGAGCAATGGTCAGACCATACTTGGAATACTGTGTCCAACACTGGTCTCCATACCTGAAGAAGGATATAACACTGCTGAAGAGGGTGCAGAGGCGAGCGATGAAGCTAGTAAAAGGTATGGAGAACTTGAGCTACAAAGATCGCCTCAGAAAACTGGGATTTTTCACCCTTGAAAAGAGAAGACTGAGAGGGGATCTGATAGAGACTTTTAAATTGCTAAAAGGAATCGACAAAATGGAGCAAGCTCACTCACCAGCAGGGGGAAAGGATGGTGAGCAAGTATCAGCATTATTCACATTGGCAAATGCGACCCAAACTCGGACCAGAGGTCATGGCCTGAAGCTGAGAGGGGACACGGCCAGGACAAATGTCAGAAAGTTCTGCTTCACACAGCGAGTGGTGAACGCCTGGAACTCTCTCCCGAAAGAGATGGTGGAGGAAACCACCATTCTAGGATTTAAGGGAAAATTGGACGCACATCTTCTTGCAGGGATACGAGTGACTAATATATTCGCCAGGGTACGCCTGGCTGAGCTGCCGCGTGTGCGGATCGCCGGACTGGATGGACCCCAGGTCTGATCCGGTGTAGACATTTCTTATGTTCTTATGTCTATTTCAACCTCAATTCTTCTACACCAGCATTTTTCAAAGCAAAGCTTGCAGGTCAGTGGTTGTGGCCATTCACACTCTGATTCTTCCCTCTCTCCTTAAAGAATGACATGAAGATGGTTTCCCGCGGTTATCCGCGGGGACGGGGACGGTGATAAATTTTGTCACCGTGTCATTCTCTAATCTGAATGGTCCATCCAGTCTGCCCAACCATACATACTCCACAAATTTAGTTTAAATGATCCTTTTTCTTAGATATTTCTGGGCCAGAAACCCAGAGCCCTGCCTGGTAGTATGCTTAGGTTCCATCAACTGGAGTCTCCATCAAAGCTCAATGTATTTACCGCATTGTTAATGCTAAGGCTAAAAGCAACTTAAACTGGACGAGCATGTGCAAAGCTCCAAATATCCCTTGAACTGTGTATCCACAATAGCACTGCTGTTATGTAATTAGAAAACAAGCTAATATGTGCAAGACAATTTCTATGTCATAAGAAATGGGAAAATCGCCTCCATGAGTCAATACCAAGCAAACAAACAGTGGAGATGTCCAAAGATACAGGTGTGCTGAAATGTTTCAAAACTCTGCTTTATTCATTCAGTGACTCAATATGTACGTGTTTCGGCTCACACAGACTCATAATAAATGTATCATGCTTTGTAGAGTGATTGAAGGTGTTTACCTGACCATCAACAGGACAAACTATACATAAGGCTCCTTTTACTAAGGTGCGCTAGCATTTTTAGCGCACGCTATGCCGCTAAAACTAATGCCGGCTCAATGGTAGCGTTAGCATCTAGCGCGTGTGGCAATGTAGCACGCGCTATTCCGCGCGTTAATGCCCTAACAGAGCTTCGTAAAAGGGACCCATAGTAAATGTGTGCCAGCACCTCATGTACTCTCCACGAAGTGTCTAGAATCTATAGGCTTCACAGTCGCAGAGGAATAAGACTCCTGATGCAGGCCATTTGAGCCAAAACACGTGCGTGTTGAGTCATTGAATGAATAAAGCAGACTTTTGAAACATTTAAACACATCTGTATCATGGGACATCAAGACAATGTCTACCCCATTTATGAAGCTACTGATGTTGTAGTGAGGCAGCCCTAAAGTAAGGCCAATGCTTACAGCCTGAAGTAACAGCTAAGTGCCATTTATCTAACATAACCTGCTATACAGTAATACTGACCCCAACCGCCTCCTTCCCTCTTGACCACAAAGTGGTCACTGATGTGCTGTCAAATTAAGAGAAACTGAAAAGATGAAGCAGTTATCACAATAGGGCATTGCAAAAAAAAAAAAAAAGTCTTAGATCACAGCAGTACTGAAAGTGCTAGATGGGAACCTAATTGCTTTAAAACGATGGCTTCCCCAACCTTCCAAACAATATCAAGGGTAGCTTTAAAAGTTACAGTATTTCTTCGTCAAAAGAACAAACAAATCCCATACACAAGGAAATTTTAACTGGCTTTATAAGTCTTGAGGCTGTTCATCATGATGTCACACGCAACATATATATAATTAAAATTTAGATACTGCTTTAGACTTCTTGTAACATAATGTTATAGGCACACTGTAAAACACAGATCAGCATTCAAATATTCAGAGCCAGAAAAGGATTTAAACTTACAAATAGCTTCTTTGCTTCATATCTGAAGTCTAGTCTCAGCAAAATGTAGGTTTTCCTACCTGTAAAGGAATTTGATATAACCACTGGTCTCTATCAGCGTTAAATTTCATGCAGGCAAAGAGGTCACAGACATCAGGAAGGCCATAACAATTCTATAAAACAAAATAGCTTGTTAGGCTCACATATTGTCTGCAAATAATTTACTTTTAAAAATCAGGCTTTCAGTATATATGGTCAAGGAAACATGCATGAATATCAAATCATTTGTTTTATGTGTATGCTAGAACTTATGACAAAATAATAGTTAACAAAACTAGTAAGAAACCAATCAACACACATTCTATGACATATTTCCCGTATTTTCACTCATATACCGCGCACCCGTGTAAAACGCGCACATGGGTATAGCGCGCGGGGAACACAAATTTATGTAAAGAAATTTTTATATACCGCGCACACCCGTATACCGCGCATGTCGCCCCGACTCTCCTTTTGCCCGCCCCGACTCTCCTCTCCCCCTTGAAGTCCTGTCCCCACCCTGAAAGCCTGATGCCCCCCCAACGTCCGATTCACCCCCCCCCCCGCAGGACCGCTCACACCCCCACCCCGAAGGACCGCTTGCACTCGCATCCCGAAGGACCGCTCGCACCCCTACAGCCTCCCCCCCCCATCATGGAGAAGCTCCTACCGTTGTCCTGCTGCTTCCTCTGCCGGCGGTCCCGGCCCTTCTGTGAGCCCTGCGTCTGCTGCTTCCTCTTCCGGCGGTCCCAGCCCTTCTGTGAGCCCTGCGCCTGCGCTGCTTCCTCTTCCGGTGGTCCCGCCCTTTCTCTGATGCCGGAAGAGGAAGCAGTGCAGGCGCAGGGCTCACAGAAGGGCCGGGACCACTGGAAGAGGAAGCAGCAGATGCAGGGTTCACAGAAGGGCCGGGACCGCCGGAAGAGGAAGCAGCAGACGCAGGGCTTACAGAAGGGCCGGGACCGCCGGCATAGGAAGCAGCAGGACAACGGTAGGAGCTTCTCCATGATGGGGGGGGGGAATAGAGAGGCTGTGGGGGTGCGAGCGGTCCTTCGGGGTGCGAGTGCAAGCGGTCCTTCGGGGTGGGGGTGTGAACAGTCCTGCGGGGTGAATCGGACGTTGTGGGGGGGGAACTATGTAAAAAAAAAAGTTGTAAAATGCGCTCAAGCCTATAACGTGCATGGTTATGCACGGTTTGTAAAATCGTGTATAACGCGTGCGTTATATGCGTGAAAATACGGTAATCACATGAAAACTTGAAAAAATATGTTCCATCACAAAGCATTTTTCAAGGAATCCTATGAACCTCTGATCAAACACTGGTATAAACAACCAATTTCGCAAATATTTTTATCATCACATACATATAATTGAGGCAATTCTGTTAAACTGCAAACCTGGGAATTTAGCATATAGCAGGCATGAGGCTATGTATCAAGAATACATTCCTACATAAGCATACACATGCTCTACTCTACTACTGAGATTACCGGCATAAAAAGTGAATAAAAGCTATTTCAAGTCAGAAAACTGGGATATTTCATAATCTTTCCTGGCAAGGTTCAAGTTTTATTTCGGTTTTGATATATCGCTTATAATTTATCCTAAGCGGTTTACACAAAAACATAACCTAAAAATTAATTTAAAACAGGGAGACTAACATAGACAGTTAAGATAATGAAGGGGACAAACACTTGTCACTGGTCTCGTGCTATCAAAGTATACTCACATGCGATCTTTTGCATAGCAACCACTTATCCTCCACAGGAGGCTGTTGAGTCTTTTCAACATTATCTGTATTTCTAGAAGGTAATAGCCAATTGTCTATGTTCAGAGAGAGGTGGAATGGAGCTAGGAAATCTGATGTTTGACTCTTATAGCTACTTTCAGCCATCTCCTTGCTTTCTTTCTCTTCTGTTTTTGCTACTGTGCTTTGAGATTTGGACAGCCATGCTTTTAGATGATGAAGTAAAGCCTCAGGCTCCTCAGGCTGTACAGTGTCAGTTTGCTCCTCTGAAATTTTTCTACAAATGTGAAGCCAGATGCTCTGGTCAGATCCTTGTCTTTCAGACTCCATGTTTGTCTTAAACACCTGGTTTAGTGGAATTATGTTTTTATGTTGTCCTTCTTTCTTCTGTTCCTCTGGAGTCCTTCTGCATGGGTGAAGCCAAATGCTCAGGACAGAATCGGTTTTCTCAGATTTCAGGCTGGTCTTAAGCACCTGGTTCAGTGGCATCACATTTCTTTTTTCTTTCTTCTGCTCCTCTGGAGTTCTCATGCAAGGGTGAAGCCAAATGCTCTGGGTAGATTCTTCTCTCTCAGATTCTAGGCTTGTCTTAAGTACCTGGTTCAGTGATATGCCGTTTTTATCTTGTTCTTTCTTCTGCTCCTCTGGAGCTCTCCTGCATGGATAAAGCCAGATGTTCTGGATAAAGTCTGCTTTTTCAGATTCCAAGTTTGTCTTAAGTACCTGATTCAATGGCATCCCATCTTTGTCCTTTCCTTCTTTCTTCAGCAGCCATTTCTTAAGAGCCTTCTCCTCACAACTTTCTCCATAGAAACACTCTGAGAAGTTGGTGCAGGTCTCATTGAGCTCACATACATCCTCCACTTTAAATGCCTGATGCTGATGCTGCCGATGCCAGGTGTCACTACTGGATGCAGCAGGGGATTTCTTCCCACCCAGATGTTCATTCAGGCACTTCAGGTTTTCTAGATTCTCAATCTCAACAGCAGCTGTTTGGCCACAACCGTTGCAAGATTTGGCTTTCAGGAGCCAATCATTCATATCATAGCTCTCTTTAAAGGGTCTAAGCACACATTCCCAAATATCTGTTAAGCCACTTTCAACTTCAGTTTCAGAGGTTGCAAGCAGCCAATCAGAAAGGTCCATATCTTCCTGTTCAAAGAATTCTGATTCATCAATCTTCTCAATGGAGAAGATGGAGCTGGCAACAGAACAATTCCGATTCCGAAAAGGCCTTTCCTCAGGACAATCTTTTTGCCGAGTCTGCAGGATCCAATGCTCAAAATCCTTCAGCTGTCCAAAGAGCTGCTCCATGTTAAAAGCACAGCCTTTTGATGTATAGATATCCTATATGAGGACAAAATATAATTCAAAACATTTAATTCTAGGACTACATGTAAAACAGCATTATGAAAAAACGTGCTAGAGTTCTGAAGGACAAGCGCCTCTTCTCATCCTCCCCCTCAGCACAAAGACATACACAAAACATACCTGGTTTCTCTCTGAGTGCTTCGTCAAGGGCTAATCCTGGGGGTTGGAGCTAGTGCCAAAGAGGAGTGCTTGCACCTTTAGTCTCCAAAAGCCATTCACTGAGTGAAGGTTCCAGTCTTCCAGGAATTGGTCTCTGCAAAATCACACACAAACCATTATTTCATGGCATGGAAAGAAACAAAATATGTTTTGGGAATAAGGGTAGAAACATACATGTTAAAGGGATTTATTCTTACCGTGGATTTGACTGAGCCAAAAGAAGCGATTGTGTGATGAAGTGCAGAACTGTCAACCTCAAAACTCAGCGATGAAGACTGTTCTGGCTTGAGGGTCAGGTTGCCTAGTCTAAAAAAAAAAAAATGGACTACTTACATACCTTAAAATACTCATCTATACCCTCCTACGAAAATATTTAATAGGCTCTCATTTTATCCATATCTAGAATTGATGTAGGTCCTCTTTTACAAAGGTGCACTAAGCGTTTTAGCATGTGCTAAATCAATGCGTGCACTAACTGCTAATGCATCCATAGGATAACATGCACGCATTAGCATTTTGTGCATGTTTATCGCATGCTAACATTTAGCACGCTAAAAAGCATAATGCACCTTAGTAAAAGAGGGGGATAGTGTTTACATTAGGAAAATATGCAGCTCACTTTCAAAGCACATAGATGTCTCAAAATGGCCCCCCCAAAAAAAAAAAAAAAAAAAAAAATGGCCAACACTTCAGTTTGTCCAAGTAGCAAGGGGCATGTTGGAGTTGCGTAGGAGGCATATTTTTGACAGGACCAGGGAGAGCCCAAAAACAAGACAACCAACAATGATAACTGAATGGGAAGAAAACATTCATGTCTTAGATTTAGAAATCCAGGGTTAAGAAAAAGGTGCTCTGAGCAGCTGATCAATGCAGGGATTAAAAGGTTTGGTCCCCTTCCCTCTCCCCTGAAAATGAAACTGGAAATGAATACCAGGCTCTATGCAGCCTTAGGTATTACAGGCATGCTAGCAAAAGAAGGAATTGAGTATAAAGAGTGGCCTAGTGGTTAGTGCCTCCACATTAAACCAAAGGACCTTGGTTCAAATCCTACTTTAACTCTTATTTTGTAATCATGAGCTTTCTACAAACAGAAAAAAATATCTACTGTGCCTAAATTTATAAACCACCCACAAGCCAGAAGGCTATTGAAGTGGTATAGTAGGAATTTTTCTGTTCCTGGAAGGCTCGCAATTACAAAATAAAAAAGCTAAACTGGGATTTGAACCAGGATTCCTTGATTTAATGTCCACTGCACAAACCACTAGGCTACCCCTCTGCTCTAGCTAGACATCTGTGTGGCCATTTTTCTCAAAATAATGCCAGACAGATGACCCTATCCCTGTTTTTTGCCATTCGTATGTTCGCTATTTCATTTTGGAAAATTGATATTCCTTTTAGGATGTTCTCAGCACAAAAACATCCATCTTGCATCATTTCTCTAATAGAAAATCTTGATATGTTTCCTGCTTGAAAATGGCTGTAATATTTATGATAATATATGTTTGTGTTATATTGAATGATTATTGTTTGGGTGGGGGGAAATGGATGATTATGAGCATGAGAAAGATGAATGTGCTTTTATTGTACTACTAGCTTTATAGCCCGTTACATTAACGGGTGCTAGAATATATGTGTGTGTGTCTGTCTTTATTTCTTTCTCTCTCTGTCTCCTTAGCCGCTTTCTGTATTTCTGTCTTTCTTTCTTTTGGCTGTCCACCACCACCCCTTGCGTGCTCCCCCTGTCCATTCTCCCTTCCTGTGTCCACCACCACCTCTTCACTGCTCCCCTTATCCAGCAGCAGCCCTTCTCCCTCTGTTTTACCTCCCCCCTGTCCATCAGCACCTCTTCCTGCTCCCCCTGTCCAGCAGTAGGCCTCCCTTCCTTCCCCCCCTGTCCATCAGCACCTCTTCTTGCTCCCCCTGTCCAGCAGTAGGCCTCCCTTCCTTTCCCCCCCTGTCCATTAGCACCTCTTCCTGCTTCCCCTGTCCAGCAGTAGGCCTCCCTTCCTTCCCCCTCACCAGACCAGAATCTCCCCTCTGTCTATCCCCCATCAGTCCAGCATCTCCCCTTTCTCTATCCCCCCAACTGTCCAGCATCTCCCTTCTCTCTATCTCCCATCAATCCAGCATCTCCCCTCTGTCTCCTCCTGTCAGCTGCTGCCATTCTCTGCCGATAGGCGGGGTCCAGCTCCGACGCGTCACTTGCGCACAGCAGCGGGAGCAGCACCAACAGCAGCAGCGCCGCCATCGCCGCTTCCGGACACTGCGGGAGCCCCCGCACCTGCGCATCACCCTGGCACGGGTAGGTGAGCGGCAGTTGATTGCAGAGTGCGTGAGGCCAGCTTTTCAGCCCTTCTCGAGGGGGCAGGACAGGCTGTTGAGGAGCTTCGGGGGCTGCTGCTGTTAGCCCCGGCAGAGATGGAGCAGCCAAGCTGAGCTGGCAGCAGAGCCCTTGTGTGTGTTCCCTCCCCCCCTCCCCGTGCCAGCGCCGCTCTCCCTCTCAGCGGGCTGGGCCGGACCGCGGCTTCTTTGCTCCATATCTCAGCAGTGGGGCGGTGAGCGGGTGCAGGGGGATCGGAACCATGCTGCCAGCGGGACAGCCCCAGCCCTCTCCCTCCTCCCCTCGCAGAGCCTGGTGCGGTTCGAGAGAGTAGCCGCGGAGGTGGTTTTGAGCTTAAAAATAAAGTTTGACAGGTAATTTCCCATGCGTGGTAAGCGCGCATGCGCACTCTCGCCGCGGGCGCAGCGCGACAAATCAGATCTCAGGGAACACACGGCGAAAGTGCGCATGCGTGGCTAGCATTTTATTATTCTATTTATTATTCTATTCTAATAATAATGCGTGGCTAGCATTTTATTATTCTATTTATTATTCTATTCTAATATTATTCTATATTATGTGTTGCATTAGTTGTATTGCACTGTTGTAGTTTTGAAAATTAATAAAGAATTTAAAAAAAGAAAAAAAAAAAAAAAAGAAAATGGCTGTGAGCAGGATGTCCCCATTCTGACTGGGATGACTTTTTGAAAATATGCCCCTTCCACGCATTCAGGGCCTGCAAGGATCAAAATGTAAAAAAAAAAAAAAAACAACCCCCCACCCAAAAAAAAAAAACCCACCATCTTTCACTGTTTAAAAAAGTAGGAAAGAGAAGTAATTAAGTGGTTTTGAACAGCTGGCAGTACATCAAACATTAGACCTTCTTGAAACAATGTCTACTTTTACTGTGAATATATGCTGCTATAGATTTCAGAGGTTTTAAAAAGAACATTATCAGTTACTGCACAACTTGCTTTCCAACTTGCTTTGTTTTACTGTTGTTCCTCTTTGCTTTATAAATGCATTTGGCTCTGCCTGTCTTCTTTACACACAGTCTGTTATTGAAAAGTTGATTTTAATAAAATTCAAAGTAGTCAAAGATCAGATTTTTGTTTGTTTACCTCTCTAGATAAGCAGAAATCTGATTAGCTAGGTTGTTACTATGAGGATTTTCCAGCTGGTGAATCATGCAAATAAACTGTCCCATCAACTGCAGAGGAAGCAAAATACCAGGTATTACCATTCTGGCTTCCCATTAAACAAATAACATTACAGTGCAGGCACAATGATTACCCAAACAGTGAGATCAACAATATACACATGGCCTGCGACTCTTAAGATCTGTGTGCCAGCTGGGTAAAGGAGTTTTCTACACTAAACACAAGAATTGCCAATTTGAATAAAGCAAAAGAAAACCAGAAAGTCATCTTCTTACCCAGTAGAGTTGCTGTACCTTTGCTGCAAGGCTTCCTCTTTCAGCTGCTGGATTAGCTCTAACTGCCTTAAAAGGCAAACCTCCCGACTATGCAGGTGCTCCAGCTGATGGCTGGCATTTGCGTGAATCTAGGCTTTAACCTGTAAGAACGAACTTCAGTCCGTGAGCATATTCAGACACTGCTTCATGAACTGATGGAACCACAGTCTTCTGGAATGATTCATGTACTTTCAAGTTCTGATGGTTAAAATATTTAACTGCCACCTCCTACAACTACTTTCTTCATACATACATCCTACATTGATACAGTAATCAGCACAGCCCAATCACCACAAAATCTTGATCTTCCCGATGAAAAAGCCTTTCTCCGCACTACTCATGAGTTTCAAAAGTGGGATGCTGCCTCAAATGACAGATTTAGGTGTCTCAACTGCTTATAAATCCAGCCTTTTAACAGTACGCATGTGTAGTTACCCACATCATACAGGCTGAGTCATGCATCATGAAATCCCTGCCCCTAGAAAAGTGAAAAATATTTTCAACTGCAAAATGATTCAGTGATCCATGACAATGCAGATAATCCCTTGAAGATTCAGGGACTTGGTCCAGGTTTGACTGCATGGTGTATCCCCCACTACATAAACAAGTCCCAGGCTTCACCAAATAATCTCCTTAATAAATAGATGTGTCATAACATCACCCTCAGTGCTTTGCAGAGCTGAAAAAAGTATTTTTAAAACTGCATAAACAATGAAATCACAGACAGAAATAGAAGCAAGCTTATAGCAGGGTGATTTCTAGAAGTAAAAATAATTCATAAAGTACTGATAATCCAAATAGATGCTAAGGTAAAAAGGGCAATGCTGCTGACAACAGCTATTTCTACTCCCATGTCAGATTTGGAAGTTGTGTGAACTGTTTATTCCATTATCATATAGGCATAACAAATATAATCCTTGCCTTGCTACTGTGTGCACAAAGCTGCCATTCTGGCACTTTCAGTTCACTCCTTGTTTTCTAAATCCCAAAGAAATACCAAGCTACAAAACTGTATCTTACACTGAAATCAAGTTTCAAGTTTATTTAACATTTTTTATACCGCTCAATCAAATTTTTGAACGGTGTACAACAAAAATAGGGTTTACATTTGACAATTAAAGTCTATGTGACATACTCAGACAAAGACGGAGAGGAACAGATGGAAAAAGGGGTAGGAACTGAACTGTACATTGTAATTTTTTCCCTTTTTTCAGGAAAGCTGCGATTTTTCTTTACAGGTCCGCTCCGAAATTCTTAGCAAACATATATTTTGTAATTTTGATTCCTAATAATCTCTGTACTCTGTCCTAATAGTCTCTGTACTCTGTACTCCCTCCACATATTGTAAATCGCTGAATGTTCAGCTCTCTTAAATGTAAACCGCCTAGAAGTCGCAAGATTGTGGCGGTATAGAAGAATAAAGTTATTACCATTATTATTATTATTACTGAAGCGAACAAAGTCTCATCTGTCTAGGAGGTGGAGAATCCTACGTGCCTTTATGACCCATTAGAAAAACAATATCACAATGCAGGAATTTTTTCAATAAAAAAAACAATATAACAATGCAGAAATTTTCGCTTACCTTACCTTATAAGCGAGGTACATTAATAATATACAATATAATCTTATACTCTATAAAATCTTATCTAAGCGATAGAAGAGAAAAGCGCATGCAAAGAATGGTACAGATGACAGAATGAGCAGACGTAAATCCACAATAGAGACTTTCCAAAAGTCTTCACTTAATTTCATTCTTCCCGAAAGAATGGCAGCTGCTTATTTTCGCGGCGGGAATTTACCGAAAACTCCACATTAATATTTGTCCTTGCCAAAAGAACAGTAACCGCGGCGGGTTTACCAAAAACCCTACAATAAATAAAGGGTTGGAACATGACTCCAATACCTGTGAGTATTAAAGAACAGAATTCAAAATTCAGAAATACTCACAAAATATTGGTAATGTCAAGTCCATCGCGGACGTAGCCCCCAAATTGAAACGAACAGGATCCATTTCTTGGTCCCGAAATCGTCCTGCAAACATTCTATCATCTATTACAGACATCTGGAGGCAATTCCCCTTAGAAAGAAAGATACACAGACAGAGTTCTAAAGGGATAGCCTGTTTTATTATTAGTCTGCATTCATTTATATATCCTTGAACATGGGTCAGTGGTAACCATCACAGGAAAAGGGGGATGGACAAGAGAGGGGAGGGCGTGTGTGAGCAGGATATGTACATGGCAGGGGGGTTTGAGTCTTTATTGTCTTAAAGACGAAACTTTGTTAACATGATTAAATGACCTAGGAATAAAGGGATGGTGTGGTCACTGCAAAATTATTTGATCTTATTGTGTTTATGTACTTTAGGGATGGGATTGCAAGAAGATTTTGTGTCATAGAGCGAAGTGCTTTAGATGGACAATAAGGAATTAGTAAGCTATTAAAAAATTCAGGTTGGTTACTTTGACGTGTCTTGAATGTAAGTAATAGAATTTATAACTAATTCTGTGTTCAACAGGCAACCAATGTGCTTTGCGCAAGAGGGGGGAAACATGATCATATTTTTTAGCGTTAAATATAATTTTTATTGCGGTATTTTGCACAATTTGGAGGCGTCTTAGTTTTTTTTGTGTTATGCCTTTGTAAAGGGTATTGCAATAATCAATACATGATATCACTAGGAAATGACACTGAGTCCCGGATTCTCATTGGGACACTGAAAGTTAGGCAGCGGTAGGCATCCTATCGCTGCCTAACTTAATTGGCGTATAACTTATCGCATCATTTAAAGCCAATTAAAAAGTAATTACTCCCCCCCCAAAAAAAAAAGGCATCAGAATGCAGCGTCAGGGACTAGCACCTTGGTCCCTGGTGGCTAGAGTTATATAGTGATGCCGAAGCCCGGAAGTGGGCATGGTAAGGGGCGGCACCGGACTTCGGTGTCACTATGTGTCACTGGCCTCGATTCTGATAGGACCCTGTGAAATTCTGGCCGACATTTATGGCACCTAGGCTCCCATCAAGACATAATTCTGGAAGCGGTGCCTGTTGGTGATTGACATGCAGCAGGTGTCCATTTTGTAGACACACTGCTTACAGAATGAGCCCCTGAGAGACTATTTCAATAGAGTTAGAAAACCAGGACTGGTAATATAACCTGGAGTGAGGATGGTAAACCAACTGAACTAAGAACACCAATACTAAAAAGATAGGAAGTGAACAAAATAAGTCTCTACTATTGTCTTCAAGCTACCTCTACGTCCTTCTTAGCTTGGAAACACTTCCTGAAGGAAGATCTACCAATAGCATTCCCATTCTGGTCTTTTGATGAAATCATTCTTCTCAGCGATTTTGTATGAAAGAAAAAAGAATTAACATATTTGACTGGCTGACTATGGCTAATTCACAAACAATATCCCCATTATATTATACACACAGCAGAAAATCAATAAATCTCTTGTCTATGTGCTTTTCAATATTATCAAAATACCAATGAGTGATGCACAGCTTACAAGAGCTGACTGGGTCGACTGACTGACACTCTCATGCATTTACCTCACAGCCTTTACACTTAATGCATGGCAATTTTAACATTAACCAGACAGTTAAGTGCAAATTTTACTGCACTTTAGTAAAAGAGTTTCAAGTTTAATAATTTGATGTATTGCCTATCGTAATGCTAAACGATTGTACAAAATATAATAAAATCAGGGGGCATTGCAAGTCAACAAAATAACTTATTACAAAGACAAAGCAAACTAACAGGATACAGAAGGGAGAGGGTGAACTACAATAAGATTGAGAAAAGAGTACAAAAAAAGGGATAAAACAAAAGGAGGGGGGATTTGTTTGGGATGCCTGAATAGATTCTTTTTTTTAATATTCTTTATTAATTTTGAAATAAATACAAAGTGCAATATAATATACAAACAAATAATACAATAAAACAACACTTTTATCTCACAAAAATGATATAAGTATATTTCCGCCCCCCCCCCCCCATTCAAAAATTGGTTGGCGGGTAGGAAGCAAAGGGTAGGAGTGAAGGGCCACTACTCGGACTGGAGGAGGGTCACGAGTGGTGTTCCACAGGGGTCGGTACTCGGACTGCTGCTGTTCAATGTATTTATAAACGATCTAGAAACAGGGACAAAGTGTGAAGTAATAAAATTTGCAGACGACACCAAATTATTTCGTGGAGTTAGGACCAAAGAGGACTGTGAGGATCTACAAAGGGACCTGAACAAACTAGAAGAGTGGGCAACAAAATGGCAGATGAAGTTTAATGTAGAGAAATGTAAAGTCTTGCATGTAGAAAATGGAAACCCGAAGTACAGCTATACAATGGGAGGGCTGGTAATGGGTGAAAGTACCCTAGAAAAGGACTTGGGGGTGATGGTGGACAGGACAATGAAGCCGTCGGCACAGTGCGCAGCGGCCTCTAAAAAGGCGAATAGAATGCTTGGTATTATCAAGAAAGGTATTACAACCAGAACGAAAGAAGTTATCCTGCCGTTGTATTGGGCGATGGTGCACCCGCATCTGGAGTACTGTGTCCAATATTGGTCGCCGTACCTTAAGAAGGATCTGGCAATACTCGAGAGGGTTCAGAAAAGAGCAACACGATTAATAAAAGGTATGGAAAACCTTTCATATGCTGAAAGATTAGAGAAACTGGGGCTCTTTTCCCTGGAAAAGAGGAGGCTCAGAGGGAACATGATAGAGACTTACAAGATCATGAAGGGCATAGAGAAAGTGGAGAGGAACAGATTCTTCAAACTTTCGAAAACTACAAGAATGAGAGGGCATTTGGAAAAATTAAGAGGGGACAGATTCAGAACCAATGCTAGGATCACCCAAAGGGTGGTGGACACCTAGAATGCGCTTCCAAAGGGTGTGATAGGACAGAGTACGGTATAGGGGTTCAAGAAGGGATTAGATGATTTCCTGAAGGAAAAGGGGATAGAAGGGTATAGATAGAGGATTACACTACAGGCCCTGGACCTGATGGGCTGTCGCATGAGCGGACTGCTGGGCATGATGGACCTCAGGTCCAACCCAGCAGAGGGACTGCTTATGTTCTTATGTTCTTAAGGTCCCAAATAAAACCATGTCATATGACAAAGGGATAGAAGTTTCCAGTATCCTATTAATTTTCCCCCGGTGTCAGGTCAAAAGTGCGCCGGGACAAAGGCGCACCCAGACAATTGAGCGCAGCGCAGAGGTGCGCGCCGCTCAAAATTAATGTTTTTAGGGCTCCGACGGGGGTGTGTGTGGGGAACCCCCCCACTTTACTTAATAGACATTGCGCCGCATTGTAGGGGTGTTGTGGGGGGTGTGGGGGGTTGTAACCCCCCACATTTTACTAAAAACTTCACTTTTTCCCTGTTTTTAGGGAAAAAGTTAAGTTTACAGTAAAATGTGGAGGGTTACAACCCCCCAAACCCCCCATAATGCCGGTGCGATGTCTATTAAGTAAAGTGGGGGGGTTCCCCAACAAAACCCCCCGTCGGAGCCCTAAAAACAGTAATTTTGAGCGGCGCGTGCCTCCGCGCTGCGCTCAATTATCTGGGCGCGCCTTTGTCTTTCGCGCCGTTGTCTATGAACCTTTCCCCCAAATAGACTTCCAAAATTTGAGTATCAAGGGACAATAGAGCAACAAGTGATCCAGTGTCCCTACTTCAAGATGACAGTGAAAGGATCTATTAGAGTTTGAACTATCCAATTTTTGCAAATGAACAGGGGTCCAAAAAATTCTATACAACAGAAAAAAAACAGGTTTGTCACATAGATGCTGACGCTATACACCTCATTCTCCAAGTCCAAATTTGTGGCCATTGAGTAGCAGAAATCTGCTGCTTTGTCTCAATGCTCCAAATATCTTTTAAGCTTGTTTTTGGTTTTTTGTTCAAATATTCAGATATTAATTTGTACCACTTGGCAGCCTGATGCCCTTGGAAATCTGTCTAGAAACATAGACCTGGCAAACTATACTGGTCTTTTAAGTTCTGCCAATCAGGGAACCCTTTCTGAATGGCTTGTTTCAGCTGCAACCATTTAAAAGCTTGAGACTTTGATATACCGAATGATTGTTGCAGATGTAATAAATTTAACATTTTACCATTAGAGATCACATCATCTAAAGTATGTATGCCTGCCTGCAGCCAATGCTTCCAGAGGATTTTAGACTCGCCAATTTGAATCCTGGAGTTTAACCTTAGAGATTGACACGTGGATTGATGAATCTAAATAGGTGTTAAATTATTGATAAATTTGAATGTATTCTGGGTGGAAAATAAAATTCTATTGTCCTTATAAATCCTAGGCAGCTTGATACTCAAAATGTGGCACAATCGTAATGGGGACATGAACTGATATTCTAATATTAGCCAGTCCGGAAGATGCTCCATGAGGAAAAATCAAAAGGAGTGGAGGGGGATTCGTTTGGGCTACCTGAATAGATTCAAGAAAAGAAACTAGGTAAGAGAACTAGTGTTAGTATTCGAAGGCATCTCTATATAAGTAACTTTTTAGAGCTCCTTTAAATTTCCTCTTCTCCTCTGATATTGGCTCTCTGTATACCCCAGAGGTCAGCAGATACTAAGACGACACAACAGAGATGTGTAGATACTTCAAAAGGTTGTAATACAGAACATTAAAATGTTTTCCAAAGAAGCAGGGGAGGGGAAGGGCAAAATAAGATATGGTGCTACAAGAGAGTCTCTCATACAGCAGAAATTATCTTTCCATTGTAAGTGTGGTTAACGTCTGGCATGCCCTCCCAGAGAGAGCTGTGGACACAAAATTCAAAAAGGTATGGGATAAACACACAATGGCAAGAGGATGGAAACAAAGCACTGAGGAAACCTGCACAGAGTAGTGAATCAGCCCATAACAGCACTGGAATGATTACACTGTGCTTCTGAGAAAGAATGAGGATAATGCAACAGCTGCCCATTCCTTCCTTAGCTGAAATTCATTTTACAGACACCAAAGCATGCTCTCTCTTGATTACAGAATAAGCTGCATACCCTCCTTAGGAATACATCTGACACTGCTAGATTTAAGAAGCAGCATAAAACTATTCTTTTTTGTCAGCTAATCTTGTAACAGTAAAGGCAGCTAAATGAATTCAACTGTTTTCATGATAGTCCCCCAAATTCCATTCATGGCACACACAATTAGCAGGCACAATTTAAATGAATGAGCCAGTCAGGCCCTGATTCCATATAGGATGCCGGCCTCGGCAGCCGCCTAAGAAGTGGCAGAAAATCGCATGTCAGTCTTGCACTGGTGTCCGATACACAATCACATCTACCTTAAGGAACCAATGCCTTAGCCCCTATTTTTCTAACTGGCACCGGTTAGAGAATCACGCCTGCCTGATTGCAAAGACAGACAGCTGAGCCGCCTTCCCCTTCCCAGGGATGCACCAGGGATGGTCCTAAGGCCCTGATTGGCCCATATACCTAAGACCCCTCCCCTTTAATCATACATAGCCAAATGAAGCTGTACAGATGTTACTGAACTTGTACCTAGGGTTACCATAAGGCTCTAGAAAAAGGAGGATTAATTGAGACATCTGGGTTTTACTTCCATTGAAAGCAATGGAAGTAAAACCTTGATGTCTCAATCTATCCTCCTTTTTCTGAAGCAATATGGTAACCCTACTTGTACCACTGTACCAGTAAAATACAAAAAAATTCCATAAACAACTAAGCTGCAAAAAAACCCCCAAAAAATACATTTATGTCATGTCCTTTCACTTAGTCTACCAATCAATTCAGTGGTACTGCAAGTGCTTTAGTAAGACAGTAGTAAATTATGGGATCGAATGTTCATACAAACAAGACAATAGATTATGAAACCCAAACAGCTTAAACAGATGAAGAAAACCTTACACAGCAACTGCAATCCTTCCCAACAAGAGCAAAGCTACATCAGGCCTGACTCAGTGCACAATGCAGGTGTGCAGGGTGCAGCTCCTGTTTTCTCCAGTTAATGTTTATGCTTCTGAAGGCTAAAAGATGAAGAGCTCAAGAAAATTAAACCCTTTGTTTATTCACTAGTCAGTGGCAAGCCTCTAACAGGACCTTTCAAGAGGCTAGGAAATCCTCCCCCTGCATCCAAGGATAAACTTCTCAAGGATAAGAGGGAATTCAGCTAACGTCCCTCACAAACACCAGGAGTTTTAAATATCTGATTTCCAGGGAACAGCCATATCCATTCAAAAAGGAACACACTGCAAAAATCAAGTCCATATGACAAGGTAGCTGCAGCTGAATGGTAAGTGACAATGTTTCAGCATCGAAGGCCATACTCAACTAAAATTTTTCTGGCATATTTTTCTAACAATGAAGATGATGATTCACAGCAGTCTTGAAATACAGAAATGATTTTGAGCCATGAATGTGGCAAAGAAAAATGGAATAAGAATATGCTGGGCTTACACCTATATAAGGCCAAAATGATATTGTGAGATGAAAATTAAAAGATAAGAAAATGTATGAGCTTGCTTTTCTTAATCTTTCCCAATGTAAACAAGGAGCAATATATCTAGTCTTGGTCTGAGTTGGAATGTACTTCCTACGACAATATTCTACAGAGTTTGAATCAAGAACAATCTAATCCAATCCTTAATCTTATATACCGGGTCATTCCCCAGAGGGACTCGAAACAGTTAACATAAGTTTACTTAAAGTAATATTAGGGAACAATAGTTGGACAGGAAAGTTCATCTAATACCATCTCTTATTTGTCATCTAAAAATTTATTGAAAAATGTCAAAGAGGAAAGAAGTCTGATTTCTGAAGGGAGATCATTCCAGATTTCCACATGGTAAATGTCAGAGAATGGGAAAGTCTACCTAAAGTTTGAATCCCTCTAGTAGAAATGAATACTAGTTTAAATTTATATATGCTTCTAGTAGAAAAAGGTTGATGAGAGTTGAAATAAAGGGGAAATAATGGAGAAAAGATCCCATAGACTCTTAAATACTACATTGGTTCCTAATGAGCTAGCTCCACATCAAGTTGGTGGGCTAGGTGAAGCCATTCAAAACTTATGGTAGAGATAGGGTTACCAAAGGTCTAGATTTCCCTGGACATGTCCTGAATCCCTCTTTCCTTCCATCCAGTTGAGTCTGTTGTCTGTAGGTCAAACCCCCTTTTTTATTTATTATTATTATTATTACCTTGTATCTTAACGTATGTTCAAATTTGGATTTTATAGTAATTCGCTTAGTATTTTATTTGTTATCATTATTTTGTATTTTATTGTACATTCAAATTTGGATTTTAATGTACATCGCTTAGTATTTTATGTATAAGCGATTCATCAAATTTCAAATAAACTTGAAACTTGAAACTTTCTTTTTGAGGACATGTCCAAGGGTCCGGGGTTTTGAAAAGCTTCCTGTCAAAATTGCGTCAGGAAGGGGCATCCTATTTGTAGTCCCTGATTTTACCCATTGATATCAGTGCTACATGTCCCATAATGCACCATAAATTTGTCAAAAATCCAGATCTGCCCTAAAATCTCCCTCTTGGGAATTGGTAACTTGGGAGCACTCTAATTCTAAGAATTAAGCCACTCCATTCAAAACATAGCTTGTCTAGTCTCAGTGTTCATTACTGTATTTTCACGCATATAACGTGCGCGTTATACGCGTTTTTACCTACCGCGCATACCCCTCGCGCGTTATACGCGTGAGCGCGGTATACAAAATTTTTTTTACATAGTTCCCACCCCGCCCGACACTCGATTCACCCCCCCCCCAGCAGGACCGCTCGCACCCCCACCCCGAACGACCGCTCGCACGCGCCCCCACCCGCACCCGCATCCACGATCGGAGCAAGAGGGAGCCCAAGCCCTCTTGCCCGGCCGACTCCCCAACTCCCCGACAATATCGGGCCAGGAGGGAGCCCAAACCCTCCTGGCCACGGCGACCCCCTACCCCCACCCCGCACTACATTACGGGCAGGAGGGATCCCAGGCCCTCCTGCCCTCGACGCAAACCCCCTCCCTCCAATGACCGCCCCCCCAGAACCTCCGACCGCCCCCCCCAGCCGACCCGCGACCCCCCTGGCCGACCCCCACGACACCCCCACCCCCCTTCCCCGTACCTTTGGTAGTTGGCCGGACAGACGGGAGCCAAACCCGCCTGTCCGGCAGGCAGCCAACGACGGAATGAGGCCGGATTGGCCCATCCGTCCCAAAGCTCCGCCTACTAGTGGGGCCTAAGGCGCGTGGGCCAATCAGAATAGGCCCTAGAGCCTTAGGTCCCACCTGGGGGCGCGGCCTGAGGCACATGGGCCCAACCCGACCATGTGCCTCAGGCCACGCCCCCAGGTGGGACCTAAGGCGGGGCAGTGCACGGAAAGTCAGGGAGGGTGAACGGAGAGTCGAGACAGCGCACGGAGAGTCGGGGCAGTGCACGGAAAGTCAGGGAGGGTGAACGGAGAGTCGGGACAGCGCACGGAGAGGCGGGGCAGTGCACGGAAAGTCAGGGAGGGTGAACGGATAGTCGGGACAGCGCACGGAGAGTCGGGGAGGGCGAAAGGAGAGTCGGGGTGGCCAGAGGAGAGTCGGGGCGGGCGAAAGGACAGTTGGGCAGCATGCGCGGTATACCCGTGAGCGTGTTATACAAAAGTTTTTGTACATAAAATCGTGGTTTCTGCGCGCTATACCCGTGTGCGCGTTTTACACGGGTGCGCGTTATCTGCGTGAAAATACGGTAACCATTAGTGCTGAGAGAGCCACAGCTAAAGTAGGCTCTGCATTTCTCTGCTACTTCAGATGAATATCAAGTTTCTCAAGTTTATTAAAAATTTGATTGAACGCTTATTATATTCTAAGCGTTTTATAGAGATAAAAAGGGGGGGGGAACGAACATTTAACTTAACATAACATGAATAAACTTACAATAAGAACAAAAGGAAGAAGGGGAGAACTATAATGATTATAAGAAAAGTAGACATGTAAGGGTGACTACTATGACTGCTACACTCTTTTTTTAATGTTAGGGAAAGGGGGGGAGCGGGTGTGTGTTGTGCCGGGATGGGTGCTCTCTGCACCAGGGACATGTTTTGAGGGAGAGCATAGGAAGAGGCATTGGATTGGGGGAAGGAGATGTTTCTTAGGGTACTTGTTATTGTGGCACATGTTTTTTTTTTTTAATGTTAGCTTTCTTTTCACTGTCTGATCCAATCACTGCTAAGCCACAGTGTTCTGCTCCCCCCACAAACACACACAGTCATGAGAGCAGATTGTAAACAGTGTGTACTGTTATGGGCTCCGATCCTGAAGCATCCCTACTCCCAGTGTGCACTGCTGCAGCTCAGGGGGCTGAGCTTTTCGCTTTTTTTTCTTGTGTGTAAAGAAAGCAGACTCCTTGTTAAGACAGCAAAAGGCAATACTAAAGGCACTGTATCCCTTCTGATTTTCACATCTTTGAATCTGTTAATCTAAATACAACTTAGGGCTCCTTTTACTAAGCTACGGTAGCGTTTTTAGCACGCGCTGCAGATTAGCGTGCGCCAACCCCCGCGCTATGTGGAAAAACTAACGCCAGCTAAATGGAGGTATTAGCATCTAGCGCACGCAACATTGTAGCTAAGAGCACGCTAAAACTGCTAGCGCAGCTTAGTAAAAAGAGCCCCTTAGTGATAGAAGTTGGAATACAGCAGTGGTCTCAAACTCGCGGCCCGGGGGCCACATGAGGCCCGCCAGGTACTATTTTGAGGCCCTCGGTATGTTTATCATAATCACAAAAGTAAAATAAAACAGTTTCTTGATCATATGTCTCTTTAGCTATAAATGACAATATTATTATTAAGACTTAGTCAAAAGGAAAGATTTATAAACTATAAAGAGTTTTACCTCATGCAAAATTGTTATTTCTTTAATAAGACATTAGCTATTTTTTCCTGAGGCCCTCCAAGTACCTACAAATCCAAAATGTGGCCCTGCAAAGGGTTTGAGTTTGAGACCACTGGAATACAGTATTGCCCTGCACAAAGTGTCTGTGATAAATATTGCTGACTTTCCCCTATCTTTGGGACATGCTAGCAAGAAGTGTGGATTCTGTGAAAGAAGAAATCCTTAAGATCAATTGAACTATAAGTTTGTTTACTTCTTTAAGTTTTATATTAAAGGAAGCTTGTTTAAGGAATTAGAGAGAGAAGATTACAGATCCAATGAGTTTATGCTGTCTAGGATAAGCCATATAGTAACCATTTAGCCTGAGGCTCTCCCATTACAGTAAAACATTAGATTACAAAGCAGTGCCCTGCAGACTTCCATCAATGAAATTTGGAACTCTATAAGCTTAAGTACTACAACTTGCCAGAGCTCTAAGCTGTTAAACTCTTTCAGACTTTGTGTAGTCTCACATGCAAGTCAGTGGAACTGTGTACTTGGCTCTGGTCAAAATTATATAAGAAGCCTTCAAACCTGAGCTTGCATTTGATTTCTACAAGCACAGATTTTGTAGATTCACCTTTCCAGACCTTGAGGTGTCATAGCTCAAATCTGCACAAATAATTAATGAAGCACATCTAGCATTCAGAGAGTGTAACTCTGCCCAACTCCCTTTCTCTTCTCATCAAACAAGGTATCAGATTCAGTTATTATCATTAGTGCAGCAAAGCTTGTCACAGACCCATCCCTGACAGTGGAAGGGTCACTGGCAAAATAAAAAAGGAACACATTTTGACTGAAAAGGTCCAGGAAAACCATGAATCAGAAGCGCGAAAATATCTACTGCTCTTAGAGAACCTATGCAGCAGAATAACACATGAAATAAATAAGAAAACTTCCAAACCAGTCAGTTACAGGCTGCTTATGAGAAAGTGAGATCCTGCTTCCATCAACAACACTTTGCTGTCCTCGTTCAATCCATTATTCTTTCCAGAGACTGGATTACTGTAACTCCATCTACCTAAACCTAACAAAGAAAAGCCTTCATAGACTCCAGCGGATTCAGAACACCGCGGCTAAACTAATCTTCGCAAAAAGCAAATTCGACCACGTCACTCCGCTTCTGTCTAAGCTTTACTGGCTCCCAGTAATTCTTAGAGTTCACTACAAATGCGCCTGCCTAACCTTCAAGTCTCTACACGGCATCCTTCCTCTCCTTTTTCCACTATCTTGGAACTCCTTGAATCCCAACACCACCAGATCTACTCAAAAATTCAAACTATCCTTCCCCTCTTTAAAGGGCATATCCCATGCAGGAAAATTAGGGACATCCCTCTTCTTCAGGATCACCGAACTCTGGAACAACTTTACTATCCCGCTTCGGAGTCTGACCTTCCTCCAACTCTTCCGAAAACATTTAAAAACATGGCTTTTCTCTAAAATGTAACGACCTCTCCCTCTTCGATATACTAAACTTCGATATCTCTAAACTTCTCTGTACCAAGTTCTTCTACTTTTCTTTGGAGTTCCTTTCTATATCAATTCCTGTAAACCGTGCCGAGCTCTACTTCTGTAGAGATAATGCGATATATAAACTTAAGGTTTAGTTTAGTTTAGTTTAAATATTAGAGAACAATCAATAGAGTTCTGTCTGGATAGAAAGCACACCCTGAATAGTTTGGCACAGCTTGGTAGGCAGAGGACCAAAGATCTGACTCAAAAGGCAACAGTAACAGATGCTCTTGAAGCGACAGAGCAATATACACCAGAAACCCCAGCAAAAGATACTGCATCCCAATATTCTGGCAGCTCTAAATGCTCTGTGAGTAGATCTAGGACTGGTTGAACCTCTAGATCAGTGTCTTGCAAACTTTACGAGCCGCGGCACACTAAACTGACGGCCGCGGCTCGAGGGCACCTGAAATGTGCGGATATAACTGCAATGATGTCATGTGCATATGTGGCATCATCACATCGACATCCGTGCTTGCAGGGAGGCCCTCCAGATGGGGCCTTGAGCCGCCAGTGGGGGATATATTGAAAAAGAAGAGGCGTGAAGAGGAGGAGAGCTGCCAGGGAAGAGGAGAGGCGCTGGTGGCAGTTGACTGCCTATAAGATGTGCCTCTCGCCATGAGAGGCACGTCCTGTAGGCAATCAGTCAGCGCTGGTGCCTGGCAGCTCACGGCACACCTGAAATCTTGTGCGACACACAGTTTGCGATACACTGCTCTAGATCACTTCACATAAAAATTCCCATTTTATAAATATCTTGATGTGTTCACCGATCAACTGTTCGCAGGAGCGACCATACGGTTCCAAAAACCAGTGATTCACTTTCTGTTCTAATCATAGCACAAAAGCTCCACAAAGTATATAACTTCCCACAGTATCAAAAATAAACAAGCAAAAAAAATGTTAATAATAAAATCAAATGCTTGTCTTCTATTAGTGGTTCCCAACCCTGTCCTGGAGGACCACCAGGCCAGTTGGGTTTTCAGGATAGCCCTAATGACTATGCATAGAGCAGATTTACATGCCTGGCACCTCCATTATATGCAGATCTCTCTTATGCATATTCATTAGGGCTATCCTAAAAACCCGACTGGCCTGGTGGTCCTCCAGGACAAGGTTGGGAACCACTGTTCTAAATCACATGCTTGTAAATTTATCAGTCGCACACTTATGTTTTCTTGTCAATAAAGCTGCAATCCTGGCCTTCACATGGACCGTGTTTCGCAAAAGCTACTTCAGGAAACCAGGCAATATCAAAATTCAAAATCAAGGTTCCTTTTTATTTTGACAATTGCTTCAAAACTGATGAAAGGACAAGCCAATCCAGCAGGTCCTCCACAGCATCCCTGGCTATTAAATTGTGAATGGAGGCAGAATCTGTGAAAGCAAAAGTTCTGTATAGCTAGCAGGAAACAGACCTAAAAAAAGGAAAAGCTTAGGATAGGGGTGGAGCAACAGAAAACAAGAGGCTGAGGCTACTGCATGCAAGGTAGCACAAAAGGCTGAGGCAACTGTGTGCAGGGTGGCAAAGAGGCTGAGGCCACTGCATGCCAGAAAGCGAAAGAGGCTGATACAGAGCGCAAAAAGGCAGAGATAGACATTGCTTTGGAGGTGTTCTCCCACCTGTTTCTTCAGCTTCCCTCCCTCCCTGCTGTTTCTCCAGTCCCATAACCTCCCTCCTCCGACCTCTGATGCTGCTTCCCCTCACAATCTCTTTCCCCCAACAGTAGGTAGCTGTTTTTTAAATTCTGATGGTCACTAGATACATTGGGGCTCATAATCGAAAGAGAAAAATGTCCAAAAACCGGCCTAAGTCAGCACTTGGATGAACATTTCTAAAAAAACGTCCAAGTGCCGATAATAAAAACGGGTTTTGGACATATTTCTAAATGACTTAGGCCTTCATAGTGACGCTCAACGTCCAAAGCTAAATGGGGCATTTCGGGAGGCGTGTCAAGGGTGGGAGCTGGGTGTGACGTAGGCCAGTATAGATTTAGTCATACAGTAAGTATAACCAAAAGTTATACAGCCCACGATCGATGGAACTTGGACGTTGTGACTTAGACCATGTAAAACATGGTCTAAGTCACAAAAAAACACCTAAACTCACCAGATAAGCACTTCAAACACATAACACAGACCCCCACACACTACACCAGTGATCACCAACCCCCCCACCCCCATAAAAATTTTATTCACAACTTTAATTTCAGCCTCCAGACCATCATCACCTGGCCACCTGGCATAGGAAAGCCTAGTCATCCAGCCCACAGACAGCTTAAGTCATCTTGGGGGTGGGTTAGGGACCCATAGAGAAGAGGACCCATGCCCATAAGCCCCTGTAATCACTGCATTGATACTTAAACATGTGCACTCCCCTATACACCCCCAAAACCCTTTTTTACTGGCATATAAGAGGCTCCTAAAGCCATAAGGGCTATTGGGGTGGTAGATAAGTGGGTCTAGGGGATTCTGGAGGTGGTTGGGGGGGCTCACTTTCACCTATAAAAGAGCTGTAGGGAGTAGAAGCCATGGCACCCTTTTTGTGAAGTTCACAGCAGTGCCCTGTAAGGTACCCCACTATTTAGGTGGCATGTCTGGGTGTTCAATCCATCACTTTGCAGACCCCTCCCACTTCCAACAGGGCTTGTTCTAGGTATTTTGGACTTGGATGGAAAGTTGGATGGAAATGTGGTATAAAGATGGACGATTTAGTGGCTTGGACGATCAGATCAGATTAGACGATTTCGAAAGTAAAAAAAAAAAAGTGTCTTAGGCTCTTTTTAACTTTGGACGACTTGCGAGATGGACGTAAATGGACTTAGACGTCCCTTTCGATTATGCCCCTCATTATGTCCTGATATTTAGTGCTGGGCTATGTCCGGGCACTGCACATCAGGGCATATTTCTGGGTGGCCAGGCAGATATTCTTTCGGGGCCTGCATAAGAACATAAGAACTGCCATCACCAGATCAGACCCTGGGTCCATCAAGTCCGGTGATCCGCTCACGCGGAGGCCCAGCCAGGTGCGACCTGGCGAAAACTTAGTCACCGGTATCCCTCTATTTGCCTTCCGAGGAGATGTGCATCTAACTTGCCCTTAAATCCTAGAATGGTGGGCTCCGCAGCAATCTCCACTGGGAGAGCGTTCCAGGTGTCCACCACCCGCTGTGTGAAGCAGAACTTCCTGGCATTTGTCCTGGGCTTATCCCTCCTCAGTTTCAGTCCATGACCTCTTGTCCTGTCACATTTGACATCATAAATAACTTTTTGTCTTGCTCTATCTTGTCGATTCCTTTTATTATTTTAAAAGTCTCAATCATATCCCCTCGCAGTCTCCTCTTCTCAAGGGAGAACAGTCCCAATTTTCCAAGCCGTTCTTCGTAGCTCAAGTTCTCCATACCTTTTACCAGCTTTGTTGCTCGTCTCTGCACCCTCTCGAGCAGTTTTATATCCTTCTTTAGATAGGGAGACTAGTGTTGGACACAGTATTCCAAGTGTGGTCTGACCAATGCTCTATAAAGCGGCATTATAACACCCTCCGATCTACTCGTGATTCTCTTCTTTATCATGCCCAACATTCTATTTGCCTTTTTTGCTGCCACTGCACATAGTGCTGATGGTTTCAGGGTCCTATCTATCAGTACCCCCAGGTCCTTTTCTCGCTCACTCTTACTCAGAGTTGCACCTGACATGGTGTACTCATGCTCCTTGTTCTTTCTGCCCAAATGCATCACTTTGCACTTTTCCACATTAAATTTCATCTGCCATTTCTCTGCCCATCTCTCCAAATGGCTCAAGTCTCTCTGTAGTTCCTCGCTGTCCTTTTGTGACCTGATTGTCCGACATAGCTTTGTATCGTCTGCAAATCTGATGATATCACTAGACGTTCCTTCTTCTAGGAAGTTGATGAAGATATTAAATAAGATGGGCCCAAAAACCGAACCCTGGGGCACACCGCTTGTCACTTTCTCCCAGTCTGAGAGCTTCCCATTTATGCCTAACCTCTACATTCTGTTTTCCAGCCATTTGCCTATCCACCTTAATATGTCTCCCTCTATTCCGTGGCTTTGTAATTTCCTGAGAAATCTTTTGTGTGGAACTTTGTCGAACGCTTTCTGGAAGTTTAGGTATATTATGTCCACTGGTTCCCCATTATCGATAAATTTGTTTACAGTTTCAAATAATTGTAGTAAATTTGTCAAACATGACTTCCCTTTCTTGAAGCCGTGTTGACTGGCTCTCATCAGGTCGTGTGTATCCAAGTGCCGGACTATGCTATCTTTAATCAGTGCTTCAACCATCTTTCCAGGGACAGACGTAAGACTCACCGGTCTGTAGTTGCAGCCCCAGCAGATTATCAGGCCAGGACTGCATAACTTTAAAAAACAAAAACAAAAAAAGAACCCCATAACCCCAATCATGGCCCCTATTTCCCTGCCCCTTCCTGCAGCAAAATCCATCCATCTAGCTCTCTCTGCCCCCGAGCCCTTGATCACCCTCCCAACCCTTACGATCATGGCTCCTCTTTCTTTCTTTCTTTCCTCCTTCAGCCTGCAGAAAAAATCTATCCCTCCTCCACCCCCTGGAGGACTCCTACCCCCAGCTGTCCCGTTAGCGCCCCCCCCCCCCTCAGGCCTACCTGCATCTCTGATCATCCAGCAGGCTCATTGGGGGCAAGAGCACCTTTGAAAAATGGCAATTGTGACCTCTCACAGCAGCTTGTGGTGCTTTCTGTAGGAAAGGAGGGAAAGCTTCTTGACTTGCAACATGGGGGGGGGGGGGGAAGCAGGAGAAATGCTGAATGCTTAAGGGGAGGAAAGAAGTGAAGCATGAGAGAAACATGGCTACAAATTTGACAATACATAAGATGTGAAAAAAAATGGCAGTGTCATTGGCAGGGTTGGGGATTCATTGCATTCCTTGAAGACCCTGACCACATAACATTGCCTAGTTGCCCTGGCTTCTCAGCTTGTTGTGCTGGCCATTAGGCTAATTCTCTAGGACTGTCCCAGGTGCTCTGATCCAGCATGGTTTTATTGTAGCTATGTGTGGATAGGACTCTTTGGACTTTTTGGATACCACAGTCTGCGTTATCTCCCCAAAAACCCCTGTCAGCAAAGATCAATAATTTATTGCCAGTCAAGTTTTGGGATAATTGCAGCTCTGTAGCATGATAAGCTGCTATAGATATGTCCAAATTTTCTAATAGCCACTTTCATGAATCCTTTTTCTTTTGAGGCCCAGTTCTTATATTACTTGTGTATCTGCTATCAGTCTTTTGCACCTAGGGACTACATACAACAAAGAAACTTAGGGTACTTTTACTAAGCTGTGGGGCTAGCATATACTCACCACAGCTTAAAATGTTATGCCATGAGATGTGCCTGCGGTAAATACCCAATCAGCATGCTAACCGTGTGCTATTTTTTGGAAGGGGCATGTCTTGGGTGCAGAGTGGGCATTTCTGTGCTAATCATTTAAAATAGTTATATTACTGTGTGCTAAATAGCACAGGATTATTACAAAAGCTCTTGCCATCTACAAGTTAGGTATCAGTAAGTGCTAACATGTTTTTATTTTGTTATGTTTGTGCACTAATGAAGATATTAGCACATGACCATTAATGCAAAAGATTGAAAATTGGCCATTTTACTGCTGTAGTAAAAATGGCTTTAGTGCACAGAAAAATCCACATAAGGATGTTTGTGTAGTCACTTTATACCACAGCCTAATAAAAGGACTCCTTAAATTGTTTTCTCTCAAACCTCTACAGTGGGATGGAAGCAGTTATTGTATCATGGTATTCTGGCAAGATGCCATGTTATTTTACTTTAAGATATTACTGATTGTCTAGTTTTTGGTTGTTGTAATATCATTTGTTGCAATTTGTCAGCGTTTGTTTTGCAAACCACTGAGTGATGAGATTCACAAGTTCTCTTGAAAGGCCTGGAACAGATCCACCTGTGACAGGGATAAATCTCAATAAGTCTTTATGAAGCAGGTTTTTTTTTTTTATGCGAGACACAAAGGAATGCCTCTTCTATAATTCACCAACTGATAGAGCATTGATGTGCTACATGATCCCTTTTACCTCAGTTGGTGATAAGTGTCTGTGTGAAGAGGTTGTCTTGTTATTGCTTGTGAAATGGAAGCATGCAGTGAGTTCTTATTGGTACAATTTAAGCAGTGTGTTGTGAAAGAATTTCTGTTAAATGAGTTCTTCCCATTGAAATTCACTGCCATATGTAAACTGATTCCCAAATTGAAGGAAAACCTTCAGAGGCATCTATTTAACTCAGTGGTCTCAAACTCCAACCCTTTGCAGGGCCACATTTTGGATCTGTAGGTACTTGGAGGGCCGCAGAAAAAATAGTTAATGTCTTATTAAAGAAATAACAATTTTGCATGAGGTAAAACTCTTTATAGTTTATAAAACTTTCCTTTAACAGTTAAAAGAAAAGATATATAAACTATAAAGAGTTTTATCTCATGCAAAATTGTCATTTCTTTAATAAGACATTAACTATTTTTTCTGCAGCCCTCCAAGTACTCTATTTTTTCTGCAGCCCTCACATTTAAAGTTGAATATCTTTTCTTTCTCAAAACTGGCACATTTCAATCACTATATTGAAAATAAAATCATTTCCCCTACCTTTGTTGTCTGGTGACTTTATTTTTCTGTGCTTTTAACTATGTTTCCAGGGCCTTCTTGTCCTTTGACTGTTTTTCTCTCCGTCTTCACTTTCTGCCTCGCATCCATCTTTGGCATTAATTTAATATTAAATTTTTCTGCTTTCTTTTCAAAATCTATGTTTCCATGTCTTACCTTCCCTTCCTATCTCGCTCTTCTTCTGTCCTATTTCCATGGTCTGACATCTCTTTCCTTCCTTTCTCTCCCTCCCTCCCTCCTTCCTTCCTTTCCCCTGGTCTGGCATCTATCTCCTTCCCTCCCCCCATGCCCTGGCATCTCTCCCTCCCCATCCATGGTCTGGTATCTCCTTTCCTTCCCTCCCTCCCATGAACTTGGTATCTCTTGTTCCTCTCTTCTCCCTTGTCTTCCTTTTTCTTCCTTCCCTCTCTTTCCCCAGCAACAGAAGCAGCATTTCCCTTCCCCCTTTCCTGTGCAGCAGAAGCATTTCTCTTGCCCTTTCCCTCCCTCTCACTTTCCCTGTGCTGCAGCAGCAGCAGCATTTCCCTTCCCCCTTTCCTGTGCAGCAGAGGCATTTCTCTTTCCCCTTCCCTCCCTCTCCCTTTCCCTGTGCAGCAGCAGCAGCAGCAACATTTCCCTAGAGTTCCCCTTTCCTATGCAGCAGAAGCATTTCTCTTTCCCATCCCCTTCCGTTCCCTTCCTTGTGGAGCAGCAGCATGTCTGGCCGGCTTCCTTGCTCAGTTGATCGCTCCATTCAAAGCCGCGGGTGGCAGCTCCTCGCAAGATCCGCACCTGCGTCAGAAGCCTCTCTGATGTTGTGACATCAGAGAGGCTTCCGATGCAGGAGTGGATAGTGCGAGGAGCCGCCACCCGCAGCTTTGAACGGAGCGATCAACTGAGCGAGGGAGCCAGCCAGACATGCTGCTGATCCACAAGGAAGGGAAGGGGGAAGAGAAATGCTGGTGTGGATGGCGCAAGGAGCCGCTGCTGGCCGCAGCTTTGACCGGAACAATCAACTGCAGCAAGGGAGCAATTGATCATCGCGTCCAGACCGCGGGCCGCAAAATAGCACCTGGAGAGCCGCATGCGGCCCATGGGCCGCGTGTTTGAGACCGCTGATTTAACTTGAATGAAGAGCTGGAAAGGACTGTGAATGACTGGTTGAAGAGGCGAAATATGCAGTTGATTCACGGTGGTCTACAAAAACATGTATTGCCAGAAATGTGCGGTGTAGACAAGTAAAAACATGTAACAAAGACACAGTCTGAAACATGATTTTTATTTTTTATTCATTACAATATCTTCATTTAAACAAAAGGTAAGGAGTCGGTGGCATTACTTTTCATTCAGCCCCTGTAGTATCTAGAAATGTATCTATCATGTCCAAATGAAATATTTACCCAGTGTTGGTACCATTGTAATTGAAATTGCCCATTATTTTTCTGGCTAGTTTTGTTAGCTTTCTAATTTCTCTTTGCATTTCAGTGTTTCCTTTTGCTATCCAGACAGAGGGTAGTATACCCCCACTGCTAGAATCCTCCTGTCATACATGGAATTTTGATCCAGAAGGATTCCACTGTGTATTATGTTTCCTGCAGTTCTTTTATCTTAACTGTCACTAGGCATTTCATCCTTACCATATAGCACTACTCCTCTACCATTTCTATACAATGTACAGTATACCTTATAAGTGTTATTACATGATTATATAGACTGCCTACCTCACCAAGGGCTATGAACATTGTCTCTGCAACATTCAAAGTCCACAACAAGAAAATTACATTCAGGTCATCCACATTATAACGTGCAGCATGGGCATAGAAATTTTTGCTGTTTGCCTTTAACAGCTCTTAATAGATTATATAATAAGTAAATTGCATAAAATCAGAAGAGATTGTGAAATCTATCTGAAAAGGCTGAATGATGCATAGAAACTGTGAGCTCATTATCTGACCAAGGCTTCCAAAGCATACTGTTCTGCTGTATTTTTAACTATGCACCTAATGCTAAATTAATGAGGCTCGCTTCAATTCATGGACAAATTGTTTTAAATTGCATTGTTATAGCACCGCAGCATCATTCTAAAGAAGGGAATTGAATGTTCTTGCTGAAAAGAGTTGTTGCAATAGCAGAGATTGGATGCAAGAGCAACGAGGATAATTTGAATCATTTTAATTACAAAAAGGAAGAGAAAAATCTTGAGACTTTGAAGAAATAAGTGCCTGCACAGCTGAATAGTTCAGCCATGGCTCACATGGAATCAGTCACATCATACTTTCCAAAATAAAGGCTCAAAGCTTTTCCAAAACAAAATGCTTTGTAATTATTAGATTAAAAGCCTTTTGATCCTTTGCAACAGGGCTGGATATAAACCAATGCAGACAGGCAAGGGCAATAAAAACAAAACTATAGTGGTGCAGATTTATCAGTACAAAAATCTAATATGTAGAACATATGGGCCTCATAATCAAAACTTTAAAGCGTCCAAAAGCCAGCCAAAGTTGGCATTTGGACTCCTAATAGCAGGGACGTCCAAGTGCCGATAATCAAAACCAACTTTGTGGACGTGCAGCAGCACTTCTAAGCTGCTGTGCATCCAAAGAGCAAAGGGGACATGTTGGGAGATGTGTTATGGGAAGGAATCAGGTGGGCTTCAACCTGGATGTACCCCCAGCCATAATCAAAGCTTTCCTAGAGGGAACTTAGACGCTGGCAGTTAGACCTGTTTGAGTTGCATCTAAGTTCCACAAAGGTGTTCAAACTGACAAGAAGACCACTGGAGGATTTAAGGCATGACCCCAACCCATTTACTCCCCCAGTGGTCACATGACCTCCTCCCACCTCCCAAAGAGCAAAAAAAACAAACAAATAAAAACCCTTAGGCAGAAGGAATCTCCATCAGCTGAGCCAGTTTGGGGGATTCCTGGCAGTTCAGCTGTTGGGGATTCCCCCTGTCAGTATCAGATGAGCCATGGAGCCCTACACCCCTCCCCCTTACATCCCCAACATCCTCCTTGACATCCTGACATTGCCCTGATATCCCCCCACATCCCCCTGACATCCCAACATCACCCTGATATCTTGTAGCTCCCCTGATATCCCCTGTGCAAAACTCTGCTGCGCGACTCATCTTCTGCTAACCTCGTTATGCTCATGTCACCCCTCTCCTTAAGTTACTTCACTGGCTCCCTATCTGCCATTGCATACAGTTCAAGATCTTATTGCTGACCTACAAGTGTTTTCATTCTGCTGCCCCTCAATATCTCTTCTCGCGTCTCTCTCCTTATAAACCTCCCAGAAAGCTCTGTTCCTCAAATAAGTCACTCTTAGCGTTACCCTTCTCCTCCTCTGCCAATTACAGATTTTGTTCCTTTCATCTAGCTGCCCCCTATGCCTGGAAAAAATTACCTGAGTTTTTCCATCAAGCCCCTTCGCTTCCTTTGTATAAAAGCAGACTGAAAACCCACTTTTTTGATATAGCTTTCAATCATTAACCCTACTCCTCTACCCTCCAACCCAGCCTGTTGATTAATCGTTCCCCTTAACTATATCCATGACATCCTGTTTGTCTATCTAGCCTGTTTAGATTGCAAGCTCTTTTGAGCAGGGACTGTTTTCTTACTCTTTGTGACTCTGTGCAGTGCTGCATGCGTCCGGTAGTGCTATAGAAATCATTAATAGTAGTAATAGTAATAGTAGATGACAAACAGCCTTGGAGCACAATCGATTGACAACATACGAGTATGCTGTCAATGCTGATATCATCTATGAAACCTTGGGACCTTTCAACTTCATGTGCATTCACTGTGGCACTGTTCATTTCCCAAAAGAAAGTGTATCCAACCAAATTATCTACTACTCCTTTGACGATTGCTGTTTACATGACTGAATTGAGCTGGAACCACCACAATTTCCAAATGAATTGGTGTACTTGTTTTTACAATATCATCCTTTTGATGAAGAATTGCACAAAAGGATCTGAAAATTAAACACAAGTTTTACTCTGGCTTCATTCAATGTAGACGGCAATCTCGCTGCTGGACAAATTTACCATAGAATGCTCATCCCACCCAAAATACCCAAGGTAAATTTGACAATCATAATATGGCCAGATGTATTTCTTAGACTCTGATAATGCTGTTGATGAGCAACTCCAACATCCTTTTAACCATGGGACCAAGCTCTAATGGAATTCCTAGAGGAAATTATTCATTCACAGAATGATTTTGCGCAAGCTTACATGATGATGTGAGAAGTGGAAGAAGTCAACTAGCATGTCTCAGCAGAAGGAATCATGCCACCACTTGTCCGAGTCCTATTCACAATACCAAAAGGTGCCAACTATAGAAGATTTAATGTTCCCTTATCTAATGAATAATGTGCCGTTGTTACACTTACCACCGATCAAACCTTTCAGCGTGGCAAAAATATCATCACTTTGAAGAATACTGACAAATGTATGAAGCCATTTACCTACCCACTGTTCTACCCAAAAAGAACATTCAGCTACTCTGTGGTTCTCCAACTATGAACACTTTATCCCAGCTGTTACTATTGAATTGACACAATACCAAATTGCTTTTTGGCACAGACTCATCAAACACCTATTGCTGGAAACAAGTATAATAGATCCTGGTCTACATCAAATCAATTTGAATCCCTTGCATTTTGGTGGCTGACTTAACCAGCAGTACCTCAAAGATACATTCGAGTAGAATTTGATTACATCCAATGGATCAAGGCTAACCAAAAGAAAATTATTGCAGACCAAGGCACCAGTTCCTGTTTCATCAATCAGTTTACTGAGAAGAAACATGCTATTGTTGGTGACAAGATAATACTACTATCATTGTTCCCAGGCTCTATGCAGTACTGCGCTGAACATTTCAAAGACCTGATAGCTATTCAACATTTTGGTTTGCCAGATTTTTTTATTACTATGACCTGCAATCCTGATTGGCCAGAAATTAAAGAAGCATCAAGCATTACCTTCAAAGATGGAACTACCTTACAGCAGCTCACTCAAGATCGGCCTGACCTTTTTGCTAGAATTGCCAATATCAAATTTGTGAAAAGCATTGAAGAATATGTCAAAAATCAGATCTTTGGAAAGGTCACTGCATACATACATCCAGTTGAATTACAGCATATATGCACCTGCTGTTGATCATGAGTCCTGAAGACAAGATCCATAACCCTGAAGAGCTAGACAACCTAATCTCAGCTGAAATTCCTCACAATGATGATCTTTAATTGCAAGAAATTGTGCTAAAGTGTATGATTCATATCTGTGTGGACAGCTAAACTCAAGTGTAATGTGAATGGTGAATAAAAACAGACATGTGAAGTGCCGCTTCGATTTCCCCAAGAGATTACATCTATAGTGGATGATGAGAAGCCAAAATATCAATGTCGCTACAACTCCAAGTTGGATGAGCACAATCCCACATTTTCATATGAATATACTGTCTATCGCAAAGATATCATGTTTCACTGTCCCACTGTCTCAAAGTAAATTCTCCATTCTTTCTTACACCATAGTCATTCCTCATCACAATTTTTGAAGCAATGAAAATGTACCAAGGAATGAGACAGTGGGACAGTGAAACTTGTTACATGTCAGTAGAATGAACTCCCTGACTGACTTGGAAAAAAAAGCTAAGTAAATGTGCATGAGTTGAGTCTCTTTCATTTGAAAGGAAACTCTACAATGAGAGGGCATAGGATGAAGTTAAGAGGTAATAGGCTCTGGAGTAATCTAAGGAAATACTTTTTTACAGAAAGGGTGGTAGATGCATGGAACAGTCTTCAGGAAGAGGTGGTGGAGACAGAGACTGTGTCTAAATTTAAGAGGGCCTGGGATAGACATGTAGGATCTCTCAAAGATAGAAAGAGATAATGGTTACTGCTGATGGGCAGCCTAGTTGGGCCATTTGGACTTCATCTGCCATCATGTTTCTATCTTGCACTTTATTGAATTTTTTTATTTTGATGGTGAAATTGTCTATATGAACACATGAAATATAGAAGAGATGAAATTATATGTGGATTTGTGAAGATGTGAGGTACAACTGTTTAGCGGGAAGGGAGTTTGAACACTATTGAGCAACATCGATGAGATCTGAGAAATCAGATGTTATATTATACTGAGTATTGTAGGTTGTTATATATGAACTAGTCTTAAGACCATTACATTAGCGGGTGCTAGAATAGATATGTGTTTCTGTCTTTCTTTCTTTCTGTCTCTCTCTTTCCTCAGCTATCCACCACCACCCCTTGCCTGCTCCCCCTGTCCAGCAGTAGCCCTTTTCCCTTCCTTTTACCTCCCCCATGTCCAGCAGCACCCCTTGCCTGCTCCCCCTGTCCAGCAGTAGCCCTTTTCCCTTCCTTTTACCTCCCCCGTGTCCAGCAGCACCCCTTGCCTGCTCCCCCTATCCAGCAGTAGCCCTTCTCCCTTCCTTTTACCTCCCCCTGTCCAGCAGCACCCCTTCACTGCTCCTTCTGTCCAGCAGCACCCCTTCACTGCTCCTCCTGTCCAGAAGCAGCCCTTCTACCTTCGTTTTACCTCCCCACTGACCAGCAGCACCTCTTCCCTGCTCCCCTGTCTATTAATACCTGTCCAGCATCACCCCTTCACTGCTCCCCCTGTCTAGCAGCAGCCCTTCTCCCTTCGTTTTACCTCCCCCTGTCTAGAAGCAGGCCTTCTCCCTTCCTTTAACCTCCCCTCTTTCCAGCAGAACCCCTTCACTGCTCCCTCTGTCAAGTAGTAACTCTTCTCCTTTCCCTGCTCCTCCTGTCCAGCATCCGCTAGCCTAGGCAGCCTCGTGGATTTTGCTAGGCCGTCCCACCTCGCATTATCGAAGTGGGCCGGCCTAGCAAATGCCCCACGGCTGCAAGATGAAACCGTGGCTGCTTCGTTTGCTGGTCCGGGGGTGAGAAGAGGCGTCCCAGCAGCGGCAGCACAGGAAGTCAGCCGGCATCGGAGATCAGGACAGAAGGCAGGCAGTGCACATGTGCGGCACGGAAGCACACATCACAGCGTCAGGGATCACGGCATCGTAAGTGCACATGTGTACTTAGGGTTTTATTATAGAGGATGCACTAATGGATTTAGCATGAGGTAGCAAATTAGTGTGTGTTAACTGCTTGGCTCTGCAGCATTAGCAAGCACTAATAGTATGAACTAGATTAATTAACACATCTTTGTAAAAAGAGTATGAACTAGATTCATTAACACACCTTTGTATAAAGACTCCTAAGTAATTTTATATTAACTATAATTCTTTAAGGCAATTTCTCTTTATAGGGAAGGATGACCCCCCCTAGCAGTCTGATAGAGATCTTTTGTACCATTTTGAAACACAGAGCCAGATTGAGTGGGAGCAGAGAGGGACTGCTCTTGCTTTGTTCCACTAGACACCCAGTGATATCCTGGGTAACTTTGAGGGGTGGAGGAAGGGTGATTGAATGGGGTGTGAATCTGAAGGGTTTTGTTCTGGGGTCCTTGGTTTTAGGGAGGACTTGTTGAGGGAGATATGTGCTGGGGAGCTTGGTCTTGGGGGAGTTAGAGGTAGAGGTCTGTGATTATGGATGCAGGTGAAATTCAGGGGAGGAGGTAGTAATGGGGATCAAACTGGGAATGTATTTCAGGGGAATCAGATGGGGAGAATGTTTAGAGGGTCAGACTTTGATCTAGGGCGATTTAGGCAGTGCTGAATTACAGAGCTATGGCACACTATCAGACTGCTAGTAACACAGGTACACAAAACATTACCTCTTATGGTGATGTTAAGTTCAACCATGCTATAGGCAGCTGGGACTGCTACTCCATGGCTACATAATGCATCATAGCTATCATTTCTAGCCATACCTAACATCCCCTTTCCCCCAACATTAGCCATTTAACCTGAGGATTTTATAGTGTATGGTAGCTGTTGGCTCAGCCCCAGGCTAATGGATACTACATATTACAATACTTCATGTTTTCTCTTGGTAGCTCATGTAATATTATATTCAGGTAGAGAAGACATTTCTCCATCCTTGGAGGGCTTAGGCCCAAATTCTGCAACCAGCGCCTAATGTTAGGCACCTATCTAAATTAAATAACAAGCTCAATTAGGCTTTTTAATCAGCACTGATTGAAACATAGGCGCCTATCAAGTAAAGCGCCATTCTGCAACTAGGCGCCTCTAAAAATTTAGGTGGCCTTAAAAAAATAGACACTATGCACGTTAGGGGTGGGCGTGGCTACATGTTAGGCGCCTTGTTGCAGAATCGCTGCGCTTAAGCGTGCTTAAGCTCTTAGATAGGCACCTAACTTTTAGTTGTGCCTAGAGCTGGCCTATTTCTTGGGCGCCTCCAAAATAGGTTCCGCTCATGGTGATTCATTAAACAGCACCCAATTTTACTTGAATTGTGCTGAACAGTGCCTAATTAGGCACCTAACTTTTGGGCACTTCTTATAAAATTTGCCCTTTAATGCCTAAGCTTATATTCAGTTATAGAGGATTAAGATATAGCCTAAGATATCAAGGAACATGAGTGGTATGTGGCCCCTGGTTTTCAATCTGCTGCCCTAACCAGTAGGGTGCTCATCCATGCTGAGTTTACTGAAAGATTACTTCTCACCGTACCTGGTAGCAGGACTGAGTTAAAAAAAGACCAGGGAGCTTTAAAATATTACTGACTGTTCTGATACTTGCATAATATCCCCTCTTTCAGTATAAAGCCATCCTCAGAATAAATGATTTCACTATCCACTTGAGTCTAACACGTATTATTCAACTGGGAAGCCACTTGTGGTTAGATATTATGCCATTTTGAATTCTAAGCATTCAATTCCCCTTTAAATTTCAACAAAATCAATTTTAAATTTCATCTGTTATGTCTAAAGTTAATTTATCCTACAATCCACACTTACTTTAAAACCAGTTTCCAAACTCATCAAAAAAGAAAGTTAAATTAGGACTATACTGTCCTCTTACAAAAATGAATATGTAAAGCAAATGGCTTTTTGCATACAATTTTTGTATCAATTTCCATTACATTAAGAATAAGATAGATATGTCTCCAAATGTATAACTTATGCTTTACTTAAGTGGCTAGCTTTATCTGTCTGACACTAATTTAGTTAGATGTTTGGTCTGGACTGTTTAAGTACTGTTTTATTTATTTCTCAGGTGGCTTAATCATAATAGTTCTCAATAAATAACATAACAAATTCCCTAAAATCTAATCATTCATCTAGTCTCAGTTTTGCTCTGTCTGAAGGAGCAGCTGGGTCCCATCCATCTTATTTCACCATGCAGTTTTTTTCCTGGTTCAGTGTTCATGCGAAATATTATTTGTGATGTGCCAAGAAGCCCAACCTGAATCCTGCTGTTAGAATACTAATTAAAGTATACTAAGCAGTTGGCATGTGAATTAATGCATGTTAAATGTTAATGCACAGTCATGGTAACTGTCACTGCCCTGGCATGACAATCCACACTAATTCACATACTAACTGAATAGCCTATTATAGGGTGGAAAAGGGCAGCCTGTGAAAGGAGCTATGTGAGGGTATGAGTAGTATAATGGTAAGTGTCCTTGAGAACACTCCCTCACTGAGCTTGTAGTTTAGCCAACTCACAGCAGATGGCACTAATCTGCCATATCAGTTAAGCAGGGCTCAGACCAAGTGGTAGTTAAATGCCCTGGAATTGAGTAAAGAGAGGTCTTGAAGGAAGAGGTTTCCAAGAGCAAGACCCCTAGTACAGAGGTGTCTTGGAGAAGAGCTTGAGTGAAGGAATTCTCCCAGGTTTTTTAGTTGGCTGAAGTACCTGAGAGATGCCCAGAGAAGAGGAGTGGCACCAAAACTGATCTTGCTACCTTGTAATTGCCAGAAGCAGAAGCTTATTTAAGGTAGGTCAAGTCAGGAACTTAGCCAGAAGACTATTTGTGGGTGTTCCTAAAAGTGGACTGATGGGGCCCGATATTCTCTACCCCTTCTCATCCTTCCATAGCCATGGCTGCCTGCCACAATAAAATATTACCTTTGCTGACAGTGATGTCAAGCCCCATCAGCCAAAGACATCTCCTGCCTGAGTTGTGCCTTGGCTGAAATGCTCCTTATAGCTCTGGGTGCACAGCAGCGCTGTGAAGGCCCAAGTCATTTTTAGATACATCTAAAATCCGGTTTGATAATCGGCACTTGGACGACTTGTGTTACTGATCGTCCAAGAGCCAATTTAGGGCAGTTTTTAAACGTTTTTCCATTTTGATTATGAGCCCCATAGGCTTTCGGGTATGTTTAGGTCTGTGGAGTAGGCTGCAGGAACAATAATTTCCGAACCACAACTGTAAATTAGCTTTAAAAGATTGGAGATGTTTTTAATAAGAATATAGAAAAGTCTTCAAAATATTGAAAATGTATTGTTATCTAAAGGAAAAGTTGCATGAATAACATACAAAATGCTATACCTAGACTTTATTTTTGAGAATCTGTCATACTCATGAAGCTGAGACTATATAAACTTTAATCCTATCTGGAGAATTGCATATTGGATCTGATTGATTAAAGAAGAGCTACTTTTGCTACTATATCAGCTTCCTTTTATTGAGAAAATAGCTCTGTTATTTTTCCTATCCCTTTTGAAAGAAATAGGTAGCTATTTGACTAGATATGAATCTGTTCCCTAGGGTGATCAGTTTCCTACAAATAGAGGAATTGTCTCACAATTTGGTTAGCACAAAATACTTTTTTTTTTCTTTTTCATTTATATATAAAATGATCCAGTCCTTTCAACAGAGCTTAATGGCATGTCTCCTCTCATCACACAAGTTCCAAAATGTTTCTCAAAATGATATTGAAAGTTTGTTATCAAATCATTTCTGAGTAACAAGAGTGTAGAGGGAATGTATGAAGACAGAACACAGTATGCAAGGTGGAAATGATAAGCGTGCGTTTAGGTTTTATGGGGATAATTTTATAATAGGTCATCTAAGTCAGGAAGATGCCTTTATATAGCTTAATGAATATAGGTACATGGGTGCAAATCTGTAACTGGGAACTTCCATTTAGGTGCCCAGAGGAGATTTCATATAGAATACTGTACTAGTGTAACTTACTTTAACAAAGCCACGGTAGGAAGTCCCGGCATGTCAAATGCAACACAGCCATAGGAATTGAATGGGCTGCATTGCATTTACCACACAGGAATCATTACTGTGGCTTTGTAAAAGGGATTCTTAGGGCTCCTTTTATCAAGGCGTGCTACGGGGGTTAGCGCATCGGACATTTCATCATGCGCTAACCCCCACGACAGGCTAAAATCCTAACGCCTCGTCAATGAAGGTGTTATGTACTAGCGCGGCAGACGGTTTAACGCGCGGTATTCTGCACGATAAACCGCTACCACGCCTTTGTAAAAGGACCCCTTAGTATGGTACACCTTATATTCAGTGCTAGATTCATCAAAATGATACCTGACTTATGCCAAATGATACCTGACTTATGCCAAATGATACCTGACTTATGCCAAATGAAACCTGGTGTAAATCCTGGTGTGTGAGTTATACGCAGATCCCCAGTATGGAGTGGTGGAGACAGAGACTGTGTCTGAATTGAAAAGGGCCTGAGTTAGGCACGTGGGATCTCTCGGAGAGAGAAAGAGATAAGGGTTACTGCGGATGGGCAGACTAGATGGGCCATTTGACCTTCATCTGCCATTGTGTTTGTATGTTTCAGTAATGCTTTGTGCAGCTTTAGCGAATACCCCTGACTCACCCATGGCCATGCCCCCTTTTGAGTTGTACGTTTCTGTATAAAATTTGTGCACAGAACTTTGTAGAAGAGCATTCAGCAAGATGCGCATGCAAATCCAAATTGTTGCCAATTAATACCAAATAATTGATAGCACCCAATTACTGGTGCTACTCATAATTGGCTCATTAGTCAATTTAGTTGCACGCATACATCTTAGAATATTGTGTAATTTTGCACATGTAAATTTTCATACTATTTATAGAAGTGCCTTTAAACTGTAATAACTGGATCTGGATGAGCTCCTTAGTTCCTTTTCCCATAGCACAACCTACTAAAGATACCCATCCAAACTATTCAATAAGACACAACAACTCTATTTTTTGGGTAATTAGCCGCAGCTCAGTTTATTGATACAAAACAACTTGTTTACATATTTTACCACAACAATTAATATAAATCCAAGAGCTCCCCCCGAGCTACCCAAAACAAAGTGTTCAGTGCCCTCGACCCTGCCACTTCAACAAGGGTCTGAGGGGTGGCATGTCCCTCATGCCCCTTTTTCTCGGGTCACCTGACCCACCAGGCACGGCACCCCGCCGGCCCACCGCTCATCACCCGATGAGCCCCAATGACCGAGTAGCTCGGGGATCCGCCCCGAGCTTCTCCCTAAAACCAAGCAAAACAAAGGGAGGGTGGGAGGGAAAAACCGCGTTGGAGGACCCGAACAGTTACGGTCCTCCAAGCCCTCCCCTTTTATCCCCTCGGCTCCCCCGTGCACGCCCCAGCCCACCAATGAAATTCAAATTCGGCTTTTTAGCCTTTTGCAGGCCAATCAGCCACGACGCCGACTCGACCGCCCCCTGACCGCCCCACCGATCCCTAACACGGAGGCTCACCAGCCCCGTATTACATTACGCCCTTCGACACTAGGTCTTGGGCTCGCATTAATAACTGGATCTGGATGAGCTCCTTAGTTCCTTTTCCCATAGCACAACCTACTAAAGGTACCCATCCAAACTATTCAATAAGACACAACAACTCTATTTTTTGGGTAATTAGCCGCAGCTCAGTTTATTGATACAAAACAACTTGTTTACATATTTTACCACAACAATTAATATAAATCCAAGAGCTCCCCCCGAGCTACCCAAAACAAAGTGTTCAGTGCCCTCGACCCTGCCACTTCAACAAGGGTCTGAGGGGTGGCATGTCCCTCATGCCCCTTTTTCTCGGGTCACCTGACCCACCAGGCACGGCACCCCGCCGGCCCACTGCTCATCACCCGATGAGCCCCAATGACCGAGTAGCTCGGGGATCCGCCACAGGCCTGAGATCCCACAGGCCCCCCCCCCAACAACAGAGCGGCGGCTAACCCAAGCCCAAGACGCGCTCACAACCCACAGCAAAATCGTCCAAGAGCAAATCACACCCAATGTCAGACAAATGGACCCTATCCGTGTGGTAAAGCCCACCACAACCAACATCAACCCACCCATGCAACAACTGCGTACCACCCTGTGACTCCACCCACTTCCCAACCTTGCGGTTAAACTTAGCCAACCCCCTAGTCCACCGGCGAGAAGAAAGACACCGCAGCCTCGGAATAACGTCAGACCACAGCACACGCGTGCCCGGAAACCAAGCAAAAAGAACCCGCAAGTCGTCCTTAATAACGTTAACTAACTGCCGAGCCGACAAAGAATCGACATCATTGCCCCCCAGATGAATGATGAGCACGTCCGGACGACGAGGGGAATCCCGCAAAGAAGCCAAGAACGGCAAGAGCTGATACCATCTCATGCCGCGCTGACCCCACCAGGATACTCGAACACCCAGATGGCCAAGTCCCAGGTGACGACCTCCAGGACGCAACCGAGACCGCTCTCCAGCCCAATGCACAAAAAAATGGCCGATTATCCACACCGACTTGCACCGACCAGCACCTGAAAAACAAAAACATAAGTGCCACAGACAGAAACGAAAAACCCCCCACATACCCCGCAATACCACTACCGACCCCCCGAACTCCCCCCATGTCCCGAAACCGCGTCCGACGGTCTAATATAACAGCGGAAGGCCCCGGACACCCATCTACCCAACCGACGGATGCCCTCTTCCGACATACCAGCGGCACGAGCACTGGTGGCAGCACCGATCCGAAAAGAATGAGTGCCATATCGACTGGGCTCCTCACCACAGCGCACCAAGGCCAAACGAAGCACTGCCAGGAACTGGTATCTGGAAAGAGGGGACCCATTCGCATGAACAAACAATACAGGGGAAACCGCAACACGCGCCGACAAAAAATCGCTCAGGCAACGCACCGGACAAGAGACACAACCCACCACCCGGTGAAGAACCAACCACCGCCCACGACCGGCCTGATCCGTCTTGGAACTAGCCACACAGATATGCACCTCGCCCACACCCAGCCGCACATGGTGCACCAACAGCCCACGCCCCCTAGCCCTATCAGCTGCACTCACCAACAACTCCCCCACACGCAACGCCCCAAAAAAGGCCACCGAAAAGGCCGCCCGAAAAAGGGACGTCTCGTACGACGAATGGGCCAGATCAGGTAAGACCAACAAAAGCCGGACGAGTAAGCCATGCTGAATCGGCAAGCGTGAATCAGGCCTGGGAAGAACAACCCTACCCAGTGCACGAAGCAAACGCTGAACCACGAAACCCGAGGAAGGACACTTCCAACCCAACGCCCGACAGAAAAAGGCAAACCCCGCCAACCGCCCCCGTACTACCCTTTGGGAGACACCAGCTCTTCCTGAATCCAGCACGAAATCCTCAAGAAAGGACTCGGCCACATGCCCTGGGACCCAGCCCCGACTGAACAAAAAGGTAGAGACCACGCGAAAGCCAGATGAGTAATGCGACCAAGTCGCAGGTGCTACCGACAGACGGAGCATTTCCCACACTCCTTCTCGACCAGGCTCCACAAATGCTCCGGCATCGCCAAGCCATCCACGTGAGCCTCCGGCGCGAGTCGACGAAACTGTGAAAAATGGAAACGGGAAAGAGCGTCAGCAATGCCATTCTGCAAGCCGGGCACATGCCGAGCCCTAATAAAGACATTAAGACGCAAACAGCGCAGAACCAAAGCCCGGACCAGCACAGCAACTGACAGGCAGTGAGCCGTCTGCCTGTTGACAACCTCCACAACCCCGAGGTTATCACACCAAAAGAGAACACGCCTATCCCTTAGTTTGTCAGGCCACAGTTCGCATGCCACAATGAAGGGAAACAATTCCAAAAGTGTGATGTTACGCGTAATACCCCTATCTACCCAATCCTGAGGCCACCGCTCCGCACACCAAGCACCCTGACAGTAAAGGCCAAAACCGACCCCACCCGCCGCGTCAGAAAACAACTCCAAGTCCCCGTTAGCCACCTCCGGAGCCTGCATAGGCAAGCAGCCATTAAAGTCCCGTAAAAAACAAGCCCACATGCGGAGGTCCGCCCGGACCCCAGCCGACAGCCGCAAAAAATGCCGCTTATCCCGTACTCCAGCAGTGGACGCAGACAGCCGACGGGAAAAAACGCGACCCATTGGCAACACCCTACAAGCAAAGTTAAGGGATCCAATAAGCGACTGCACCACATGCAAAGTAGACTTACGGGCAGATAAGACGCTCTCAATGAGATCAAGCAACTGCCGCACCTTACCCACCGGCAAACGAGTCACCATAGCCTCAGAATCCAACTCGATCCCCAGAAAGACCAGGGACGTAGCTGGACCCTCAGACTTGTCAATCGCCAAAGGAATCCCAAATTCAGCGGCCATAGCCTCGAAAACCCTCTTTAGTCGCCCGCATTCGTCCGTATCCCGAGGGCCGATAAACAAAAAATCATCGAGATAGTGCACCACGGCATCCAACCCGGCACGCCGCACCACCACCCAATGAAGAAACGTGCTGAACATCTCGAAGTAGGCACACGAGATAGAACACCCCATGGGCAGACAACGATCATAAAAGTACGCACCCTCGAAACGAAACCCCAACAAATGGTAAGACTGAGGATTAACGGGCAATAACCGGAAAGCGGATTGAATATCCACCTTCGCCAACAGGGACCCACGGCCAGCCCTAAGGATAAGACGAACGGCACAATCCACAGAAGAATACCGAACCGAGCACAGGTCACGCGGAATACCATCATTAACAGAACACCCAGCAGGACGAGATAAATTGTGAATAAGGCGGAACTTGCCCTGGTCCTTCTTAGGAACAACCGCCAGCGGAGAAACCATCATGACCGGAAACGGCCGCTCACGGAAAGGACCAGCAATCCGCCCTAAACGCAATTCCTCCCCCAATTTACGACGCACTACCGTACGCAACTGAGTAACCGACGATGCATTGCGCGACCGCGCCTCCGACACTATGCCCCGAAAAGGGATCTCAAAGCCAACTGAGAACCCACGCTCCAATAAGGTACCAACGCGCTCCGGCCGGTAAAGACGCAGCCAGGGACTCATCGCATGAACCGAAACCGGCGTGGGAACGGCACTGCTACTTGCCAAGGCTCCCAGGCCCCGAAGTCGATTTCTTGGGGCATTTAAGCAAGGGGTGAGGCTGCCCGCACTGGGAGCAGGCATGCCGGAATCTACAATCCGTGAATGAGCAACTCGATCTGTTGAACTTCCAACAAACGTCACTGCCCGCTCCCCCTCCAGACCCCACCCCCGTCCCGGACCGAAAGGGCCGCCCGCCACCCGAAACACCCACTGGAACGCGTCCCCCGCTCCCAGGGACCGCTCCAGACTTGGAGGACATATGAGTCAGCCATAGGTTAACATCTTGCGTTCCCCAAGACATATGAGAATTCTCCTCCATTTTATCTCTAAACGCCTCATCGTAGTTCAACCACGTCCAGCCCCCAAAACGCTGATACGCGTCAAGCACAGAATCGGCATAAGCGAGTAACAGTCCATAATCACTAGGATGCACACGCCCCCAAACGCTAGCCAGCCGCATAAAAGAACGGATCCAATTAAGGATGGACCTCCCGACTGGAAAAGGCTTGGAGGAACCCGCCTCCCGCTTCGACTTCTTACGGTTCCACCGATGCACCCTACCCTCCATAAGACGAAAAACATCGATACAGGAACGCCGCCGAATCTTACGCCTCAAAGTCCGCGGCACCCGCTCCCAAAGTTCAGTCAGGGCCACCAAAGCGGGCACACCCCGACCGTCACCCTGCGGAGCAACGGAGCCACCCTCTGCAGGAACAGCCACCCCCCCAGGCCCGAGAGCCGAAGAGGAGGAGGCCGAGGACGAAGAGGAGGACGAAGAGGAGGACTGACTAGAGGAAGACGAATCTCGCCTGCGCCGCCGTTTCCCTCTACCCCTTTTACCACCAGATTTACCCCCAGCAACCAAAGCAGGCGCCACCTTACCCGCTGAAGAAGAATCTGTCACAGGAACGGAGATGCCGCTGGAAACAACCTCCGCCGAGGACCCCGATGGGCGCTCCACCACAGTGCCGCCACGGTCAGCAACCACCACATCCTCCGAGGGACCAGCAGCGCCACCGCCAACAGCCACCGTCACCGCCGCCGAAGTAACCGGAGCTCCCTCGCTGCGCCGTCGATCAGATGCCGTCCCAACGCTGACGGACACTGGACCAGGAACACCGCCAGCGGCACTCCACCGAGTCTCCGGAACGACCAATGGACTCTGCGAAGAAAAACCACAGCCAGGAACAGAGCCCGGGAAACCACCCCCAGGCGCCCCCCAACCAGCACCCCCGGCCCCACTCGGCAGGGGCCCGCCCGACCACCCCGGAACAAAACCCCCACCCCAGTAAGGGGGAAACATGCCGGGACCCCAACCCTGTTGCCCAGACCACCACCCTTGCTGCCCAGGCCCCCACGGGAAAGCCCCATAATGCACACCAGAAGGCCCCCCAGGACCAGTACCCCAGGAGCCGGCACCCCAGCCGGTGGAAGGCTGGGGAGACTCACGAGATACTCTCTCCTCAGCACGAGCAAACCCCTCCCCAAAAGGTGGAAACACCCGCCCCACCGCACCATCACCACCAGAAATGGGAAGCGGAAGCACTACCGGCTCAGTCAGGTCACTGGAAGCCGGCAGTACAACAGGCTCCACACTCCCCACCCCTGGCAGCAGACCAGACGCCCCAGAGCTGCTGCTTTCTGGCCGGACAGACTGCCTCCCGCCCGACTTGCCCCGCCCGCCGTGTTTGGACTTGCCTGCAGCCTTCCGCGGCACAACCCCGTCCGAGGACACCCCCGGCTCAAGACTCCGCCCCGCCACGCGGCCCACAGAGGCAGCGATGGCAATGGCCGATAGAGCATCCCGCTTCGATCTGCGGGACGGCCTGCCCCGCCCCGCTGCGCTCCCAGCACCCACCTGGTCTTCAGAGTCCTCCAGCAAGGAATCCCCCGCACGGAAAGAAATCTCCGCCACGTCCGAACCAGCCCTCGCCGCCATGCCGCCGCCGACAACAGGCACGGAAGCCCCACAGCGCACCAGAAACCGCCTCGGAGAAAAACCGCGTTGGAGGACCCGAACAGTTACGGTCCTCCAAGCCCTCCCCTTTTATCCCCTCGGCTCCCCCGTGCACGCCCCAGCCCACCAATGAAATTCAAATTCGGCTTTTTAGCCTTTTGCAGGCCAATCAGCCACGACGCCGACTCGACCGCCCCCCGACCGCCCCACCGATCCCTAACACGGAGGCTCACCAGCCCCGTATTACATTACGCCCTTCGACACTAGGTCTTGGGCTCGCATTTTCTGGCCAATATTCTGTGTTATTTAAACGGCCAGATAAATAGTGCTTAGCCAGCTATGTGCTCTAAATATTAGTGTTTAGTGGCTGGCAGCTAGACTGCATATGTTGCATGACTTTAGTCAGCTATCCTCAAGGTTTAAAGTGCTATTAGTTTAGCAGCCACATCTGGCAGCATAAATAGCTGGTCTGTCTTTGGCCACTATACTGTATACTTAGCTGGCCAGTACTGAAAATCAACAGATATTTAATGTTGGTCATAAGGAACAGGCCAGCACTGAATATCCAGGCTCTCCGCTGAGCACGAGAATCAATATGGCTAATTTAGTACCCCGGGCCTGCAGTTACACCAGCCATGGAGCTAGCACAGGACTGTAGCCTAAATGCAGCAGGGGTGTATAAGTAATAGAATGCTCTGTGTGGGAACAATGCCACTTTACATATATGCATCATGCCACTTACCATACCCTGGTAGGAAAGCACTTAGAACATAAGAATTGCCATACTGGTGCAGAAAGAAGGTCCTTCAAGTCTAGTATCCTGTTTCCAACAGTGGCCAACTCAGGTCCCAAGCACCTAGCTAGATCTCAAATAGCAAAGCAGATTTTATGCTGCTTATCCCCAATACATAGAAGAAATAAGATATATTGCTACTTGTTTGATGTACTCTCCTAGATAAGTGGTACAACTTTTTATACTTTGATTTTTATCCCCAATACATCTCAATAATGGCCAATGGACTTCTCTTTTAGGAAATTATCCAAACCTTTTTTTTTTTAAATCACGCTAAGCTAACTGATTTCCACCACATTCTCTGGCATACTTAAGTGTAAATTTACCAAAACAGTGCTAGTATTGCATGCATCTATGTGGTTCCCCATTCTAGAATTATCCTTATAGGTTCATATGTGTCTTTACATATATATATACTGGGAATAAAATGGCCCAAAATATGACTACTTTAAAGCTGTGAAGATACCAACTCAAGAACTGGCATATTTTATAAAGAACAAACATACTTTGCATATGTCCCACACTTCACAACATGCCTACATGAATCATGTAGAAGTATGAACAGCCTTGTTGCAATCAGAATTGCTACATGCATATCTTAAGTAGTATTTTCTGAAAGTTCTTTTATATACACAAAAATTGGGTTTCATTCACAGAAAAATTACACAGGCTAACCCCCCTCTCCCCCCGCAATATCTTGTTGCCATGCTTTTTCTTTTTTTTTTAACCTGTTCCTGGGGTTATTTGAGGTGCTAATTTAGAAAATTGCATTGGATAGACCACATCAGCTCTAGTTTCTTAGATGTGGATGAATTTATTAATTTATGCCTTTGGAATAGTAGAGCCAAACATGAACATTTGGGCAAAAAAGATTGGCCTCTGAGGGAATATATGGTGTTTGGAGGACAAAATGTAATCAATGAACCTTTGGTAGCACGAGATAGAATCATACTGCTACCACTACATGTAAAGCTAGGCCTGATGAAACAATTTGTAAAGGCTTTGAATAAAGACGGTTTATGCACTGAATGCATACCACATATGCTACCTGGACTTACCATAGAAAAACTGAAGGCAGGAATTTATGATGGTCCACAGATCAGGCAACTTATAAATGACCCACATTTCAAAGCATTAATGAATGAAATTGAATCATGTGCCTGGGCTTCATTTGTTGCTGTGAAAAACTTTCTTGGCAACAAGAAGGCAGACAACTACACACAATTAGTAGAGGATATGCTCTTTCATTTCAGGCTTGGTTGTGTAACATAAGTGTCAAAGTCCATTATCTACACAGTCAGATCAGTTTCCAGAGAATCATGGTGACTTAAGTGAAGAGCAAGGTGAAAGATTTCAGCAAGACATAAAAACAATGGAAGCCAGATACCAAGGAAGATGGGACGCACACATGATGGCAGACTATTGGAATCTTATACAGGATTGTCTTGGCAGATCCCACTCGCGGAAGTCTTACAAAAGGAGTTTCTTGTGTATCGAATGACTGGAAAGTTTGTTTTATAAACTTATGCTTTTGGTATGAAATAAGTAGATTTTCATGTTGTACAGGTACACTTTTCTTTTAAACTTTAATATGTTTCCTTCGTGCTTAAAAGATATTAATTTAAACACCACATTAAAAATATCCTGATTTTGTAATGGGCAAGCAGAGTTAAGAGTGGCATATGGCACATGTTCTGTATCTCAGAAACTAGAGCTGATAGGAGAAAATTGGCACCATTTGGGGAATCAGCAGGTCAAATATAACCAGAAACAGGTCTAACATTTGAGGCACCAAAATGAGTGTTGTCCAGTGTTATAATTTTTTCTTCTCCCCTACACACAAAGAAGAAAGTGCTAACTGAAGGCAGGTGGATTTTGCTCAAAGAAGTGCCATGTGCCATGGCTGGTGATGGACAAAATAATGAAAATGTGTACTATTTGTAGGTAGATAGTGTTTACCTGCCTGTAAATGACAGTTCTCAGACGTTAAAAGTGTGTTTAAATTGCATTTTCTTGTCTAGTCACGTTATTTAAGTGTAAATAACGAAGTGTTCACTGTACCTAAGCTAGCTTTCATAGGAAAGTAAATGCATACTTTCTCTTTGAAAACTGGTGCAAACTCCACAGATTCTGCCTTAGCATGGACAACCTGAAATCTCCCTGTATTTTAAGCTTGAGTCACCCCATTCATGTTTGAAACTGGTTTCTCATTATGAGGGTAATTTTCAAAATATCCCTAGGTAGGTAGTTAATAAAAATAAGTATCCACCCAAAAAATGTATTACCACATAAAATGTTAAGATGTTTACTTTAATGTCTGTAAAGTTATAAATTGCAGACCCAGCATGGTCATGTTTCACTGTAAGGTTCCCTCAGGTCAAATATAAAACTAAAAATGAGACATAACATAAATATAGTAATGTGTGATTACAATGTATAAGTAAAAAGTAAGTTGAAAACTTAAGAAATACATATAAAAAGTACAATAATATAAAAAATATTCCAAGCAATTAAAAGCATTTATCAAAACATACAAATATATTAGCACCAATTAAATTCAGAGGCAAAGGTGGTTATTTTAGAAGGTCTATTCTTGTTTTGGACATCTGAAAACTGGAATTTAGATATCTATATCGTATGGACATCCAAATCCCAATTTTACAAAGGCAGGATACGAATGTCCAATACTGCAGGGGTGTGTGGTCTGGGCATGTTTTAGGCGGGACTAGGGAGGTCCCAAAATATTTATGCAACACAGACTATATAAACATCATTTATGTTTGATAATAAATCATTGGACCAGATTGACTTGTATAAATTACAAGAGTAATCCCTAGAGAGATTCCACCCTGAACTATAGTCAAATGACCAAATTGAATTAGTTGTCGACTCCTCTTTCCAGAATAAAACCTAGTAATTTACAATAGTAACAAACAATGTAATGCCAGATTGGCCTACATCCATTTTAGAATTTGTTTGCTCTCTTCTTTTGACCTTTCTGTGGAGTTCTTGTAAGACTGAGGGACATGTGAGGACCAAAGGGTAGCTCTGGAAGGTCTACTGAGAGTTGAAAGAACTAGACCAGTTCTTCTCAACTCAGTCCTCACGACACACCTAGCCAGTCAGGTTCCAAAATATCTATATGAATATAAGAACATAAGAACATAAGCAGTGCCTCCGCCGGGTCAGACCATAGGTCCATCCTGTCCAGCAGTCCGCTCTTGCGGCGGCCCAAACAGGTCACGACCTGTCTGAATAACCAGAAGGGGCCCCCTTGCCACCTTGGTTTCCCATTGAGTCCTATCTTCCCATCGAAGTCCTAATCCTCCGGTCTTGCACATTCACGACTTGGTTCGGTTTCCATACTTATTACCTGGTTAGTTTTCTATACTTGTATTACATCCCAGCACCTCTCTCAGTATCCCACGATCCCTTTATCCCTCAGGAATCCGTCCAATCCCTGTTTGAATCCCTGTACTGTACTCTGCCTGATCACTTCCTCCGGTAGCGCATTCCAAGTGTCCACGACCCTTTGGGTGAAAAAAAACTTCCTTGCATTTGTTTTGAACCTATCTCCCTTCAGTTTCTCCGAATGCCCCCTCGTACCTGTTGTCCCCTTCAGTCTGAAGAATCTGTCTCTATCCACCCTCTCTATGCCCCTCATGATCTTGAAGGTCTCTATCATATCTCCCCTGAGTCTCCTCTTTTCCAGAGAGAAGAGCCCCAGCCTATCCAACTTCTCGGCGTATGGGCAGTGTTCCAGCCCTTTTACCAGTTTCGTTGCTCTCCTTTGGACTCTCTCAAGTACCGCCATGTCCTTCTTGAGGTGTGGCGACCAATACTGAACGCAGTATTCCAGATGTGGACGCACCATTGCTCGATACAATGGCATGATGACTTCCTGCGTCCTGGTTGTTATGCCCCTCTTTATGATGCCCAGCATCCTGTTGGCTTTTTTCGAGGCTGCTGCGCACTGTGCAGATGGCTTCAGTGATGCATCCACCAGCACACCCAAGTCTCTCTCAAGTCTGCTGTCTCCCAACAATGCCCCCCCCCCAATTTGTAGTTGAACAACGGGTTCTTTTTCCCTATATTTTTCCCTTGCATTTTTCCACGTTAAAGCGCATTTGCCATTTGTTTGCCCAGTCTTCCAGCTTGTCCAGGTCCCTTTGCAGGTCCTCACACTCCTCCCTGGACCTAACTCTACCGCACAGTTTGGTATCGTCTGCAAATTTTATAACCTCGCACTTTGCCTCCTTTTCCAGTTCATTGATAAATATGTTGAAGAGTAACGGCCCCAGCACCGATCCCTGTGGCACACCGCTCGTGACTCCCCGCCAGTCAGAATATTGGCCCTTCACTCCGACCCTCTGCAGTCTACCCGACAACCAATGCTTGATCCATCTGTGCACATCCCCTCCCACCCCGTGGTTCCACAGCTTCCTAAGCAGCCTTTCATGTGGCACCTTGTCGAAAGCCTTTTGAAAATTGAGGTAAATGATGTCTATGGGTTCCCCATTGTCCACCCGACTGCTTATTCCCTCAAAGAAGTACAGAAGGTTCGTTAAGCATGACCTTCCCTTACAGAATCCGTGCTGGCTTGTTCTCAGTAGGCAATTTCTCTCGATGTGCTCGCAAATGCCGTCTTTGATCATAGCTTCCATCATCTTCCCTATAATTGAAGTCAGGCTCACCGGCCTGTAGTTCCCGGGGTCACCCCTCGATCCCTTCTTGAAGATAGGTGTGACATTCGCCAATTTCCAGTCCTCTGGTACCTCTCCAGTTTTCAAGGATAGGTTGCAAACATGCTGGATTGTGCCCGCTATTTCTTGTCTTAGTTCCTTTAGAACCCTTGGGTGGATCCCATCTGGGCCCGGTGATTTGCCGCATTTTAACCTGTCTATCTGTTTGAGGACATCCTCCTTACTTACCTCTATGTGCTCCAATTTTTCGGCCTGTTCCCCACTCATGAGCTCCTCTGAGTCCGGTATATTAGATGTGTCTTCTCTCGTGAAAACCGATGAGAAGAACGTGTTCAACCTCTCATCTACCTCTTTATCCTCTTTAATCACTCCCTTCCTATCCCCATCGTCCAACGGCCCCACCTCCTCTCTCGCTGGTCGCTTCCCCTTTACGTAACTGAAGAATGCCTTGAAGTTTTTCGCCTCCCTGGCCAGCCCCTCTTCGTATTTCCCTTTTGCTTTTCTAACCTCTCGGTGGCATTCCTTTTGGCATTTCCTGTGCGCCTGGTGATTTTCTTCCGTTGGGTCCTTTTTCCATCTCTGGAATGATACTTTTTTGTCATTTATTGCCCTCTTTACTTCAGTTGACATCCAAGCCGGGTCCTTTGACCGCTTGTTCTTGCAGCCTTTCCTGAAACTGGGGACGTACATTCTTTGTGCTTTCTGCAGGGTGTCCCTGAATAGGGACCAGGCGCTTCCTACAGTCTCCATCCTAAAGATGTTTCTGAGCTTCCTCCCCACCATTTCCCTCATAGCAACATAGTTTCCTTTCCTGAAGTTGAGCGCAGTTGTTGCGGTCCTCCTTACTATGGGAGTCTCCCTTTCTAATTTGAATCTGATCGCATTGTGGGATAGACTTGCATTTACTACCTCCCTGGTATGCAAATCTCTCTCATGCATACTCATTATGAATATCTTGGAAACCTGACTGACTAGGTGTGCCCCAAGAGCTGGGCTGAGAGCATTGTGTTAGACCATTATAGATCTTTCTAGAAAAAGAAATGGAAAGGAAAGCTCAGGTCTGGCAGAAAGATTTTAGGCTTTTACTGCACTCGTGGGGGAGAAAAGAGGTTAAGTTGAAGTGTATATGTGTATGTGTTTGTGTGTGGGGGGAGGGAGGGGGATATGGGCAATGTCTTTATTTGGATTGAGGCTTGGTAATTTTTGAGAGATGATACAAATCTATGTATGTAAAATATGTTTATACATTTTGAAAGTCAAATATATTTGCTTATTTTTCTCCCTAAACACCCTATGTACTGAAGAAATGTTGATTTAATTTTGAATAGTGATATATTTCCATCATATGAAAGTACAGTATGTAGTCATAATGAGCCATTCTTCCAAGGGCAAATTTGGAATTCTGTGAGCTAAGTGCTTAATTCTTTGGTTAAGCTCCTAGATCCATTTAAACAGTATCCTTCTTATTTCAACAAACATACTTTTTTTTTCTGTAGATGACTGATATCACTTTCATAGAGATTATATATCCCTGAAAAGAAATACTGAGCCTGATGCATATTGTAATCAGATAGTTAATGCATTTTCCTCCAGTGGAAAGGATAGTCCTACATTTCTCAGTATGCATTCATTGATTTATTCATTGCTATCTGGGTTCACACAGAGTTTTAAAATATTCTTCTATCCATTGTGCATAGAACTGCATGCAAAAATGTTGCACTCCTGGTTAAACTATGTTTCAATGAATCCCCTAACTAGATAGGATCTGACACAGTCTCCATGGTACAAAATTTAAACACAGTACACCCCATTTTAGATAAAGCATGCACATTTTTGGGAGTGCGCATTACTCACACATGCACATATTATTGATTGTTTTTTTTAATATACCACCATTCCTACAAAGTCACTTATCTAGGTGGTTTACAGATTAAAAATGAAGAGAGAAGATGAATAGAGAAGAAAGGAGATGAAAAAAAAAAAAGTGGGCAAAAAAAAAAAGGCAAAATAGGTGGGAAGAGGGTAAGGGGTGAGAAAGAGAGAGAGAAAAAAAAGGACTAACTGTGAGAGAGGTCTTTGAAAAATCCAAATTTTGAGACACCTTTTTTTTTTTTTTAGAAGACAGAAGGCAAAATCTAAAAAAATCAGTATAGCTTGCAGGTCCTATGCTTCCAGACAGATTTCCTAGGGCATCAGGCCGCCCAGTGATATAAATGAATATCTGGTTATATGAATATGAAAACCAAAAACTAGTCTTCGAGACATTTGGAGCATTGAGATAAAGCAGCAGATTTCTGCGTCTCAATGGCCACAAATTTGAAATTGGAGGATTTTCCTTATTATGACCGGGATAGCGATGCAAATGGTTACTCGTAATTGGAAAAATTGGGATCACCTTAGTTTTATTTTTGGTGGACAAATTTATGCTTAAGTTATAAATATGAGAAAATGAATGCGGACATGCTGGGCTATACTAAGATATTTAAGTTAATTTGGGACCCTTTGACATCTTTTGTGGATTTGTTATAGTTGTCTTTTATCTTTATTTCTATTATTATAATATTATAATGCACACACATCCGGGGGGGAGGGGGGTATATCTTTTGTGTGGTTTATTCCTTGATGAAAATATTGGCTGGAAGAGGGGGTTTTATTTTTGTATTGATACTGATTATTGTTTGATTATACGTGCTTATCACCAGGCCCGGACGGCATCCACCCAAGGGTACTAAAAGAACTGAGAAACGAAATAGCAGAGACACTTCGCCAAATATGTAACCTCTCCCTAAAAACTGGGGAGATCCCAGAGGACTGGAAAATAGCAAATGTCACGCCCATCTTTAAGAAGGGATCAAGGGGTGACCCGGGAAACTACAGGCCTGTGAGCTTGACCTCGGTTCCTGGAAAGATGATGGAAGTAATGGTAAAGGACACAATCTGTGAACACATAGAAAACAATGGACAACTGAAGGTGAGCCAGCATGGCTTCTGCAAGGGAAGGTCATGCCTCACGAACTTGCTGTACTTCTTTGAGGGAATAAACAGTCAGATGGATAAGGGTGAATCCATAGACATCATTTACCTTGACTTCCAAAAAGCCTTTGACAAGGTACCTCACGAACGGCTACTTAAAAAACTGTGGAACCACGGGGTGCAAGGGGATATCTACCGATGGATCAAACACTGGCTAGCGGGCAGGAAACAGAGGGTTGGAGTCAAGGGCCAATACTCAGATTGGCAATGGGTCACAAGCGGAGTTCCGCAGGGGTCGGTGCTGGGACCTCTACTATTCAATATATTTATTAACGATCTGGAGATGGGGACAAAATGTGAGGTTATCAAATTTTCTGATGACACCAAACTCTGCAGCAGGGTTAGAAACACAGAAGACTGTGAAGACCTACAAAGGGACCTAACGAGACTGGAAGACTGGGCAAAAAAGTGGCAAATGAGTTTTAACGTAGAGAAATGCAAGGTCATGCATGTAGGGAAAAAGAACCCGATGTTCAACTACAAAATGGGGAGAACACTGCTAGGGGTGAGTAACCTGGAAAGGGACCTGGGGGTGATGGTCGACTCATCACTGAAACCATCGGCGCAATGTGCGACAGCCTCAAAGAAAGCAAACAGAATGCTGGGCATCATCAAAAAGGGTATCACAACCCGGACGAAGGAAGTCATCATGCCGCTGTATCGCGCAATGGTGCGCCCGCACCTGGAGTACTGTGTGCAATACTGGTCGCCGTATCTCAAGAAGGACATGGCGGTACTCGAGGAAGTGCAGAGGAGGGCGACTAAGCTGATAAAAGGTATGGAAAATTTTCCATACGCTGACAGGTTGAAAATGCTGGGGCTGTTCTCCCTGGAGAAGAGGAGACTTAGAGGGGACAAGATAGAAACCTTCAAAATCCTTAAGGGCATAGAGAGAGTGAATAAGGACAGATTCTTCAAACTGAGGGGAGCCACAAGCACTAGGGGTCACTCGGAGAAATTGAAAGGGGACAGGTTTAGAACAAATGCTAGAAAATTCTTTTTTACGCAGAGGATGGTGGAAACATGGAACGCGCTTCCGGAGGAAGTGATAGGCCAGAACTCTGTACAGGGGTTCAAGAAGGGTTTGGATAGGTTCCTGGAGGATAAAGGGATAGAGGGGTACAGATAGAACTTGAGGTAGGTTATAGAAGTGGTCAGAAACCACTTCACAGGTCGCAGACCTGAGGGGCCGCCACGGGAGCGGACCGCTGGGCGAGATGGACCTCGGTCTGACCCAGTGGAGGCAACTTCTTATGTTCTTATGTTCTTATTGATTATTGCACTTTTTGTTGGCTTTGAAAACTTAATAAAGATTTTTTTAAAAAAAAGAAGAAGATTTGACATAAGATGATTCTTGTCTAAGCAAGTGGGCAGTAAGTTCCAGATTTTGGGTCCAAAATAGCAAATTGCCGACTCACATGTTGAATCCAAGTGCAGAACAGAGAGAAGGGGCAGCAATAGAGGAGTTTGCTGGGTTGAATGCAGAGTGTGTGTTGGCTTATAAGGAGTTATAGGACTGAGATATTGGGGAACTTTTACTAAGGCGTGCCAGCCAATTTAGCATGTGTTATATATTAGTGTGCATTAAATGCTGTACTGACTCTGCTTGTACTTGATATTTTACTGTATATTATACAAAACTAATAAACATTTTGAACTTAAAAAAAAAAATGCTAATGCGTCCATACTATCCCCCTCTTTTACTAAGGTGCGCTATGCTTTTTAGCGTGTGATAAATATTAGTGCATGCTAATCATGCACTAAATGCTAACATGTGCATGTTATCCTATGGCCACATTAACGTTTAGTGCATGTGTTGATTTAGCATGCACTAAACGTGTGCTTAAAAGCTTAGTGCACCTTAGTAAAAGAGGGCCTAAATCATCTAGCACGCCTTAATAAAAGACACCCCATTATGCTTTAGTAGTGCACATATTTTGGAAATGGTGCACCTATTAATGAAAACTGAAATATATTTTATTTATTTATTTAAACATTTATATCCCACATATCCAGAATCTGTGCGGGTTACAACAGCACATTTATAATTAAAATAATGCAACCAAATAATAAAATAATATCAACATACAACCTCAATCCTATGACTTATGACCTATGGAAAAAAAAACATGAAAGGGCATAAGAAAGGTTATTTACCTATGTCATTTTAAAATTAAAATGCCAAAATCACACAAGATATGTGTGGAGAAGAAAAGATGAAACATTTGAAGAAATGATATATGTGAGATTTTTAGGGAACTGGGTCTATTATGTTTTGAGGTTGTGTGGCAGCCAGTGCCATAGCAAAAAAATATGTGGCTGGAAGGAAGAATGGATTACAAATCCTAAAAAATTTGTAATCATTGAGCGGTGAAGCTAAATCTGTCAGTCAGTAGGGAAATGAAATCTGAAAAAAGGTTGGATACTTCAGCGAGACAATTGTCAGGACCAACCCCTGGGCAGGAGTGTAGAATGGAATAGCTAGGCCCAAGGCAAAATGGAGCAGTTTCACAAACAAGCAGGAACCAGGCTTGAAGCAGGAACAGGATTTGGAGCAGAAAGTAGGTAGAAACAGCCTAGGTGCAAGCACAGTAGTGAAGAATTCTCCATAGGTAGAAAAGACCCACAGGGTAGGCCTACTGAGAACTATTATATAAGCAAGAGTATATTTATTTATTTATTTAAAATTATTTATAACTCGCCTTTCCACAAATCTAGGCGAGGAACAGAGTAACATACAAAATATGCTAAAAACACATACAAAAACAGCATTACATACAAAATATAAAACACTCATACAGTAAAATCTTCAACCCTTTTCTAAAATGCAAAAGCACAGTAGTTTGGTGCAGGGACAAAGGAAGGGCATTCTAAAGCATTGGAACCTGGACTGAAAGCATTGACTTGCAATTACTCGAAAGTCGCACCACCGCTAATGATGGCACATCCAAACAAGTTTTATCAGCGGACCGTTGCTCGCGTGAATTATGATACCACTGCAAAAAAAAATAAAAGCAAACACTCAATGGACAGTTAAACTGAAGCAGTTTGAAGATCAAGCATAGAACTTTAAACTCAATCCACATATCGACTGGCAACCAATGACGCTCACAAATAATCGGTGTGATATGATCATATTTGGAGGCATGAGCAATAAGACATGATGCCACGTTTATGTGCAAGCTGCAAGGACCGCAAAACACATTTGGGCAAACTGAGATAAGTGGAGTTACGATAATCAAGCAGAGAGATATTCAAGCAACTTCCGTACCAAACGCAGCTTGAAAAACACACCAGAAATAACATTCTTAATCTGGGCCTTAAAGGACGTGGAATCAAACACATATTTGCCTGCCATTCCTTAGATATAATTACTGATTACACATATCTTGCTAGTCCAGTGGGCTGTTCAGTGGGAGGAAGGATGACAGTTCTTATTATAACTAAAACTTGTGTTTCGTTAAACTTGAGCTGTAGTTCAGTGGCTTCTGCTTCTCAGCAGCAAGTCTCTCCAGTCTCTGGCATGCAAAACCATAAGCCTCGCTATGACTTGAAACCGGACAGAAAGATTAAGATTTTGGAATAGTCTTAAAAGTCCCTAGATTTTAGTATCCACAGTACATGCATGGAGATCTAAGAAGAGCTCCTCAAGAGTGGGAAATATCTCAGATAAAGAACATAATGACTCCTTGGAGGTGGGGAAGTTGCTATATGTGTTAAGAGAATAACACACAATTTTTGCCATACAATGAACATTGAGGGCCATTATAAAAATGGTGCCCGAAGTTATGAAGCGGTAGGTGCCCTACTGCCACCTAACTTAATTGAGTTTAATTGATTTAATCGGCACACTAATTGACTATGCCGATTAAAAACTAATTAAAACAAAAAAAAGGGCCTAAGGCAGGGGTGTCCAACCTGCGGCCCCGTGAAGTATTGTGTGTGGCCCCGGTTGAGGGCGATGCAGTGTTTTCCTCTGCTGCCCCTGAGTGTTTACCATCTTGCTGGCTCCCTCCTCTGTCTTTTTGCAGTGTTTGTGAATTTGTGCGGCCCCAGAAACATTTTTTTCAGCCAGTGCGGCCCAGGGAAGTCAAAAGGTTGGACACCCCTGGCCTAAGGGATCCTTATATTATTCTACCTATGGAGGCGCCTTAAAATGCCTAATGCCACTGTTGGCATGGTTAACGCTGGAAATGGCATTAGGCGTCATAAGGTATCTCTAGGGCTTTTTCTCCACCTTTGTTCGTTGATTGGTGTCTCTTCGGGCCAGCACTCCTCTGGTTGGTGGTATTTTTGGTGATGTTTTTTTTAATGTAAATGTCTCTTATCATATCTCTCCTCTCCCACTTTTCCTCTAAAGAAGTGTATCGCAAACTGTGTGCCTCTTGAGATTTCTGGTGTGCCGTGACACACTGGCGAGGAGGAGAGTCATCCATGCTGGCTGGCTGCCTGCCTACAGGATGTGCCTCTCACGGTGAGAGGCAAGTCCTATAGGAAGTCAGCCAGTATAGATCTGAAAAGGTTATCATGCCATTATACCGGGCCATGGTACGCCCTCACCTGGAATGCTGCACCCAACATTGTTCACTGTACATGAAAAAGGACATAGTACTACTCGAAAGGGTCAAGAGAGCGACAAAAATGGTTAAGGGACTGGGGGAGTTGCTGTACAAAAAGAGGCTAGAGAAACTGGGCCTCTTCTCCCTTGAAAAGAGAAGACTGAGAGGGGACATGATCAAAACATTCAAGATATTGAAGGGAATTGACTTAGTAGAGAAAGAGAGATTGTTCACCCTCTCCAAGGTGAAGAGAACGCGAGAGCACTCGCTAAAGTTAGAAGGGAAAAGATTTGGTAAACGTAAGGAAGTTCTTCTTCACCCAGAGAGTGGTGGAAATCTGGAATGCTGTTCCGGAGGTTTTTATAGGGGAAAGCACCCTTCAGGGATTCAAGACAAGGTTGGATAAGTTCCTACTGGAACAGAACATACGCAAGTAAGGCTAGATTCAAATAGGGCACTGGTCTTTGACCTAAGGGCTGCCGCATGAGCGGACTGTTGGGCACAATGGACCACTGGTCTGACCCAGTAGCGGCAAATCTTATGTTCTTATAGGCGTGATTTTCAAAAACATCTGACAGAACACTAAGAAGCAACATTCCTGTGTTCTAAAATCGGCCCTGAAGCAGTGGACAAACCAGCGGTCTGTGAAACGCTGGCCGCGTCGGCTCTGGCTCTAGTCCCGAGAGCGTTGAAAGCTCCTGTTCTAGTCCCGAATATGAAACAGCACAGAATTGAAGAAGCTTAGAAATGGAAACAGAATAATGAAAACACTAAAGATAAGTAATTTTCTGTGAGGTTTTTCAAATTCTGAAGCGGTCTGCACTCAATCAGTTAGTGTGCAAAATAAGAGATATAAGTTATAACAAAAAAGTTTTAAAAATAGTTTTAAAAAACAGTTTAAGTTAATAGAAACATAATATGGATAATGAAATAAAAGAACAGGTTTTTGGCCAGTGATTGCAGTACGGAGTACGTGTTTGGAATACACTTACGCTGGTAATGATCACCACTGAAATTATAAGTGTAGTACTCCTTATTTCTGAGGCCTTTTCCTGAACGAACATCAAGCTCCAAGTATAAATAAGCTATAAAAGTGGAGTTCGAGTGCTTGAGTATGAACTTCTTCATAAGAGTGGAGATTTGACTTTTGTGATACATGCGCTAATATTGCCATTACTGCATGAAAAAAAAACAAACGTTAGTGTGAGCACTCGCCGTCACTTATTTTGTAGGCGGTAAGGACTCGCATACTAATCCTGTGATAATCAGTTTGCATGAAGCAATGTACTGTAGATATACTGAATAGTTCAGAAAAGCTGACTCTCTGCCCCAGACACACCTTCCCCATGAAATTTATTTATTTATTTTTTAACACATGGTTTGCACACACACATTTAGAATGTACCATACCATAGGATACCTCAGTGCATCCCTTTTAAGCTGCGATAAGTCCTTAATGGGTTGCAAAGCATGTAAACACCTCATTATAATGGAAATAGAATAATGCATTCATTATGTCAGCAGCTTTGAACTGGTAGTGTATTATTTTTCCTCCCCAGGAGCTTTGGGCAGCTAATGCATGTCTCAGTATTCCTAGGCAACTGTTTAAAGGGCTCATGTTTAACAATCACCACCCATCCTCAGATCTACCCCCCCCATCCAATATATTCCATACAGGTGTAATGATTGCCTCCCACCCCCCAGCATTTATTGGACCTATCCTTGGTGTATAACGGTGGGGAAAAAGGATCAATCAGTAGTTCTTCTTCACTCAACATATAATTAAACTCTGGAATTTATTGGCAGAGCATAGAGTGAAAGCAGTTAGCTTAGCAGCGCAAAAAAAAAAAAAAAAAAAAAAGAGGATAATTTCCTAAAAGAGAAGTCCACAAACCATTATTAAGAAGGCTTAGGGAAATCTGCTTACTCCTAGGATAAGCGGCATAAAATCTGTTTTCCTCCTTGGGATCTTGCTAGTTACTTGTGAAATGGATTGACCACTGGTGGAAACAGGATACTGGGCTTGATGGACCTTCAGTCTATCCCAGTATGGCAATTCTTAGATTCTTATGTTCCTACTAGGCTTATGGTATAATGTAGTAGCCCTAGTAGTAGTCTTGTCGTACTTCTAAAGAGCAAGCTGCCAAATGAGGAAGATGGAGGACTCTTTTGCAAGGGGTCCTCTGCCAGGGAAGATTAGCCTAGGGCACAGGTGTCGAAGTCGGTCCTCGAGGGCCGCAATCCAGTCGGGTTTTCAGAATTTCCCCAATGAATATGCATTGAAAGCAGTGCATGCACATAGATCTCATGCATATTCATTGGGGAAATCCTGAAAACCCGACTGGATTGCGGCCCTCGAGGACCGACTTCGACACCCCTGGCCTAGGGAGTGGATATACTTGTATTGTGGGACTAGCAGAGGGAGATCTTTGAGTAGGGGTGTGATTGGAGTGGGGCTGATTATTTTTTTGCATCAGCCTCTTTAAATAACTGCCCAGCAGTATCCGGTTTTGGATTGGCAGCCTGATGCACCCATGTTTTTAAAATTTATTTTATTGATTCTCCCCAGGAATAATGCACCTCAACTGTTTGAACACAATTGGTGTTACCATTACTGTGGGATTTACTAACTTGTACCGAGTTACCAAAAAATAGTGGCTATGGTAAATTAAGCCGTGCCTACGAAGGGATTTTTTTCCCCCCTCAATTTAGTAACTGCCTCTGCTTCAAGAAGTATGTGGGGGATCAGAGAGGAGGAGAGGCACCGACACCCCATCAAGACGGTACCCGAGGAAGGGGGCGGTCAACACCCCCGCATCCTCTTAGTACATCACTGGTATGGAAAGGAGGAGAGGCACTGCTAGTGACAATGGGAGGACAATTCAGCATGGCTATTTCAGTGAGGCTCTGATGAAACGTCCCACGGTGAAGCGGCCACAATGAATCATGAATCTCTAGCTTCTGTTCATAATTCCTTCATAATTTGGGCTGCTCCATATCAGAATATAGCTGTATATTTTTCAATAAGTATTTTATAATGGATCTTTTTCTTGCCTTCCTGCTAAGAAAAGAAGCAGTTATTTCATGAAGTCATGGCGACAAAGAGAATACACAATCCTCTTGACAGATACAAAAGACTGGCCATCAAAGCCAGTTGTAAACATTCAATTTGCTTTAAATTATAAATAATGCATAAGAAGCAAATCCTTCAGCGAGAAGAAAGAATTGAAAACAAGAGGTCAGAGCATGATACTCCAAGGGGTTAGACTCTGGAGTAATATCAAAAAACATTTCTGCACTGACAGAGTAGCAGATGCACAGAGCATCCTGCCAGTGAAGGTGATTGTAGTAAAGAGAAAACAGGTAAAAACATGGCTATTCTCAGCTGTTTTCAATGGAGTATAGCCTATTCCAGGAAGATATCAATGTGCAATTTAAGCAGTAGAAGAGGGGCCCTTTCACTAAAGTAGTGTCTGGCAAACTTTGACAAGCCGCAGCACACTAAGCATGGTGGCCGCTGCTTGAGGCATCCGGATGTGGGCGGACATCGACGCGATGATGTCACACGTATGTGTTACATCACATCAACCTCCATGCATGCATGAAGGCCCACCAGATGGGCCCTAAGCTGCCAGGGGAGGGGGGGGCTGGAAAGGAAGATGTGTGGAGAGAGGGAGAGGCGCTGGTGCTGGCTATCTACCTGCAAGATGTGCCTCTCGACATAAGAGGCTCGTTCTGTAGGTATTTAGCCAGCGCTGGTGTTTCTCCTCCCTGGCGTCTTGCGACACACCTGAAATCGCAGGCAGCATACTAGCGTGCCGCAATACACAGTTTGTGATACACTACACTAAAGCATGCTAAATGCCCAAATTTGCACATGGTCCTCCAAATTCAGTTGTGCCTAAGGTTGTGCATGCTCATTGGAGCACATAACCGATGTGCACACACAACTTAATTGATTAATTGGCCTAATTGTTGCCTAATTAATTGTTTCCTAATTAATTGGCCTAATTGATACTTCTGGCTCCTTTATTGCCACATTCTGTTTTTACTCATATTGCTCCTATTTCCCTTTTGTTTTTAACCTTAATTGAAATCTCTCCTTTTAAAATTGTATTTTTCCCCACTTTCCTGTTGTTTTCATGTAAGCAAAGTTGTGTTTTAAGTCCGTTGATTGTTCCCCATTTTAATTTTTATTGTCAAACGCATGGAGGGGCATAATCAAAAGGGATGTCTATGTCCATTTGCATCTAAGCCTCAAGTCATCCAAAGTAAAAAAACATCCAAAATTTTTTTTGTTTCGAAAATCATATAATTATACATCCTGCCGATCTGATCGTCCAAGCCGCTAAATCGTCCATCTTTATACCACATTTTCGTCCAACTTTTCGTCCAAGTCCAAAATGTCTAGAACAAACACTGTTGGACGTGGGAGGGGTCTGCAAAGTGATGGACTGCTCACCCTGACATGCCACCTAAATAGTGGCGTACCTTACAAGCACTGCTGTGAACTTCACAAAAAGGGTGCCATGTTTTCTCCTCTCTACAATTCCCTTATAGGTGACGGTGAGCCCCCCCAAACCACATCTAGAATCCTATAGACCCACTTATCTACCACCTGAATAGCCTTTATGGCTGCAGGAGCCACTTATATGCCAGTACAAAAGGATTTTGGGGGGTCTATAGGGGAGTGCACATGTTTAAGTATCAATGCAGTGATTACATGGGCTTATGGGCATGGGTCCTCCTCTCTATGGGTCCCTAACCCATCCCCAAGATGACTTAAGTTGCTTCTGTGCTGGACGACTAGGCTTTCCTATGCCAGGCGGCCAGGTGATGATGGTCTGGAGGCTGAATTTTAAAGATGTGATTAATATTTTATGGTGGTGGGGGAGTTCGGTGATCACTGGGGTAGTGTGGGGGTCTGTGTTATGTGTTTTCAGTGCATATGTGGTGATTTTAGGTGGATTTTTGTGACTTATACCATGTTTTACATGGTGTAAGTCACAACATCCAAGTTCCGTCGATCGTGGGCTGTATAACTTTTGATTATACATGCTGTACAACTAATTCTAAGCCGGCCCATGTCCCGCCCAACTCCCGCCCTTGACACTCCTCCCGAAACGCCCTGTTTAGCTTTGGTCATTCAGCTGCCAGTGGTATGTGCTGGTTGGCAGGGGGAGAACATGGGCAACTCTCCCGCTGCCGAGGGGAGGGGGGAAAGTTGGGTGTTGGTTGCTGGTTGGCAGCAGGAGACATTGGACATGTCTCCCGCTGTTGGTTTTATAAATATATTCTGTGCATGTGCCCATCACTAAAACTAGCGATGGGCACATGCTAATGTCGTGAGTCTTCGCTACTGTCTGCCAACCTCATTTGTATGAGCATTTTTTTGGAGAACGACTTGCTTTTTTAAAATCGCTACTATAACGGCTGTGATAGCAGCCCATCGGTTTTTTATGTGTTTTTTTGAAAATCTAGACCTGACCGTTTTCAAAAAGAGATACAGTCATTAATGTTCAAGGCATCAGAGAATCAGTAAGAGAATTAAAATCTCTTATAATAAAACCCTATGCGCGCATGTGCACTCTTACTGGCGTGTTCTGTGATCTGTTGGTCCGTGGCCAGCAAAAGTGCGTATGTGCGCTTTGACTCCTCCCCTCACTCACTAAGCGGCAGCATCCTCGCTCCGGGACCCGCTGACCCTCCTATCTCTCCCTCCCATGCAACCCTCCCAGCGAGTTGACCTTAACAACAAACCTCCCTCCAGCGTTGGCAGCCGCAGTATGCTAAACAGGCTGCTTCGTGGCTTTCTCCTGCAGGTGAGTCCCTCTGCCGTGTCACTGATGACCTCATCAGTCAGTGACGCGGCAAAGGGACTCACCGGCAGGAGAAAGCCGCAAAGCAGCCTGTTTAGTGTGCTGCGGCTGCCAACGCTGGATGGAGGTTTGTTGTTAAAGTCACTCGCTGGGAGAGTCGCATGGGAGGGAGAGATAGGAAAGTCAGTGGGGTTGGGCTGGGAGGGGAGAGAAGCGGTCTGCCTTGGGTGCTTCAAGGCATGGCTTCTTCGAGCAGCAGTAGCGTTTACAATTTGCTGCGTTGCCGGCTTCAGGCCTTCCTCTCTGGCGGGTCCTGCCTACTTCCTGTTTTCATGAAGACAGTACCCACCAGAGAGGAAGACCTGAAGCCGGCAACAGCAATGAATTGTGAATGCTGCTTCTCGTGCCCGATGAAGTTCAAGGAGGAAAGGGAACAGAGGGGGAGAGAATGGCTTGAAGGGAAGAAGAGATGGCAGGGCATGAAGGGAAGCAGGAAGGTATGCCAGACTAAGGGAAAAGGAAGGGGGAAAGGAAGGAGGAGATGCCATATGGAACAGAGAGATTGGGGGTGGACACTGACATGGGAAGGAGACACTGGGGGTACTGTGGACACAGGATAGAGGCACTGGGGGCACTAAGGACATAGGAAGGGGAACTAAGGACATAGGAAGGAGGCACTAAGGTCATAGGATGGGACACAATGGACATAGGAAGAGGGGCCATGGAGAGACAGGCAGGCATTGCACAACAGAGAAATACAGGCAGGCAGGGAGACAGAGACAGAAAGAAAGATAGACAGACAGGGGGCCAGGAAGAGACACAGCCAGAAATAATGACAGTCAGAAAGACAGCGTCCAAGGAGAGAGAGACAAAGAAAAAAAAACAGACAGACAGACATCGAGCTTAAACACTAGTATTTATATATAAAAATTAAAAACAAAACCTGTAAGATGCACAGGTCCTTAGATAGGCTTGCAGGTTATCCAATAGTGGCAGGGATAGGGTCTCTTTTGGAACCACTGTCCAAATTCTTATGCTGGGTTTTACTAAATGGTGGTAGAAGTTTCTACCTTTGCCAGGGAAGTAAGTGCTCCAAAGCTCATGGAATTCCTATGAGCATCAAAACATTTACCTCACTGGCCTGTGGTAGAAACATCTACTGTTGTTTAGTAAAAGGAGCCCTTAGATATTTATTTAAATCCATTAGTATTTAAGATCAAGTCACTCCCTCTCTCCCTGCCCTGCCTTGCCGGGCTCTGTGTCCAGCCCCCCTTCCCTCCCTATTCCCTCCCCTCCCCTGCCCTGCCCTGCCAGGCTCTGCACCCTGTTCCCTTTCTCTCCCTCCCTTACCTCATGCCTTGCAGGCTTTTCTCTAGGCATGATGTAAGCCCTGGTGGTCTAACAGTGAGCCAGGATAGGAGGGATCCCTCCTGCCTCTAAAACATCCCACCTCTCTTACACCTTCCCGACTTCTAGAAAGTCTGCCTTCAAAGCCCTGGTTATCCAATGGTAGACCGGAGCAGGAGGGATCTTCCTATGCTCCTGCCCCATGCAAACCGTTTTCTAAATTGGAAGAATGGAGTGCAATGATTTATAGTGCCTGTCTTCTAGGTGAATTATCGCAGATAATTTTGTAATATTCTGCAATTTAAATATATAAACATTGATTGTATTTAGATTTATTCAGCTCTTTTGTTAAATTTTCAAATATGGCATTCTGATGTAATCACAGAAACTTTACTTCAAAAGCCTTAAATAACAGTAAGACAGCACACCCAACATGCATAAAAAATATTTGTATGTCATTGTATATGGCATCCAAATAATACATTAGATTGATGGTACAGAAATTCTCTTCAGGGAAGTTGGGTAGCTGTTTCATTTTCAGCTCAGTAGGAACTGCATTTGTAAAAGACGTGACTGGAATAGGGGTTAACATAAGAACAGATCTTTCAGTTTCAATTTTTAGCTTAACCAGTTGAAACAAATCACTGTGCGTTAGTATGCATTTAACCTACTGAAGGCCAAATTTTGACTTGGATCTAGAAAATGGATTTTAAAGAAAGATATTCCAGTAAAGACTAGATAACTTTACTAGGTAATTTCTCAGCTCCTATAATAGCATTATATTGAAAAAAAAGATGGAAGTCAGTAATTTTTACCGTCTCCTTTTTCTTTTGTTTAATTGAAAATCCTTAAGACTGTTTTAAATAGATTTAAAGTACATATAAGTGTCTAAAATTAAACGCTGCATGTCTTCTTTCTTTTATATTATAGTCTTTTATGCTTTTGTCATTGATGTAGACTCAAATGTAAAGTTTAAAACTGCTTTCTATATATTTCAGTTGAGTGTACACAGGCATTATAAATATAGAGGTTGCATTGTATATAGATAAGCTAGGATGCTATGCACTCCAGGAACAAGGGTTTGAATTTTCTTTATAAATTCTACAGAAAGAGTCACACAGTTTTAAATAGGCTTATGTCAAACTGCCCTGAAATAACACACATACTTGCTAAAAATATACGAGTACATTCTTACACGTGTTAGAATATTTCATTCCGGTGCTTTCAGTAAACATTACAAATAAGCAGTATAGCCATGACTGGTACCAGAAATTAATCCATTGTGATACAATCAGGAAAATAAAAAACAAGGAGAAAAAAAAATCAATACTCATCGAGATACCCACATTAGAGATGGCGAAAGAAAAAGAATAGAGGATGAGAGCTGAATACATCATTCCCTTTAAAGCAGTGTCTCTCAAACTTATTTTTTTAGCTCTGGCATACTAAATGGAGCAAATGTTTTTTGTGGTATATTATAATTGAAATTATAAAATTGCAAAACCAAGAAAAAATTGCATTTGAGAGTTATTTATTTAAAGTTATTTAAGCTATGTATGGTAATTGCAACAATGGTGAAACTAAAGTAGATAGAATAGAATTGCTAATCAATGCGATGGATGTCCTTGTTTTTAAGTGCAAATTAACTCAAAACGTGGCTCAATAGTTTGCAAGCAAACACACATTCCATCATCCACCATCTGCAGTCATTCTCTTTCATTTCTATCAGAGCTGAAGATCCAAGTTCACAAAGACAAGAAGATCTAAACAATAACGATTGCTTTGTTGCTCAAGTTAGGATAACTACTGCATAAAAAATAAAAATAAAACTACTTGCCATTAGTTTTCAAGGGCCAGTCATATCAAAGAATGATGCTTGTCTGGGTGGTTGAATCCTTCCGCACACAGATGCTTATAACATTGCCAGACTGTTGTGTACATGACGCACGTGTCATCTATTCTAGTGATAATTTATGAAGGGATTTTTAAAACATAAAATAAAACTCTGGAATCTCTTGTTGCACATCTGAATGTCTTTGGGCACACCACTGTGCCATGGCACATAATTTGAGAGACACTGCTTTAAAGGAAAAGGTAAAAAAAAGTAAAAGAAGCAAATACTCAACCTTTTTCTAGAACAATGGGAGACAATAGGACTGCCGGTTTAATTTTAGCAGTCTAGAAAATTTGGCAAATGCAATGGATTAACAAAGATATAACTTTGAGTCTGATACTTCACAAAACATTTACAAAGAAATTGAAGAAACAATGTCACTCCAAGAGTAAGAACCTGTTGACATTTAGCTAAAAAAGCTTTCTATTTAGATTAGTTTGCTCTGGACAAACAAGGAAAGATCAGTCCATCCATCCAAGACATTCCAAGCAGTGTTTTCTACCAACATATCATAAAATGCATTTGGAACATCCCTTTTTGCCAAACTACTGAAGACCTTAGCTATACCAGAAGATGATCAGGTAGTAAACTGTATAAGCATTTTATAATATAAGCTAGGATCTAGACTTAAATAAGAACATAAGAATTGCCATACAGAGAACCAAAGGTCCATTAAGTCCTGCATCTTATTTCCAACAGTGGCCAACCCAGGTCTCAAGTACCTAGCTAGATCTCAAGCAGTAAAACAGATTTTATGCTGTTTATCCTAGGAATAAACAATAGATTTTCCATGATAACAGAAATATGGCTAAAAGATAATGATGGGATTACTCTGGGTATTCTACTCTACAAGACCTGGAATGCCTCATCTTTTCAACAGGTCACAATAAAAATCTGGTATTCATACTGACCTACCAAGCTCCCACCTTCCCTATGTCTACTCTGGACGAGCTACTAGCTATGATCAGTAACCTAACCATAACCCACAAACAGACAATCATCCTAGGAGACTTCAACTTTGCAGACTACTCACATACTATGGGTGCCCCATGAGACTTCATAAAGTCAGTATCAGGTCTACAACTTCTCCAATTAGTCAACTGTCCCTCACACTCTTCTGGAAACATGTTAGACCTAATCTTTATCTCAGACAAACCCCTATTTGACTTCAAATCAGCCACATCCACTAGCAACCCTGTTCCTTGGACCGACCACCACATAATCACTTTTGATTTACACATCAAGGCCAAACTAGCTACAGTCTGTGGAAAAACACAGTCTAAAGTTATATTTGACCCAAGTCTGTCCTTCTAGAAACCTTTTCCCTCAACATCCCTAAACTAATGACAGACAGACCCCACAAAGCTGTAGCCTGGCACATAGATATTGAATCACTCTATAAGAGTCTTGCAAAAGTAAAGGAAAATAATCCTAACCCACAATCATTTTCATCTCCCTGGTTCATAGAAGCCTTAATAATAAAGAAAAAGAAAGTCAGGAAAGCAGAAAAAAAAAAACGTGGTGTAAAACACAAAGCACAGAGGACAAATGCACCTTGAAGAAACTCCTCTCAGACTAAAAATCAGCGACACATGAGACAAAAAAGGCCTATTTCTCCAAACTACTACCAAAAATTCTAAACAGATCAAAGGCCATCTTCACACTGACCAAAAACATGTTCTCAGCCTCATCAGTCCCAACAAACAAACTTGAAAAGCAAAACCCTCTCCACAAAACCCTCTCCACTTTCTTCCATTAAAAAAATATATAACATACATGAAGTCTTATACTCAAAAGCCAAGTCCCTACCAATTAACAATGATGCTGCACAGCCTGACAATGTACAGGGCCCAAAAATTTTTGATCACTTCAAACCAGTAATCTATGATGATCTAAAAACCATAGTAGATTCTCTAAACCCCACAACCTCTATCCTAGACCCATGCCCCTCTTCCACTCTTCTATCTGTCAATGAAGTCTTCCTAGAATCCACTCTGCCCTTAATAAATGAGTCCTTACTATCAAATTGTGATTCCACGGAGTTGGAAATCCACGGTAGTCAGACCACTTCTAAAGAAACTTACCTGAGATCTAGACAAACCAAGTAACTTCAGACCAATCTCAAATCTCCCATTCATGTCCAAAATCCTGGGTAAAGTTGTACTTGTACAACTATGAGATTTCATAGCAAAAAATTACTCCCTCTCTACCTACCAATCAGGTTTTAGGAAATATCACAGCATAGAAATAGTCCTATTAGACATCATAGATGACTGCTAGAAATTTCTTGATAAAGGAGATGATGTATTACTGAATCTTCTAGACCTAAAAGCTATGTTTGACACCATAGACCATTACCTTCTCTTGCCAGGCTGAAGCACATTGGAATTCAGGAAGCCGTACTAAGGTGGTTCTCCTCCTTCCTAAGTGAAAGATCTCAGAGAGTACTTCTAGGCCAGACCACATCTAAACTAAAATCACTTAACTATGGAGTGCCATAGGATGCCTTACCATCTCCTCTACTTTTTAACATATATGTCAAACTAGTAATTGACATAGCAGAAAAACACCACATGTAAATCTATTCATTCGCCGACGATAGACAACTCTACCTCCCCCGGACCCAAATCGAACCAAGTAAATCAAGAAACTACAGTGCTGCTTATCTGAAATAAAGGATTGGATGACCATAAACAAACTACAGCTAAATGCATCGAAAACAGAGCTCCTCTGGGTTCACAAAGAAAACTGCATCTACCCTCATTCCTGACTCTCCTGGGGAAAAAATACCCCAAATGTCAAAGATAGCATCCACAGCCTAGGAGTACTACTGGACTCAAATCTATCTCTCACAGACCACATTTCCCAAATAGTGTCAACCTCCTTTTACTACCTCCGCCAGCTAAGGAGCATCCAAATATACTTCTGATAACCTGAATTTACCCAGATACTATACGCTTTCGTGCTGTCCATTATTGACTAATGTAAAGCACTACTAGTAGGCCTTTCTGCCAAAAACCTATCTTGCCTTCATTGTTTCCAAAATTCTGCAGTCCGCCTATTAAAAAACTTGAGCATCTGTAACCACATTACCCCAGCCATAGCATCCATTGGCTGCCTATCAAAAAGTACTGTATCTTCAAAGCCCTAGTCTTGGCATTCAAAACCTTCAAGAAATTGGTACCAGGCTATATGATTCTTTAGCTAACAATCTATAACCCAAGCCAACTGTTAAAATCCCAGAAAGAAAAACAATTGTCCCTACCTCCTGGATATGCCCTCAAAACAGAATCATCCCACAGGCATGCCTACTTACACTTCATGCCTAAACTATGGAACCTCATCCCCCCATTAGAGATCTGGATGACCTATGGAACTTTAGGAAGGCCATGAAAACTTTTCTCTTCACAAATCCAGCTCCATGAAAACACCAAGCCTAAATGATCTCAGATAAGCTCAACTAGCCATAGCGCTAAGTTCCTCACCAAAGCATGTATAGTTAATTAGTGTATCTCGGATATTTATATCTACTATATCATATATAGTTAATTAATATATCTCAGCTGTTTAATTCTACTTTAGCATATATAGTTACCTAGGGTATATCAGATTTTCTCTATTTACCATAACTTGGTCATTGTACCACTAGCTTTCCAAACACGTCTTATCCATTTTGTCTTGACTATGCTGTGTATGTACTCCTGCAACCTATTCTGGGCTCTTATGGGAGGATAGACTAAATAAATGAATGAATGAATAAATAAATAAATAAATAAATAAAATCTTAATAATGGCCTATGGACTTCTATTTTGCCTCTGGCCAAGTACCACTCATGTAGTATTATAAAAAGCCCAATCATAGTCTGGTGTTTTATTCCATTATGAAAACATTGCCTACACATTTTTCTTTCCATTTGATAGGTCATGAATAAGAGATATGTGTCAGTTCTGTGTTTTACAAAACTCCATATACTTTTATGCTTGGACATTCTAATACAATGGATGCCAATCATGTCCATATACTTTGAAAGGTCTGGATTGGGTTGACCCTAAATCTTAAAGAAGAGTTTCTTTGAGATCTAATACTATATATCTCTGATTTTGCTTTTAGCATAACATCTTATACTTTCCCTTTTCCCCTTCAGTCTTGTATTATGCTTTCAGCTTCAGTTTTAAAGTCTATGTGCTTGAGTCGAGTCTCTTTCATTTGAAAGGAAACTCTGCAATGAGAGGGCATAGGTTGAAGTTAAGAGATGATAGGCTCCGGAGTAATCTGAGGAAATACTTTTTATGGAAAGAGTGGTACATGAGTGGAACAGTCTTCCGGAAGAGGTGGTGGAAACAGAGACTGTGTCTGAATTCAAGAGGACCTGGGATAGACACGTGGGATCTCTCAGAGAAAGAAGAGATAATGATTACTGTGGATGGGCAGACTAGATGGACCATTTTGCCTTTATCTGCCGTTATGTTTCTAGAAAAATTGCAGCTTGAGTTTTAAAGTCTTGTGTTTTTCTGCTCTTCTAAAGTGAAGTTTTGTAAATTTCAAGTATGCTCTGCTCAGTGGAAAGGGGAGATTTGTGTTTAGAAAATCCTGTATCTTTTTTGTTCTGCTCAGCTTCATAGTGAATTATGATTAAGGATTTGGCTTGCTATGGACCATTTGAATAGTTGCTTTGAACCAGAGTCTAGCTAGGAGGGGCCATTTCCTAGGGTACTTGCATTTCCAGGGGAACACATATGCTTTTAGCACTTCACATCTCTAAGAGCTAAGTAATCCTGAATTGTATACAGTATACAGTACTGATTTTTATTTTAGCATAATGTCTTACACTTTCCCTTTTACCCTTTCATCTTCTACACTGCTTTTAGCTAATTAAAAACAACAACTCTTTACTGTTTTAGGAAGTTTGGTTCTTATCTGCTTGGTTCTCTGCTGCATTAAGGACTTATAGTCAGGATGTCCAACAGCAATTTACTGAATAGGAAGAAAAGTCCAAGCCTAAAAAGAAGGCCGTCCTAAGTTAGGCCTGTTTCAGCCACATCTAAGGTACAAAAAGATACTCTTATTAAGCAGAAGACCACTGGAAGGATTAAGGCAAGACACCTCCTTAATCTCCCAGTGGTTGCTGTCCCCTTCCTTCTCTTCCAAAAGTGAAACTGAAATGAGATAAACACGCCAACAGTTTCAGTTATAATAACCATTCTCAGCAAAGCGCAAAACAAGATTTAATTTAATTCTTATATACCGCTAATAACCGTGAGGTTTCTAAGCGGTTTACAAAAATGATGCATTAAAAGATACAATAAATAAAAATAAATAAGATAGGTACTTGGAAATTCCCTAACTGTCCCAAAGGCTCACAATCTAACTAAAGTACCTGAAGAAACAATTTATGAAAAGTAAAGATAAAATATAAAGACAGAGGTAGAGATAGAGATAGAAATGAATATTCCAACAAGATGGCGGCCAGTTAGGTCATCTTCTGTGCTGTCTCCCTTGTCCTGCTTTCATTTTTGTTTTATTTTGCCTTTGTTGATTTTTCTTTTAAATTTCTTTTTTGTTGGCTTTTTGTTCTGTCTCTGCTGTTTTCATTTGGGACTTCCAGTCTCGTTGGTGTTTGCTTCTTTTGAGCTCACCTACCAATTTCCAGTTTGACAGTTGCTCCGATCTGGCAGCTGAGGGAGCCGTTGCCTGATGCCTGAATGGTTCTATGGTGGCGGTTAAGAGTTGAAGAATTGGGTCCTGTTTCTTTTCATGGTGGATGGGAGAGTTCTGGCTTTTGGCTCCTTGTGTTCATGTCCAGCCACTAGCGGAGAGGAGTGTGGGAGCACTGCTTCGCCCCCTCCCGAACCAGCATAGGAACAGCTCCGTTGAATTCAAGTTGCAACATCGGCGTGCTGAGAGCTGATGAAGGCGGGAGCCAGCCCACGCCGCCACGGAGGGACTACATCGGACCGGCATGCAGGTCGGTCGAGCCAGCTCGACTTCCTCCCCGTTACCAGCAGGGAGAGGAGATTAAATCTTTTTCTCCCTGTTAGGTCGTGGGAGAGACGGAGCGGTGATCACACTCCTCTCCTGAGCGGGCTGGCGAAAAGATGTCAGCCCGCTGCTTGAAAGCAATCTTTTTTTTTTTTCCCTGCTGGGTCATGGGAGAGGCGGAGCGGTGCTCACACGCCACTCCTGAGCTAAAACTCTTCAATATTAATATGAAGATCTACATGCGGTGGAACTGTGACCAGGTGCCCTGCTGGGGAGGGGCTCCCGATACTGCTGCTGGTCTCGATGAGCCGTTAGCACCGCTTCTTTCAAAGTGTTCAAAGATGAGGAGTAGTCTAGTAATTAATGTAGTTGACATTAAACCAAGGGACCCAGGTTTGAATCCCATTTTAACTCTTATTTTTATTTTTCATTTTGAGTCCTCCTTAAACAGAAAAATTCCTACTGTGTCTAATATATATATATATATATATATATATATATATATATAATCTGCTTGCAAGCCTGAAGGATGTCGAAGTAGTATAATTCAGGTACAGTAGCTATTTTTCTATTCTTGGAGGGATCATAGTTACTAAATAAAAGACTTAAAGTGATATTTGAACCTGGGTCACTTGGTTTAAAGGCAATTGCACTAACCTCTAGCCACTAGGCTGCCTCTCTGTTCTTGTTCCTGTTTTTTTACTGCTGATAAATTGGATGTTCCAGTTTGTAAAAACGAAAACAAAAAAGACAATCCAACACAGTCTGCAGTGAAACAAAAACAGCACAAACCAAAACAAAAAAGAAACTACAGATGAACGTACAAGATGCAGGTTATGTTTATTAAAACAATTATTTATTGCGGTTAATGTAAGGTGCGTTAGTGGTTTTAGCGTGCACTTAGGGCGTACTGCAATGCCATGCGTGCAAGACGCTAACGCCTCCATAGAGCTTACGTAAGTATTTTTGTCTATCGCACAGTTCAGCGCATGCTAAAAACGTTAGCGCACCTTAGTAAAAGGAACCCTAGATTTTGAGCTAAGTGTTCCATATTATTTAAATGATTTGGAAGTCTGATATAATATACATTTATTTGGAAGTCTGAACTGCTTTTAAGTGTAAGATAAACGTTGAAAAACAAGTGGACCTTAGGACAAATTGTGGTGAGCTAAGAACTATTATAGCCCATGTGAAATATGCTATCTTCTAAGATCCTAAAACATCCTTATAATGAAATGAGAATTTAAACTATGGCTCTCTTTGACAAAGGTATGCTAAGCGTTTTAGCGCGGATTTAGCACACGCTAAATCAAGGCATGCACTAACCACTAACACGTCCATAGGATAACATGCACATGTTAACATTTAGCGTGTGTTTAGCACGCGCTAAAAAGCTTAGCGCACCTTTGTAAAAGAGGGGGTATGTGTTATAGCATACATTTGTAACATTTATATAGTATGTGCTGGGATTGTGATTAGGGTTACCTTATGGCGCCAGAAAAAGAAGGATGGATTGAGACATCTAGGTTTACTTCCATTGTCCTCCTTTTTCTGGACTAATAACCCTATGAAAAGTTAGGCCCTCTTTTACTAAGATGCACTAACCGATTAGCGCGCGCTAATCGATTTAGCGTGTGCTAAACGCTAACGCGTGCATGTTAGTCTATTGATGCATTAGTGTTTAGCGTGCGCTAATTCGATTAGCACATGCTAGTTGGTTAGCGCACCTTAGTAAAAGAGGGGGTTAGTCTTAAATGACTAGCGAAGATTATAAATAAGATTGAACACTTGTTTCAAACCAAATATTCTATTAATCAAAGACTAAAGGGAGGAAAAGACTTCAAGTGCTCCAGGCAACCAGGTTTTAGAACATTCTGACTTTGTCACCCTAATTCAGAGCCATTATTAGTCATAAAAACATCCCCTAAACTTTATTGTTCATATGTTATTGTATACATTTCTGGAGACCGCACCTTTAAAAAGATATAAAAAGGATGGAGTCAGTCCAGAGGAAGGCTAATAAAATGGTATGTGGTCTTCATCATAAGGTGTATGGGAACAGACTTAAAGATCTCAATCTGGAGGAAAGGTGGGAGAGGGGAGATATAATAGAGATGTTTAAATACCTAATTAATGTAAATGTGCATGAGTCGAGTCTTTCATTTGAAAAGAAACTCTGCAATGAGAGGGCATAGAATGAAGTTAAGAAGTGATAGGCTCTGGAGTAATCTAAGGAAATAATTTTTTACAAAAAGGGTGGTAGATGCATGGAACAGTCTCCCGGAAGAGGTGGCACAGACAGAGACTGTGTCTGAATTCAAATGGGCCTGTGATAGGCACATGGGATCTCTCAGAGAGAGAAAGAGATAATGGTTACTGTGGATGGGCAGACTAGATGGGCCATTTGACCTTTATCTGCCATCATGTTTCTATGTTGTTGTTGGTTTTTTTCTATGCTTATGATGATAATGATTATAATAATGTTTGTGAGTGACATTGCTGAAGGGTTAGAAGGAAAAGCTTTCCTTTTCACGGATGATACCAAGATTTGTAACAGAGTAGACACCGAAGAGATAGTGGAAAATATGAAAAAGGATCTGCAAAAGTTAGAGGAATGGTCTAATGTCTGGCAACTAAAATTCAATGTAAAAAAATGTAGAGTAATGCATTTTAAGATTAATAATTGGAAGGAACCATATATGCTGGAAGGTGAGAAGCTGATATGCACGGATAGGGAGAGGGACCTTGGGGTGATAGTGTCCAAAGATCTAAAAGTGAAAAAACAGTGTGACAAGGTAGTGGTTGCTGCCAGAAGGATGCTGGGCTGTATAAAGAGAGCTGTATCCAGTAGAAAGAAGAAGGTGTTGATGCCTCTGAACAGGTCGTTGGTGAGGCCCCACTTGGAGTATTGTGTTCAGTTTTGGAGACCGTATTTGGTGAAGGACGCAAGAAGACTTGAAGCGGTCCAGAGTAGGGTGACCATTTACACATGCAACTCAAGCTATACATATACGGTAAGTTGCCATTTGAGAACAGGCATTAAATATATACCAAAAGCCCAGACAGATTTCAAGAAGGTACATTATGGGGGTATTATTGGTGGGTCTTTAAAATAGCATGTGTTCCATAATTTGCAATGACAATACATGAATACCCTTGAATTTTCAAGGGCAGTATACACATTGGCTTCGAATCATGCATACTGTCAGCTAAGCTTTTGTTTAGACTTGGGCTTAGAACAGTTTCCTGGAGAAATTTTGTTTACCTGTCAAATTAAAATTATGTCAAAAAGAAAAAAAAAAGTCCTGCCATTCAGTTCCTTAATTGGCTTTCATTGGATACGTAGTTATATAAAATGCCCATTTGTAAGTTTTTATTTACACGTACGTAAAGGACCAATTTCTATCCATGGCACCAAAGAAATAAGTACTACGTATAAACAGAACTCCAAGTTGGACATCATTTATAGCATAGCACCTATCACTGTGATCTGTGCTTAACTTTTAGCTACAAGGATTTACACCAATTGAAATTTGATATAAATCCCTGCGCTTAAACTAGACACACACAAATTTTTCTAACACCCATTGCCTATTCCTCCATAGCCACACCTCATTTTCAGATTTGCACACTAGAATTTATTGCACGTCTTTTTAGAATAGCGCCTAGTCAGATGCATTTGTAAATTTTAAGTGTTACCAATTAGCATGATAATTGAATATTAGCACCCAATTATAGGAACTGATTGGTTCATTATTCGGTTACATTGCATGCATAAATTGGGTATGTGCCCAAATTTCTGCATACAATTTGGAGCGCCATATGTAGAATCCAGGGAACAAGGGGTAATTCTGTAACTAGGTCTCTTCAATTAGGTGCCCAGAGAGCATGCAGTATAAGTCTATTTTATAATGGAACACTGTAGCTGCATTTCTTCAGTCTATGATCGCCAACAGTTTCACACAGAGGGTGGTTCCTTCAGGATGGAAGCTAGCCAATATTCACACATGATTGAACAACCCTCAATTAGGAGATTCACCAGTTGTAAATTTGCATCCTATATCTAATCATTGTTTTGTTACAAACATTTCAGAAATGTTTGTGCTATATCAACTTGAAGATTTTTTTTTGACCAAGGCCAATACTTTGCACCCAAATTAGACAGATTTTAGGAAACAGAATTGTCCTGCTCTATTAGCTATAAGTCATTATATTTGCTGCAATGTTGACCAAAACAACATTGTTCCCATTTCATTTGATCTTTTCAAAGCCTGATGAGGTGGATCACACTCTGTTTCTCAACAGACATCATAAGATAGTCATTCAAGGTACAGTACTAGTAGGGTTTAGATTTTGTCAAACCATAATAATATTGTTCTCTGGCAAGACAATCATTCAGGCACATACTCTTCTCATTGTGGTGTACTTCCAGAGTCCATTTTGGCCCCTATTCTTTTTAATATATTCATGGCACCACTTTTAGGACTAATTCAGATCCTAAACCTGATTCCTTTGGTCTATGCAGATGATATCCAGATACTTGGCACTCTTAACCGTGAATGCCCACAAGCTATTCTCAACAGCAAATTTGATAATATTGCAAATTGGCTAAGGTGCCTTAAATTGCAATTAAACCCTGAGAAATCCAGAGCAATGATTGTCTTGCATAATGATCCCCCCAACACCTATTATTCCTCTTCACTTGGCAGTTGTACCATACCCTTTGGCTCTTAAGTCAGAATATTAAGTGTTATACTGGATCCATCATTGAACTTTTGATTACATATTTAACAAATCATCCAAAATTACTTTTTCAAGTTGCATATGATTTAGTCAGTGACAAATTTGTTTAACAAGAAAACCCTTAAAATTATTATCCATTCTTTTGTAACAAGCCAATTGGATTACTATAATTACTTTCTGAATGGCCTTAGAGGTTCTGACATCCACAGACTATAGATTGCCCAAAACATAGTTGTGAAACTTCGCACAGAGTAAAGGACATTTGACCATGTCACCCCTTTGTTGTGAGAAAAACATTGGTTATCTATGCAACACAGAATAACATAAAACAATTCTTTGGTTGATATATAAGGTATACTACTCTGAAGAACCACTATATCTACTTATCTCACCTACCTACCTACCTATCTTATCTACTTATATTGTACTCATCTTCTTGAACATTATATTACATTCACCAAAACTGTCTGTCAGTCCCTTTCTTTAGGCACATCTGTTTAGATGCAATACACACTCGTATCTGTAATGTCACCAGACCTACATTATGGAACACACTTTCCTCTAGTCCAAGACTAGAAAGCAGCTTGATGAAATTCAAGACTGACCTTAAAACATTTCTGTTTAGAGGCACATTGTAACATAATTTATATTTGCTTTACAGTTCCTTGCTTCACAGGTTTTCAGGTCACTGAGGAAGCTGGGAGCTGCTACATTTCTGCAACATGACACATATATTTTTTACTATTCTATATATAAAAAATATAAAGAAATTATATAATATTAAAAAAAATAAATAAATGACAATGTTATTTTAGTGCACATTGAACTCAGAAAATTTGCTATATGATATGCGGGACTCGCGAGGACTGACGGCAGTCATTCAGGGAGCGGCGCGGGGCCAGGCTGTAGCGCAAAAAGCTTGCTCCTGCCTTGTGCGCCACTGTCCGCAAGATATGATGAGGCAGCCATCCAGCGAGGGAGGGGCAGGAGCGCAGAAAGCTTGCTCCTGCCAATACACCGCTTGACCACCAGAATTTAAAAAGGGGAGGGGGGTAAAACATTGCTACCGGCTGGGATGGATCCCTCTTGTTCCAGTCTATCCTTAGACCACCCGAGGGGGGACAGCATACAGGACAGGGCGGTGGGACAGGGTACAGAACCTGGCAGGGAGGAGGAACAGGGTGCAGAGCCTATGGCTGGTAATCTTATTTATTTATTTAATTCAATTTCTATCCCATTCTCCTCAAGGAGCTCAAAATGGTTACAGGTTAAACATACATAATATACAGTTAACAGGCTACAAGATATTTCTATAAAACCTGTTTGTTTTATTTTATGTATGTTACTTTTGTAATACCGCTTAGGAATAAGCAGTTGATAAATTTTTTAAAATAAATAAAACTTGCCATACTAACAGTACAAGTCTTTCGATACAAGTTGATATCCTCATATAAATAAATATCCAGTATGAGCATGGAATTTACTAATAACTAAATACCCCCTCTTTTACAAAGCTGCGCTATCATTTTTAGCGCCAGTTGCGGCGGTAACAGCCCGGATGCTCCTAGGAATTCTATGAGCGTCGGAGTTGTTACTGCGGCAGCCAGCACTAAAAACGTTAGTTCGGCTTTGTAAAGGAGGGGGTACATTTTATTAAATTATGTTTTTGCCTCAGGATTCTAAGACTCATTGTAACATGTTTTTAATTTATTATAGAAAATACGCCTCAAAATCAACAGCTTTCACAGTGGTCATTCATATCACAATGGCACTCTTACATTTGTAATTGAACCAAAGCAGCATGAAACAACTATATCAGAAGTTAATTATTTTCAAGCAAGCTGCTATTTATATAAGCCTCTTTTCAGTGAAAGTCAGAATTGTACAGACACTTATGCACAGAAGTGAATAACCTGAGAATAAAACTATATTGTTTTATAGCACGAGGAAACAAACACCCCGGGTCACATATCTCTAGATTTTTATCCACAAAGTATGTTCAGCTCAGGAAATTTATAGACTAGTACCAAACAGCAAACTCATAAAAACAGACTCTATTACAAGTCAGTTTGAGTCTAACAACATATTCCTGAAGGCAGAAGTTTCCATTACTAATTTCTCTTCAGTACACATGTGAATTACAGATATAAGAACCCTTATTTAGAGGAAAACAGGAATTTTGTTTCTTTCTCTTATTTGCAACATACATATATTAAAACAGTAACGATTCTTTTAGTGGCATAATTGTAGTTAGACTGTGAACCTGCCAGGACAGATAGGGAGAAATACTTTAGAGTACCTGAATGTAAACTGCTTTGACTAGAAGCAGTATATAAGAAATAGAAATTTGGAAAATGTACCCCCACCCGCAGTTTTACCCAGCCAAATAAATTTGGTAAGAATACTATTCAATTTTTATAAAAGGACCCCTGGACATAGAAGGATCCAAGATGGCGTCGGGCTGGACGCGCTGAGAAGCCGCTCTGAGGATTTTTTTCTTCAACAATTTTCAAACAATTTGTAAGCGGTTCAATTACTTACCCGATGCCTAAACGGAGGGGCCGTAGCACCGCTGGTGCCTCGCGGCCCACGGCCACCCCCGCGGCTGGAGACATCGGGGAACTCATCAGGCGGATGCAGGGTATTTTTTCGGCGTCGGAGGGAGGCCCGCAGAGGAGTGGCGGCGTCAGTGAGGACGTCGAGATTCCTCCGGGATTGGAGACATCGTTGAGCCCCGACGTTAGGGCGCCGCCCCCGCAACCTCAGCTAAGCAGCTCTCCAAGGGGTAGGGAAACCCCGGAGGTCGGGGTTTTGTCTTCCCCTGAGGCAAGTAGTCCATCTCAGAGCCTGCTGACAGGAGCTCTTATGGATATGAGCTCCTTTGAAGAAGCTGAGGGGGAATCATCTGAGAGGCGAGTTAACCTTCAGGGACAGCGTAAAGGTATTCAACTGGACGGTGAGCACTATGACATTTCTTTACCTGTATTTTCTTTGGAAAAACCCTCAGAAGTAACTCTGGACTCACTATGGGATCTTATGGCCGGACTAGTGAAGACCATAAGTCCCAAACTTCAGTTAATTGAGGGGAAATTATCTCAACATTCTACTGAACTTAAAGATTTGAAAAAGGATATGACTGCCTCTAATTTCTTGGTTCAAAAGCTTGAACAGGACATTAAATCATCCAAACAATTACAGGAATCTTTAATGAAAGACAATATCAATCTTAGAAGAAAAATGGAGAACTTAGAAAATAACTCTAGATACAATAACTTAAGAATCATTAATTTTCCTAAGCTTCCACTGACACCTCCTAGAGAAATGTTTAAAAGATATTTTCTTGAAGTTTTGGGGGCCTCAGAAGATTCATTACCTCCTTTATCACGAGTCTATTATTTACCTAATAAGACTAAATTACCAAAAAAGCCGTCGGATCAAGGACTATTGGATGTATCAGAGTTATTGGAAAAATCAGACAAAGAGGTTGTAGAACCGAGCACTTTGATAATAACAGTAGCTCTCTCTATTGATAAAGTATGGTTGTTAAAACTGTTCTTTAAAAATAGACAGAAAGAATTTATGGGTTGTAAAGTCCAGGTATTTCCTGATTTATCACGAGAGACGCAAAGGCGTCGTCGTGAATTTCTTTTGTTGAAGCCAGGTGTTATATCTTTGGGTGCTACTTTTTATTTGCGACACCCTTGTAAATGTATAGTCCATCACCGATCAGTTAAATATGTTTTCTTTGAGCCTAATCAGTTGACTTCTTTTTTAGCGCTCTCCCGATCGGAGGTAGAAAAATCATAAGCTCTATGACTATAGGTTAATCCCAGCAATCAGCCTTCCAGCTAACTTTATGAAAGAGTGTACATTAAGTTCAATTCTTTAATTTTGGTTTTATTATATAAGAAATCTTGGATCCAATTTAGAGGACTTGAGCATTTTAGTTAATATATGATTTAATGTTATTGAAATATTTCTTGCTTTAATTAGAATTGCTAATTTGCTTTCTGTACAAGGTATTCTTGATTATATGATTTGAAAATCAATAAATATATTTGAACATAAAAGGACCCCTGAAAATAAATTGGCAATATACCCATTTGGTAGCAAACAATAGGCAGAATCATCATTTTGACAGTTTGGACTCTCCCCCACCAAGAAAGATGTATGGGGTTCCATTGCTCACACATTTCTGTGACCTTCAGCAATAAAGATTTTTCACTTACTTTCATCGTCTCTTCCAGTGTTTTATGAACCCAGATACCTAAATATTTTATACCCTCTTCCTTCCAGAGAAAAGGGAATGAATCAAATAGTCATTTTACACAATGTACGTTTAACGGTAGAACCTACAATTTATTCCAATTTATTTTATATCCTGAAAATTTTCCAAATCGGTCGATCAGATTTAGTAAATGCGGAATGGTGGATTCAGGATTCTTCAAATGAAGCAAAATATCATCTGCATAAGCAGAGACCTTATATTCCCGAACTGCATAAGAAATACCCTATATCTCTTTTGCCTGTTAAATAGCCAATAACAAGGGTTCCAAAACAATATAAAAAAGGAAAGAAGATAATGGACACCCTTGTCTAACTCCCCTGAAAAGTATCATTAATATATAATCTGGCAGAGGGGGAACTATACAAGGTTTGAATCATTTGAATAAAACCGGGTCCTATACCAAACCAATCCATTGCTTGATAAATGAAGGTCCATTCCACACGATCAAAGGCCTTCTCTGCATCCAACGAAACAGAAAAAGGCTGGATCTTCCATAGCTTTTGTTAAATTTAACATGTGAAAAGCCAGTCTGGTGTTGTTTGAAGAATGTCTTTGAGCAACGAATCCCGTTTGATGCATACCAATAATATAAGGGAGAGCCTTGGCCAAGCGTAAAGCCAATAACTTAGCCAGGAGTTTTCTATCAACATTAATCAAAGAAATAGGCCTGTAATTCGAAACCAATGTGGGATCTCTATTTGGCTTTGGTAAAACAATAGTTAAAGATTATGCCATAGTACCTGAAATGCAACCTTTAGTTAGTTGAGCCTTATATAAATCTAAAAGATGGGTAAGAGTGTAATTTGGAAAGATTTGTAAAATTCTACAGTAAACCCATCACCACCTGAAGCGGATCCAACTCTAAGGGACTTCAACACTGCTGCAAGTTCTTTCAGTGATATAGGCGCCTCAAGAGTTCCTTTTATATGCTCAGGAATTTTTGGTCCCTTGATTAACTTTAAAAACGCTAATTTGAATAAAGCTCAGAAGAATATAAAGCTTTGTAATAGTTCAAAAGTTGTTTTAAAATATTTCCAATTTGAGAATGAGTTTTACCCTTCTCATCTTTAATAGCCACAAGCATTACTTTCATTTTTTTAGGTTTGACATAATTAGCCAATAATCTTCCCACTTTATTCAAGTTTCCATAATACAATATAAATAGAAATATATAGAAATCTAAATAAAATCCTGTGGTTCACCTTTAGGACTTAAAACTTCATTCATTATCTCAATGATTCTTAACCTAGTCCATACAACATACCTAGACAATTGAGTTTGCAGAATTTTCACAATAAATATTCATGAGATAGATTTACATGCAAGCAAGGCAATGCATGCAAATCTGTCTCATCCTTGTGGATATCCTAAAAACCCAACTAGCTGTTTTAGTTAGTCCTGAGGACTGGGTTGAAAATCCTGTATTAGCTGTTATGATGAATATTTTTTAATGGGGTCCTTTTATTAAGGCGTGCTAACTGATTTAGCGCGCTAACCAATTTAGTGCGCAAAGGTATCCATTATGGGGTCCTTTTACTAAGGCGCGCAAACCGATTTAGCACATGCTATCTGATTTAGTGTGCGCTAAACAATTTAGCGTGCACTAAATGCTAAGGCGCCCATTTTATTTTATGGGCGCCTTAGCATTTAGCACATGCTAATCTTTAGCGCACACTAAATTGGTTAGGGTGGTGGGCCTTAGGCACCAGGGCCAATCAGGCACTTGTCCACTCCTCGGTGCATCCCACTATGCACCGGGAAGGGGCAGACCCACCATTCCGAGGATGGTGGGCCTGTTGGCCGGCTGGACAGGGGACCGTCCATCTGTCCAATGTTAAGGTTAGTGTTCGGGGGTCTGGGTGGTGATGGGTGTCCGGGGGGTGAGGGGGTTGTTCGGTGTGGGTCATGGGGGTTTGTGGGGGGGATGGGGGTCTGTCTACTGCAGGAAGGCATGGGCTCCCTCCTGCTAGTATTATCTGGGGTGAGGGTTCGGGGGATTTGCGGGAGGTGGGAGCCATTGCGGTTTGGGTGGGGGTATCGGCAGGAGGGCTTGCGATCCCTCCTGCCAGTTTGCAGCCATTCGGGGGGAATCACGATTGTGGCAGCTCAGCAGTCCCTACTCAGAACTTATACCTGTTTTGACTTGGTCTAAGTCAAAACGTATAAGTTCTGACTGGGTGATCTCTCTAGACTTTTGGTTATACTTGCAGTATGACAGTCTAGATCGGCCCACCTCCCGCCCTTTCCCCTTCTCTAAAAACACCTCTTTCGCTCTAGGCGTTCAGAGTAGAGAGTTGCGCGGGGACAGAAATCAAACCCGTCCCCGCCCATCCCAAGTAGAATCAAACCCGTCCACCCCGCTAGGACTCAAACCCGTCCCCACCCATCCGCGCTGGAATCAAATCCATCCCCGGCCATCCCTATAAAGTTCAGAAGTAGTTATTTCATTTAATTATGCTACTGAATTAAAGGCTCTGGTAGAGACCCATTTACAAATAAGCAAAGAAATTTTTTAAATTTGGAAATATTAGTTGGGAAGAATGCATACTTTATAAATGGGTTTCTACCAAAGCCTCTAGTGTAAATATAAAATATACTCACTGATGAGGACCCCCAAGCTATGTCAACAGCGGAGGACTTCCTCTGCAGGTGTCCAGGAGTCCCTTTTGCCAAGCTTGGCAGGCAGCAGTAGCGTCCCTGGATGAAAGATGCTGGCACCTCAGGGGCTCATGAATGCTGCCAGCGACTGCTGCGCTTTGTGGAAGGGAGTTCTGTCCGTCTCTGAATGAGTTCCTATGCTGGTGGTGCTTGGGGATCCCCACCAGCCACATCAAGGGTCAGCAAGTACTTCAACACTGTAGAAATAAAACCAGAAATGCATTTCCCTTTCTTTTGAACACAATATAAAGACATCTGCTATATACATTTCCTAAAGCTAACATATTTTAGACAATAAATTCCGTTTTTTTTTTACTTTTGTTGTCTGGAGACTTATTTTTCCATTAAGTTGGTCCCAGTTTTTTTTTCCCCTTTCCCATCTTCTGAAAATTATTCTGTTGCTGTCCTTTGGTTCCTCCTACAACGGTCCAGCCTTTATCCCTTTCTCATCTTTTGCCCCTGCCCACCAGCCCCATGTCCAACATTTCTCCTTCTATCACCCCTCTCCAGGAACATGCCACATCTCTCCCTTCATTCCCTTCACCACTATGTCCAGCATTCCTCTCTCTTGCATCCCTTTCAATCTATCCCACTATTCCCTTTCTACCACATTTCTCCCTCTCATATTTCTCTTCCCTATCATCTTCTCTTCCCTATCATCTGTACCTCACTCCCTCCCTATGACCAAAAATTCTCTTCCATTCCCCGTGTACAGGGCAGGATTAACTCTTCAGTGTGCCCTAGACACACAAATACACTGGGACCCCTAGCCCCACCCATCCATGGCCCTGCTTCTTTGCGGGGTTTGTTTGTTTTTTATAAATCTTTATTCATTTTCAAAATTACAATCACATTAACAATAAATACATCACTTAAAAACTATCATAAATACTATCACTTAAAAACATAAACTCTTATCCCTCCCCCTTCCCCATCCCTCCCTACCATATATTCCATTATCTTATATAATATGTAATATTAAAATAGTCCTCCTCCTTCGCAATTAAACTAATAAATTAAGGGAAACAATGCCAACTAATCTGTACAATATTTTGTAAATGGTTTCCACACATCCTGAAATTTCCTGAAATATCCCTGCTGCGTTGCAATAAATCTTTCCATTTTATAGATATGACATAAAGAGTTCCACCAAAAATTATAACTTAATCTTCACCAATCCTTCCAATTATATGTAATTTGTTGAATGGCAACACCAGTCATTATAAGTAATAATTTATTGTTGTTCGCAGAAATCTGACTTTTTGCTCTCATTTCCATACCAGTATCATATGATAATGCCACTGGGTTATGCTTCTTTGCGTTTTAATTTATTTGTTTACTTCTACTTGATTTTTTTTTTCTCTTTATTTTAGAGCATGAGATTCAGCCCCAAGCAGAGGGAGAATCTCATGCTGCAGGAGCTGAGAGAAGAAGAGTCTCTCAGCCCCAAGCAGTATGAGAAATTCTCCCTCTCGGTGTGGGGCCATTGTCTGAATTTGAAAGCCAGTGGATTTTACTTACATTTGTCAGCCTCTGCAAAAGTCATAGGCCCGGTAGTGCTGTCTCCCTCCAACTGCTGCCATGCACGGCGCACGTGCACCTACCAGCTGGCTCAGCCTGATCCATAATGGACTCCAAGTCAAGCGAAGCAAAGAGGAAGGGAGAGCAGCAAGCAAGCGTTTATGAAGGGGCTGAGGCTAGAGGTCATGCTTGCCAATTGCCAGTCACCACATGCTTCTTCACAGGGCAGCAGGCCCTGCATGCTGCTGATGTGAAGCTTTCCCTCCGACGTCAGCTCTGACGTCGGAGGGAAAGCTTCCGGGTCAGCTACGTGTAGCGTGCTAGGAGCGCTGCATGCTGAATAGAGGAGCCAGCTGGAGGGCAGGAAAAGGGGGTGTGTGCACCAACAAAGCTCTCTCCAACCCCATGGGATCCCTGTGACCTGAGGGGGCATCCCCACAGGATCCCCATGACCTAAAGGGAGAACCCATGGGATTCCTGTAATCCCCATTCCCATGCAGCTCTCTAGTTCAGAGATAGGGTAAAGGCCTAAGCTGGTTTTAGATACGTCTAAAACCAGCTTTGATTATCGATACATGGATGATCTGTCTTTTTGATTTAGGCCACATTTTGAATGGTTTTTTGTTGTTGTTTTTTTTTTTTATTATGAGCCCCATAGTGTTCTCAGTCCTAGCCACAATGTTAGGAACCTGTCTAGACAAAAGAGAACAGGCCTAAATTTAGAAGCATATGTTATAGGTGAATATTCAGATGAAAGGTTTCTGAGGTAATTTGAAAATAATTGTAACTAAAGTATCTAAACGTAGGAGATTAGCCTTCTGTGAGAATCAGCCTCATAGATCATCATTTGCCATCAACCTATAACAAACCAGTTCCCTTAATTAAATTACCTCTTATCTGAAAATGACTCACCTTTCACATTATTCCATCTGATCAAAAATCTGGTTACCCAATTTCAGTCTTTTATCTGGCTTACTCTATTTTCTTACCTTTTCTTTAGAAATCCTCCTGTATGCAGGATTAAAGCAGTGAATGTTATAAGAACTCTCTCTTACTCCAGCTTCTCAGACAGCACTGAACCTGCTTCTTTGATGTCATGAAAAGTAAAAGCATGCATAACTTTTATTGCCTTTCTGGTTTTCTGTTCCATTTGATGATATTTTAATGCCACTACTTAATAGCAGCAGAGGGGAAAAATTGATTAAATGAAAGTTGAACAGAAGATGGCATCATTTACTCTTCAAAAACTGTCCACATAAAGTTGTGTTCCATTTGTAAAACTGCCAAAGATGCAGAAGGATAATCGAGCTCATTAATTGACTCACTGACTAGATTGTTTCAGCATTACACATTCTGTCTAAAAATTCAAAGAATGTACATTTCTTGCTATTAGTTCTTGAAAGGAACCCTGCCACAGCTAAATGGTATATAGTAAATCTAGTTAAAATATTGTAAAATGGCTTTAATTTACTTCTTAGAGTTAATTACATAGCGGTGTTCCAATCTGAAATGGAACAAAGTGAAAACAATGTTGTTTTCACTGTCTCGGGAATCTGTAGCATTATCTATTGATTTTCCTGCAACTTCTACAAAGTACAGGAATGAAAGGGCAAATAATATCAAGTGACAATTACCAGTACTCTGATCATTCATCAGATACTTTTCACAAGTTTTTAAATGTTCTAGCTTATATTGAGATTTTTTTCTTTTAAATTTTCTGTAGCTGAATAGTAATTATCCATGATGCTACTCCACTGTCGTTTTCTTTTTCTTTTTTTTAATTCAACAGTTTATTTAGTTAGTATTATAGCCCGTCCTCTCCAGAAGCCCAAAATGGGTTACAAGGATACGTACACAGTAGTATTCAGGATCAATAACATACAAGCTACAGGATCAATAATGAGCTACAAAAATTTGAGATGGTTTTCAATAGCATGCATGCTATGGGGAAACTAAGAACACACATGCTATAGTGAATCTACATTCTACAGGATCAATAACGAGCTACAGTAACAGTGCACACATGTTACAGAAAATTGAGTTGATTTTTTTTAATGACACACATGCTATGGGGTGGGGGGGGGGGGGTTTGAGAACACCTGTGCTTTAGTTAAACTAAGAGAATACAAACTATATAGAGTCACGAGTCTCAGAATGGTATCTGCATGGCCATAATAGATATGAGCACAGTATTGGCTGACAGGTTCAGGTGCCCCGAGTTATGGTGCGCCAGTTCTTTGCTGGTTAAAGTTTGAGACTAGGAGCGCATTGGTTCATGAACAGTAGTTTCTTTATTGCCTTCCGTAAGTCAATTTCCCTGATAGCAGGAAGGAGTTGGTTCCATAGTTTAGGCGTGCTGTATGAGTACGATCGCTTCTGGGCTGCTTCTAGGTGAAGGCAGTTTGCTGGAGGTTTGGACTGTCTGAGTTCAAGTTGCGATCGGAGGGTCCTCTGAGGGTGGTAGATTGGGAATTTCCTTGTTAAATAGTTGGGGGTCATGCCATGGAAGCGTTTAAAAGCTTAGTTAACAATAGTTGTTTGAAGATGGAGAGTTGGTCAGTTGGAAGCCAATGGGCATTGGTTCAGTGTGGGAGAGATATGGTTGAATGGGCCAAGGTTCAGTAGAAGTCTCACTGCTGGTTCTGGACTCTCTGTAGTTAGTGTTGCTCCTTGGTTGTGTAAAGGCTATTGTAATATCCAGGTGGGACAGTACAAAGGCATATAACAGCTGGGTGAAGTCTGTTTCAGAGAAGTAACAGCGGATGGGTTTTAGTTGTAGGTAGTAGAAGGAGGCAGATACTACCTTGGAGCTATGGGTTGATAGAGTCAGGCCAACATCCAATGTGATGCCCAAGCTGGACACTTGGGCCCTCTTTTACTAAGGTGCGCTAATTGTTTTAGCGTGCATGTAGCGCTTGCTAAATCAACGTGTACGCTAACCGCTAATGCATCCATAGGATAACATGCACACATTAGCGTTTAGCGCGTGTGTAGATCAAGTTAATATTTAGCACATGCTAAAAAGCATAGCACACCTTAGTAAAAGAGGGTGTTGGTCTTTGGGTTCTAGAATGGTACTGTCCCAAGAGATGTAGAGGCAAGAGGCAAGACTTTCGACAAATCCATAATAGCTCAGTCTTGGATTCAATTGGAGTTTGTTGGCTATCATCCATGCTTTTTTCTCCACAAGGCAGGTCTGCAGAGTCTCAAGTTGAGTGACCTGTTCTTTGCCCAGTGGGATGTATAGTTGTATATCATCCACGAAGGAGAGGATGTGGATTTCATGCTTCTTTGCAATTTCAAGGGCAGGTCTGAAGTAGATGTTGAATAATAATGGGGATAATAGTGCACCTTGGGGTACTTTGTAGTTTGTGGTTCTCGGCTTTGAGAGCACAGAATTTACCATGACACGTATTTGTCTTTGGCCCAGGAAGGATGTGAACCAGGATACTACTGTATTCCTGATAACAATTTCAGAAAGATTGGATAGTAGGATTCCGTGATCGAGCGCATCGAAAGCTGTGCTTAGATCTAGTTGGATGAGGAGTACATCTTGGCCTTTGTCCATGTAACTTCAGCAGTCATCTATTATATCTAGGAGTACTGTTTTGGTGCTGTGATAGCTTCTGAAACCAGATTGGTGTGTGGAGAGGGTATTCTGGTTCCTGATGAATATGGTTATTTGGTAAAGCACTGTTTTTTCTAGGAGCTTCAATGAGAAGTGGAGGTTTGAAAATGGCCAATAATTGCTTAGTATGTCTGGGTCCAGAGAAGGCTTTTTCAGCAGGGGTTTGATCACTACAGCTTTCCAGGATGTTGGTACCTTTCCCTTGCACAATGAGACATTGATCAGGAGAAGGATTGATTTGATGATTGGGCTTTTCACTGAGTATAGGAGGGAATGGGGACTTGGGTCATGGGTTGAAGTTTTTTTAGAAAACGTGCTTCTGGATTGGTTGGTTAGTCAGCGATATGGAATTTCCTCCTTAGTATCCCAGGTCATGGCAGAAACCTCTACTGCAGTTTATTAAAGGGGAAGGTGGAAATATAGAAACATAGAAACATAGAAAGATGACGGCAGAAAAGGGCTATAGCCCATCAAGTCTGCCCACTCTACTGACCCACCCCATTAAGTCTGAGTACTAATGACTTAGTTCCTTAACTCGACCCTCGTAAGGATCCTACTAGGGCATCCCATTGATTCTTAAAGTCAATAACGCTGGTGGCCTTGATCACCTGCTCTGGAAGCTTGTTCCAGTGATCTACAACCCTTTCTGTGAAGAAATACTTCCTTATGTCACTATCGAATTTCCCTCCTCTGAGTTTGAATGGATGTCCCCTTGTGACCGAGGGTCCCCTGAGAAAGAAGATGTCTTCTTCCATCTCGACACGTCCCGTGATGTATTTAAATGTCTCAATCATGTCCCCCCTCTCCCTGCGCTCCTCTAGAGTGTAGCGCTGCAATTTGTTTAGTCTTTCTTCGTACGAGAGACCCTTGAGCCCCGAGATCATCCTAGTGGCCATCCGCTGAACCGACTCAACTCTAAGCACGTCTTTACGGTAATGTGGCCTCCAGAATTGCACACAGTATTCCAGATGAGGTCTCACCATGGTTCTGTACAGTGGCATTATGACTTCAGATTTGCGGCTAACGAAGCTTCTATTGATACATCCCATAAGTTGCCTTGCTTTGGATGAGGCCTTCTCTACTTGTTTGGCGGCCTTCATGTCTGCACTGATGATTATTCCCAAGTCTCTTTCTTCTGAAGTCCTAGCTAGTGTTTCTCCATTTAAGGTGTAAGGTTTGCATGGATTCTGCTACCGAGATGCATAACCTTACATTTCTTAGCGTTGAAGCCCAGCTGCCATGTCGAGGACCAGTTTCCAACGTAAGCAGATCCTGCGTCATACTATCCTGCAGATTGCTTTCACTTACTATATTACATAGTTTGGCGTCATCAGCGAATAGAGTTACTTTACCCTGAAGCCCTTGGGTCAAGTCTCTTATGAATATGTTAAAAAGGAGTGGACCCAGGACCGAGCCCTGTGGCACTCTGCTGGTCACCTCCGATGTCTCAGAGAGGGTGCCGTTGACCACCACCCTCTGACGTCTTCCACTCAGCCAATCCTTGACCCATGCAATTAGTGTCTCACCTAACCCCATTGATTTCATCTTGTTTAATAGTCTACGGTGTGGGACGCTGTCGAAAGCTTTACTGAAGTCTAAGTACACTATGTCCAGAGACTCTCCCGAGTCCAGCTTTCCTGTTACCCAATCAAAGAAGCTGATAAGATTGGATTGGCATGACCTACCCTTAGTGAATCCATGTTGACTAGGATCCCTTAGATTCCCCTCATCCAAAATCGTGTCTAATTTACATTTAAGTAGTGTTTCCATGAGTTTACACACTATTGATGTGAGACTCACTGGTCTGTAATTTGCAGCCTCCGCTCTGCAACCCTTTTTGTGCAGAGGAACGACATTAGCTGTTTTCCAGTCCAGGGGGACTCTCCCTGTACTTAGGGAGAGATTGAAGAGCATGGTTAATGGTTCCGCCAGGACATCGCACAGCTCCCTGAGTACTCGTGGGTGCAATTTGTCTGGTCCCATGGCTTTGCTTACCTTGAGTCTTGACAGTTCGCTGTAAACATCAGCTGGTGAGAACCCAAGATTCTGAAATGGGTCTTCCTTGCTTGGCTTTGCTTCCAGCTGTGGCCCGTGTCCAGGTGCCTCGCAGGTAAAGACTGAGCAGAAGTAATCATTCAGTAGTTTGGCTTTTTCGGAATCTGTTTCCACATAAATCCCATCTGCTGTTCTAAGATGTACTATCCCGTTTGTGTTCTTCTGCCTGTCACTAATATACCTGAAGAAGGATTTGTCCCCTTTCTTAATGTTCTTTGCTAGGGTTTCTTCCACTCGAAGTTTGGCCCCCCTGACTGCTGTTTTGACCTCTGCAGACCTTGTCTTGTATTCAATTTTAGCTTCTTTCTCCCCGGTGCGTTTGTATGAAAGAAATGCTCTTTTCTTGTCCTTGACTAGGTGTGAGATCTCATCAGTGAACCAACGGGGTTTCTTCTTTCTTTGTTGTTTATTTACCGATTTTATGTAGCGGATAGTTGCTTCGTGTAGTGTCTTTTTCAGTGTTGACCACATAGCTTCCACATCATCCGTTGTTTCTTGAGCCTGTAGCGTCTGATGGACGAAATCACCCATGCTTGCGAAGTCAGTGCCCCGGAAATTGAGTACCTTCGTTTTTGTTTGTGCTCTAGGGCAGCCCTTTCTAAGGTTGAACCATACCATGTTATGGTCGCTGGTTGCCAGCGTTTCTCCCACCAAGACTTCCGTGACGCTTTCCCCGTTCGTAAGTATCAGGTCCAGGATGGCCTGGGCCCTAGTGGGCTCTAGTACCATTTGTTTGAGCTGTACTCCCTTCATGGATGTTAGTATCCTCTTGCTACTACAAGTTGTTGCTGAGAATGTGTTCCAGTCTACATCAGGCATGTTGAAGTCCCCTAACAGGACAACGTCCCCCCGTAAGGTGATATTCTCAATGTCTTCAATTAATTCATTGTCTTTGTCCTCCGATTGTCTTGGAGGTCTGTATACCACACCGAGGTATAGGCATTTCTCTCCGCCTCTGGCCAGGTTTACCCAGATGGATTCCCCAGTGTACTTGACATCTGTGATCCTAGTTGTCTTGATGTTCTCTTTGATGTAAAGTGCTACCCCACCTCCCAACTTACCCTCTCTATCTTGGCGAAGCAGGTTATATCCTGGTATAGTTATATCCCACCCATGAGAGTCAGTGAACCATGTTTCGGATATTGCTACCACGTCTAGGTCTGCATTTACTATTTCTGTTTCTAGTTCTAGAAATTTATTCCCTAGGCTGTGTGCATTTACATACATAGCTCTCCACTCTTTGTGTCTAAACTCCTTTAGAGAGTTACCCATCTGAATTAGAGTGTCTCCTAGCGAATCTTTTGCAGCAAGGGTACTTACCTCTGACTTAGAAGTGGAGTTTTGGTTCACCTTATCAGGATTGTTACTTACTGCTCCGGTATATAAATGGTTACCCTCCCCCAACTTACCTAGTTTAAAGCCCTTCAAAGCAGGCGGGCTACTCGGTGTCCGAAGACGTTCTTACCTCTGTTGGTCAGGTGGAGTCCGTCTGATCCCTGGAGTCCCTGTAGTGCCTCCCCGTGATTCAGGAATCCGAAGTTCATTTCCCAGCACCATCGTTGTAGCCACTCATTTGTCTTCAGAATACGTTCGTCCCTGTCTCTTCCCTTGCCCCTAACAGGAAGAATTGAAGAGAATACTACCTGTGCTCCTGTCTGCTTCAGCCTCTCCCCCAGAGCTCCGAAGTCTCTAGCTATGCCCTCCAGAGTGTTCTTGGCAGTGTCATTCGTTCCGACGTGGATGAGCAGCATTGGGAAGTGGTCCTTGGGCCTGAGAAGCCTATCAAGACAGGCTGTCACATCTCGTATTCTGGCTCCAGGCAGACAGCAGACCTCCCTCGACTGCATATCTGGTCTGCATATTGGTCCCTCGGTGCCCCTCAACATGGAGTCCCCGATGACTATTACTCTGCGCTTCCTTTGGGGATGTCGATCAGATGTCCCCGGAACTGGAGTCGTGTGATGGGCGTCTTCCTGATTCTCGTCGGCCGTTCCTTCCTGTAAGATCTGGAATCTGTTCCTCAGGGTGAGTTGTGAGGTTGATGTGAAGCTACCCTGTGTACGAGAAAGAGAAGAAGATGAAGCTAAATAAGGGGGGGGTCTTCTGCGCTTGCCTGTGGAGGAGGTTACTAGCTGCCAGGAGTCGGTGTCTCCGGCCACCTCCTGCACCCCAATCATTGGTCTCAAAGCTGAAGGTTTGGGCGTCTCGAGGATGGACTCGTCGTGCACTGGAACGGTGATGTGGGACAGCTCCTGGACGACCTCATCGATGAATGTCTCATCCTCTCGGATGCTCCGCAATCGTTTCACCTCCTCCCTCAGGTTCCATAGTTCCTGCAAGATGTCACCGTCCAGCTGTTCCACCTCCTCTGTCTGCGTAGAGACTGTGGTATACTGCTGGGGGAAGGCCTCGGTCTGCACAGCGACCTCTGTCCACCGTCTCGGGTCCTCCTCTGTCTGAGCGCAGGCCGTGACCACCCCCTTCAACCCCTCGGTGACAGGAATGCTGTTCTTGATGGTAGTCTTAACGCTTCTTGTTCTCCCTGCCATATCCAAGTTGGATAAATAAAAAGAGAAATTAGAAAAGTCTGCCTAAGGTCAGTGTGAGAGTGACTGTGTCGGGCTGCCTTCTATATAGTTAGAGAGGTCTGCCTGTTTGTCGGAGTATTTTTGCCTACTTGTAAGTGAACCTGCTTGTGAGTGTGTGTTGCCTGCTTCTAAATGATCCTGTTTGTTAGTTTTTGGTTTTTTTTTATAGCCTGCTTGAGAATGAGCCTGCTTGTGAGTGTGTTTAGCCTGCTTGTGAGTGTGTTTGGCCTGCTTGTTAGTGGGTAAGAGGGGACCTCTTTCTGCCCTAAGGTGTCCTGTAGTCTGCCCTCTGGCTCTTCTTAAGGCTCTTCGCAAAGGCGATCTCGCTAAGGCGAGCGCCTTTGCCGCTCGCCTTCGCCGCGCGTCGAATGGCTGCGCGCCGTTGGCACGTCCCCTTTTATGGGGGGAGAGAGATCGAGATCGGGTGTGACGTCGGCAGTGGGCGGAGCTACCACCCGCCTCTTCTCTTCTCTCTGACCCGACTGCCTCTTTCAATCCCCTCCTCCGATGGCTTTCTCCGCCCCCTCTGCTCGCCTCTCCTGCCTTCTCCGCTCCCCTTATCTCCTCCTCCGGTTTTCCTCCGCTCCTGCTGCTATTCCACCCGCCCTCACAGCTTGTGTCAGTCTGCTGTACCTAACCTGAAAAAGAAATCAGCACAATCTCCTGCTTGCAGATCCTCCGATCTGCTCCACCACGTGCTTGCTCCCCTTTAGGCTGGCCCAAATTATCATACTCATTACAGATCAAGAAAAACAACACATGCATATGGTACATTTTTGTATCTATTCAGATTTCTGTAAGCATAACAAAAGAAAACTTTCAAGTTTTTTCACTACACATATTTGCTGCCTACTGTTATACCAAACCTTACGGTAAGAAATGTTCTAAGCTCATCAAGTGATGAAATGCTCACTGCTAATTTAAGTACTGTAAATAACTAACTTGAAGAGTTCTTCTGTCATTATAGGTTGTTTTTATTACTTGTGGTGGGGAAGGAGAAACCATTGCTTATTAAAAAGAAAAAAAAAAAAAAAACTCAGAAAGAAAAATGGTTCATAACATTAACTCAAATTCTTTCCAAAGGCATCCAGGACTGAACTGTGGTAGCAGTTGCGACTGGATTTGAGCCAAAATAGCACACTCTTATCAGGATCAAGAAAGAGTTGACACAATATTCATACTAATTCTAATTCCAATGAAAAATTGCCTTATGGTTGAAAACACGCAGACACAGAGATATCTGCATTAAGCTGAGAGCCAAGCTAATTAAGCTGAAAGCCAAGCCAATTAATAAAATTAAACACATTCCGATGCTAGTTTTTTTCAGAAGGACACCAGAATGTTCATTAGAACAAATAAAATATGCTGTAAAATGACCCCTTTTGCTTTCAGAGGCTTGTAAGGCGCATGCTTATGACATTAAAATCACTGTTCATGGCTGCCCTTAAAATCTCTTTAGCTGTAAATAACAATGACTAAGACAAGCTGCCATCCCTTGTAGGCTGATATATAATAACAAAGATGGGCTTCTATGAACTATGCTGTATTGATATTTGGAAACTATGGCATATTTTACTAAGCTGCATTAAGCATTAATGTGTACCATGGGATGCACTTAGGGGCAAATTCTATAAACAGCGTCCTGATTTTAGGCAGCCTACTGCTGTCTAATCACCCATGGGGGGAGTGGCCTAAGAGATCTAGCCAATCAGAATCTTAGGCCACTCCCAGTGCATCCTAAAATGCACTATGAGAGAAGCCTAAGATTCCGGTTGGCCCATGTGCTAAGGCCCCTCCCTGGTACATCCTATGATGTACCAAGATGGGGCAGGCTCATCATTCTAGTGAAGGCGGGCCAGCCGGCTAGAGGCAGGAAGGATGCCTCCAGCCTGCCATCTCAATATGATAGGGGGGAGGTTCTGGGTGGGCTTAGGAGTGTTCCGGATGGGGGTAGACTTGGGAACAGGGTCCAGGTAGGCTACTTTTTGGGATGGGAGTGTTCCGGCAGGAGGGATTGGGCATCCCTCCTGTCAATGATCTTTGAGGGGGTGGAGGGGTTCTGGCAGGAGGGATTGGGCTTCCCTCCTGCTGATGATCTTTGTGGGGTGGGGGGGAGGTTCTGGCAGTAGGGATTGGGCATCTCTCCTGCGGATGATGTTTGCAGGGGGGGTGGTTCCAGCAGGAGGGACTGGGCATTCCTCCTGCCGGTAGTCTTCGGGGGGAGGGGCAGATTGCCACGGCCGCTAAACCGAACATGGCAGGGAGATTCCCTTGCCCAGATCAGTTCAGTGGCAATGCGATTCTCTAACCAGTGCCTGTAACATGAGTGCCAATTAAAGAGTCCTGGTGGTTAGGCAGCTTAGGGTGATTCTTTATAGGCCGACCATGTGCTATTCTCAAAAGCTGCTTAGGCGGCTTCTGAGACCAGGTGCCATATACAGAATCCGGGCCTTAGGCATCTTCTGCTAACTTAGACCTTCTTTTACTAAACAGCAGAAGAGGTTTCTACCATAGCCTGGAGTGCTAAATGCTCCGACACTGCACTAACATTTATAGAATTCCTGTAAGCGGAGCATTTAGTGCTCCAGATCACAGTAGAAACCTCTACTGTGGCTTAGTAAAATGGGGGATGGGGTAAGGGGGTGTTAGAAAACGGCTCGTGCTAACTATATGTTATATAATTTTTCTAATATTTATTGAGGGTCATTTCAGGGGCAGAGTGGGCATTCCCATACTAAACAGCACACCTATGTTACTGCAAGCTAACTGATTAGTGCATTAATACCACAAGAGCTCTTACCACCTACAAAATGGATGGTGGTAAGTTCTAAGGGGTAATTTTTCAAAATAGCCATGTGATAATGGCAACATTGGCACATCTCCATGAATGCAAAACATAAATTAAAAAAACAAACAAAACATTTTCACAGCTTTAGTAAAAATGTCCTTAATGTGTGGGAAAGAACTGTATAAGGGTGTGTTAAGGTCTATTTGTATCACAGCTTAATAAAAGGATCCCTATATTTTCAGATAATACAATGCATTTTTTGTCATATAATACATATTGGATAAATATTATGAAGGATGTGTCACTAAGGGCTCCTTTTACAAAGCTTCGGTAGCGGCTGCTGCTGCAATAATTACTCCAACACCCATAGGGTGTCCAAGCATTTGCCATGCAGCAGCCATTATTGTGACTTTGCAAAAGGAGGGGGTGGGGGAGGAGGTAAATTCTGAACATCTCTCAAAACAATCCAAGACTCCTTACCAAACTGATCAGTTGTAGATCTCTTAATATGCAATAAAACCATTTAAGATGTAAACATCATCTACCTATTTCACCCAAAGGGCTCCTTTTACAAAGCTGCGTTAGGGCCTTAACGCGTGCAATAGTAGATTTTTGGCTACTGCGCGCTATAGCGCGCGGTAATTTTGTGCGTGAGCTAAAAACCCTAGCGCACCTTCATAAAAAGAGCCCAAAGTGTTCTTAAATAAAGCCACCAAATTCACTGATATGAAAAGCTACAAAAAAGCCCTAGGAAATGCAACTTTGAATAAGGCTTCCTCATAGGAAGAAAAACACATTCTTTGTCTAGCCTTCCCCAAACCAAGCACAAGGGCACATCTCTGCATACTCTGATCCTGAAAAATATATGCTAAACCCCTTTCCAATAGAAGCATCTGTGAATGACTACTTCTACTATTAATTATCTCTATAGTGCTACCAGGTATACACAGCACTGTACAAAGTCGTGAAGGAGACATTCCCTCCTGGAGGGCCGCGATCCAGTCGGATTTTCAGGATTTCCCCAATGAATATGCATGAGATCTATGTGCATGCACTTCTTTCAATGCATATTCATTGGGGAAATTCTGAAAACCCGACTGGATTGCGGCCCTCAAGGAGGGACTTTGAGATCCCTGATCTATACAGACAAGACAGATAAACAGGATGCCATGGGGCATGGTTAATCTGCAAAATTAGGAGTGTGTGGTGCAGGTGTTAGAGCTACAGCCTCAGGGTTCAAATCCCTCTCTACTCCTTGTGACCCTGGGTAAGTCACTTAATCCCTCCCCCTCCATTGCCCCAGGTACACTAGATAGAGTTTGAGCCCACCGGAACAGATAGGGAAATATGATAAAGTACCTGAATGTAAACCGTTCCAGGAATCCCCACGAATCTCGAAAAAACCACGAATACGGTTTTTCATGGGGAGCCTTAAGAGGTCAGCAGGAGAGCAGCCGAAGCGCAGTGAGTGCAGGAAATCACTCACGGTTCGCTCCGACCGCCTCTTCCTGCACTAAGTCGGGCAGCTCCTGACACGCAGCTCCTGATTGGATAAGGCCCGACTTAGTGCAGGAAGAATCAGTCGGAGCGAACTGCAAGTGATTTCCTGCACTCGAAGCGCTCCGGCTGCTCTCTCCTGCCTCTCCCGCTGCCCTCTCATCAGCGGTTCACGGTCAGAAAATACCACGAATGACCGGGACTGCGAACCACCAGTGGAACACTGTATAAATAATAAATAAAATTATCTGTTGAAACTCTCTGCACCCTCTCCTTCCCACTCCTCCCCCCACCATGTGCACGTCTTCAATTCACCCCTATTGTACCTCTAGCTCTTTACCGGTGCAAGCAGTATCTCCAACCAACTCCTTGTGCCGGCCTCAGCGCTCCCCTCTGACATCACTTCCGGGTCCTATGACTAGGATGTGACATCATAAGGGGACCTGGTGCCGGCACAGGCAGCAAGTTAGAGATGCTGCTCGTGCCAGGGAAGCTAAACAGGTACAGGGGAAGGGAAGAGGAGTCCGCGCGACAGGGGGGAACGGAGAATGGGATGGGGTGCCACCGCATGAAGCACTTCCAACCCCCTGCTATGCCACTGGATCCCCATTTAGAGAATTTGAGGGGTATGTGATTAAGCAATAGTCTTACTTGTCCATCTATTATTACTTCCCTAGCTGGTGTCTTGTTTCAACTGGTAACATCGTTCAAGTATCTAGGAGTGGTCCTGGACTGAAATCTCATCTGTTGTAAAATGATTTTGGTAGATTGATTTTGGTATAGGACAGGGGTAGGCAAATCCGGTCCTCGAGAGCCGGAGCCAGGTCAGGTTTTCAGGATATCCACAATGAAAATGTATGAGATGGATCTGCATGCACTGCCTTTTTGAGATGCAAATCTATCTCATGCATATTTATTGTGGATATCCTGAAAACCTGACCTGGCTCTGGTTCTCAAGGACTGGAATTGCCTACCCCTGGTATAGGAGAAGTGACTGGTGCAATGGTTGTCAGACTGGAATTTTATTTTGTTGTTTTGCAACAATTTTGTGCACTTTGTAGTCGGTTAGATAAATCAAGTCAAATCACAATTCTTTGTGTTCTTTTAATATTTAGGCTTCATTATTGCAATGTTGTTTTATCTCAGACTTTAATTAAATGATTACAAATAGTTCAAAAGAAAGCAATTAGAATGCTTTGTCATGCTTATAAGTTTAGTCATGTTTCCCCTTTGCTTTTTCAGTACTATTGGCTCCCCATATAATATAATTTCCAATATAAAATTTTAATTTTAGTTCTCAACATGCTTCATGCTGGAGTCCCATTTTATCCATCTTATTTTCTTTGTCTTTGCAGACCTTTTTGTTGTTTGCATTCTTTGAACTATTCTTTTCACTTTCACCATTACCTTGAGCTCAGATTTTGTTTTTCAAATGATAGCATATTCCTTGTTTTAAATCCATCAAAATATATCTTTAGGCCCTCTTTTACTAAGGTCCTCTTTTACTAAGACATGCTAACCGATTAGCACACGCTAATCGAATTAGCACATGCTAAACGCTAACGCGTCCAAAGACTAACATGCATGCGTTAGTGTTTAGTGCGTGCTAAATCGATTTGCGTGCACTAATTGGTTAGCACACCTTTGTAAAAGAGGGCCTTATTAGTAAAAAAATATACACAATAATGCGTGCATGTTAATCTGTGTATGTGTTAGTGTTTAGCCCGCGCTAATTCAATTAACTTCATGGTTGCTAGCATCTAATTATTTACATTCTCTACAGCAGTTTAAAAAGAAATTAAAAACATATTTGTTTGTAAAAGGTTTCTTAATAGTGTAATGAGGCAGTAGGAATCTAAGATTATTTGTGCAGCACTCTTTATTATCTCCGTATGTAATGAGTTTTTTATTTTTAAAAATTTTTGGGGATTGTTTTATTATTGTGTATATTTTATCTTGTGAGCCGCTTATTTGTAAGTAGGCTATAAATTAATAAAACAATTTAAATAAAGATTGTTAAGGGCCTGTTATTAGTGGATTTTATTCATGGTTTATGCATGGATCTTGGATGCATGCACAAATTTTGGCACACAAATACAGGTGTCATATATAAATTTATTTTGCTTGAATGTATTGGCTTTAAAGTTAGCACTATCAATGTGGGTTACAAATAAGGTGGACAATTTTATGTTTGTGTTTATGTTTATTATATTTCATGAATTGTGCAATTTTGGATTAGAAAAGTGTCAGAAATTGGCAAAAATAAATAAAATCTATAAAAGCTTCAGAAAAGAACTCCATTATAAACAGGAAAGAAAACTGGGCTCTTTAGTAACTAGGTGGCCCTTTTAACAAAGTGCTGTAAAAAGTTGCTTTACCCCCTCTTTTAGAAAGGTGCGCTATGCTTTTTAGCGCATGCTAAATATTAGCGTGCGCTAAACATGCGCTAAATGCTAATGCGTGTATGTTATCCTATGGATACGTAAGCGGTTAACACACGTGTTGATTTAGTGGCTGCTAAACGTGCACTAAAACGCTTAGCACACCTTTGTAAAAGAGGGCCTTAATGTTCCTTTGCATGCTAAGACTATTTATACTGTAGGGTTAGATGGTCAATTTTTCAATTTTTAGTATTAATGGCCATGTGCTAAATTTCCCATTAGCGTATAGCCATTAGCATGTGAGTCCCTACCACATGATAATGGCTTGTGAAACCGAAAGTTACATCAAGAACGGTCTCATCGGCTGAAGGAAGGCCTCGGAGCAGGCCTCTGAAGATTTTTCAGTGTGACTGACTTGTTTGGATAAGGTGGGCTTGAGGGGAGCTGGGGAGTAGATGCTGAGCCGTGGGGAGAGGGGGTGTTGCCGCGCTGACCGTAGTGCAGGTTTTTTTTCCATGGGAACAAGGTCGTTTACCACTCTTGCGTGTTGGTAGAAAGCCTTATTCTGTTTCAGCCAAATTTTTTTTTCCGTTCTCATGGACTAACCATGGCTTGCCACAGTTTACCACAGGGAACCCTTCCCTGTGTCATTCTCTGCTCAGACTCTCACCAAGCACTGTCTGCATAATTAACACTCCATTGCTACTAAAGACAAACTAGTTTTTTGTGGGGTTTTTTTTTGTCTTACTGAATAGCTAGAGAGCTCTGAAATCTTTCTACTTTAAACAAGAATCAAAATTTAAAAATATATTTATCTTTCCTTCTTTTTGTTCCCTTTGTTGATAATGTAGATCACGCACTCACCTCACCTGTGCCTATTGGTGCCTGATTGTTTTCTATTTTCTTTTCTTTTCTTTGATATCCACTCGGGGGTGGGATGGGCTTGGGGGGATTTGGAGGGACTGTATTGGGAGAAAAAACAAAATTTTTGCTACTGAGCAATTGGTCTTATTTAGTATTTGGTGTTTGATTTGCACTTACTTTTGTTTATCTTGTTTGTATGGCTTGCTGCTGTTTACTTTTTCTCTTTGTTGTTGGTGAATGCTTATTTTGTACTGTGTTCACCTTTTGCTCAATAAAAAGATTTAAAAAAAAAATTAAAGATATATTTAAACATGAATGTGTTTTGGTTTAGTAAGATCTTCATACATCCCATTTATCAGGGAAAATAGAAGATACAAAATGAACAGGCAAAAAACACTGTCTAACTATACCCACATAAATACTTGTTTACCACCATCAAGTAACCATTAAAACTACAGCTTAACTAACAGACAAGTGCTTGGAAACTTGAACTTAGTAAATACCAGATCAGCCAACAACAAAAAAATGTCCTATGATCCATTATATCATTAGTGAACACCAGTTAGACATCTTGGGCCAGATTCTATAAATGGCACCTAGGTTAGGTGCCACTACACATCGTAATTGTGGATGCCTAGCAATGCCTAACTAAATTACAAATGCATCTCAAATTAATTTAACAAGTTTGACTGGCATGGTAATTTACCATGCCATTAATCTTTAATTAAAAACAAAACAATCAATTAAAAGTTGTGCGAGGAATTTTGTGTGACACCTAGTGAAGCCTAAGTTGAGACATTCTCTGACACCTAATGATGCCTACCTGAAAAGAAGACATGGTTAGAGGTACAGAATAAGCATGGTTGACTTAGGTATTGTTAGGTGGTCAAGATAGGTGCCAGTATATTAGGCCAGGCAAATGCTCTTAAAGACCTCAAAGATTTTTAAAAAACAACCAAATACTTCTTGAGTAAGTCTGAAACTTGATCAGTAAATTGTTAATTGAGAATCGACAATGATACCCAAATATTTGAACTTCTTAATCAAAGAGATTTCTAAATTGTTAAGGGATAACTCTAAATCTGGTACTGGAGCATATCCAGTAAACCAGCATGAATGACTTTTCTTGAGGTTAACTACAAGTCTGTGTTCATTCAACCATGAAACAATTACTGAGAAGCCATACTGAAATTTATCGAGAGATAAATTAATAATCAATCCCTAATAATACTAAGAATTGCAATACCTATTTGAAGTCATACCCAGAAATACAGTATATGAACAAAGTTTGTTCAACATTCTCAACTTAAAATAAGTTTTTTGTTTTACTTGACACAAACGAGGATGAAATGTCAGCTAGGAATTCAATATCACACCCAGGCTCTTTACCTGCATGGATAATGGTATTGGGGTATCAATAATGGTAATTACAGAACAACCATCAAGGTCACATTTCCTAGACACCAACATTATGTTTGTTTTTTTAGAAATTCAACATCAGTTTATTCACAGACATCCAACCCCATGTAGCTTTCATTGAATCATTAATTTGATCCACAGTTTCTGTAAAAGATGGCTGAACTGGAATAAAATGAAACATTCAACTCTTGCAACATCTTACATAGAGGAAGCAGATATAAATTGAATAGGACTGCAGAAATGTCAGATCCCTGTGGTACTCCTGTTCTCAAAGGATGCTGCTCAGAGAGACATCCATCAACACATACTTCTTGCATTCTACTTCTAAGAAAAGAGCTGAACCATGACAGCACAGTTCCCACAAGGCCACAGTTACTCAATCTTTTCAGTAATATATCTGTAATATATTTGTCAGACAGACAATCAGTTTTGTTCAACAACAACACATCATTACCTTGGGCACTGAACTGTGGGGTGCCACAGGGATCTATACTCCTATCTTATTTAATATCTAACTTAAACTTCTGGCTGAACTACTTCAGTTGATGGGCACAAATTTCTATATCTATGCTGATAAGAATATCCTTACTGGGTCATACTAATGGTCCATCCAGCTCAGTAGTCCATCCTCATGGTGGTCAATCCAGGTCACCAGTATCTGGCAAAAACCCAAATAATAGCAACATTCCATGCTACTGATCAAGTGGCTTCCCCCATGTCTGTCTCAATAACCTGTTGGGTAGGAGATGGTTGTATGGGGGCTATCATCTTGCCTGGGGTTGCTTTACAGACAAATATGGTGCATGGAGAGTATTGCATTACTTTTTGTATACCTTGTAGTCCTCTGATCTTTTTTTATTGTTACAGTAGTTTTTGCTTTTTGATTGACACCCTTCTTGAAATGTTTATGTAGCCATAGTGTGACCTCAGTATATTGTGCTGGTTTCATGTATACATTCTCTTTATCACTGTCAATAAAATGTTACTAAACCCCCTCCCCCCCAAAAAAAAACAACAGACTATGGACTTTTCCACCAGGAAATTGTCCAAACCTTTCTTAAAACCTGTTATGTTAACTGCTCTTACCACAACCTCTGGCAGAAAATATTTCTTCACACAATGTGTAATTAATCTCTGGAATATTTTGCTGAAGAATGTGGGGTTTAAAAAAAAGGCTTGGATAATTTCCTAAAAGAGAAGTCCATAGACCATTATTGAGATGGCTTGGGGAAATCATAAGAACATTAGAACATAAGGAATGCCTTCACCGGATCAGACCAAGGTCCATCTAGTCCAGCGATCCGCACACGCGGCGGCCCATTTAGGTACTCCTTTTTGGAGACCCTAAATTGCCGTATCCCTCAATATGATTTGCAAGAACATAAGAACATAAGAACATAAGAAGTTGCCTCCGCTGAGGCAGACCAGAGGTCCATCTCGCCCAGCGGTCCGCTCCCGCGGCGGCCCATCAGGCCCATTGCCTAAGCAATGGTCCCAGACTATCCCTATAACCTACCGCTACTCTTATCTGTACCCCTCAATTCCTTTATCCTCTAGGAACCTATCCAAACCTTCTTTGAAGCCTTGTAACGTGCTCCGGCCTATCACAGCCTCCGGAAGCGCGTTCCATGTGTCCACCACCCTCTGGGTGAAAAAGAACTTTCTGGCATTTGTTTTAAACCTGTCTCCTTTTAGTTTTTCCGAGTGCCCCCTTGTACTTGTGGTTCCCCGTAATCTGAAAAATCTGTCCCTGTCTACTTTTTCTATACCCTTCAGGATCTTGAAGGTTTCTATCATGTCTCCTCTAAGTCTCCGCTTTTCCAGGGAGAACAGCCCCAGCTTTTTCAGTCTGTCAGTATATGAGAGGTTTTCCATACCTCTTATCAGTTTAGTTGCTCTTCTCTGGACTCTCTCAAGTACCGCCATGTCCTTTTTGAGGTACGGCGACCAATATTGGACACAGTACTCCAGATGCGGTCGCACCATTGCACGATACAGTGGCAGGATGACCTCCTTTGTCCTGGTCGTGATACCCTTCTTAATGATACCCAACATTTTGTTTGCTTTTCTTGAGGCTGTGGCGCACTGTGCCGACGCCTTCAAAGACGTGTCCACCATCACTCCCAGGTCTCTTTCAAGGTTACTTACCCCTAGCAATGATCCTCCCATTTTGTAGCTGAACATCGGGTTCTTTTTCCCTACATGCATGACCTTGCATTTCCCTACATTAAAGTTCATTTGCCATTTTTTGGCCCATTCTTCTAGCGTCGTTAGGTCCCTTTGCAGATCTTCGCAGTCTTCCATGGTATCAACCCTGCGGTAGAGTTTGGTGTCATCCGCAAATTTAATAACTTCGCAATTTGTTCCTGCCTCCAGGTCATTAATAAATATATTGAACAGGAGCGGTCCCAGCACCGACCCCTGCGGAACTCCGCTCGTGACCCCATGCCAGTCCGAGTAATGGCCCTTCACTCCAACCCTCTGTTTCCTGTCCGCCAGCCAGTTTTTGATCCATCGGTGGACCTCCCCTTGCACCCCGTGTCTCCACAGCTTTTTAAGCAGTCTTTCGTGCGGTACCTTGTCAAAGGCTTTTTGAAAGTCAAGGTAAATGATGTCAATGGATACCCCTTTATCCACCTGTCTGTTTACCCCCTCAAAGAAGTACAATAAGTTTGTGAGGCATGACCTACCCTTGCAGAAGCCGTGCTGGCTCGACTTTAGCTGTCCATTGTTTTCTATGTGTTTACAGATACTGTCCTTAATCAGTGCTTCCATCATTTTTCCCGGGACCGAGGTCAAGCTCACCGGCCTGTAGTTCCCCGGGTCCCCCCTTGAACCCTTCTTGAAGATGGGTGTGACATTCGCAATTTTCCAATCCTCCGGGATCTCTCCAGTTTTTAAGGATAGGTTACATATTTGGCGAAGTGGCTCTGCTATTACATTCCTTAGTTCCTTGAGTACCCTTGGGTGAATGCCGTCTGGACCTGGTGATTTGTCGCTCTTTAGTCTGTCTATCTGCCTGAGGACATCCTCTTGGCTTACCTCTAGTTGGACCAGCTTTTCATCCCGATCCCCATTTACGATGTCCTCCGGTTCTGGAATATTGGATGTGTCCTCCCTCGTGAAGACTGACGTGAAGAACTTATTTAACCTGTCTGCTATCTCTTTTTCCTCTTTTACCACTCCTTTTTTGTCTCCATCATCCAATGGCCCCACTTCTTCCCTTGCCGGTTGCTTCCCCTTCACATATCTGAAGAACGATTTGAAGTTTGTTGTTTCCCCCGCCAGTCTCTCCTCATATTCCCTTTTAGCTTTTTTAACCACACGGTGACACTCCCTTTGGTGTTCTTTGTGTTCCTTTTGGTTGTCCATTGTTTGGTCCTTTTTCCATTTTTTGAACGATGCTTTCTTGTCACTTATCGCCTTTTTTACTGCAGTTGTTATCCACGCTGGGGTTTTTTTTTCGGTTTTTTTTGCACCCCTTCCTGAATCTGGGGATGTACAGGTTCTGTGCCTCTTGCATGGTGCCCTTGAGAAGGGACCAGGCTTTTTCTACAGACTCCATCTTCCTTTCGCTACCGTTGAGTTTCTTTCCCACCAATTTCCTCATGCCATCATAATTCCCTTTTTTGAAGTTGAGTGCTGTCGCTGTGGATCTTTTCACCTTTGATGGTCCAATTTCCAGCTTGCACTGGATCATGTTGTGATCGCTGTTTCCTAGGGGTTCTAGCACCGCCACCTCCTTTGCAGGTCCCCCTAGCCCATTGAGGATTAGGTCGAGAGTTGCATCCCCCCGTGTTGGTTCCGTGACCAGCTGTTCCATGAAACAGTCCCTCGTGGTTTCCAGGAATTTGGTCTCCCTTGTGCAGTTTGAGTGTCCAATACTCCAGTCTATCCCAGGGTAGTTGAAGTCTCCCATCACCATCACGCTTCCGCTTTTGCATATCTGCCTCAGCTCAGCCTCCAGGTCCTGGTCGAGTGCTTCCGGTTGTCCAGGTGGGCGATAGTACAGTCCCAATTTTATGTCTGCTCCAGCTCCTCCAGGTAGCTTAATCCATAGTGATTCCAAGTCGTCCGCCCTTACTGTTGTTTCTATCCTGGTTGAAGGTATGGAGTCCTTTATATAAAGCGCTATTCCTCCACCCTTCTTGTGTGTCCTGTCCCTCCTGTAGAGTTTGTACCCTGGTATGGCCACATCCCATTTGTTGTCGTCAGTCCACCACGTTTCTGTGACTCCTATTATGTCCAGGTCCTTTGTACTGGCTATGACTTCTAGTTCTCCCATTTTGGCTCTTAGGCTCCTAGCATTAGTGTATAGGCAATTTAAGTCCTGGTTTTTTGCCTTTTCCGCTGGTTTTCCTCGTGGTTTGGCGCCCCTGCCAACCTCCTCATGGGTTGCCAGCCCCGGAGCTTTGTTGTGTTCATCCCCATCCTGCGGTGCGTCTATGCTGTCCTCAGCCTGCTCCCCCATGTTTGGATGACCCTCTGGCTCCTGTTGCTCTCTCTTAATTCTGCTTGCTAGTTTCGTTTGTGCATTGGCTCCCTGCATTGCGTCCTTGTGTCCTTTTCCCAAAAGTTCCCTCTCAGTCCCGAGCCCTCTTTTACAAATTTCTGGTTCAGTATCCTTGTTTGATACTTTGGTCCGATGTGTCGAGGTCAGGTCGACTGTCGGCTTTCCCCTTCTCTTCAGTTTAAAGCCAAGTCAATGCTGCTCTGGACGTTGCGTGCCAGCAACCTCGTCCCAGCCGTGCTCAGGTGCAGTCCGTCCCTCCTGTAGAGCTTGTTCTTCCCCCAAAAAGTTGTCCAGTTCCGTACAAAGTGGAAACCCTCCTCTTCGCACCATCTCCTCAGCCAACCGTTTACTGCTTGCAGCTCGGTCTGTCTCTTAGCATCTGCCCTCGGTACTGGCAGGATCTCCGAGAAGGCTATCCTCCTTGTCCTCAGCTTCAGTTTCCTCCCCAGGATCCTGAACTGCTCAGTTAGTGTAGTCCTGTTGTAGTTCCTCCTGCTGATGTCGTTGGTTCCAACGTGGATTATCACCGCTGTCTCCTCTGTTTCAGCTCCGTCCAGGATTCTCTCTATTCTGTCAATGACGTCCTTCGTTCTCGCTCCCGGGAGACATGTCACTAGTCGGTCCTCTCTCCCTCCTGCTATATGACTGTCCACTTCTCTCAGGATTGAGTCTCCCACTACAATTGCAGACTTCCCCTTCCTTGGTTGTCTCTCTGGTCTCAGGTCCGTGTCGCAATCCGTTAGAATTTCCTCTGGGTTCGGTTGGGTCACTATCTCCTCTGCCTGTCCAGCTCCTCCGCAAGGTCCTACTCTCATGGCGTCTGGTGGATTCTGTCCAATTGTTGGTTCCATTCCGATGTGCTGTTTGTCCTGAGCCACCACCCTCCTGCAGGCCTCCTCGATGAATTTCTCGAGCTCTCTTACTTGCTCCGTGACGTGACTCTCTCCGGTGGTATCCTCCGTTGTCCAGCATGGTTCCTCTAAGGTGCACAGTCCTTCCAGCTCCTGGACCCTGGCCTGCAGTCTCCCGACCTCCTTCCTCAGGCTATCCAGTTCCTGACATCGACAGCATATGTACGCCTGCCTCCCGGAGGGGAGGTAGTCATACATATGACACTCGATGCAGTACACTGGGTAGCTCCGCTGGGTTCCTGCAGCCTCCATTTCTTTTTCCCTGCTCCTTTGGTTCCTCGGTGTGTATGAGTGGTGTCCGGCGTGCAGCTAGCTGAAAGGGTAGAGCGAGAAGAGAGTAATGAGAGAGAAAAAAAATATTTTGCTGCTGCTGCTGTCTGGGCTCCTTCTCAAGGCTCCTTCGCAAAGGCGCTCTCGCTAAGGCGAGCGCCTTTGCCGCTCGCCTTCGCCGTGCGCCGAACGGCTGGGCGCCGTTGGCTCCCTTCTTCTTATAGGGGGAGCCCTGGCCCGATGTAACCTCTGACGCGGGTGGGGGTGGGCGGAGCTAACTCTCGCCGCGACCCCGGTCTAACAGCCTGCTCTGGCTGTTTCCTCCTGCCTTCCCCTCTGCCTCTCCGCTCCTGAAAGAGAAGAAACAAATACAAAAAAACGCTGCCGAGGTTTACCTCGTGCCCTGGCTCCCTTCTTCTTATAGGGGGAGCCCTGGCCCGATGTAACCTCTGACGCGGGTGGGGGTGGGCGGAGCTAACTCTCGCCGCGACCCCGGTCTAACAGCCTGCTCTGGCTGTTTCCTCCTGCCTTCCCCTCTGCCTCTCCGCTCCTGAAAGAGAAGAAACAAATACAAAAAAACGCTGCCGAGGTTTACCTCGTGCCCTGGCTCCCTTCTTCTTATAGGGGGAGCCCTGGCCCGATGTAACCTCTGACGCGCTTGAAACCCAGAACAGTAGTCTCCGCCACAACATTCACCGGCAGAGAATTCCAAGCACCCACAACTCGCTGTGTGAAACAAAACTTTCTGACATTTATCCTGAACCTGCTGCCACTCAGTTTCAGGCTGTGACCTCTTGTCCATGTCACATCTGAAAATGTTAGTAATTCTGCTTCTTGGTCTATTTTATCAAATCCTTTTAATATTTTAAAAGTCTCTATCAAATCCCCTCTCAGTCTTCTCTTCTCGAGTGTAAACAGTCCCAGTTTCCTGAGACGTTCTTTGTAGCTCAAAATTTCCATTCCTTTGACAAGTTTCGTGGCTCGCCTCTGCACCCTCTCCATCAGAGTTATGTCCTTCTTGAGGTAAGGAGACCAGTGTTGGACATAGTATTCTAAGTGTGGTCTAAACATTGCTCTATAAAGTGGCATTATGACATCTTCCGATCTACTCGTGATCCCCTTCTTAATCATGCCCAACATCCTGTTTGCTTTCTTCACTGCCGCCGCACATTGTGCCGATGGCTTTAGGGTTCTGTCAATCAGTACCCCCAAATCCCTTTCCTGATCGCATTTTGCTAATGTCACCCCCAACATTCTATACTCGTGTTTTTTGTTCTTCTTTCCTAGATGCATCACTTTGCATTTATGCTAAAATTCATCTGCCACTTAGTCGCCCACGCTTCCAACTGTCTCAGATCCTTCTGGAGATCCTCGCAGTCCCTTTGAGAGCCAACCGCCCGACATAGTTTTGTATTATCGGCGAACTTTATTATATTGCATGTTGTTCCCTCTTCCAGGTCGTTTATAAAAATATTGAACAAGATAGGCCCAAGAACCGAGCCCTGGGGCACGCCGCTAGTCACTTTCACCTAGTCTGAGAACACTGCACAACAATTTTTTGGTTAAGTCTTGATTCCTGAAAAGTTTTTGGTGATTATGACAGGTACCAACTTGGTATGCTCAAATATGGTTTTGGTTTTACTGCATCACGTAAGAACTATGAGAAATAGACATTTTTATGTTTACTGACAATAAAATATATAGTCAAGTTTACGTTTCGCACAAGCGACTAAATGAAACAGAATTAAAAGTGTTTTGCTCCCGAGTTTCTTTTATATTCAGTGTCTGGTGCATCACGTTGTAGCATCCAACAATAGTCGGCAAGCATTGACGGATTCCAATTGCCCTGGTATCGTTTCTCCATCGTAGCTATGTCTTGATGAAACCTTTCACCGTGCTCGTCACTCACAGCACCGAGATTTGCGGGGAAGAAGTCCAAGTGTGAATGGAGGAAATGAATCTTGAGTGACATATTGCACTTCATTCTCTTGTATGCTTTGAGAAGTTTGTCTACCAGCTGAATGTAGTTTGGGGCTCTGTAATTGCCCAGAAAATTGTCAACAACGTCTTTCAAGGCTTTCCAGCCAATTTTTTCCGGCCCAACTAACAGATCTTCAAATCGCTTGTCACTCATAACATGTCTGATCTGGGGGCCAACAAAAATACCCTCTTTGATCTTGGCATCAGTTATTCTTGGGAACATCTGTCTTAAATAACGAAAACCTTCCCCTTCCTTGTTCATTGCTTTCACAAAATTCTTCATGAGTCCCAGTTTAATGTGAAGAGGAGGCAAAAATATCTTTGTCGGGTCAACAAGCGATTCATGTGCTACATTTTTCTGTCCTGGAACTAACTTTTTACGGAGTGGCCAGTTCTTTCTAGAATAGTGCGACTCTCTGTCTCGGCTGTCCCATTCGCAGATGAAACAGCAGTACTTTGTATAGCCAAGCTGCAGTCCTAGTAACAGAGCAACGACTTTGAGGTCTCCACAGATATTCCAGTTATACCTGGTATACTGGACATACTTTAGTAACATTTCCATATTCTCATATGTTTCTTTCATATGTGCTGCATAGCCAACAGGTACTGAAGGATAAACGTTGCCATTGTGCAACAGAACAGCTTTCAGGCTTAACATTGACGAATCAATGAAAAGACGCCACTCTTCCGGGTTGTGATCACAACCAAAGACCGAGAACAATCCTTCAATGTCACAACAGAAACAGAGACTGTCGACTTGTGCAAAAAATTTGGTTATATCATGATGCCGGTCTCGAAACACAGAAATTTTCGTACCTGGTGATAGCAAACACCATTCCTGCAGTCTCGAACCTAGCAGCTCAGCTTTTGCTTTTGACAGACCCAAATCTCTGACCAAATCGTTCAATTCGGACTGTGTTATCAGATGTGGATCGCCTGATGAGGATGGTTCAAAATCCGGGTCAATGTCACTGTTAGAACCCTGCACTGCAGTTTCTTCATCTGGTTCGTCTAAGGTCCAATCCTCTGGTGGTTTCGGAACTGGAAGACTGTCATCATGTGGCATGGGTCTCATTGCTGAAGGCAGATTAGGATATTCAATTGACTTCTTGTTTTTGGCAGAGAAACCAGACACATTAGTCAAACAGAAATAACAGTCCGTCACATGGTCTTTCTGTTCTCGCCATATCATCGGAACAGCAAATGGCATCGTCTTTCGAGTACCTCTGAGCCAGGCTCTCAGACTAACAGCACATGTCGCACAGCAAATGTGAGGCGCCCATTGCTTGTCTTGATCACCTATTTTGCAGCCAAAATACAGATGATAGGCTTTCTTTACAAGGGCAGTCATCGAACGTCTCTGAGGCGTAAGTGTATATTCCCCACAGATATAGCAGAATGTGTCGCGGCTGTTACGACACCGACGAGACATATTGCCCGACACCAAAACGTCTATAGCATCAAGCTTACTTACTGTTATATTGCTACAGCTACTATACTACTATACTTTACTATACTGATACTATATACACACACGGACTATCTATATTAACCAAATGAGCAGGATCGGTGTATGGAAGCCACCATTATAGCATGGTGAGACAGCGCAAGCTCGTTCAGACCTGCCCAGACATGCCCAGGATGTCATCTTCCATAAAACAGCTTCCAACCTGGCTAGATTTTATGCATGGACATACCCAGGCGGCACAAACCGTTGTTGATAAGACACTTATGGGAGAAAAAATTGTTTGCATCCAAATATAAGAAAAAATCACGACAAAATTGAAGATTTCTCTGAAATGGTATGTGATGGGTAATTTTTGATGTAATATTCATGATCAGCACCCAAAATTCTATAAGAAACACCCAGCAGTGTTCAGGAAGCAAAAACTTTGTTGTGCAGTGGAATTTCTCATTTATGCTAACCCTCTGCATTCTGTTCTCTAGCCATTTACCGATCCACCTGTGCACTTTGCCTCCTATTCCATGTCTTAGTAGTTTCTTCATAAGCCTTGCATGTGGGACCTTGTCAAACGCTTTCTGGAAGTCCAAGTAAACTATGTCCACTGGATCTCCACTATCCATATGTTTGTTCACTTTCTCAAAGAATTGTAGTAAATTTGTCAAACAAGACTTCCCTTTCCTGAATCCGTGTTGACTAGCCCTTATTAGGTTGTGATCCTCCAAGTGTTGTACAATGCTGTCTTTAATTAGTGTTTCAACTATCTTCCCAGGAACCGATGTGAGGCTCACAGGTCGGTAGTTTCCTGGATCACCTCTTGATCCTTTTTTGAAAATTGGGATGACATTTGCTGTTCTCCAGTCTTCTGGTATTTGCCCTGTTCGAATTGACATGTTAGCTACGGATTGTAATAGTTCGCCAATTTCCACCTTAAGTTCCGTCCGGTCCAGGGGATTTGTCACTTTTTAGTTTGTCAATCTGAAAGTATATCATGTCCAACGTCACATTTACTGTTGCGAGGCTTTCCTCTTTGCCCCCGGTTAATATCTTCCCTGTGTCTGGCACTGTTGAAATGTCCTCATTTGTGAAGGCAGAGGCAAAGAATGAATTTAACCTATCGGCAACCTGTTTGTCCTCTTTAATTGACCCTTTACTTCCTTGGTCGTCGAGAGGGCCCACTCCCTCTCTTGCTGGTTTCTTTCCTTTTATATATCTAAAAAAGGGCTTGAAGTTTTTGGCTTCTTGTGCTATCTTTTCTTAATAGACTTTTTTGGCGTCTCTTACCACTTTATGACACTTTTCCTGGTCGAATTTGTGACAGTTCCAGGCCTCCACTGCTTATTCCTAGGATAAGCAGCATAAAATCTGTTTTAGTACTTGGGATCTAGCTAGGTACTTGGGACCTGGGTTGGCCACTGTTGGAAACAGGATGCTGGGCTTGATGGACCTTCGATCATTAGTTTTAAGAGTATTTCCCTGTAACTTCATTGAGTGTCCCCTAGTTTTTGTACTTTTTGACAGAGTAAAAAAATTGATCCACTTGTACCAATTGATGTACAACTACTCATACCAATTGAACCAGATCTACCCACAATTTTGAGTTAACTGACTGCCTATCTAACCACAATTCAGGAATGGGTACAAACTTTGCCTAACCCAAGCAAAACAGATTCTTTGAGTTTCTAATACAAGTGGACTATGCCTGACTTCAAAATATCTTTTGGGAAGTATGAGCTCCTATTAAAATCCCAAAGTCAGGAATCTTGGGATACTGTAAGGCTCATCACTTACTCTGATTCTGCAAATTCAAACTGCCTTTAAAATTTATCTCTGTGATCTTTGGCAGCTATGAAATCTTTATCCATATATTGAAAATACAAGTCTGACCACAGTGGTCCATGCCACGATAACATCATGATTAGACTACCGTAATGCCCTGTACACTGGTCTAACCAAAATTAGTTTGCATCAGCTCAAACTAATTCAGAATACTGCATCATGACTGATTGAAGGCTACAAATGGCATGACCACAATACAACCTTCCTACAAAAACTTCACTTGTTAACAGGACCTTACAGGGCTAAATTTAAAATTTTATGTTTGATTTTCAACATCCTCAAACAAAATGGGACAGATTACTTAAAGAATTAGCTAGCTCTTTACCCACCTTTGAGACCTTTGAAGTCCTCAAAGATCATCACTATCTGTATCCTCTTCAAGAGAAATTATAGAATGTGATACCTGCCAACGAGCCTTCTCAGGAGTAGTTTCCACACTCTGGAATTTTCTCTCAGAAGGGTTGCATCTAACGCAAGACTACCTCTACTTCAAGAAGCAGGTGAAAGCTTGGCTCTTCTTTCAAGCCTTCAATACAAAGGGTGACTGACTTCATACTCATTCTGTACCTGGACTAGTTTCTTGCATTCTCACTATAATTTAGATCAGTTCCTTATAACTGTATAAACAATTTGCTTTAAGTTTAGTCACCCATCTCTTTATCCCAATGGACTCTGAACCACTTATCTTGTCCCCATCTAATATTTGCACTTAGTCCCTCAGCTATATGATAAGCTATATTATAAAAAAAATCATTAGCACCAAATCTATGTTATTTGAATGATCTAAAGCAGGAATCTCAAAGTCCCTCCTTGAGGGTTGCAATCCAGTCGGGTTTTCAGGATTTCCCCAATGAATATGCATTGAAAGCAGTGCATGCACATAGATTTCATGTATATTCATCAGGAAAATCCTGAAAACCCGACTGGATTGTGGCCCTCAAGGAGGGACTTTGAGACCCCTGATCTAAAGTGTGCTTATTAGGTGTTTCATAAGTATTATGCTGACATTGTATTGTATCTCTGCTGTTTGAATTCCAGTGCTGTTAATAAGTATATTTTTGAAACTGTTTCTTGGTTGTCCTAATTTTAAGTTTCAATTTGCTGATTTTGAGTTTACCTCATTCATTGTATTTATGTTTGTATTTGGCAAATGTGCTTCAATGTAGAGAAATGCAAAGTCTTGCACATAGGGAAAGGAAACCCGATGTACAACTACTAGATGGGGGGGATGGTATTGGGGAAAAGCAACCTAGAAAGGGACTTGGGGGTTTTAGTGGACCAATCAATGATGCCGGGACCACAATGCGCAGCGGCCTTAAAGAAGGCAAACAGAATGTTGGGCATTATCAAAAAAAGAATCACAAGGGCCCACTTCCACCCATGATGGTGCCACACACAAGCAGACCCATGTCATCATCCTTCTCCTCCATTTCAATTACCATCCACCACTGACATGGAATTTGCTCCTCACTATATATTTTTTCCACCACAGTCAAAGCTGCAACCAACCACTCTTACTACCATGACTCCCACAGACTACACATAAACCTCCCCATTACACCCAAACCAACCACAGGCAGGCCAGGCAAGAAAACTACCACCAATGCCCAGCCCAACAAATCTCCCTCAGACTCACCCATCCTTCACAAAAATGTACTAAGTCCATCAGAATCACATCACTGAACATCCACCTCCCAACCCCCAAGTGACTAATCCTCACCTGCTCACATCACTACCGGATCTCTCCTTCAACCAGCTCCTGTTACCATCCTCACCCTTTCTCTGATCACCACTCCCCTCAACCCACCCACTTTCTCCCACCCATATTCCTATCTCTCACAGGTCCCCATCCCCACCCCACCTCTTTCTCAAATACCAACATTAAGCAGTATTCAGTAAGCCTCAGCCAATGTTATCTGCACCCTGCTAAAGCCAAGTGTTCTCTTAAATTTTATACTGTACCCAATTAGCTATTGGAAGCCATTGTAATTGCTTTAACAAAAGTATCACATGTGTAAATTTTGTGGCTCCCAATATCATCCAGGCAGCAGTATTCTGAACTATTTGCAAAGCATTAATTCTAAGAAATTGTAATTCCAAGATATAAAACATTACAACAGTCAATCCTAGACATTATCACAGTTTTAAAATTATGCAAAGATAACATTGGTCTCAATTTAGAAAGCAAGCAAAGAGAAAAAAAGATGACTTTACCACCTGGAACATTTCATCTTACATCATCAATCATAAATATCAAATCAATCCCAAAAAAACCTCTTCTGTATTTTCATTGGTAACTTTGTTTCTCACATCAACACTATTTCCAATTGCAACAATTCCTGATTTCTTCCAATAAGCATGAGTTCAGTCTTAGATAAGTTCAAGGCCAAGCTGTTCTTCATATGTAGTGTCAACTTATCATAAAATTACACTGAGCCCAATTCCACAGGAAAACAAAAAAAGAATTGCACATCATCCAAATATACAGTATAGGAACATAGAAAAATGAAGGCAAATAAAGACCATATGAGTATGGTCTATCTAGCCTGCCTAACCATGTCAACTACTATCCCTTCCTTTCTCCCAGAGATCCAACATACTTGTCCCAAACTTTCTTGAAATCAGATACACATTTTGTCTCCTCTATATCCACCAGGAGGCAGGTCCACTCATTCACTACCCTTTCCATTAAAAAGTATTTTTTGAGGTTACCTCAGTCTATTCCTTTTCAACTTCACTCTATGTCCCAACATTCCAGATTTCCCTTTCAATTGAAAGAGACTTATTGCATGCACATTTATGCCATGTAGGTATTTGCACGTCTCTATCATATCTCCTCTCTCCCCCCTTTCCTCCAAAGTATACACATTGACATCTTTAAGTCTACCCTTACAGTATATGCTTTATGACAAAGACCACCAGCTATTTTAGTAGTCATCTTCTGGTAACCAACTCCATCCTGTTTATATCTTTTTGAAGGTGCAATCTCCAAAACTACACAATATTGCAAATGAGGTCTCACCAGAGTCATGCAGGGGCATCATTACTTCCTTTTCCTACAGGCCATTCCTTTCACTATGCACCCAAGCATCCTTCTAGCTTTGACCATTGCCTTTTCAATCTGTTTGGCCACCTTAATATTATCACATATGATTACACCTATGTCCTGCTCCTCTTGTGCAAAAAATTCTTCAATCCCTAAACTGCACCATTCCCTCAGGTTTTGTATGACCTTGAATTTCTTAGCTGCCAAATTCCAAAGCATTCTTTAAATTTTGCTGGGTCCTTCCTCATTTTCTCCACACCATCACAGGTGTCTGTCTACCTTATTGCAGATTTTGGTATCATCTGCAAAGTATTAAATCTTACCAGACAGCCCTTCAACAATATCACTTATAAAAATGTTAAAAAGAACAGGCCCAAGAACTGAAATTTGTGGCACACCACTGATAAAATCCTTTCATCAGAGTGATATCTATGTACTATTACCCTCTGTTGCCTTTCAATTAACCTATTTCTGACCAAGTTCATCACTTTGGGGCCCATCCCATGGGCATTCAGCTTATCTGACACCTGTGTGGAACAATTTCAAAGGCTTTGCTAAAATCTAAATATACCACATCTAGTGCTCTTCCTCTATCCAACTCCAAAATGCTCATAGACCTGCCTGATACCTTATGGATATTAAATAATGATGCTGAAAGGGCAGATCTCTGAGGTACTTCTTTTTTCGTCAGGACAATCTGAAAAACTATTCCCTCATTCTGCATTTGTATGCAGTGCCCTTTCACAAAAGATGTAAACCAGCTCAGTAGATTTATTTATTTATTCATTTATGGGATTTCTTAACCAACTTTATGAAGAGTTTCACCCAACGCAGTGTACAGCAAGCACAATTTAACATGAAACTTACAATTTTGTTAACAGCGTAACAGTAGTAAAAAGACATAAGCATCGCCTGTGCTGAGTCAGACCATAGGTCCATCGTGCCCAGCAGTCCGCTCCCGCGGCGGCCCCCCAGGTCAGTGTCCTTTAAGTGATCCTTTATTTAAGACATTTTATCCTATAAAGTACCCTTCTAACTATAACACTCAATCCCCTTTTCCTTCAGGAACTTGTCCAACCCCTTTTTGAAACCCAAAATCGTACTCTGCTCTACCATCTCCTCCGGAAGCGCATTCCAGGTATCCACTACCCTCTGAGTGAAGAAGAACTTCCTAGCATTTGTTCTGAATCTGTCTCCCTTCAATTCTCTTGAGTGCCCTCTTGTTTTTGTTTCCCCCGCCAGTCTGAAGAATCTGCCCCTCTCTACCTTCTCTATACCCTTTATGATCTTGTAAGTTTCTATCATGTCCCCTCTAAGTCTCCATTTTTCCAGGGAAAAGAGCCCCAGTTTCTCCAGCCTCTTAGCATATGAAAGGTCTTCCATGCCCTTTATCATTTTTGTTGCTCTTCTCTGGCCCATGTGCCTAAGGCTCCCGGGCCTATTCTGATTGGCCCAGGTGCCTCAGGCCCCACCTGCGGGCACAGTTTCTGCCGCCTGGGCCAATCTGGCCCCATTCTGGACCCGACTGGCCTGCCGGATGGGCGGGCTTGGCACCCATCCGTCTGGCCAACATTAAAGGTACGGGGAAGGGGGTGGGGGTGGAGGGGTCATGGAGTCGGCCGAGGGGGTCACGGGTTGGCGGGGGGGTGATTGGGGGTTCTGGGGGGGTGGTCATTGGGGTAGGGGGGTTGTATCGAGGGCAGGAGGGCCTGGGATCCCTCCTGCCCGTATTGTAGTGGGAAGTGCGGGGTAAGGGGTCGCAAGGGCCAGGAGGGCTTGGGCTCCCTCCTGGCCCGTTCGTGTAGGTGGGGGGATCGATGGGACAAGAGGGCTTGGGCTCCCTCTTGCCCTGATGTTGTCGGGAGTGCCGCGGGTGCCCGGGGGGGGGGTTAGCGATCGCAGGGCAGGAGGGCTTGAGCTCCCTCTTGCCCCGATGTTGTCGGGGTAGCCGCGATTCAATGGGGCAAGAGGGCTTGAGCTCCCTTTTGCCCCGACGTTGTCAGGGGGGGGGGTGATGTATCATGGCAGGAGAGATTGGGCATCTCTCCTGCCTTGATGGTTGCAGTGGGTAGGTTGCCGGGCCGCTGAACTGATCGCACCAGTGGCCATCAGCTCAGCGGCCCCTTTTTCGGCACTTAGACCTGATTTGACTTCGTCTAAATCAAAAAGGTCTAAGTGCTGACTAGGCAACCTGTCAACTGTTTTGGTTATATGTGTTGTACGCCTAGGTGTAGGTCGGCCCACCTCCCGCCTACTACCCACCCTTTCCCCTCCTCTAAACACACCTCTTTTCTCTCTGTGAATTTAGAGGCAGGGGAAAGGCCTAAGCTGTTTTTAGATATGTCTAAAAACCAGCTTTGGTTATAGGTCAGGCTTTTTGATCGTCCAAGTAGCCATTTAGGACACTTTTTACACTTTTTTTTTTATTATTATGAACCCCATATTGTCTAAATTTCTCTGCAAGGTTTCTTTTTCCTGTTGTAGTAATATGTAGCCCATCAGTGCAATATAGCTTCTTGTCCTTCCATGTATTTGCACATCCTCCTATGTACCTGAAGCCTTCTTGAAGACACCAGGCTTTGAACCATCTATTAAAGTCCTCCATGTTTTTCACTCTTTGCTCTCCCTTTCCATATGCAGGCAGTATTTCAGAAAAAGCTAAAGTCTTTACAAAAGGTTTCAAGTCCTCACCAAGCTCCCGAAATGCTTTCTGTGCTGCAAGTGTGGAGTTGTTGGCCAGGTCATTTGTTCCCAGATGGATAACAACATCAGTGTTAAAATCCTTAGTTTCTTCTTTAATTATAGTCAGTATTTGCCTGGAACTCCTGGTAGCTGAGGATCCTGGAAGACATTTCACTATTTTGGTCTCCTTGCCTTGTGTTCCAAGGTTAATGCCTCCGAAAATCATAGAAAAACTTCATTTGTTGAAGTATGATAGGCAGTACAAACTGATATGACAGACATATTAGACATGAATGCATTCATTATTATAAAAATATTACAATAAGACTATACCCCCCTCCCTTTTACAAAATTGTAGCTTGGCTTTTAGCGCCAGCTATGGTGGTAACAGCTCTAATGTTCATAGATTTCCCATGAATGTCAGAGCTGTCACCACCATGGCCAGCGCTAAAACTGTGCTATGATTTTGTAAAAGGGGGGATAAGTTTCATTTGAATATATCACCATCAGGTAAGTTCAGATTTAGTTATTTCATGAGTCTCAATGAGTCATTGACACCCCCTTTTACTAAGGTGTGCTAACTGTTTAGCACATGCTAATCGAATTAGCATGCACTAAATGCTAATGCGTCCATAGACTAACATGCACGCACTAGCATTTAGCGCATGCTAAATCAATTAGCGCGCACTAATCGGTTAGCGCATCTTAGAAAAAGAGGGCCTTAATTGTTTTGTTTTCTGAATGGTATAATTTGTTATAAGGTCTTAGAAGTGTGATATTCAACTATACCGCATGCAATATTTCAACTCTTTGTCAATAATATGCATAAATGTTTGTTTTCAGTAATATCAGAATCTATATTGTAATGTGAAAGGTTTATCTTTTAACAGGTGAAAAATCACTAGAAAGTGTGGGGGGGTTTTCCAGACAGAAAAATGAAATTCAATTCTATGGCACTCATAGCATTTAATTGTACTCTGACACCTAAAAAGGCTTTGTCAACACACTGAGTGAATGTTACATTTTGAACCTGAAAAGACAAGATGAACATAGTGTGTTACATAATCATGAAATAATAAGTGCCATTCACTGGTAGAAATGAACACTCTAAGCATATCTTAATGAATCTAAAGACTGAACAATCACCCATTTTAATCAACCAGTTAAAAGGAATATGTAAGTGAATTAAGGATTTTTAAAAAGTGGGTGAAGTAAATTAAGAAGTAAAATTTTTCAATGACCAGAAGGGTACTTTATAAACCATAACAATTATAACTTGAATACTTCATATATAGAGCTAAATTACAATGAAAATGAGGGAAATGAATCGATGCAAATGCACAATTTCTGAAACTACAGTGATCTGGATGGAACATTAATATAGCAGAATGTTGGGGGGGGGGGATTTCAGAAAAATAGATTACGTTACATTACATTAGGGATTTCTATTCTGCCATTACCTTGCGATTCAAGGCGGATTACAAAAGAGTTAAAGAGGGTATTTTACAAAAAGATTTCTGGTCCTTTTGGGGGAAAAAAAGAGTAGAACAGGTTGATTTAAGGGTTTGGGGAGTTAGACGCAGTGGCGTACCAAGGGGGGGGGGCATGGGGGGCGGTCCGCTCCGGGTGCCAAGCCCTGAGGGGGTGCTCCCGGTCAGGTCCGGTTCCCCCCACCTGCGCCGGTGTCGCGTGTGGAAACAGCCTGCAGCAAGATCGCGATGCCAGCGATCTTTGCCTGCTTCAGCTGTTTCCTCCGCCACGGTCCCGCACCTCCTCTGATGTCAGAGTAGGGGCGGGACCGCGGCAGAGGAAACAGCCGAAGCAAGCAAAGATCGCTGGCATCGCGCGATCTTGCTGCAGGCTGTATCCCCAGGGAAATGAAGCGGGGAGGCCGGGGGAATGAGCAGTGCTTCGTGGTGGTGGGGTGGTAGTGGGGCCGAGCGGTCCTTCGAGGAAGTGGGGGGGGGAAGCAGGCTTTCAGGGTGGGGCGTGCAGGCAGACCTTGTGGAGGGGATGCAGGCCTTTAGGGGGACAGGCCTTCATGGAGAACAGGCAGGCAAGCCTTCAAAGGGGGGGACAAGCCTTCGGGGGGGTGCAGGCCTTCGGTGGGGGACAGGCCTTCAAGGGGGACAGACAGGCCTTCAGGTGGGGTGACAGGCTGTTGGGAGGGGTGCAGGCCTTCGGGGGGGACAGGCCTTCAAGGGGGAAGGCCTTCAAGGGAGGGCACAGGCCTTCAAGGGGGAGACAGGCCTTCAAGGGGGAAACAGGCCTTCGAGGGGGGTATAGGCCTTCGGGGGGAGCAGGCCTTCAAAGGGGGGCAGGCCTTGAGGGGGGCAGGCCTTCGAGGGGGGTGTAGACCTTTGGGGGGGTGCAGGCCTTCAGGGAGTGCAGGCCTTCAAGGGGGGGACAGGCCTTCAAAGGGGGGGCAGGCCATGAGGGGGGCAGGCCTTCGAGGGGGGTGTAGACCTTCGGGGGTGTTCAGGCCTTCAGGGGGGTACAGGCCTTCAAGGGGGGGACAGGCCTTCAGGGGGGGCCTTCAAGGGGAGCAGGCAGGCCTTCAAGGGGGGGACAGGCCTTCAGGGGTGGGATGCAGACCTTTAAGGGGGGACAGGCCTTCAGGGGAGGGGGGCCCTGGTGTAGAAGTACACGGAGGGAAGGGGGAGGGGTTCAAAGAGACATGCATATACCGGACTTTGGGTGGGAAGAAATAATGGGTCTGAAAATAGAGGAGAGAGAGAGAGATGATGGACATGGGTTTTAGGGAGGGAAGGAACAGAAAGGGAGAGAAGTTGGACACAAGGGATGGTGTGGAGGGGGGGATAGAGATACTGGTTAGGAGGGTAGTTGGGAAAAGAAAGGGAGAGATGGTGGACCCTGGGGTGGTGGGGAAGGAGGAAGAGCTGCTGGATGAAAGGGTAGTTAAGAAAAGGTGGATCTGTGGAGGGAGACAAAAAAAGGAAAGATGCCAGACATCCAGGGGAGGGAAGGGAAACGGAAGAGGAGGACAGAGATGGCAGATGGATGGTTAGCACAGAGAAAGAAGAAAGAAGCCCTGGCAAGCAAGTTATCAGAAGACAACCAGAGCCTTGGACCAACAAGATTTGAAAAATAACCAGACAACAAAAAGGTAGAAAAACTAATTCTATTTTCTGTTTTGTGATTACAATATGTCAGATTTGAAATGTGTATCCTGCCAGAACTGGTGTTAGACCGCAAACGTGAGCTAGGATTTAAAAGAGAGAGGAAAAGTCCTTTTTGTTTCTTTATTTTATTTACACCACAGCACCAGTGTGATTAGGAAAAGCCAAAGGGGGGTAAAAAAGCTATAAAATAAACCCACCAGGATGTTTGAAAAAAACATCCAATTGGGCAGGAAAATCGAATCGATAAACCAATTCAATAGGCTGAATCGAATCAAAATTTTTTTTCCTGAATCTGGCAGCACAAGTTTGCGCTACTGTCTTAGACTTTAGGACCTGGGATTGGGGAGAGATGGCATCCTCAGTACTTTATAATGCAAGTGAAATGAGGATTTGATCAGATTTTTGAAGGGTCTGCACTCTGCAGAAGAAAAATATTGTATAGGCCGGGGACATGGGACAGCAGGAAATGGGAACTTTTCTTCCTTCTATTTTTGTGAATGGAAAGGCTGAGGATGTCAGAGAGTTCAGTTAAAATATGTGCTTTATAAGAAAATATAATAATGTGTTTTATAAAGTTTATAGCATTGCTGGCCTACCCAGTGAGGTATTCCTAGTGGTGGTGGTGGCAGCGTGTCAATGTGTTGAGAGGAAGAGGTGATCTGGGAAATTCTGCTGAGCAAACTCCAGGCTCATTTCCACCCCCCAGTTAGTCCACTCCACTCAACTGGTTCACACACTGAGTGGGTCTTTGGGTGTTGTTCCTGAGTAGTTGTTTTGGGATCTCTTCCAGTGGTTTGTCAGTATCTCCTTCTGGTCCAAGGAAGGAAACTTTGTTAACCTTAGCACTGACCTACAGAATATGTTTGTAACAGCGCTGCTTGTGTGGCATTAGTCTATGTAGTGATCGAAAGAAAAAACCAGACCTTGCACATTTTTGCACTATATGGTGGGTGTATGAGGAGATTCACATTTCCTGTACAGCTAAGTCCGTGTGAAGTTACCTTGTGCTGTATTTGACATCTAGCAAAGTCTCTGTTTGGAAGGAAAGATCTCAGCTTAAAAATGAAGTGGCCAGAAGTTATGGTAAAAGCAGATAGCGTAGCTGGTTTTAAGAAAGGTTTGGACAAATTCCTGGAGGAAAACTCCATAGTCTGTTATTAAGACATGGGGGAAACATCTGCTTGCCCTGGATCGGTAGCATGGAATGTTGCTACTCTTTGGGTTTTGACCAGGTACTAGTGACCTGGATTGGCTTCCATGAGAATGGGTTACTGGGCATGATGGACCATTGGTCTGACCCATTTAGGCTATTCTTATATTGTGTTCTCATCTGTAGGGGCCTTTGTTTTCACTTCTTATTTTAATGTATTTTTTTTTCTGAGAACTTATCAGTGTTTTTTATAATGGGAACAAAAATGGAAGAGAATTAATGTGTGTGGAATGGGGGGGTAACTAATTTCTTCAGCTAAATAATTCAATCCACCTCAACCAGACATAGGAGAACTTACGCACCATTCACAAACCCTCCAACCAAAAACATCAAAAGAAAAAAACAGTTCGACAACCTCCTAGCCATTCGAGTTGCAACACTCGACCCCCAACTCTACAACCTATTGACCTCGACCACAAGCTACAAAACCTTCAAAAAAGAAATAAAAACCCTTCTATTCAAAAAACACATAAAACCGAACTAACACAATCAGAACTGTCCCAAGCATCACCTGCAACTACTCCATATGTACTTCTGATGTCATGACAATTCAGACATAATTTATATTATGTTATGGTATGTTTGGAATAATGGTTACATATATGAGGTTCAATAAAAGAAAATTTTCACTGCCTGTTTCTATTATGACCATTTATTCAGTTTCATGGTTATTACAAAAATATTTTTTTACATGGGGGGTATCAAAAATTATGGGCCCCGGGTGCCACATACCCTAGGTATGCCACTCGTTAGAGGGATGAAAGAAGGAAGCTTGAGAGGTTAAGACTTAAAATGACTAAAAGAGTGTATAAGGGGACCTTCTACTAAAATGTGTGGTTTGGGGTTTAACACGCTTTAACACAGAATTTTGGCATGTGGCATGCCCAAAACTAATGCAGAATCAAGAAGGGGTAGCCCTACTATTTTATTTTATTTTTAAAAATTGCAGGTCCTATGTTAAAAGTCAGATTAAAGCATGGTATCTGCTCCTGGTTAATGTGGTACCTGATCCTATGATGTGGTTAGTAGTTCTATGTTATCCCTGAATTAGCCAGTTAATGTGTAGAAAGTGTAATGCACCAGTTGGCTAATGCTTCCTCACCCATGCGGCACTCCATTCTTTATCTCCTCCATTGAGAAAAATTACCATTTAACCCTACTCTGTTTTCTATCCGATAGCAATTCCTAATCCACAACTGGGTATTTCTCCATTTTACCAAAATGAGCATGTACTTTGAGTTCTGTGTGTCTATACTCCACTTTTGCTCTTATGTCAATCCGTATCATATGATGATCAATATTGCTTGGATTGGCACCAACCCAGATGTTAGAAACTCTTCCTTCATATGTTAGCACTAGATCCAGAGTCATCCCCTTCCCTCGTGGGTTCCATCACTATTTGCTTGATCCATAATCTCCCTGCTTCTTTCTAATTCTACAGATGGGGTATTCCAGTCCATATCAGGCAAGTTGAAATCTCCCAGCAACAGCACTTTCCCTTTCATTTCAAGCTTATGGATATCTTCGATCAGAACCTTGTCTTGCATCACCATTTCTGCCAGGGATTTGTACATAATACCCATGTAGATATAGGTTCTATCTTTTTCTTTCAAAAACAATCCACATAACTTCTTCCTATACCAGATTTCTTGCATTTCTGCCACTCTGATATTATTTTTCACATACAATGCCATTCCTGTACCTTTTTAGTCCTCCCTACCCTTCCTAAACAGATTATAGCCCAGAATAGTTGTATCCCATTCATGGGAATCATTGAACCATGTCTCTGTGATAGCAATAATATCCAAGTCTTCATCAAACAACAGGGTTTAATTTTTTTTTTTCACTTTTTTACTTAGGCTATGAGCATGTGTGCTCATTGCTTTCCATGTGTTATTAGGTGAGTTTACATTACCCTCTCCATTATTATCATGATATTCCTGGAGGTGACTTTCTGAATTATCATTTTTCCTTTGGTCTATAAAGGAGAGTCTATATATAAGCAACCATATGGTTCCCAACTCAGATATATTCTATAAAGGAAAGAAGACTTCTATTTTCCTTCATAAGATATTAGCTTAATAGGGTAAACACATGCATAGTCACTTAAGTGTGAGCACTTATGCCAACCATAGAACTAGTATAAATGTCCTATCTAAATTCTGTTGATATGCATGTAACTTACAGCATTCTGTTAAGTTATATGCATAAATCTGTGCCTACTAGAGAATAACATGGAGATAGGGGCCTGCAGGTACCCCCAGTGAACTGTGGTATAATAAAATGAGAAGCAGTTATCGCAGATGGAGGAGCAAAGCTTTCTTCTGCCCTGTGGAAATGGTAAAAAGGCTCGCTAAAACAAACAAACAAACAAAAAAGGATTGTGCTACCATTCTATCTTCTCCCTGCTGCTGCTGCAACTGCTGCCATGGCTGCATACCTTATGCAGCCAATCCCCCAGGCCTGATCCTGGCCTCCATGCTGCCGGGTCCTTCCTTGTGATGCACTGTTTTTTTGTGAAATATATGGGGGGCTGGAGGGAAAAAGGTGCTGAAGGGAAAGAGGTGCTAGACCTGCAGAAGGGGGCTGAAGTTGGAAGAAAGGGAGAGAGGCACTGACCCACAGGAGGGATGTACTGGGAAGGGCCTAAGACTGTGATTGGCCCCGGTGCATAAGGCCTCTCCCACAGGAAGGGTCTTAGGCACATGAACCAATCAGAGTCTGCCCCTCCCAGTGCATTACAGGATGCACATCTATGCCCATAAAAAAAGCTGCTGTTCAATGCTTTTTTAACAGTACAAGCTTCATTTTATATATCATTTGGGCATCGATCGGAGTACTCATTTTAATATTGATGAGCTTGTTGTAATGTATTTGCATACAGTTATTGGGGGATGCTACAACCATGGAAAAGACCATGATTTGTTGTTTTGTGCATCGACAACTGAAATACTGTAATGCTAAACTGGTTAAAACTGCTTTAGCAATGATCGTTAAGCACATGGTCAGTTTTGTGCACCTGGCACTGAGTCAGGTGATGGGACATTGATAGAATGGAACAGAGGGGAAGGAAGGAGAGGCAGTCAATGCTGACAGCAGGGGGTTCTACACCAGCTTCAGATCTGGTGGTAGGTTTCTAGCCTTGAGCCCCTGCAGTAGACATCAGCCCATAGCCTTGCATACTGCAGGGTGGCTGTTTAGCTCTTTAGCATGCATTGTAATATGCTGTGCAATGATGTCTACCGCAAGAGCACAAAAACCCTTTTCAGAGTACAGTGATGTTTAATGAGCAGATAAACTCATTAAGGGCATTAAGCCCCTAAGAGCTATCACATTTGCAGATAGCAAAGATGCAATTGCTAGTTCTTAGTAAGCGCCATCAGAGCTGTGAATAAAATGTTGCCCTTTTATGAAATAGGGGCTAACAGTTATTCACGTTATATGTGTAAATGTTTAGACTACTAGCATATACACACATAGGACTAAGTTCTATTTACATGTATAGTGCTAAAAGAAAAGTGCTATTCTATAAAAGGTGCTCTGAGTTGGGTGCCATTTATAGAATATATTTCGTGCCAGGATCTAGGTCTAAATGTAGGTGTGACCATTTACATCAACTAAAACAAGGTGTGAATCCTCATGCCTAACTTAGGCATGGATCAGGTGCATTCTTTAACAGTGAACACAAAAAATTGGAATGCCAATCACCCACCCATGCCTCTCCCATGGCCACACCTCCTATTTGGATCTGCACACTAGAATTTTCATCCACCTCTTTATAGGATATGCCTAAAATGATTTGCATGCAACTTCTAATTAATTCCGATAAGTGCTGATAATTGCTCCAGCCCAATTATCATTGCTGATTGGCTCATTATTTAATGAAATTGTGCCCAAATTTGCACCCAGAACTCAAAGTGCCATGTATAGAATGTGTGTGTGGGGTGGGGGGGAGATACTGTATGCATGCACCAACATTTTTTACCTTGAAAAACTGTGCTAAAATGAAAGTTGTGGCAGTCTCCATCGAGAGCTATAAGCTTAGTTCAGTGATTTTCCACTTTTTTTGTTCCTTTGGAAAAATATGGAATAAAAATATGGAAAATCATTGGACTTAGGCCCTCTTTTACTAAGGTGTACTAAGCATTTTAGTGTGCGCTAAATCAACACATGCACTAACCACTAATGCGTCCATAGGATAACATGCACGTTTTAGCGTTTAATGCGTGATTAGTGCGCGCTAATATTTACCATGAGCTAAAAAGCATAGCGTACCTTAGTAAACGAGGGGGTAAGTGTAGAGCCCTCAATGGAGACTGCCCCAATTTTGTTGGTTGGGCTGAGAAATTTTCAGTGTCCCCTCAGATACAGTATCTATAGCTAGGAACTTTCTGATAGTGAACAAGTTTTTGGAGAACTGTTGGAATTTTTAAAGTTTCTCTTGGGAAAGGAATTTCTCATATTCTGAAAGATTTAAGGAAAATGTTTTGGCATTTGATTAAAGAGTATCCCCCCCTTCCCAATATTCAAAGTGATTTAAGAGGGCAGGAGAGGCTCCTGTCTGCTTAAATCCCTTAGAGTTGCCTAACATGCAATATCTAGCGGCACTAAGTGGGTAGTGTCACTGAATATCACCTGTGACCATTCAGTAAAAAGTAGGTAGGTCAGGACCAGTACATAGGGCAGTGTCAGGGATGAACCCAGGGTTGTGTAGGCACTGCCAGTATTCACCCCCTCCCCTTCTGAAAGACCCACTACCCTCAAACCTCCAGCCATTCAAGAAGGCCTTCCAGGCTTACCTCTATCCCTGATGGTCCAGTGAGGTTCACTGGTTGCAAGAGCATAGGCCCTTCATTTCTCCCACTTGTGGCTACCTGGCAAAATGGCTGCCACAACTTTTTGCAGCAGCTTGCGGTATTTTGAGGCACTGAATATTGCTGGCTAATTCAACCAGTAAGCATTTAAAAGAAAAAAACTGACAACCGTTGGATGAATATTGGCCATATATTCCTATTTGAAGACATTTATTTTTATATTTTGCTTCAAAAGATAAAAACTATCTCTGTAAAATAGGAATTTCAATTTCTTTGTAGACTCTAAAAATAACTTACCTGCTGTTGAGCGCCATAGGAGTTAGTGTTTAAGTAAAATGCCAGTCACTGCGGTTAAAATGAAACTTTTTTTTTTAAAGTCTTTATTCATTTTTAAAACTTTCAACAAGTGTAATATAAGATACAATCATTTTATACTTTAACATCACTTAATATACCATCAAAGTTTGACTCATATGAAATATCCCCCCATTATATCCAACAATTATACTTAAGAATAATAAATCATAAAATATTCTCTCCCCCCTACCCTGAAAATGAAACTTGATAGTGAGTGTCAATATCCAGTTGCCAGTGTGCACTCCATGTTGTTTCAAGGTTGACCATAAAAGAATATATAGTTAACGATGATATTGAGACAACTAACCAGATAGCTAATTTTAATGTCCTAACTTTATTGATTAGCTATCTGGTTAGCAGTCTCAATATGGCTACTAACTGAATAATCTCTGGCTCCACCCATCTTGGCAATATCCCAGCATTATCCAGATCATGCCAAAGTGGTCTAAGGACATATACCAGGGGTAGGGAACTCCGGTCCTCGAGAGCCGTATTCCAGTCGGGTTTTCAGGATTTCCCCAATGAATATGCATGAGATCTATCTGCATGCATTGCTTTCAATGCATATTCATTGGGGAAATCCTGAAAACCCGACTGGAATACGGCTCTCGAGGACCGGAGTTCCCTACCCCTGATTTAATGCCACTGAATATCTTTCTCACCAGCACTTATCTAGTAAAGTTAGTAGAAGCTGTTAACTTTGTAGGTAAGTGCTTTTTAAATGCATCGTGCATTGAAAAGTTTATATGATAACTTGCTTTAAAAAAAAACAACTGAACAGATCTTTTATGTGTAGTGTCATCAATGCGCTATATATTACCATTACACCAAATAAAGGCAATCATTTGGTATAGCCCTGTTGGTGATAAGATCTACTTCTCATGCATTAAGGAAAGATATTTTGTTAAGGGCACATATAGAAAGGTACATTGTTAGGGGCACATATAGAACATTCATGAAATTGTGACAGTCTTCTCTCTGATATATCTAGAAATCATTTCAACAAGCCAGAAATGTGATTATGTATGTTTGCCCTTTGAAGTTTCTACAGCTTTAAATATGTCCTTGCATTTCAGGGTCGTATATCAAGAAAAGCATTTCTGATTAGGATGGCATTGATCATTTTGACTGTATTCTTTAATCTTCAAACTCAGTATGGCCTCTTTGGCACACATGCCAACATTTTTAAAAGCTCTTGAGAAATGAATTTGGAGATGGAAAGATGAAAGCACTATGACTTCTACAGCACTGAACTTGAGAATGCAAACTTTTAGGGAGGAAACATGGAAAGGAAAATTGTAACAGTGCTGTAGAAAGGCTTGACACGGTAACAATGCAGAATTTTACAAATAAATTTTCAATGGAATCAAACCTCGGTCTTATATATTTGCTATTTATTGTACTTATCACATAGTCATTAACTGTCAATAACAAGCAGTGCTTTAAGGCAATGCATTTTTCTTTCATGTAGTTATTATAAAGCACTCTTGTCCCCAGAAAAGTTTTGATCCATTGTTCAGAGCAAGAAAAGAGCTACATTTAAATTTCTTGCATAAGAAGAGCAAACCTAGGCAAAAAAAAGCCTACAAGTTAATTTACTTGCATAAATTGAAATTACATATAATTTGTCAAAAGATTAAATTTCTTTCAAGTTTGAAATAATAATTTATGCTAGTAAAATCCTCTGCTAATAGCACTGGGAACCTGATCACATTCAAAGAAAAGTCTCATAGCCAATTTTTTCTTAAGATTTTTCTTTTAAATATAAAATGCAACTTTCATGTGGATAGTCTGCTTCTTAACTAAGGAGCCTTTTTACTAATCTGTGTGTTATATTTAGGGGTCCTTTCAGTGGCATAGTACGGATGAGTGGTGCCTGGAGTGGGTTCCCCCTCCCCCCTGCCATGCACACGCCCCCTTCCCTTCCCCCCGTACCTTTTTTTACTTCTCCAGTATGAGCAGCATGCCCACGCCAGTGTTGCCCGCCCTTTGACATCACTTCCTAGGCGCAATTCCTGGAAGTGATATCAGAGAGAGCGCCGATGCTGATACGAGCAGCAACCTCACACTGGGGAAGTGAAAATGGTATGGGGGAAGGCAATGTGCACATTTCCCCCCCCTAGCCCCCTACAAAAAAAATTATTTTAACCTTTTTTAGCTTTGTAAACCGGCCAGGTGCACGTCGATGGTCGGTATATCAAAATTTAATTAAACTTGAAACTTGAGACGAGGGGGAGCATAGAGGAGAAGGGGTTGCTGTACCCTTGGGAAGATCGTGCTCTTAGGAAGACTGCGCCCTTAGGAAGATCATGCATGGGGCAGACCGCCCCCCTTACTACTTCACTGGGTCCTTTTACCAAAGCCATGGCAAAAGCGGCCTTACCCCCCCCTCTTTTATAAAGGTGCGCTATGCTTTTTAGCGTGCACATTAAACGCTAACGCATGCACATTATCCTATGGACGGGTTAGTGGTTAGCGCACATGTTGATTTAGCACACGCTAAACGCACTCCAAAACGTTTAGCGCACCTTTATAAAAGAGGGCCTTAGTGGACCGCTTATATGTGGCTTTCCTACGTGCTAAGATCACTTGTGCCATAGCTGGAAAATGGCTAGCATTCCCATTTTTCTAATTAAATTGCCACGCATTCATCTCGCCATTGGTGAGCAGCCATTAAACAAAATTTCTGCGTAAACCCTTGCCAACACCTATTTTTTAGGCTGTAAGGCCCATATTCTATAAACAGTGCCTTAATTTAAGCGCCAGTAGGTGCCCTACCATCAAGTGATTGACGCGCGGCTGTTTTAAGGTGGTCGCTGATAGTGCCATTTATAGACTCCAAGTCTCAGGGTTCAAGCACTAACACCACGCTAATCAATTAGTTCATGGCAAAAATCTAGTGCACTAATATAACTGATTAGCACTGTCATGCATATGCTCTACCCAGGGCAGGATTAACCAATAGGCCAAGTAGGCACGTGCCTAGGGCCCAAAATGGTCAGGGAGGCCCGATGAAGGAGGGCAACAACATTGTTTTTTCCAAACGGCGATGCGCCCCTCCAGCATCGATCAGCAACGCGGACCCCCCGATCGGCAACGTGGGCCCCACCCATCGACGGAAAGTAAAACAAGCAAGCAACGTGGATAAGAAAGGCAATGGGAACTGTAATTGTGCAAGCGGTGCTGCTTGCCCAAAGCTTCCCTCTGACGCAGCTTCCTGTTTCCGCTTGGGCGCATGGTGGGGTGGGGCGGGGCAGGGGGCCCAGTGTACTTGTGTGCCTAGGGGCCCTCGATGAATTAATCCTGCCCTAGCTCTACCCCCAAACACAGCTCCTTAGAGAAAAGTATTAAAATTTATGTTAGTGTGTGGTATATGTGCTTAGGGAAATTTACCCTGGGTGGCAGTGCACATCTCTTATTAAGCCCTTTTAAGATGCAGTAAATGTTCACAAGCACTTAGCACACTTTAATAACATGAATCCTTAATAAAGAAATTAACATACATTAACAGTCCAGCACTGTGTTAATAGTTCATATACCCCGGATTCTGTAGAATCGCACACCCAACTTTACACTTACCCCTGAATTCTATAAAAGTGCTAAGCATTGCACACAAAAATTTGGGCTCTTGCACAATTTCTGCATACAATTTAACTGAATAATGAGCCACTTGTGCCCATTCTATTCCACTTAGGATTTTGTACACTTCAATTATATTTCCCCTCAGCTGTCTCTTTTCCAAGCTGAAGAGCCCTAACCTTTTTAGTCTTTCCTCATATGAGAGAAGTTCCATCCCCTTTATCATCTTGGTTGCTCTTCTTTCAATCCTTTTCAAATGCCGCTATATCTTTCTTGAGATAAGGAGACCAGAATTGAACGCAGTACTCCAGGTGAGATCGCACCATGGAGCAATACAGAGGCATTATAACATTCTTAGTCTTGTTAATCATTCTCAAAAGTAGTAGCTCAGAAGGTAAGGAATACAAGATTAGCTTTAATAAACTGCAAACGATTGCAGAAAGAGGAAGAAAGGCAAAAAATATCTGGAAAAGTTAAGAAAGCCTGATCAAGTAGTCAGGAAAGCCAAGATACAAATGGAAGAAAAAAATAGCTGACACAGTTAAATGGGGAGACAAGACATTTTTATAGATATATTAGTGATAGTGCAAAAGTTGCATTGTGAGATTCAGAACTGAAGGGGAAAAATATACAGAAGCTGATTTAAAAAAAGGCTGAATTGCTTAACAAATATTTCTGTTCTGTATTCACGGCTGAAGCATCTGGAGCAGGGCTGCAGAAGACAAACACAATTAGGAATGGAGAAGTGGTATTTTCAGAGGGTTGTGGCCATGAAGTCATTCAGTGTGGGGAACTCGCAGCAAGTGATGTGTCACTACTGCGAGTTGTGGCAGGTGTAGTGCTTAATAAAAAGGGGGAACCAAGACAAGCAGAGGAGGGGGAACATTTGGTAGGGGAATAGGATTGTGCCGCTCTAAAGTGAGGGCTCCTACTCCTCGATGGCTGAGAGATCCCTCTTGGATGGAAGGGCAAGCAGAACTGGACCATCACTATCCCCAATTGCTTGAATGGCGATCGGGGGGGGGGGGGGAAACAGCCAACGGGGCCCGTGACACATGGACAGTGGCTCGGGCCAAGTGGGAGTAGAACATTGGTGCTTACTCGTCTGCAGTGGTGAATGGACCCCAGCTTAACCCCCACTTGGTATGATGGTGTGCCCCTACCCCGAAGGGTTGTTAGAAAGTTTAGGATAAGTTGTTATTTGGCAGATTATTGATAGTTGAACATTGTTATTCATAGACAGAATTATTGAATATGGTTATTGGTATGATTTGGATTGTGTTGTAACCATGCTGCGGCCAAAATAAAAACTTCCTTATCGGAATTCAATCCTGGTCTTAGAGTCAGATTGATGGAGGGGGGGTGGAAGAAGGGTAGACATCGGGGACCACAGTGAGACCTCCCCATCCTTGAGAAGAAGCCTGGGAGTGATTAGGGTAGGGCTGGCACAAGGTGGGGGAAGGCTCCGGGGGACCAAAGCAGGACAGGAGATAGGGAGAGACAGAAGGGGATAGACGAGGGGGAGGAGCGGCAGGAGTTTTAAATAAGGGCCTTTCCTGGTGCAGCCATCTTTTAGTGGCGCGCCAGGGAGATAGGAACACCCGCCCTCCCTACCCAATCTTAGGAGGCTAGCAGGATTAATCGCAGATGGCAGGTGTAGTGCTTAATAAAAGTGTAGGGGGAAGCAAGACATCGGGGGAAGGGGATCATTTGGTAGGGGAATAGGATTGTGCCACTCTAAAGTGAGGGCTCCTACTCCTCGATGGCTGAGAGATCCCTCTTGGATGGAGGTGCAAGCAGATCTTGACTTTCGCTACCCCCAATCGTTTGAACAGTGATTAGGGGGCGCAGCCAATGGGGCCCAGGACGCTTCGACGATGGCTCGGGCTAAGTGGGAATAGAGCATTCGCTTGAACCGTGGTGCCTACTAATCTGCAGTGGTGAACGGACCCCAGTTTGGCTCCCACTTGGTATGATGGTGTGCACCTACCCCGGAGGGTTGTTAAAAAGTTTAGGATAAGTTGTTATTTGGCAGGTTATTGATAATTTAACATTGTTATTCATAGACAGAATTATTGAATATGGTTGTTGGTATGATTCGGATTGTGTTGTAACCATGCTGCGGCCAAAATAAAAATTTCCTTATCGGAATTCAATCCTGGTCTCAGAGTCTGATTGACGGGGGGGGGGGGGGGGGGAGAGAGGGAGGGAAAGAAAGGTAGACATCGGGGACCACAGTGAGACCTCCCCATCCTTGTGTATGTGTGTAACTATCCTTAGATAGTTTTCTATAAATTAGGTGCTCAAATTCCAGAAAGCACAACTGCAGGGATGGGCATGGACATGTGAGGGGCACAGATAGGTCAGGGGCATGTCAGCCAATTACATGTGGGGGTTATAGAATACTATCATTTATCTGCTTAACTGCCTACAGTTATGTGCAATCATTTAAATTAGTCATTGGTCTAATGTGCATGCTTGTGACTAAAGTTTGGTGTGTAAATTTGGACTTGAACTAGTGTTTTGTATTAGGGTCTTTTTTTTACTAAGCTGTGTTAAGAATATAGCATGGCTTGCAATGTTAGGCTCCTTCTCTGGCGATATTCAAAGCCATGTATTTGAATCTGTGCTTAAATACTGACCCAGCCAACATATCTGTCTGTCATTCCCTTAATAGTCTCTTACCACCCTTTAGCCCCCTCTGTGTGTCTGTCATAATTAGATTGCAAGCTCTTCTGAGCAGGTACCATCTCTTTCATATACAATAATAATAGACAAGACAATGAAGCCGTCGCACAGTGCGCAGCGGCCGCTAGGAAGGTGAATAGAATGCTAGGTATAATCAAGAAAGGTATTACAACCAGAACAAAAGAAGTTATCCTGCCGTTGTATCAGGCGATGGTGCGCCCGCATCTGCAGTACTGTGTCCAATATTGGTCACCGTACCTTAAGAAGGATATGGCGATACTCGAGAGGGCTCAGAAGAGAGTGACACTTTTGATAAAAGGTATGGAAAACCTCTCACATGCTGAATGATTGGAGAAACTGGGGCTCTTTTCCCTGGAAAAGCGGAGACTTAGAGGGGACATGATAGAGACTTACACGATCATGAAGGGCATAGAGAAAGTGGAGAGGGACAGACTCTTCAAACTTTCAAGAACTACAAGAAAGAGAGGGTAAAATTAAGAGGGGACAGATTCAGAACCAATGCTAGGAAGTTCTTCTTCACCCAAAGGGTGGTGGACACCTGGAATGCCCTTTCAGAGGGTGTGATAGGACAGAGTACAGTATTGGGGTTCAAGAAAGGATTAGATCATTTCCTGAAGGAAAAGGGGATTGAAGGATATAGATAGAGGATTACTATACAGATCCTAGACCTGATGGGCTGCTGCGTGAGCGGACTGCTGGGCATGATGGACCTCTGGTCTGACCCAGCAGAGGCACTGCTTATGTTCTTATGTTCAATGTACTGTACAGTGCTGCATGCACCTGATAGCACTATAGAAATAATAAATTATTGTTGTTTTACTACATGGAAGATGCAGACATTAGTGCAGGCACTGTGCTATGCATTAAAACCGGCAATGTGGGACAAAACCCATAACTGTATTACCTATATTACAAGTAGGGGCTAGTATGGCAAATATTAATTAGAAATGGAATGGGTTGTCACATTTACCACATAGGAATTGCTACCATAGCTTTGTAAAAGGGGCCCTTAGATTGTAAGCTCAGTGGAGACAGGAAAATACCACGAGTAACTGAATATAACCTATCTTAAATTACAATTGAAAAAAAGGGTATGAACTAAATCTAAATCCATAATGATCAGATAGGATCTACAGAATCAAACAGGAATCAGTCTTCATTCCCAGGCTCTGAACATAAGAATTGCCACTGCTGGGTCATTGTGCCCAGCAGTCCACTCACGCGGCAGCCCTTAGGTCAAAGACCAGTGCCCTAACTGAGACTAGCCTTACCTGCGTACGTTCTGGTTCAGCAGGAACTTGTCTAACTTTGTCTTGAATCCCTACAGGGTATTTTTCCCTATAAAAGAACGTTCCAGTTTTCTACCATTCTCTGGGTGAAAAAGAACTTCCTTACATTTGTACGGAATCTATCCCCTTTTAACTTTAGAGAGTGCCCTCTCGTTCTCTCTACCTTGGAGAGGGTGAACAACCTGTCTTTATCTACTAAGTCTATTCTCTTCATTATCTTGAATGTTTCGATCATGTCCCCTCTCAGTCTCCTCTTTCAAGAGAGGAGAGGCCCAGTTTCTCTAATCTCTCACTGTACAGCAGCTCCTCCAGCCCCTTAACCATTTTAGTCGCTCTTCTCTTGACCTTTTAGAGTAGTACTGTTTCCTTCTTCATGTACGGCGACCAGTGCTGGACGCAGTATTCCAGGTGAGGGCGTACCATGGTTCGGTACAGCGGCATGATAACCTTCTCTGATCTGTTCATGATCCCCTTCTTAATCATTCCTAGCATTCTGTTCGTCCTTTTCGCCGCCACCACTACGCATTGCGCGGAAGGCTTCATTGACTTGTCGACCAGTACTCCTAAGTCTCTTTCCTGAGGGGTCTCTCCAAATACCACACCGGACATCCTGTATTTGTGTATAAGATTTTTGTTACAAACATGCTTCACCTTACATTTATCCACATTAAACCTCATTTGCCATGTCACGGCCCTTTCTCGAGCGTGTTTATGTCACGTTGCAGGTCTTCGCAATCCTTCTGCATCTTCACTACTCTGAATAACTTCGTATTGTCTGCAAATTTAATCACCTCACTCATACCAGTTTCCAGGTCATTTATAAATATGTTGAAGAGCACGGGTCCAAGCACCAACCACAACAGGAATCAAAACTCCATTAAACAAAATGTATGAGGGATGTGAAAAACAGTTATTATTTTGCTGAATCTAAAACAATTTATTGTCACCTAAACTTAAGGACAGATCTCATACACACTGCTAGCATTCTACTGATAAAACTGAAATATCGACCCCACTGTTGACTGGGAAATGAGTTTAGATATCATTAGTGCAAATTCAAAATTGATAATGCTTTACACAAAATAGAATTGTAAGGGACACCCAATGTTAACCGTTTCCAGAAATATTCAGATAGGATTGAAATCAGGTAAGGAATGTTAGTAGTTGATCAAAATCCAATGACCAACCATATCAAATGCAGTTGATATATTAATAAACACTAATATGGAAGCAAGGCAGTCTGAAAAGACAGAAGAGTTGCAGCACTATGACCCATCCAAAAGCATTGTTGTAAAGAAATTCTATCAATTGCCATAACACAGGGTTGTTTTTTTTATACCACCACCCTCGACAAACGATGACAAGGTAGAACTGGTGATAATTGACTGGGATGGAACTATCTAAGCCTGACGTTTTAAGCAGTGGATGAACTTGTACACTTAAAAGAAGAATAAATCTTAGATGACAACGATAAATGTATCAGTTGGAGGTGGGGGGGGGGGGGGAGAAGATGCATTCTCTCTCAAGAGTTTTATAAACCAAAAAGGGCATGGATCCAAAGAATAACTGAAGTGATGCTATCACTTAAAGGCTTGATATAGATACAACATTGTGCCATTCAAAAGCCCTTTTCATGAAGAGCAATCAAGGCTAACAACATCAATCATATCTCTTAACTCACATATCTTATTAGCAAAGCACTCAGCTAAGGCTTCAGCAGCTGCCGCCCTTGCTTCCACTTGCATGTTTCTCTGTCAGTGAATGTTTACGGATCCTGAAATAGAAAATGTTAGTGATCCCCAAAGCAAGTATGTTTACCCTTTATGAGGGAATAATACCATGGTAAAATCCATTAGAAAACATTTAAAGAGGTAGATTTCTATAGCACGCATAGCTGAAATCTGTACAGGTTTCTCTACAGCCATTCTTTAAAGGGAAAGAACCCACATCCTCGATGTAGTTTGGACATGAGGATTGTGGCAGTGTCCTCCCCTCTCCTAGTGTTTCGGGTGCTAATGTTGAGTTAGCTCCCTTTTCTTCACTGCTAATATGATTTGCATACTCATTGCATTCTCCCCCGCAGGTAACCAAACAAACTACCACCTGCGACCACATCATTTCCCTTTGAAAACTGGTCATAAGACACATGAATGCTAAAGCACACAAATTTTGTGACTGCCATTTCAGCATTCTGCAGGATAGGGCAAAACAATGTTATTATGGAAGGACTGGTTAAGGTCATTCATAGCCTTGCATCCACATGTCCTATCTCACACACATTAGTCGGAAGGGGGTAGTGGCAATTAGCTGTCTAGGAGGGCTGATTGAAAAGTAATGAGACTGCCCCTGGTTTTCTTTCCAAGATGTGGCAACACTGTGCTGGTTCTTGTGAAGTTCATACATCAATGTTTCTGAAACTGCAGTTGGACCGTCGTGGTCTTCATTGTTGGATCACAGTGAGAGGAAGAACTTCATATGTTTTATCATGGCAGATGAGGAAAATGCGTCTGTGAAAGCATGCCAGCGGTGTGTGATAGAATTTTGTGTGGTAATAAAAGTCCTGAAATGTTATGGCAAAAATACAGTGGTGAAGCAATTGTGCTGCAGTAGAAAATGCCACAGCCACGGTGCTAAAAGTTATGTCACAAACCAGTCTACTGCACATCCATGAATCATTTTTGAAATGTTGCAACAAATATATTGAACGTGAATGATGCTACTTTGAACAAGAAAAAAATTTTCAGATCCTGTGGAGTCACCTGATTTTGAATTTATTTATTTTTTTTAAGTCTCATTACTTCTAAATCAGTCCTCGTATATATGGCAGTACTACAAGCTCACACTCAGGCCTAGATTCTCTAAAAGTAGCGGTAAAAACCATCAGGCCGCTGTCACAGCTGTTATATTAGCAATTTTTAAAAAGCGAGTCATTCTCACCAAAACTCTCATGCGAAGGAGGTTGGCGGAGGGTAGCGAAGATTCACTAAATTTGCATTTGCTTATCGCTGGTGTTAGCGATGGGCACATGCGCAGAATAAAGGCAAAAAAATAAAAAATAAATTGAGCCACAAGTAACCTTCCAACTGATAGCGGGAGAGAGGTCCAATTTCTTTTACCACCGACCAACACTTCCCCCCCAAACCCCTTGGCAGCTGGAGAGATGCTTACGCTCTTCTGCCACCATGCATCACTCTGATGACCCCCCGCCCTCTCCCCCTTACCTCACTTTCAGATGGCTGGCTGGAGGGATGCTTATTCCCTCCAGCCAGCTGGCTGCCTCTTCAAAATGGCAGGCCTTCCCCTCCCCAGTGCATCCATGGAGGGGCCTAAGGCTCTGATTGGCCTAGATGCATAAGGCCCTACCCATAAGAGGGGCCTTACACAACCTGGCCCAAAAATCTTGGTTTATAATCAAGTATAAATGGTATATTCGCTCGAGGAGCGCAGGGAGAGGGGAGACATGATCGAGACGTTCAAGTATCTCACGGGCCGCATCGAGGTAGAAGAAGATATCTTCTTTTTCAGGGGTCCCACGGCAACAAGAGGACACCCGTGGAAAATCAGAGGCGGGAAACTGCACGGTGACACCAGGAAATTCTTTTTCACCGAAAGGGTGGTGGATCGCTGGAATGGTCTTCCACTTCAGGTGATTGAGGCCAACAGCGTGCCTGATTTTAAGACCAAATGGGATCGACACGTGGGTTCTATTCGCAAAGTAAAGGCAGGGGAGGGTCATTAGGGTGGGCAGACTGGATGGGCCTTGGCCCTTATCTGCCGTCGATTTCTATGTTTCTATGTTTATATGGTGTCAGGTCAAAAGCGCGCCGGGACAAAGGCGCGCGCAGACAACTGAGCGCAAAGTGGAGGCGTGCGCCGAAGAAAATGACTGTTTTAAAGGGCTCCGACAGGGGGTGTGGAGCGACCCCCCCACTTTACTTTATACAGATCGCGTTGTGGGGGCATTGTGGGGGGTTTGGGGGGTTGTAACCCCCCACATTTTACTGAAAACTTCACTTTTTCCCTAAAAAACAGGGAAACAGTTAAGTTTCAAGTATAATGAGAGCGGTTACAACCCCCCAAACCCCCCACAACGCCGCCGCAATCTGTATTAAGTAAAGTGTGGGGGGGTTCCCCAACAACCCCCCCCCCCCCGTCGGAGCCCATAAAAACACTCTTTTTCTTCTGCGCCCGCTTCCGTCTTGCGCTCAGTTGTCGTCGCGCGCCTTTGTCTTCAGCGGTTTTGTCTATGAACCATATATATATATATATATATATATATGTTTTTTGTTATATCTTCCACAGAACTCAGCTGAAGGCGCGTTAGCGGTTTAACGCACATAATAGCGCGCGCTAAACTGCCGGCTGTGCTAGCCATTTCTGCCTCCTCTTGAGCAGGCGGTAGTTTTTCGGCTACTGCGTGATGAAATGTCATGCACGATAAAGCCGCTAATGCGCCTTCGTAAAAGGAGCCCTTAGTGTGTTATGTCTTGAATGAAGTTGATTTAAAATGTTGTAAATATTTCCCTCTTCACTAAACAGTATCATGTGAAAATGAATTGTTATGGGATACATGCAGAAGTAGATGATAGTTTGTAAACAGTCTCTGTATCAAAATGGTTTTCACTGCAGAAGACTGAATTCTGATAAAGAATTTGATACTGCTAAAAGGTTACAGCAGTCGACGATTGTTGAAAGAGTTTGCACAGAAGGGTTGCAATACAAACGGCCTTGATGTGCTGCTACGCAAGATCCAAGCAATGTGCAATGAGGAGCATAAGCCAGGCAGTGGATGATCACACTCGATTCACACACAAGAGCACATTGACATTGTATGTGATCTTGTACAGAGCCAAGAGGATGCACAACAAACATATCAAACAACTCCCAAATAGCAAGAGAAACAGGAATAAGCCAGACAAATATGATTAAGATAATTCATGGTGATCTAAAATTAAAGTGTCTCTTATGGAACAGGCCTTAGGCATCTGAGCCAATCAAGGCTTAGGCCCCTCCCTAGTGAATCCCAGAATGTACCAGGAAGGGGAAGGCTCCCCAATATGGAGTGGCGGGCCTGCCAGCTGGAGGGTATAAGCATCCCTTTGGCCAGACTTTCTCATACCAGGTACAGATGGGTGTGGGGTGATGGCCTGCAGCCTTAAGGGGGTGTCATGGAGGGGAGCAAGGTTTGCAGGGTATCAGGGGTTCTGGTGGGGTCAGGGGTTTAGAGGGTGGTGGCAGGAGAGAGTCATTATCACTTCTGCCCAGCTGCTTTGGGAGGTAGGGGTCAAGGGCAGGAGGGAGTGGGCATCTTTCCTGCCTGGCTGCTAAAGGAGGGGGACAGGGGTTTGGAGGCAGGAGAAAGTGGGCATCCCTCTTGCTGATTTCAGCGGGACTTGTGTGTGTGTGGGTCTCCTGCAGGGGGGATTTCCTTGCTGCGATCAGCTGATGTCAAGGGATCAGGCACGATTCTCTAACTAGCACCTGTGACATGGGCACTGGTTAGAGAATCGGGGTGGATAGATGTGGTTAGGCAATTCTGTACAGGATGCTGGTGTGCAATTCTCAACCGCTTCTTAGGCGGCTCCTGAGACCGACGTCCTATACAGATTCTGCTCCTAAGTGTATAGCTCTCAATGGAGACTGCTCCAACTTTGTTGGTTGGGCTGAGAACTTTTCAACAGCCTCTTGTACTCTTTTCTATGCTTCGTTTGTCTTGTCTTTCATTATTGGAGTTCCTTTCAGTTCTTGCCTTCTGCACGTTGTGTTATAAATTGCTTTTATACATTTATTACTTGCAGTTTATCAAATGCTATAATAAACTTAAATGCAAAGATTTTTCAAAATAGCCATGGGCTGTTATAAGTTAGGAACGGTGCAAACTTTGTGATACCAGTGCAATGAGATATGTAGCATATCTCACACAGAAGAAAAAAATAAATAAATGCTGTTTTCCATATTTATGAAATTGTCAGGATTAGATGTTTCAGCTCAACGTAACTCTTCATGATATATTCATATGCAGTGTCAATGAATTCATTTTTGTGCTTTTCTTTGCTTTTAATTGAGTCACAGGATGAATCACTCCTATTGACATGAAATGTAAAAAATAAATTAAAGCAATTTCCTCTCTACATTTTCAGAAATTATGCAATTATTAAAATATTAAAATTGTACCTGGAATTATGTCATTTTAAGATCAGTTGGAAGCACCATATTGTAACCCTTTGATGTGTATAAAAACATTTTTTTATTTTCATATTTTTGTAGTTATTTCTTTTTTAACTTTTGAATATGAATTGACCTACACTTTATTCTCTGTTACTTTATGATATGTTTTGGGTAGTATTTTGGTATACTAGTGATCATCCTTTTTGTTTTTGTGATTTTTTGATCTCTATATGATTCTATATACCGGTACTTGTTAATTATAAGGAACTAGCTGATGCCCCAGCGTTGCACGGGTATTTAATTATAGCAATAACACTGTAAATGGATTCAAATAAAGATACTTTATAGTGGTGAATGAAATTATTTTTTTACAGCTTAATGAAAAGTACAATATTCAAATTATAATGTGAAATATTTGACAAAATGAATACAATACAACTAACGCAAAACGTGATTATAAACAACATTTTTAGTTTCACCTCCTGGAGCAAGAACATATAAATTCTTGGGTGAAGCCACCCTTGAGAAAGCAACATAGAGTTGTGGGCTGCAAGACCCCCAGAACATATCACCCCAGGTAGTGAGGGATCTGCATACCAAGTTTTGTTCAAATCGGACAAGCTGTTTTTGAATTACTGTGAGAATGGCAGCTTTTTACATTTTTTCCATTGACATGAATGGGTGAAATCTGATTTTCTTTTTGTAGCTCCGCCCACGTGTGCAGGTGGGCCGCGAGACCCCCAGAACATATCACCCCAGGTAGTGAGGGATCTGCATACCAAGTTTCGTTCAAATCGGTCAAGCCGTTTTTGCGTGATCGCGGCACATACACACACACATACATACACACATACATACCTCCGATTTTATATATATATAGATACAAGAGGCAAAATTTAGTAAATATATTATAAAAAAAGAAATAGAAACAAATAATTTTCCTTATAACTGTACATTTTTAGACAGTGCACTAAGAAAAAGCGATTCTCTACCTGGATGTGTGCAGTAGTGCATAAGTAAGGGTAGCCCAAATTAGAGAGTTGCGCAGGGACAGAAATCCCACTCGTCCCCACCAGTATCCCACCTTTTCCCGCCCATCCCCGTCAGAATTCCCTCCATCCCCGCCCGTCCCTGCCAGAATCCTCTCCATTCCTGCCCGACCCCAAGAGGAATCTCCTCTGTCCCTGCCCATTCCCCCATTAAAGTTACCTGTCCCCATAAAAAGCAGAAATTATTTCTGACAGTTCTGAATTTTTTTAATACAATATAAACAAATAACAGTGAACAGAAATAAGAGATGCATACGTCAATGGAAAGAATTAGAATAGACATTAGGTCATGTGACTCTAGGGACAACCATTTCTTGTTAAAAGAAATAAGAGTTGGATTTTTTGGCAATATAAAGCTCATATCTATAGAGCAAACAAATCTAGTTCCACCATCTGGCACAGGTAACTTGTGAGAGGTCCTTCCGAGATGGAGTGTTTATGGATACCTGTTACCATATCACTCATTCCCTCACAGTTACCTTTTAATTTGTTCTTCACATTTTTTCCTTAGGGTTTTGCTTTGAGACTTACTGCCAAGATTGAAAGTGTGTGGTTTTTGTCAGTAGACCTAATTTTTTATTATACAGTAGATTTATAATATTGTGTTTGGTGGCCAATAAAAGTTTGTTATTTTTTTTTTTTAAGTCTACTACTATGCGGTTTGCTTTTCCAATAGCATAAATATGCTAATATTTAATCTTTGTTGCTTTTAGCAGAGTTTCCATAATTTGCATACAAGTAATTTGTTGTATTGAACCACAGCTGGTTACAATACATTCTTTTCTTTCTTTTTTTAACACATTTAAGTCTCATCTAAGACCTAAAGCCTTTGAAATTTATAGGCAATTTATTTTTGCTTAGTCTTGCTTCATTTGGTAAATTGCTTGAGACAATCCAGGAAATATATTAAAATCTTCAAAGCTGTCTTTGTCTAGTTTGGAACCCATGCACATTTCAATGTTTTCTATTTTTGTAAATGAAAAAAATTCATTATTATCGATTGGTAGGAAACATTTAGGGCTCCTTTTACTAAGCTGCGCTAGTGGTTTTAGCATGCACTTAGCGCGTACTGCATTACCGCATGCATTGAGCTGGCGTTAGTTCTTGGCACATTGCGTGTGGTTAGCGCATGCGCTAAAAATGCAAGCACACCTTAGTAAAAGGACTCCTTAGTGATAGCTATTGTTTATAGATAGATTGCTAAAGTGTTGCATGTTTCCATATGTAAGTTTTACCATTCATTTAGATAATTACGGTATGTACCAGTGTGTTTGTGCTTATTATCTTCTAATGAAACAATCTATGTGCTATTAGTGGCATTTGAATTCACATGATCTTTGCGTTTTACAATGATGCTTTGGAAGGAATTTTTTATTTTGGAATTCTAAGAAAAGTTCATTTAGTATATGTATTTTAAATAGGACTTATACTTGCTCTGAAGTTTTTTGGTTTTTTTTAATTTTTTAATTTATTTATAAATTTTCAAATATACATAATCAAGATTAACTTGTACAGAAAGCAAAATTCAAGACATAAGGAAAAAAAAAAATCAAGCAAGATTTTACAAATTCAAAGAAAATAATCCTAGCTTAAATCCAGCTCAAGTCCTCTAATAGGATCCAAAATATATTTAAATGGAATTAAGGAAAATTATTTAAATGGAAAAAACAGTTATAGGTTAGCAGAGCTAAAGGCAGCCATCTATCCTTCATTGAGCATTCTCCAGCCTTGACAAAGACAGAAATGTTGTCAGTTGTGAGGGTTCAAAGAAAACAAATTTATGTGATTTATAATGAATTATAAATTTACAAGGATAACGAAGAATAAAAGTAGCTCCCAAGGTTATAATACCAGGTCTTAACAAAATAAATTTTTTCCTTCGCCTCTGTGTGTCCCAGGCCAAATCTGGAAACATTTGAACTTTAAGACTCAAAAATTATTTTTGCTTATTTTTAAAAAACAATTTTAGAAGCCATGTTTTATCTAAGATAAGAGCGACTGAAAGAAGAAAAACAGTCGGAATAGCTACTTCCCTATCTGAGGTCTCTAATAAGGCTGATACATCCAATGGATCTTGAAGCACTGCTTGTGTATTCTTTTGCTCCTTACTAGGAAGATAGTAAACCTGTGTAATTGGAAGTATAGAGGCCTCAGGTACCTCCAATATTTCCATTAAGTAACAATTCAACATTTCCCTAGGAGTTATCGTAGCAATCCTAGGGAAATTAATCAGTCTAAGATTATTACTTCTAGAAAGATTTTCAAGTGACTCGTTTTCTTCTTAGGTTCGTATTGTCCTTAATTAGTGTCTCTTGTATTAATTTTGAAGATTTTATGTCTTGTTGTTGTTTTTCTACTTGTGATTTAAAATCATCAGTCATTGTCTTTAGATCAGAAATATCTCTATCGTGCTCTTTAAATTGATCTTCTATTTGTTGAAATTGAGGAACAATAATTTTAGCTATATTAACTACCAGGTCCCACAGGGCATCCAAAGTTACTTCCTGGGGCTTGTGAAATTGAGGAAATTGTAAATGTAATAGTTTTTGCTCACCCACTGGCAAGTCTTCCCGCTGCTGCTCTGGCTGGATCCTCCAGATCCATATTCAGGTTCCCTTGGAAAAGCTGAGAACCTGAATCCCCATTCCCCATAATGATCTCCAATGCCTCTGGAGGAGGTAGCAATTCGACTCCCAGAATCTCCCCCTCCTGCGGTGAACTGGTAATCTGGGGATGCGGGGGCGGTGCTCTCATGTCAGGACTAAACGTTGTTTCAAGCCCCAAGGAGGTCTGCTGCATATCGCTCCTTTGCAGCGTCTCCAACGGTGGAGTTCTGACACTGTCAGCATGCCCTGCATGCACCTGAATTCCTCGATGTTGCCGAAAATGGGAGTCCCGGAACATCATGAGATATTAGCGGCGCTTCTCCCTCTCATCTTCAGCATTTTCCAGGTAGGAGATTGTAAGAAAAGTAGAGAAAAACTAAATTGTAGCGGAAACTCACAGGAGCAGACTGCACGGCCAACCTAAGCTGTCACCATCTTGGATCCCAAACATCCTCTTACTCTGAAGTTTTGCTAATAGGATATATTATTCCCATGTTATAGTTTACCTTTGGTTTAAATATTTTCTGTGACATATGAATCACCTGATTGTATAATATGGTGTGGAGGGGTATGTATCCCATCATAAGGAGGAAGTAATCTCTCAGAAATAGGCAATACAGGACATGAGCTAGAGGGCAGCCCAACAACATCCCTTGTATAATTAGGGTAAATAACAGGGAACCTGCCATAAGAGGTGGTAGCTGATCAGGGAAGGCTACATGGGAGGTGGTAGGGATGATTTGGGCTAACCTTCAAGTCCCTGGTTATAGAATTCCCTGAGCAAGGGAAATGACAAGTTGATGCCCAATTGATGAGCTGAAGACATTGTTTATATATTGATATGCTTAAATCAGAGAAGTTGAGTTTTCTTCCTCTTAGTAGATCCTCACTCAGCATTTCTTCAGGATAAGCAGCAAAAAAAAAACTGTTTTATTACGTGGGCTCTAGCTAAGTACTTAGTACCTGGGTTAGACACTGTTGGAAACAGGATACTGGGCTTGATGGACCTTCAGTCTGTCCCAGTAAGACATTTCTTATGTTCTTATGCTTGGGCTTTCATTTTGGAGTCACAGAACCAGACTACTCCTGGACTGACTGGTTGGAGGAGTGGCTGGAAGACCACATGGATTGAGATGTTTATTATTTTCCTTATCTTTTATATAACAATTGAATCAAATAATTATTTTATAGTGCCTTGATAATGTTTAATTGTGAGGGTGGATCCTCATAGGAAGACACACTTTGCTATAATCCTCATCTGGTATTTATGTGGCAAGGACTGACCTACAGAGTATCCAAGGGTCAGACATGACTGAATGGATAGTAGTAGTAGTAGTAGTAGTAAAGTTGTAATATGTGTCCAATTGACACAGGTGTTGTGGGAGGCTGTTCCAAATTTTGGAACCTTGGAATGCAAAAGTGGATTTGTATAACTTCTTTTGGTGTACATCCAAAGGCAAAGGGAAAGTTAGCTAAAGTACTGCTTCAATCTTGACTTGAAAAAAGAGTTTGTAACAATGACGTCAAAGATTAGTCTTATACAATTTCCCCATAAATGGCTTTATAGACCATACATGCAATTTTATATTGAATTTTCTTCCTTATGGGCAGCAAGTATAATCCCCTTAAAAGTGGGGTAACACTCTTGAATCAGTTTCATCAGAAGATTAAACTGGCAGCCATATTCTGGAGTAGCTGTAGTCTTTTTCATTCTTTTTCAGTAATACCCCAATACAAAAAGTTGCAATATTCTAAGTAAGGGAGCAGGACTGCTTGCACTACTGTCTTGAAGCTAGCCTGACTCACAGCAGATATACTTGCTCTTAATTGTCTTACTCCATAGGAAATTTTTCTTAAAAAGGACTTAATCTGGTCAACCAAGGTAAGATCTGAGTCTAAAATTACACTCAACATCTTTGATGTTCTCTCGATCTTGAGTTTTTCTCCGTTTACCAGCATCAATTTTGTATAAACCAAGGAGTTATAGTTTCCAAACCAGAGGACTTTGGTCTTCAGTTTGTTGAGTTTGAGAAAATTTTTCTTTGTCCATACACAGAGATTTTCAACAACCCTTCCTATCTATTCCCTTCCTATTGGGTGGTGGCCTCAAAGGTATCCTTCATTGGACACAACAGAAAAATATCATCTGCATAGGAGAATATGTGAATTTGTGGAAGTGAGAATTTCCTATCTAATGATCTGAGATATATATTAAACAGGGATGGGGACAGCAGTGAGCCTTGTAGCATGCCACAAAAGGCTTTCCAGGCTGGAGATTTGTCATTACCCTTCCTTACCTCATATGTTCTGTTGGTCAGGAACTCTGCAAAGCATTTCAATACCATATCATGTATACCTAGCTCACTTAATCTAAAAAGTAAAAGAGAATGGTTCACTGCATCGAATGCAGCCAAGATGTCAAATTGTAGATGTACAGATTGTGTATCCCCACTTAGGTAAGATTTGGCCTTTGATGTCAGTTTTAGCAGTAATGGTTCTGTACAATGCATGAATATGAACCCATGTTATGAGTTAGAATCCATCTACCTTGTTTAAGAAGTCAGTTAGCTGGAAGTTGACACAAAACTAATAGTTTTGCAGACCATGGTATTCCAGTAACTAGTCTAAAGCTTTCTGCCTTGGTTAGGTCTACTCTTGTTGCCTTGGTATCGGAGTCAGTGCAATAGTTGATAGCGATTTGGGATATAGACTCTGCTCCAGTCTTGTATTTACAAAGTTGGTTAGCCAGTCCAGAAATGCGGAGGGAACATTGGCCAGCAAATGAGATGGGCAGATGTCTAGACTGCAGTATTTCTTTGAAAGTTTATCAAATCAGAAATTATATCTGGGGTAATAATATTGAATTTATTCCAGCACCGGTTGGCTAGAATACCTGTTTCAATATCATTGGTTGGCTGGTTTAATTCTATGTAGTCTTCTAGTGTGCATGTAAATAAGTCGCTAACTGACTTTACCTTATGTTGAAAATACCTTGCCAAACTATTTGCATCAGGTTGTTGTATCTTGGAATCGGTTAGGATCTCTTTAGTGGATATAAGTGAGACATTTGAACTGATTAATCAGTTTGTCGCAGTATTGTTTTTTTAGCTTCTTTTATCTTTCTTGCTATTCACCTTTTCTATTTTCCTTCTCTTTCCTTTCTAATAGTGGCAGCCCCCCAGCAATAACTGGAAGATATGGCTCACTGGTAGATCTGCTGCCTCTGCCCCCAGAGGTTGTGAGATCAAATCCCAGCACTGTTTCTTGTGACCCTCGGCAAGTCATCGAATCCTCCAGTGCCCACTGAATATCGGCTTTGAAATGCCAAAGCCACTAAAAGGCAGTATACACCCCCCCCCATTATCTCCCCACCTTTTCCTCTTTCCTTACTAAGTTCTTTTCAGTTTTTGTATTTTAATTTCATTTTATTTACCCCCTCTTTTACAAAGGTGTGCTATGCTTTTTAGCATGCGGTAAATATTAGCTAATCACACGCTAAACACTAACATGTGCATGTTATCCTATGGACGCATTAGTGGTTAACTCATGCATTGATTTAGCGTGCGCTAAACCCTTAGCGCACCGTTGTAAAAGAGGACCTTAGTGTACATCACTTTGTCATTATCCATGAAAGTCAGAATATTAAGGCTAATAAACCATAAATCAACCATAAAGCATAAGAGAGGGTGTTGGTCAGATGTTAGTGATCTGAGAGATTCCTTCATCATTCTATTCCATTGTCCTACCCCATCCCCCCACATAAAATCAGAGATCAAGAAAAATAAAGGATAGCCATGTAATCTACTAAGACCTTCATTTATTGATTTCAGCAGACTTGGAGATCAAGGCTCAAATTCTGTAATGTTAGGCACCTATTTTGGAGGCACCCAACTAGATAGGTGCCTATCTAAATTGAATAACAAGCTCAATTAAGCTTTTTAATCAGCACTAATTGAAACATAGGCGCTTATCAAGAAAGAGTGATTCTGTAACAAGGCACCTCTAAAAATTTAGGCGGCCTTCAAAAAAAAAATAGGCGCTATGCATGTTAGGCATGGGCATGGCTTCGTGTTAGGTACCTTGTTACAGAATCGCTGCTCTTAAACGTGCTTAAGCGCTCGCATGGGCGCCTAAGTTTTAGTTGTGCCTAGAGCTGGTCTATTTATTGGGCGCCTCCAAAATAGGTGCCGCTCAGCGTGATTCACTAAACAGCACCCAATTTTACTTGAATCGCGCTGAACAATGCCTACTTCGGCGCCTAACTTTTGGGCACTTCTTATAGAATTTGCGCCCAAGTGTATGCAAACCTCTCTTATGTATATTGTATGTGGCAATCCTGAAAATCCTACTAGCTAGGTGCACTTCTAGGAGAGAGCTGAGAAGCACTTGCTTTAAAGGGAGTAAATGAACTATAGCTTCTCCAGCTGTATAGCCTGAACATCTTTTTTTTTTTAGTCTGTGTTATTTAGTTCCTGTATTTTTTCCCCACCACCCAATTACCTGGTTTTAAAACCAACGTTGTGAGAAGATATTTTTTCCAGTATTTTCCTCCATAGGCTAAAGAGTTGTGGTGAATTCAGACCTTGATATATCTATTGCTTGTCAAAACAAATTTGATGAAGGGTGTTGAGCTGAACCCAGGGATAACAGCCGCACAAATATTATAAATCTTGATAGAACAATCCATCCAATAAGAAAATCATCTTTCCATGAGTCAGTTATGACATATGAATTAATAGTGCTCCTTGGATTTCTCAAATATTCACCATCAAATCATCCCTGTCAAGCAGTCCTGCTTTTTCTTCCATTTCAGTGCTTTGATAAATCTGCTCTTGCAAATTCACTGAAGCAACAGCATTTTAGAGAATGATCAAGATAATTCAAAAGCACTTTCAGCTTCAAAATAATATTTTTAGGGAAGAGTTGTTGTTTTTTTTTTCAAATAATAACCAGAATGAGGCAAATATTAATTTTGACAGTTTCCAAGACAGTTCTGCTAAATAATAATAATAACATGGGTTTTAGAAGACAACATTCCTCTAAGCAGATACGATAACAATTGTCCTACCCTAGATCATATGTTCTTTCATTGAATCTTTTACAATCTTATTGGTCAGAAGTGTGGTCCACAATTTGTATTATATTGTCTATCACTACTCCAATTACATTTTTGATTGTAACTTTTGGTGGTTCTGCAATATCTCCAATGTTAAATAAATACGAGGATAAATTGTTAAGGTGTCTCCTACTCATTGCTATCAAAATAATTATTTTTCATTGGAAAGACTACGGTTCTGAATCATAAAAAATATGAAAAGACTGTAGCTATCATTATGAATACTATATCTTCTTTCAATAATACATGGCAGAGAGTATTAGATTATTGTACCAATACTCACATCCGGTTTATTACCTTTCTTTACTGTACTCAATTATTTCCCCACCGCTCCTATTATTTTGTCACACATTAGTGGTTATTAGCACTGAATGCTCCGAGCTGCTCCCAATTCTCATAGAGTTCCTGTGAGCATCGGGAGCAGCGCAGCTTCCTGTGCTAATAACTGCTATCACTGTTTAGTAAAAAGGAGGGGAGGCGGTGTAATGTATGGTAAAACCAAAAAACAAATACTAAAGAAGTGTAGGTCAAGTACTGAACACACAAAATCACTTCCAACAATAAACACTGTACTAGAAACACAGAGTCTATTTTATGCCATGCCTCAAAGACCGAGTATTCAGGCAGCAACTGATAGATACATTTTTCAGTCAGCGTCTCAATCATTGGCAAATGGCATGTACTAAGAGTACTAAACGAATTTAATATTTTTATATATTTTTATCTTGTTTTATATTTTTTCAAATAAATTATTAAATACTTGTTTAAAGCAGATGTAGCAACATCTTTTAACAGACATCAAATATCATGTGAATTATTTTAGATAGTGCATATATTCAAGCAAAGCACTTATCTTTATGAGATGTCAGCACTGTTTCAAACCCAACGGGGCCACAGTTTCACCTGGTATGGCTTCATCAGGGGAAAACGTAGACAGTGCCTAAAAAAATGACAAATCATTAAACATTGTCAAGATATTTGAAATCATGAAAGATTTAAACTTTAAGATTCTAACTTTAAATTTAGTGTTTATAACAGCAAACTTACGGAGCCAAAAAATGACATGAATCCTTGGCGAATAATTCTCAAAAAATGGCGTCGGTTACTACAACCGCTGAGCCATTTAAGTTGCCCACTAAGGGACTGCCGGTAGAACGTCATTTGCGTAGAAAACGTAAAAAACGTAATGACGTCAAAAGGTTGACACAACAGGAGAAAATACAAAAAAAAAAGTAATAAAAATACAAAATACAAAAATACAAAAAAAAAGTAATAAAAAAGTAATAAAACCGATTTTATGCTGCCTGGCTTGGCCGGAACTTCATCTCTGACGGCAGAATTGATGTTGGGGAGAGGAATGCTGGTCGGCCCGACGCAGGGAAGCATAGAGAGCTTGGGGCGGCGGTGGCTTTGGGGCCTGTTATCCGATGGTAGCAGTGGCAGCGACTTGGGGGCCGGTTCCCCGAAGGCAGCGTCAGTGGCTTGGGGGAGGGCAGGAAGAAAGAAAGAAAGGGGGCAGGCAGGGAGACAAAAGGAAAGAAGGGAAACAGAAAAAAAGAAAGGGGGTATGAAGAGAGAAAAAAAAGAAAGGGAGGCAGGGAGAAAGAAAGGACAGGGAGAGAGGAAGAAAAAGTTGGGGGAGGGAATGAGGTCTGGAGGAGAGGAAGCATTAAGGCTGAAAGAAGGGAAGAAAGATTGGATGCACAGTCAGAAGAAGAAAGTGCAACCAGAGACTCATGAAATCACCAGACAACAAAGGTAGGAAAAATGATTTTATTTTAAATTTAATGATCAAAATGTGTCTGAATTTATATCTGCTGTCTATATTTTACACTATGGTCCCCTTTTACTAAACCACAATAGCGTTTTTTTAGCGCAGGGAGCCTATAAGCGTCAAGAGCAGCGCTGGGCATTCAGTGCAGCTCCCTGCACTAAAAACTGCTATCGTAGTTTAGTAAAAAGGGAGGGAGTATTTGTCTATTTTTGTATGGTTGTTACTGAGGTGACATTGCATAGATGGGATGCTTATGTCAGATCTCTAAGAGGGTAGAGTTAAGGGGATGGGTCATCAGAGTGTGATCTCTCAAAGGGTAACTAAGGGGTGGGTCAATAGAGTGGGCAGACTTGATGGGCTTTGGCCCTTTTCTGCCGTCACTTTTCTATGTTTCTATGTTTCTAGAGTCATCTGTCTTGACCTCTTTGAAAAAACCCCGGAATAGGAATGATAATTAACATTTTCTATGCGTACAGTGTGCTTTGTTGGGTTTTTTTTAAAATTTTATTGTTGGTAGATCATTTTGACTTGGTCATTTTAAAAGTAGCTCGCAAGCCCCAAAAGTGTGGGCACCCCTGCCTTAGTAGCTTCATCGCATGCCCCCCAGTCCTAATATTTTTGAAAAGAGTAAATAAGTGATTCACATCTATCCTTTCCACGCCACTCAGTATTTTATACAACTCTATCAGATCATCCTGAACCATCTCTTCTCCAAGATGAAGAGCCCTAGCCATTTTAGACTTTCCTTATAGGGAAGTCATTCCATCCCATTTTTGTCACCCTTCTCTATAGCTTTTCTAATTCTGCTATATCTTTTTTGAGATTCGGTGACCAGAATTGCACACAGTATTTGAGGTGTGGCCGTACCATAGAGCAAAGCAAGTACATTATAACATTTTCATTTCTGTTTAATTTATTAGTCAACTTTGGTTACAAAAGTCTTTTTGGATTTTTTTTCCTGGGGTGAGAAGAGGATGATCCTACCTGCAAACACTTCTTTTCCCCGGGTGGAGAAACCAAGAGCTGAGTGAGGGACTGATGGAGACTGACTTTGGGGGCTAAAGCCAAGTTGGGCCCTGGACCCAGAGCTGCCCTGAAGGGGTTGTTACATGAACATGTATGGAGAGTCTTTGAGCCATTTCTTGCAGCTGCAACAGGAGGAGAGGAGTGGCTTGGGAAAGACATTTTTAATGCATCCTTACAAAATTAGCCAGTTAAAGGACCCTTTTAGTACAATGTGCTAAACTGTGCAGCTTAAGTGGGATTTTACCACATAGCAGCTACAAATTTTACATGGTTCCTTGTGTGTGTGGGGGGGGGAGCAATTCCACTTTTATTGCAAGTTGTATATTAATGTTTTCATTAGTACAGAGCACATGCTGAGTGTTAACATGGAGCCCCCTACCTACACATACCGTGTTTCCCTGAAAATAAGACAGTGTCATATTAATTTTAGGTCCAAAAAACACATTAGGGCTTATTTGGGGGGGGGGGATGTCATATTTTTTTCTTGTACAACAATCATCTCTCCGTTCATCTCCTCCACCCCAATTCTTCCTCTTTCCATCCTCCTGTGCATGAGACTGACATACCTCTGAGGCATCCAAAAAACAGCAGCAGCGCTCTGAACGGATCACTTTGTGGCCTTCCTCACTGGGGCCTTCCCTCTGCTGCATCTCTGATAATATCATCAGTGATGCGGCAGAGGGAAGGCCCATTCAGAGTGCTGCCACTGTTTTTGGATGCCTCGGAGGTATGTCAGTCCCACGGTGGGATGGTCAGTAGGGTTCTGCTGCACAGGGGGAGGGGAGGAAAGATGCTGCACATGCTTTTACACCCCTTGTCCATCCATGCCATGTCCTTCAGGGAAACAATACTGACAAATGTAATAATGAATGGTTTAATACGTAGAAATAGACCAGCTACTGCATATCCCCTTAATGAGATCACACAGTAACCTATTTACAAATGTTAACCCTGCGATAAGGGCTTAACGTCCTTTAGTAAGAGGGACAATCTGTCCTAAAGGTTTAAACTAAACCCATGTATTACTGAAAATGTATCCATTAGATTACTCATGACATAAATTGTTAACTGGAAAATGATTTTACTAGAAAGTGTGGAAAGTAATTAATGATAGCTCTCTACTGAAAGCTATCTTCTGCTGTGCGAGATTTGCCTAGCATGGTGCCTTAAGAGCTAATTAATTGCTTATTTTATCATTTAACACAATTTCTTGATATAAAAGAAAACGCTTAACCAACAAATCACATTTGCTGTATCAAAATTATTTCATCTCACACTGTGCTTCGGTTGTATTTTCAGTTCTAACAGAAGGATGTAGACATAAGGGCATGAAATGTATTGCCATACCAAATTTCAATTAAAATTCAGTGTGAAACATGAAAGGATGCTTATGTTCCATTAACTGTTTTTTTTAATATAAAAAAGTGCACTGATCTTTACTTTACAATGTCCTCAAGCACATCAGAAGTAACCTAAAAATAATATTCAACAACCCAACATAGTGCAGGGGAATGAGGGTCACAATCCAGTTGGGTTTTCAGGATTTCCCCAATGAATATGCATTAAATCTATTTGCATACAATGGAGGCAGTGCAGCCCTCGTTTCCCATTAGAAGTAACCTGAAAATAATATTCAACAACCTAACATAGGGAATGGTATAGCGTTTAGAACAGTGATTCTCAAACCTGTCCTGAGAGAACCCCAGCCAGTCGTGTTTTCAGGATATTCATAAAGAATATTGTGAGAGGGAAAGACAAGGTAAGATTGTCAGGCTTCAAAATTAAAAATGGAAAAGGGGACAGGTCCTTTTAAATCAAATGTAGAAAAAGCTGAAGCTGAAGTTCAACGTGGAGAAATGCAAAGTAATGCATTTAGGTAGTAAGAATAAGGAACACGAGTATAGAATGTCAGGCGCAACTCTGGGTAAGAGCGAACAAGAAAAGGACCTGGGTGTACTGATAGATAGGACCCTGAAGCCGTCGGCACAATGCGCGGCAGCGGCAAAGAAAGCAAACAGAATGTTAGGCATGATAAAGAAAGGAATCACGAGTAGATCGGAGAAAGTCATAATGCCGCTTTATAGAGCAATGGTCAGACCGCACTTGGAATACTGTGTCCAACATTGGTCTCCCAACCTAAAGAAGGATATAAAACTGCTGGAGAGGGTGCAGAGACGAGCAACGAAGCTGATAAGAGGTATGGAGAACTTGGAATATGAGGAACGACTCAAGAAACTGGGACTGTTCTCCCTTGAGAAGAGGAGGCTGCGAGGGGACATGATCGAGACGTTCAAAATGCTGAAAGGCATCGATAAAATAGAGCAGGAAAATAAATTATTTACATTGTCCAACGTGACACGGACAAGAGGACATGGTTTGAAGCTAAGGGGGGACAAGTCCTGGACAAATGTCAGGAAGTTCTGTTTTACGCAGCGAGTGGTAGACGCCTGGAATGCTCTCCCAAAAGAGGTTATTAAGGAATCCACTGTGCTGGGATTCAAAGGCAAATTAGATGCACATCTCCTTATGAGAGGCATAGAGGGATATGGGTGACTAAAACTACATCAGGTGTATACCTGACTGGGCCTCCGCGTGTGCGGATCGCCGGACTCGATGGACCATGGGTCTGATCCGGAGATGGCAGTTCTTATGTTCTTATGAATCCCCCTCCCCATTTACCTTCGAGAAAGAAAACCCATAACTCTAATTCCTTCCCAGATTCCAGAGACTGGCACACTTTGAGACAGCTACAAGAGTTTATTCAGAAACATGCAGCGGAATACCCTCCAGGACTCAGTAGCCTTGAGTCTCCCAATTTTGCAATGCCATTACGCTTTGAAGGATTCCTTTTCCAGGTCTTGGAGCAAGCCAAACACAGCCGCGGACTGTCAAGTTAGCTAAACAAGTTGAAAACAAAGAGGAAGGATGAACGGAGATGGACTGTGAAGACTCACTTGTACCCCAGGAAACAGAAGCAAAAGAGCAGTTTGAAAAACTTTTTAATGGACCAGAAGGTATGGAATTAGATTAAGGCTGAAAGTGACTGTCATTTACCTTAGAGGTAAGAAGCCTCAAATAAACAGGAACTTGAAAACTGAAAAGTAATAGCTTTAAACTGGTTATAGAAGTCTTCTCTAAATGCCTAGGTGGGAAGGAAATCGTGTAATGGTGTTTGGAGAATTATTACAGGATTCCTATAGGGTGGCAAGGTGGCCTAGGGACATTTTATACTGGGATATTTCTGCTTATAGAGAAGGCAAGGAAGAGATGGACCTGCTTATCTGATCTGCTCAGAGAGAGAAACCAATGGGGACAGGTAGTGCTGGACTAGCAGTCCTTTTATGAGGCTGACTAGAGAACTCAAGACGTGTGCGGTGATTTTTTTTTTTTTTCTTTCTTTCTTTCTATGGATTAGGGGCAGTTAAATGGCTGTCCTGTAGATTAAAAAAAACGTTGCTTGAAGGATTTTCCTTTCTTCTGTGGAATTAGGGGTGGTGAGTTGACTGCCCTGAAGATAAAAATGTTGTTTGGAAGACTTTTCTTTCTTCCATAGATTAGGCCCTGAAGAATTTTGCCTATTTTTGTTTTCTTTTTTCTAAAAAGGTAATAGAGAGGATGATAGACCACCCTGAAGAACTTTTGGTTTGTTGGAACTTTTACTAATATGGCAGGATAAAGGGGGTGGGGGTCAAAGACATGATTCTAAAGCACACGTGTTTTGCACAAGAACATGATTTGTTTAAGAAAGACAAATAACTTTACAAAAAAGAGGAGTAAGTAAGCCTTGAAACAGAATAGGCTTTCTCCATTAGTTCAGGAAGGATCCAGTACATACTCTGACACATAATGATGAAAGATTTTCAAAACCCAGACAAAGTGCCGGGTTTTGAAAATCCATCCGGACCCCTGGACATTTCCTCGAAAAGGAGGACATGTCCGGAGAAATCCGGATATCTGATAACCCTAATTTAAGCATCTAGTCCCCACCTAGTCATGACAGAATTCATGAGATTGATATGCAGCCTCAAACTGACATGGAAACAAGAAATTGCTTCAGAGGGGCAGTTCATGGCAGAGGAAAGGCCTGAAAAGATGCACAAGGGGCCTTCATGTTCCGAGAAAGCAGAGGAAAGTCCCCCATATGACAGCCAGAAAAAGACTGTGACATGCTGTAACCACCAGCAACTGAAAGCAAGTAGGAGAGCAGGGGGAGGGGGGACTTCAACAAAATAGGGAGAGGGAGATAAAGACTGGACTGCAAGGACAGGGATAGAAGGACACTGAGGCTGTTCAGCAGGAGTTCTTGCATCCCCAGTGGAAGTGCAGGAGATGACCCGCAAAAGCAGGCGTCTCCCATTGAATGTGAGAGACTTGTCAGGTATGTAATGTAGAAGGATTTATGGTTCACTTAGCAGTATTATAAACACGTTACGTCTCTGTTAAGTGGTCTAGAGAAAACCATAACCTCTTATTCAAGTCCAAATATCATGGTCTAATTATACGACACAAAACCCAGGCTAATGAGAAATATCTTTATTATGAAAATAGAAAAATATAATTCACAAGCCAGCTGCAGAATCTAAAGATTGTTCAAAATATCTAATTACACAAATGAAACTCATTACATGATTATCACAATCTAATGGTTAGACAACTAAGTAAAACTTCTTGTTAAACACACACACTATTCCTTATAATAATAATCCCTGATTAACAAATGATTATATTATCACCCAGGTAACTTTTCAACCCTTTACCTTTATCACAAATGATTCCTATCTAATTCCCAAGCTAATAAAAGTAATTTCCATATGCTCACCCTTAATTAGCCTCTCCGGCACAATTAGGTGGAAGAAAACTTCGTGTCAGCTGGAAGACGTCAGGAATACCGTTGTAAAAGTTACATGTGTTGAAAATCCTTGATGAGGCTATAAATCATCAGCAATAAGTTCCGTTTATCTGTGCTAAGTTCAGAACAGTTTTTAAATGTCCGAATTTCTATCTCTTAGGCAGAGAATCACACGAGGTAACTTACAGGTCTAATTATTGAAAGAAAAAGTTTACAATTAGAACATCTGTGAGCAGATCTGAGCTTCCCCGGACCTTATCACAGACTAACTAATTATTAATTAATTAGCACCTTTCTTTTCTTGAATCTCATCAGATGACTTCCTCGGACCAATCCAGAAACAGAACTTGATGAATAGCCTTTCTGTATAAAGTATCATATATGCTGGAAGACCCAGGGCCGTTAGACAGATAAGAACAGAATAATTTCTTCAAGATTCACACTGTCCCATTATTAAAGCACAGATGAATGCCCTTGAATAGCAACATTCGAGTACATCCCCATAATACATGCTGGAAAGTTGCTTGCAGAGAGATATTCTTGAAACAATGGTTCAGGCTTGATGACATCATAGAGGCCTAACCTTCAGGTGTGAATACGGAAATATCCCTACAGTAACCAGATAGTAGTGGTATTCATCGCTATACCTGGATATTCAGTGCCTGCTGGTATCTGGCTACTAATTGAATATTCAGGTTTTAATTAAAAAAAACAAAACAAAACATGATAGCTGGTGCTTAAATCAAACACTGTCTGCTGCTGATGAATATGAAGCAAATATATATTCTGGTAGATGTTCAGCCATCAAATTATCACCAGATATTCAGTGACAGGCCATGGCGGAGCACCAGCACTGAAAATCCAGGGCTAGTTCAAATTGTACTGGCCCACAAAATTTATGCAGCAGCCATTTTGGACTGCAGGTCAGCACTAAGCAGGAGCGAGTGGGCATCACTCCTGCACAATTTTCCTCTAGACCACCAAAGGTTTCTCCTGGAGGTGGGAGAGGGGCTGGGGCAGCCTTACATTTTCTTTGGGGAGAGACTAATAGGGCATGGCCCACTATACCCTTTTTGAGATTAACCAGTCACTGGCCGATATTCAGACTGGTGCCTAGTTGAATTCAGCACATTGAATTAGGACAGCTTTTTTTCTGTCCAAACTTGATGCACTCACTTAGCTGGTTAGTGGTCTGATATTGCCAGTAACCAGGTAAGATCATGCTTTACCCAATCTTCACTCCGGCCCAATCCTAACCTCTCAAGGTATGGGTTGGCCATTTAGCAGCAATATTCAGCAACAGTTTCCAATTTTGAACCACCGAATATTGCCAGTTAACTGTGACCAAGTGATATAAACAGCCAATAGCCTGCCCTGACTATTTAAATGGCTCTGAATATCAGCCCCCTAGTTTGAGCCCTGGCACATGGCCATGTTGTTTTTTATTTTGGATTTTATTGATATCTTTTCAATAAAGTTTTTGTACACTCACCTACAGACTGCCAATCGCATGTTAATCACTCAACAGCATTGGTTAAAGAATTGTGCCTCAAACACCTACATAGGCGAAATTCACACAAATACAGACAGTAGAAATGTAGGCCCAGGAAACCCTGGCCTATATTTCTGGCACCTATCTTTGCCAGGGGATCCTGAAAATAGTCCACAGCCTGCCATCAGCTGATCACGGCAGAGGAATTCCCAATTAGTTGAGCTAACAGGACTCCCCGAAACCGTGGCTTGTACATCGCTTAGAAATACTGATAAGCGTTTGAATCAAATTTTAAATAAAACTTAAAACTTGATGCACCTTCCGCAATTAGCTGAACTGACAGGGAGATCCCTGATTCCTCTCTCTCTCCCTCCTACCTACCCACTGACCAATCCCCCCAGTACCGTTCCAAGGAGAAAGTCTGAGCCTGACATCCCCACCCCACCCCCTTGTACTCTTGATGGAACATCAGCAGTAGGGATGCCCACTCCCTCCTGCTGGCAGGCCCATCTCATCAAAATGCTAGGTCTTCCCCTTCCCAGTGTACCCTGGGATACATTGGGAGGGGCCTAAAACTCTGATTTGCCCAGCACCTAAGGTCCCTCCCATAGGAGTGGTCTTATACACCTGGGCCAATCAGGGGCTTAGGCCCCTTCTGGTGCACCCTAGGATGCACTGGGAGGTGCCTAAAAATCTTATTGGTCCAGGTACCTAAGGCCCCTCCCATAGGCCTACATAAGCACTTTAAGCCACTTAACGCTATTTCTGGCATTGGCCATGCCTTTTTTTATGTTCAGCGACCCAAAGCAACTACATATGAACAATTCTGGCACCTTTTATTTATGCACCGGTAGGCGCCTAAACCTTGCCATTTTTTGCCATTTCCAATGACATTCTTCAATTGCATTAACTTAGGTGTTGGTAGAATTTCCCACTCAGTGTTGCAACATTTCTTCTGTGATCTATAGAGCACCAGATTCTCATCTTTGTTCCCTGGGCTGAGACTGCCTTTTAGCTAGTTCTACCTACAAGAAAATTAATTTCAGCATGCTCCCATAGAGTTACTTCACAAAAACGGTCTTTAACATCCTTCTTCAGCTTTTATTTCCCTTGCTGTTCAGGTACAACACATTCCATCTCCTCCAATTCATTCCAAGAATACTCTGCCTAGCTTATCACCTCAGAGCCTGAGCCAATGGAATGGACTGAGCAGGCAAGAGCATACACTTGGAGGAGATGGAATGTGTCATGGCTCAACAGCAAGGGAAATAAAGGCTGAAGAAGGATGTTAAAGACCGTTTTTGTGCAGTAACTCTATGGGGACATGCTGGGAACACCCTCAAAAGTGTAGAATTAAGCAGAAATAAGGGGGAGGCTGGGAACTAAAGGCTGGTTAGTTTGACTTCATACATGTTAACTGAAATCATATCCCCAACCCTGATGAAGTCATTGAAATGTGTTGGGAGGGATATGTTCTGCGTGAAAAGCTAAGTTTAATTAAATTTAAAAATGTTAAAAATATAAAGAAATTGGGAATAAATATATGTAAAAATAAATGTGAAGAACTGATGAGGATTGAAGCCATTAGCGAGGGTTCTAGTGGGAATTACTAAATATCGTATGTCTTGATTGTGAACTGCTTTAAGAAATTAGTGCTCTTATATATATATATATATATATATATTATTGTTGGCATTTATTTGACCAATTGAGTAGCCAAATTGAAGGGTGACCTTTTAGATAGTTATCATGTATTAACTATTAACATAGCAGATAATATAGAACAATTATACCTAACTGCATTGTGTATTATCTATTGTAGAGTTAAGCTAAAATACCTCATTTTTCTCTGTTATCTGCACAAAGTCCTCATAAAACAAATGCTGGTAACACCTCCAGTAGTTAATGCACAGGTCTTAAAATTGCAACATAATTTTGGCAGCATAGCAATTACTAAGATTTCCCTCACTGTAGTAAAAAAGAGGCCTTGATTGTATAGGTAGATTTTCAGCTGCAGCATGGGTAATTTTAAATTTAAGCAGTGACTCTACTGCTGAAAATTGACCTTGTATGTTCTTATCCGTGTATTGTATTTGCTCCGTCTATCTGGCAGATACCTGCAGACATAAAAATATTATCTTTTTTCTAGGCTTTTGCAGTCTTTCTTTCTCATTCAAGTTATCTATTTTCTTTTACACTTACTCTTTTTTTTCCGCTTTCTCACCTTTCTTTTTTTACACTCATGTTCAAATTAGATTTGATTTGTTATCTCCCCATTTATTTTCCTTTTAGAAAACATCTGTTCCTTTTAATTTTTATTTTATTCTATCTCGTTTTCTTTTCTCATACAATCTTCACAAATAATTTCATTACTCTGAGCTTTTCTTAATATTATGGTCCTTTATAGTTAAATGCATATTTATAGATCATATATATACAAAATGTTATATGTATCTGAATTGCTCATTGTATTTTTCCAAAATACTCAATAAAAATTTATTGAACTAAAAAAAAAAAAAAGAAAACATCTGTTCCATCTGCTCTTTCTTAACATGTATAACATAATCTTTCTTTTTCTCTACTTAGTTTGTCACATTTACTTTTCTAGGAGCAAAGAAAATTGCTGCTGTGGTACAGTTACTTTTGTACCTTGTTAGACACTGTCACACTGATGCTCACATTCCACTATAGATATATAATACTTATTCATAGACAGGAAATTGCTTGAAATAGATACAACATATGACTTAAGAAGCAATTGGTATTAATATAGATCCTTGTAATGATAAGTAAATAATTGATAAGCAAATACAAGGGTGGTTTGAAAGTTTGATAAAAAAGCAAATTAAACAACATAGCTTCCATCTAGGACTATACACTTACTCCAGGGAGTTTTAACTTACAGTATTTTGTATCATAAGAAAAATAGCTTATGAAAACCTGGAAACTCAATGGACTATGTATGCTATTTGTTCAGAGCAGCCTCAGTAAAAGGGGAGGAGCTGTACCTGGTGCTTGCTCAAAAGAAGTGTCGGGAGGTGTCGAGGGTGGTTGGGGCATGTTGGGAGGGTCAGGCTTGATGGGATGGGGGGTCAATGCTTTATTTTTATATTTTATTTTAATGGGCTCTGCTGCTATGCTTGTGGTGTGTGCTCACACAATACATTCACAACAGCTACAGGCAGCTCTAGAGCTGCTGGAAAATTTGTGCACCAATTTTTTGGTGGTGCGGGGAGGGAGGTTCCCTTTTGTGCATCACTAGGAAAGCTCATTTAAATACTAATGAGCTCCTTGTGATGAATTTGGTAGGGTTCTCGGTGGCTGATGATAGTACCCACATAGAACCCTCTTCTGCACTGGGAGAACAGCTTTCTGTGACAATAAAGTAATGCCATGGAAAGCTTTTGAGCATTGGGGCCTAAGGAGTAAATTCTATAAAGGCCATCTAGGTCCTGCTTACAGTTAGGCGGGACTTAGGCATCCAAATAAAGTGGTTAAAAGCAATGTAAGGGTCTTGAGAGTTAATTGGAACTTGGATGTCCAAAGGATGTGAACGTCAGTTACAAGACACATCAACAATTTCATAGATGCCCATTGGAAAAAGCTGTGCCTAAGGAAATAGTGTGGGTGTGGCGTAGGTGTGGCATGGGAGACGCTTCAATGTGTATGTCTGTCAAATAATTTACATATCACTGAGCACCTGAGCTTGTCCACCTAACACCAACATTGTAGGCGAATGAAAAGCAGGTCTACTTTTGAGTGAGACTTAGGCAGCCGATAGGCATGAATTAGGTGGATGGGATTTAGGCAGGCTTTGGACATCTCCAATGTATTTTGCTAAATAGGTTAATAGAGTTTTTATTTTTGCTTTATTCACCTCAAAATACATTTAATAACGCACCACATAAACAAGGCACATGAATAAAAAGATACTGCATGCAAAACCTTTTATTTTTGTGGGAAAACAGCAATGTTATTTGCTAATTTTAGGAAAAGATCTATTAACTGAAGCAGAGCACATGAAAAACATAGCTTTATATTTCTTCCTAAAAAGCTACCCTTTTTTCTGAGTAAAGAGTGTTGCAATGAGTTAATTCTTGAAAGAGCTGCATTAAGCAAGCAAGGCTCATGGAAAAAAAATATAAATGTATTGCATAGATAACTTAGGGGTCCTTTTATCAAGCCACGCTAGCGGGGTTAGCACGTCAGACATTTCATCACGTGCTAACCCCTACGGCCGGCTAAAAAACTAACGCCTGCTCAAAGCAGGCGGTTTAACGTGCGGTATCACATGCATTAAACCCCTACCGCAGCTTGATAAAAGGACCCCTTAATTTCCAAAAGGTTAAAAACAGAAAAAAATAGATACAGATCTGAGCATGGCTTGTAGTTCATTGTAAATGGAGGTCTCCAGCTGCCCAATGGTGACCGCATTGTGAGATCATCAAGGTTCACCTGGAAGATAGAATTCCACAAATAAAATAGGAATATGTGGTGGGGTAGCTGGTGCTATAGCGATCCCTGCAGCTGCCGTCGTCCTCAGCGGCACATTCTCTCTGCTACGGTCTTGCCCTTCCTCTGATGTCAGGGTCAGGATCGTGGCAGAGAGAACGTGCTTGCTGAGGATGACGACAGCTGCAGGGATCACTATAGCACCAGCGATCCTGCTGGCTGTAGTATTAGCTTAAGGTAAAAGCAGGGAAGCTGAGGAAATATGCAGGCTTGCGGGGGGAGCAGGCCCTCATGGTGGGGGGTAGGCCTTCACGGCAGGGGCAGGCCATCACGGGGGGAGCAGGCCTTTGCGGTGGGGAGGGAGGTCTGTGCAGAGGGAGGAGGAAGAAGAGTGCCTTCGCGGTAGGGAGGCAGGCCTTTGCGGGGGAGAAAGCCTTCGCAGCAGGGAGACAGGCCTGTAAAGAGGGAGGAGGAAGAAGAGTGCCTTCGGGGGTGGGGAGGCAGGCCTGTGTAGAGGGAGGAAGAGGAAGGAGTAAAAGAGGGGAGGGGAGATGCCAGACCTGGGGTGAAGTGAAGGGAAGAGAGAGACCAAACTAAAAAGAGGGGGGAGGAAAGCAGAGGAGAGGTGCTGGACTAATGGAGAGAGGGGGAGAGAAATGCAAGACCACAAGGGGAAGGGTACAAAAAGGACAGATACTGCTCCAAAGTAGGTGGGCAGGGTGCAGGATGGCAGGAGAGATAGTAGGAGAAAGCCTGTACCTGGGGAAGGGGTTATAGGAGGTAAAGAAGAGAGAAAGAAGAAGCTGGATATGGGGAGAAATATGAAACAGAGATAAGATGCTAGGCATGGAGGGAGCATAGGAACAGGGATACAAGGGAGACACTACTGGAGAGGAGAATAGGGACAGGGACACAGAAGAGAGATGCTAGATGAAAGGATATTTGAGAAAAGGAGAGATGGTGGATCTGTGGATGGTAGGGTCCATCGCTGCAGCTGAGGGGGGATGGAGATGAAAAAAAGGAAAGATGTCAGACCTCCGGGGGAGGAAAGGGAAACAGAAGGGGAGGACATAGATGGAAGATGGTTGGTTAGCACGGAGAAAGAAGAAAGAAGGAGAGCCTGAGACCAACATGATTTGAAAAATGACCAGACAATAAAAGGTAGGAAAAATTTTTTTTTTTTCTGTTTTGTGATTACAATATGTCAGATTTGAAATGTGTATCCTTCCAGAGCTGGTGTTAGACCGCGAACATGAGCTAGGATTTAACAGAGAGAGGAAAAGTATTTTTTGTTTGTTTATTTTGTTTACACCATAGGACCAGTGTGGGTAGGAGAGGGCAAAGGGGGTGAAGAGGCTATAAAATAAACCCATCAGGATGTTTGAAAAAAAACCCACCCAATTGGGCAGGAAAATCGAATTGAATCAAATCAAATTTTTTTTTCCTAAATTGGGCAGCACTAGTGCAAACATTTCATTGCAAACAATTTTAATGAAAAACAACATAAAATTGACATTCTAATAATGTCATAATAATGAAACATGACAAAGTTATAGATTTTTTTCTGGACATCTAACTTTTGCCTACAATGTGATTCTCTAAAAGATGTCTACAAATGTGGACATCTAACTTAAGCTGAGCGCAATTCTGAAAAAGACATCTAATTTTTGTAGAATTGTACCTACGGCGATATCCAAACCATACCTAACTTTAGACGCACTATACAGAATCAGGGCCTAAGTGTCTAGCCTTCAATGGAGACTATGTTGTTTAACTTGCTTTTTTACCAAACTTTTCAAACCACCCTCGTACAATGCTACTTAGAAATTCATGGTATGAATGAGGAAGGAAATACAGCTAGCGTGAATTTAGATGATAAAAGCAAGTTTAATGAAATAGGGTAAAAATGCACTATGAACAGATTGGGTGCATATTGACAGTGAAATGAATGCATTGTGAAGATAATGATACAAATAGTGTATGAACTTATATAGGAAATCAGACATACCTTCAGAGAAACCTCCAGAGTGTTAAACTGCTGTGATTTCAACAATGCCTTAATAAGTAGGCAGATGGAACAATAAAAAGAGCTAGTTCTAGAAAGGAGCTGATAATTAGCCATGTGTAGAACATCCTTGAGGAGGTGTTATAGAAGGCAGCCTTTCAATTTTGTCCATGATGCAGAGGCTTGAGAAAGGATGGGCTCTGAACTCAAAACATGCTCATGTATGTTCTGCATCTTAATGAAGGCAGTGAAAAAGAGATGCAGTGCAATAAACAGGAAGACACACATATTGTATATTTAACTTGTTTTTTTTTTTTCATATAGGCTGATATTCAAAGATTACAGGGAACTTCAATATATAATGGAATTTTTGAAAGAACATTAAAATGGGAAATCAAATGTCCAAGTCAGATTATTTGGAATTACTCTATTATTTTAGAATAGTAGAACATGTTGCAAAATGCATGGTGAAATGGATGTCTACATGCTGCTACATAGAGCAGGAATATCCCAACCCACATTATGAAATTCACAATACATCTCACATCTCCAACTGCAGCAGACGGAACATGGTCCCAATTCCCCAACATACAATGGCCTGAATTCAACAAACTCTGCAAAAAAGTACAGCCATGCTTCAAGTGATTTCAATCATTGTCCTCCATATCTCTTAAAATCCTCCAGCACTAAATACCGAGCTCTTCTCCTACATTGGATACAAACCAAGCTCACAAACGGCATCTTCCCAACTGAACTCAGCAAAATCATCATCACCCCAATCCTAAAAGACTCTAAAGGACCAACGGACCAACCATACAACTACAGACCCATTGCCTCCATACCACTATATGTCAAAATAATAGAAGGGCTAGTAGCCAAACTCCTCTCCAATTATCTAGAAGACCACAACATACTCCACCCCACGCAATCCGGTTTCAAAACCAACTTCAGCACAGAGACGCTACTAGGATCCCTCATGGACACTGCTAGACAACACCTCAGTACAGGGGAAAAAATGATGCTCATACAACTGGACCTGACCGCTGCATTCGACCTGGTGGACCATAACACCCTACTACAAATTTTGGACCCAATAGATATCACAGATAAGTATACTCATGATTCGAAGGATTCCTAAAATCCAGAACCTACAGAGTAAAATCAGATAAAGAAAAATCAGAAACTTGGTCAAACCCCTGCGGCATACCCCAAGGATCGCCACTGTCTCCTACTCTTTTCAATCTCTGCACTGCCTCCCTCGGTGCCCACCTGGACAAACTAGGCCTATCTTCCTACAGTTATGCAGATGACCTCACCATTTTCTTACCTTTTGATCAACCAAAGCCCTCCATGACAGACGCACTACACCAAACACTTGAAACAGTAGCGACTTGGATGAAAGATCACAAACTGAAACTGAACCCAGACAAAACAAAATTCATCCTCCTCAAAAATAACAAATCCATAACCAACATAGAAATCAACGCAATTAACTACCCCATACAACCCACCCTAAAACTACTAGGAATAACAATAGACAGATGCTGCACCATGCAACCGCAAATCAATAAAACAATACAGAAATAATTTGCAGTTATGAGAAACTTAAGACAAGTCAGAAAATTATTTGAGAAAACACAATTTCAGCTCATAGTACAATCACTAATACTAGGACTACTAGACTATTGCAACATCCTCTATCTCCCGTGCCCTGCTACAAAAACAAAACAACTGCAAACAATTCAAAACACAGCTCTAAGACACATCTATTCATTGAGGAAACACGACCACATCACAGAGGAATATCTCAACTCTTACTGGCTTCCAATTCTAGCAAGAATACTATTCAAATTCTACTGTCTACTATTTGAAACTTTAAACGGAGATAGCCCAACCTACCTGAACAACCACCTCATCCAAACCACCTCAACCAGACATAGGAAAACTCACACCCCATTCACATACCCGCCAATCAAATAAGTTAAATGGAAAAAACTATATGATGGCCTCCTAGCCACTCAAGCAGCAAAAATAGACAACCAAATCGCCAACCTTCTGATAACGACACAAGATTACAAAACTTTCAGAAAAGAAATAAAGACCATACTTTTCAAAAAATCCCTGAAAAAGTCCTAACCTCTCAAGCTTCCTTCTTTCATCCCTCTAACCCCCTGAACCCCCAATAACCTGCTCTACTCTTTTTTTCCCCCAAAAGGACCAGAAATCTTTTTGTAAAACACCCTCTTTAACTCTTTTGTAATCCGCCTTGAACCGCAAGGTAATGGCGGAATAGAAATCCCTAATGTAACGTAATGTAATATATATCCATTTTAAAAATAAATTCAAAATATGGATGGGGAAAGAGCAGGCACAGAGATGTCCACAGTCCATGAGTATCAATGTTCTGAAACTTGAACCGCAAGGTAATGGTGGAATAGAAATCACTAATGTAATGTAATGTAATAGCAACATAGACATTCATATAGGCCTTAGTTGTCACCTGATAACCCCACAACCAACATTTCTCTCGCAACTCCCTCATGCTTTCTGATCACCCTCCAGACCTCTGCTTCCATCTATCTTTAACTATCATAGTTAGGTGCCATGGACTCATGTTCAAGTCCTAGCGACTTGATGAATTACAGATCTAAAAAGAGATTGGTTTTGTGGTAGTCTGGTAAGGTCCTCCAGCATCAACCCCATGGTTGTTTTCAACATGTCCAGCCATTTGATTGCAGGTCACCGTCTTCACCTGGTTCCGTCAATCTTCCCAAACATAATGTCCTTCTCCAATATTATTTCTCTTCTGACGTTGTGACCAAAATAAGACACTCATAACTTCATCATTTGGGCTTTGAGTGACATAGCCGGTATGATCTCTTCCAGAATCAATGTTAGTTTTTCTGGAAGTCCACAGCTCACATAAAATCCTTCTCCAGAACTAAAGCACAAATGAGTCAGTCTTCTCTCTGTCTTGTTTCCGAAGTGTCCAGCTTTCACACTCATAATTGACCACTGAGAAAATGAGTGCGTGGACAAGTCTGATCTTTTGGAGTGTTACATAAGTATATAAGAATAGCCTTACTGGGTCAGACCAATGGTCCATCTAACCTAGTATCCCATCTTCGCGGAGGCCAATCCAAGTCCAAGTACCTGAGTACATTTAATTTTTAATTGAGTTATTTGTAATTTCCACTGCTGCAGAGTAGGTCCTTGTTTATCAATCCAGTGAAGCAATATTACTTTATTCCCCATTAAAATTGAGAGGAAAAACCTTTAGGGAGTGACATAGTAAAAGGGTGGTGGTCCATCCCCCTGCTCCTTCCCCGCCCACCCACTACTGCATGTATGCCCTTTCCCTCATATCTTTAATGCTCACGGCGTGATCAGCAACCCCAACCTGCTGCTTGCACCAGCATTGGCTCTTCCTATGATATCACTTCCTGGTTCCATACCTAGGAAGTGATGTCAAATGAAGAACCGACTACTGATTTGGGTTGCTGCTCACACCAGGAACATTAAAGAGGTATGGGGAAGGGGAGGGGCACACACGTAGTGGGTGGGTGGGGGGAAGAGGAGGGGTGCCATTGCCCCAGGTGCCTCTCACCCTTGCTAGGTTATTGGATTAGCATTCACACTCTGTCACCTTCAACTGAAAGCTAAACACCATCAATCAATAATCACACAACTCGATTTTATTGGAATAAATATTTGGCTGCAGCTTTAATATCCATCTTAATATTATCTCCACTTACAATATAATCCATGTCCAAAACCAACAAACCCCCAATGCATATTTCACACACCCCCAGGGAGTTATTTAGGCCCTCTTTTACAAAGGCGTGCTAAGCGTTTTAGCGCGTGATTAGCACACACTAAATCAATGTGTGCACTAAATGCTAACGCATCCATAGGATAACATGCACATGTTAGCATTTAGCGTGTGCTAAAAGAGGGGGTTAGTGTCGAAACCAGCTCCCGTTAAGTCTTTAAACTTATAATATTCTCCCAAACATGACCAGGCCATGCTTCCCCTCACAGTGCTGTTGCCTATGAGTGTTACTTTTTTTTATTTATTAACTGCTCATCTCGCAGATCCAGCTGGGCCAAACCATATTTTCTTCCCCATCCAAAACTGTGACTGCCTCCCCCAACAGCTCAACCAAACCACCCAAGTCCACATATAACCTGTAAACACCCCCTCCCCCCAACACTGGTACAAAACATATCACCAGCACACATGGGTGGGAGGGTGGGCTACTTTTTCCTGAAGAGACTACTCTACTCTTCCCCTTTTCTTCATGGAACTCCCTCCAACCTGCCACAACATCCAACTAATCCCATGACTGCTCCACCCCATCACCTTAGAAACCTCCCCTATCCTTTTTCTTCCTTACAAGCTCTATTAACCCTCCCAAACTGTTATTATTATTATCTTTAGAACTGTTATTCACTAACTCTGAACCTTTTTTATTCCACTCAGTCTGTAATACCGCATAAAACTTCATGGTCCTGCGGTATATAAACTGTTGTTATTATTATTATTACCTCCTCTTATAAACTTGTCAATCCTTATTCTACAGACCCTTGACATCACCCTCTACCCCCCCCCCCATTTCACCCCCCCAATAAATATTACCAGCAGGTGACATCAGCTTGGCTAATGTTATATCACCCCTGATGAATCTGCTTTTCTTCTAAATCTTACTTGTTTACAGACTCTGCTTTCTGATATAACAACTCCTTTTTTTTCAGCCAAATGCAGATTTCATTGTACTGACAAATTCAAAACGCATATTATGCTCCCTTTAATTAATGTGTATTAAAAAGCAGAAGGCTCTACATTGTGTGCATTTTTCGCGGCAAGCCAGTTTAATATGGTATCAAGTTGTATATCTCAACTATCTCCAAACAGAAAAAAATGATTTCTGTTGTAAAGATTTTATTATTGCAGGGAGTTGGCAGAATACAAATACAATTTAACATAACATCTCCTTACTGTGATGTCTGCCTTGTCCAGAATTAAATCTCAGCAGTGGAAGGAAGCTACCTAGTTTCTAGCAGTTTATCTTTCATGGTTCAATCAATCTAGAGAAAATAGAATTCTAAAGAACCCTAAGCATTTTGTTAGAGAAAAACAGCAATCTTACCAGATCTTTACCAGGAATGTCATTTTTCATGAAACAAAGCCAATTTTGTATGATCTGAGAGAGACTGCTCTAGTTCTATTTGTCACAGAACTGCAAAGATTGAAGATATTTATCAGCTGCACAGAGTGGCATAGTGAGAAATGATACTTACCATGACCTTGCTCTGACCTCACCTTCTTTTGTATTACTTGAAACAGGCCCTTGATGTAACTACCTATTGCTTAAGATAGTGTAGGTCACTGTCGGAAGTACTTTTGAAGTAAACAATCTGGCATGTAAGAGATTTTTAATGGGACTGAAAAAAATGAAAGGGAAAAAAAAAAACACTTAAGTCTTGGCATTTAAAAATTAACTAAGGAATGATAGAAGGTACAGTGTCAGTTCTGACTTTTGTAATATCCAGCATGAATTGCACACATATTTTCTAGGCCTTTTTTAGCTACAACACTTTCAAGTATCTGATAATTCTACTAGACATTCTGTATCTGTCAAAACTGGCTCCATGCACTTCTCAGCAGGGAACAGATGTGCCTGCTATCTGGGGGTTTTGTTGTTGTTGTTTTGGGGTTTTTTTTTTGCTTTACTTGCTGCTGATTTTTTTTGTTCCCCTACCCAACAACCTTTTATTTCCCCTGCTTTAATTTGCCCTTCTGTGGGGATTGGGGAAGAAAGAGGCATTGACTAAAATCTGCACATACTGAGGAAGGAGTGGTGTAGTGGTTAGAGCAACAGCCTCAACACCCTAAGGTTGTGGGTTTAAATCCCATGCTGCGCAGATGCTCAAGGCCCAGCCCAGGCAAGAGGCGGGATCTTTCCTTAACTGGCATGGCACTCAGCAGATGGGGTAAGGAGCTTGTTTGGGTGGGCAGGTGGGCGGATGCCGCTTCCAGCACGGGGGTGCGATGCTGGTTCTCAAGGGGGGGAACGTTCACAAGTGGGGGTGTGCAATGCCAGTTAGAGCGTGGGGGGTGCTCGTTTATCAGGACATGCTCATTTTGCGAGTTAAGGTTTGCGGGAGTGTTTTGCTCGTCTTGCAAAACACTCGCAAACTGCGTTTCTCGCAAATCGTGGTTCCACTGTATTTCTAAAATAATGGTCTCAATGAATTTTATGGTAGCCTTATGGTGATCTGGTAGAGTTTTTTTTTCTAGATAATATTCAAAGGAACAATGTACAAGAAGAGATGGAAAAGTCTAATCCTCCACTGTCCCAGAAGGTCTGGACAGGTACCTAGAGGACAAAGGGATTGAGGGGTACAGATAGGAGTAGAGGTAAGGTTATAGGGACAGGATTAGAGGTAAATTACAAAATTAGTCAGAGACCACTGTTCAGGCAGTGGGCCTGATGGGCCGCCGCGGGAGCGGACCGCTGGGCAGGATAGACCTCTGGTCTGCCCCAGCGGAGGCAACTTCTTATGTTCTTATGTTCTTAGGTGCATTAGATAGTAAGCCCACTGGGACAGATAGGAAAAATGCTTGAAGTAGTTTATAGCTTATTATTTATAGTCCACCTTTAACAAGGTGGATTAAAAGATTACATACAGCAGTGGTTCCCAACCCTGTCCTGGAGGAACACCAGGCCAATTGGGTTTTCAGGCTAGCCCTAATGAATATGCATGAAGCAAATTTGCATGCCTATCACTTCCATCATATGCAAATCTCTCTCATGCATATTCATTAGGGCTAGCCTGAAAACCCGATTGGCCTGGTGATCCATGCTGAAAATAACCCGATGACCCCAGCCAAAAACCCCCACTGAAACACAGAACCCAAATAGAAATACGATGAACACAGTTAAATAATGGTGTTCCATTCCACACCTTCATTAAGACCATTGGGATGGACAGATTGTAATTGGAAAATCCAATATTGTTCCCTAAGATTCAAATGGGACTGTCTATCCCCCCTGAAATCCCAAGGGATCACGTTTTATGTCTTTCGTTTAGCATGGTTGTGTATTCATGGGCGTGTTCTCGCCCCTGAGTGTGATTGGTTGTTAGTGTTGTATGTTTGGTTGGTTTGTGCATGACGTCACCTACAGATCCGTTTTAAGCGGCGTGCTCTTCCGCCCGGGCACCCCGCCCTCCAGCCGACCTCTTTGTTCGTGTTCCGTCGGGGGTCAGGTTCCTGAAGAAGGGCTCCTCCCGAAACCAGCGCGGTCGAACCTCTTCTCCTAGCGCGGTTTTTTGCGTTTATCAGTTTGTGAGATAGTTTCAGATAAGTATTGTGTTCATTTGATTTTTGCATGGTGATTTTTGATTTTGTTGTGTGAGTCGGGGGGTCTGGCTGGCAGGGTTTGTTTGGGGGTCGCTCAGGTTGTTTGTGTTGAGTTTAATTTACTCACTTTGATTGTTTGATTTGTTTGATTTAGTGGACTCAGGTCCCTTTAATTTCAGCACACTCAGGGTGCTCAATGATGGTGTGTGGGTGGAGGCTTACCGCCTTGACCCAGAAGTGAAGTGTCGGAGCTGTGCTCCTATCACTGAGGGTTCACACTGAGAGCACCCTATATTATATTCACCCCATTTTGGTTTGTTAGTTGCGAGCCAATTTTGGCGTCTTGAGCGTCCCCCACACAAACCTTGATGTGACTAGGTTGCCTTTTTGTGTTTTTTCTACAGTAGGAATTTTGGCAAATTTGGAGTGTATTGTTGTTGTTATAGTACTAAAGTACATAGCATTTCTTTTTACTAGCCTTCCACTCTTGGTAAACACACTGATATCCTCTAGAATTTACCTCTGTCGCTACTTAATAATTTTTTCTCTCTCTTAAAGGTTACTGCTCTCTTTCCCCAGCTTAGCACTAGAGCTCCAATCAGCTACAACTCTAACTGGTGAAAGAAATCCATGTTCCTGTGTGCCTTTTGAAGACTCTCTGCAACAAGGAGAGTTAATCCTGTTGCTTCTGGCTTGACATGGATAAATCAGTCTGCCTTCCTTTTTACTCCTGGAAAACAGCTCATGGCCCTTCATTGCAGGGGACTGCAAACAGATGCCTAAATGATTTGTTTTGCTCTCAGTTTAGCAGGCATTGGTTCTGTTCAAAAAGTTTAAATCAAAAGAGAAAAAGAAAAGGTCAATGTATGTATATACTCTTTTAGAGAATGACATGGGGACAGAATTTGTCCCTGTCCCCCATCCGCGCGGTTAACTGTGAAAAATCATCCCATGTCATTCTTTAAAGAGAGAGGGAAGTATCAGAGTATGAATGGGCACATTGAAGAATGCTAGTGTAGAAGGATCGAGATTGAGATAGACACTAAAGAATGACACAGGATGGTTTCCCGCTGGGGACAAATTCTGTCCCTGTGTCATTCTGTAATGGACCTATAGTTTGTGAGGTCCCTCACATTGCTTTCCTGGAAATTTTAAAAGTTCTAGCATCATCAAATATACACCCTCCTTTGCTAATGTGTAGCGTGGGTTTGAGCATCAGAGCAGTTACTGCCGTTGCCGGCACTAAAACCCGCGCTACTCGTTAGTAAAGGAGGGGATAGTCAGAGCTACAGGTTTTGTGTACTATTGTTATAAAATAATAATTCTTAGGACCTCTTTTACAAAGGTGCGTTAGGGCCTTAACGCGCAGAATAGCGTGCACTAAAATGCCGTACATCCTTGCCGCTACTGCCTCCTCTTGAGCAGGTGGTAGTTTTTCAGCTAGCACATGCTATAGCGAGCGCTAATCTGCTGTGTACGCTAAAAATGCTAGCGCACCTTTGTAAAAGGAGCCCTAAGGTGTGCTAACCGATTAGCGCGCACTAAACGCTAACGCGTGCATGTTATGGACACATTAGCATTTTAGCGTGCACTAATTCGATTAGTGCACCTTAGTAAAAGAGGGGGTTACAGTAATTACTAGGTTGCTCACATTTCATGTTTATTTAATATACCACAAGCTACAAAGTATACAGAGTAAAGTAAACTAAACTAAACCTTAAGGAGGTAATTAAAAAAAAAAAAAAAAAACGTCCAAAAAGTGTCCTAAGTGGCTACTTGGACGATCAAAAAGCCTGATCGTCCAAGTACCCATAACCAAAGCTGGGTTTTAGACATATCTAAAACCAACTTAGGCCTTTCCCCTGCCTCTAAACGCACAGAGAGAAAAGAGGTGTGTTTAGAGGAGGGGAAAGGGCGGGCAGTGGGCGGGAGGTGGGCCGACCTACACCTAGCCGTACAACAGGTATAACCAATACAGTTTAGTCGGCACTTAGATCTTTTTCACTTAGACGAAATAAAACCAGGTCTAAGTGCCGAAAAAGGGGATGCTGAGCTGATGGCCATTGGCACCTGATCACCTAACCATTGGCAGCCCGGCAACCTAACCATCGCGGCAGGAGAGATGCCTCATCTCCCCTACCGTGATGCCAACACTCCTCTACCCGTTCCGGTAGAGGAGTGATGGCATCGCGGTAGGGGAGATGAGGCATCTCTCCTGCCGCGATGGATCACTCCCCCTCCCACAAACAACATCGGGGCAAGAGGGAGGCCAAGCCCTCTTGCCCCGTTGAAGCCGTGAACCCCCCGACTCGATCGGGACAAGAGGGAGTCCAAGCCCTCTTGCCCCATTGAAGCCGCGACCCCCCCCCCCCCCGACTCGATTGGGCCAGGAGGGAGCCCAAGCCCTCCTGGCCCAGGTGACCACCCTACCCCCACCCCCACTACATTACGGCAGGAGGGATCCCAGGCCCTCCTGCCCTCGATGAACCCCTCTCCCCCCCAACGTCCGCCCCCCCAGAACCCCCGATCATGCTCCCCAGCTGACCCGTGACCACCCCGGATGACCCCACAACCCCCCTACCCCCACCCCACCCCCTTCCCCGTACATTTTCGTCGTTGGCCGGACAGACGGGTGCCAAGCCCGTCCGTCCGGCATGCAGGCCACCGAAGAATGGGGCCGGATTGGCCCAGCGGTACCAAAGCCCCGCCTACTGGTGGGGCCTAAGGCACCTGGAGCGCTGGTCTAGGTCCTGGCAACTCAACTTCAATGCCAAAAAATGCAAAGTCATGCACCCGGGCAGCCAAAATCCATGCAAGACTTACACCCTTAATGGTGAGATCCTAACAAGAACTGAAGCAGAACGAGACTTAGGGGTGATCGTCAGTGAGAACATGAAGACTGCCAATCAAGTGGAGCAAGCTTCATCCAAGGCAAGGCAAATCATAGGTTGCATACGCAGGAGTTTCGTCAGCCGTAAGCCTGAAGTCATTATGCCATTGTATAGATACATGGTGAGGCCCCACCTTGAATACTGTGTGCAATTCTGGAGGCCGCATTACCGTAAGGATGTGCTGAGACTGGAGTCGGTCCAGAGAATGGCCACCCGGATGGTCTCGGGACTTAAGGATCTCTCGTACGAGGAACGGCTGGATAAGTTGCAGCTGTACTCACTCGAGGAACGCAGAGAGAGGGGTGACATGATCGAGACATTCAAGTATCTCACGGGCCGCATCGAGGTGGAAGAAGATATCTTCTTTTTCAAGGGTCCCGCGGCAACAAGGGGGCATCCGTGGAAAATCAGGGGCGGGAAACTGCACGGGGACACCAGGAAATTATTTTTCACTGAAAGGGTGGTTGATCGCTGGAATAGTCTTCCACTTCAGGTTATTGAGGCCAGCAGTGTGCCTGATTTTAAGGCCAAATGGGATAGACACGTTGGGATCTCTTCACAGAGAAAGGTAGGGGAGGGTCATTGGGGTGGGCAGACTAGATGGGCCGTGGCCCTTATCTGCCATCTATTTCTATGTTTCTATGTTTCTATGACATATGCAGTATTTTGTGGATTTTTTCTACATGCAACGCCTGCTTTTCGTGTGGTTCTGGGTAACTCTAGTTAGATACAAGTACATATGAAAGTTAAGGCCACACCCAATAGAAACATACGGAAAAGTAGACGCATGAAAATCTGAATATGGATGTAGCCAAGGCCAGAAAAACATACTACAGATTAATATTAAGAAAAAGTATAATAATATTATTTTTATGTATTTTGCTATTAAGCCAGATCATAGAGGAAATGAGGTATAAATATACATAATACACACATAGAGGTATTAATGACTCCATCTTGTATTAATGACTCCATCTTGTTTTCTGTCTTTCTGTGTGTTTCTTCTTCTTGGGGTAAAATGTACTGCAGTTTCCCACCTTGAGCCTCATGGCCTAATTGATAACAGATGTGCTTGTGCTGTTTAGGTTGGAGCATATTTGATTTCATATTCTAATGTTGGGTATAGAAGGAAAGCTTTCTTGTATTAAATATGAATGAAATATGTTGTGTGGATCTATGGATGTTTGGGGCCCAAAATGTGTGATATGTGGTATGAATGATGTGTGATAGAAGGATTTGTATTTAATTTCAAATGTTTTTCATTTAAGAAACATTAAGGGAGCCTAAGAGGCAACATCTGGAAATGGTTAAGTTAAGCCAGAGACACTGTTACCATGACAATACCAGTCTTTGAGAGGCCCAAAGCAAGAAAGGTCAGCTAGTTTGACCTCCAGCATAGGAAGGGAGGGTACTTGTAGCCCACTTTGGAATGTGTGTCGGTGAAACTTGAAACTGTCAGTTTTCCAAAACAAGTTTTTCAACTGACACTGACAAGCTGTTTGATTGCATCTTTTTGAGAATAACAAAGTGTTCATTGGGTATGTTATAATGTGTTATGCATATTCAGAAATTAATGTAAACAAAAATATGATTTTTAATAACTTGTCTTTGAGTTTGTAAAACTTGTTCCTATGTAAAGGAATTTCTTTGTTCAAACCTAAGGACAGCCTCTGTTGGCTGATTGGTTGACAAGTGTGATGTCATACTGCCTTGTGAAAAATATAAAAGGAACACCCCAGTATAGACTCAGAGAGACCATCAGGAGAGGTGCAAAATTTCACGCCAGATGGGACTCCATCACACATATGACTTCTGAGACAATGTAAGATTAAAATTAATAAATAATAATATTGACCTGGTAATATATGTGTGATTGCCATTATTCCTAAGCACCTAGGAGTGAGGGTGGTGCAGTGCGCAGCGCATGCGCTAATCATTGCCCTTTAATCCTTTTTATTATTATTATTTTTGTGTGAAAATCTCTTTTTTGCTTTTAATAGACTTTTTTTCAAAACAACTGTAGAACGTCTGTCGGATTTTGATGCTTTCACCTACAGCATTTTGGCAGGTACTATTTACAGGTCTCATATTTTTATAAGAAATGCTCTTAAATTCGTTTATTTATGTTTATTAATTTTATTGATGCTGTCGTTATATTATTTCATATTTTGATTGGATTTCATGCATGAAGTTCGTGTTTTCTTTAGTTTCTTTAAATTTATTTATTTAAAAATTTATTATATGTCATATATTAACTATACAGTTTACAAAAATTACAATCATAACAATTAAACACCACATACAGACACAATTGCAGAACTAAGCAGACACACCGGAAATGGTAACTACCTCATTGGCTCAAAAAACCCCAGTCTCATCCAATATGTATATAATTCAATAACTATGTGCAAAAGGTACTCATTTGCTCCTTCTGTACGCTGTGCAAAAATTAATTGCAAAAACGTATCTTGGTTGGGCCACTGATGTTATGCATTCTCACTCTGTGCTGTTTCTGGTTGGTCTGAGGCTCTTTTCCTCCATTAGTTAGGAACTGCACTACATTTGAGACAATTAGTAGTGGGAAGAAGATTTTTCACACTTCTAAGATGATTTATAAATTTGAAGGGGTATAAGTAGAGAATGTGTTGACCCCTTAGTCCACCTTTTGATGCCCCCCCACTCCCAAATTGGAGGTCTGGCTACTCCTCTATAATCTTCACTATGCTGTCTTTTCCTCATTGGTTCCTATACATAGGGTAATCTCATTGCTGGAGGGCACAGTTCAAAAAGGCAGATTAGTGACTGGATTAGCAACTAATTTGAATGAGCTCGCTCTAGCACTTCCTCTGTCTCAGTACAGATGCTGCTGAAGTCAGCAATGGAATTCTGCTTGTCCAAAGAGAAAAAATGAACCTTCTACACCAGGGGTCTCAAAGTCCCTCCTTGAGGGCCGCAATCCAGTCGGGTTTTCAAGATTTCCCCAATGAATTTGCATGAGATCTATGTGCATGCACTGCTTTCAATGCATATTCATTGGGGAAATCCTGAAAACCCGACTGGATTGCGGCCCTCAAGGAGGGACTTTGAGATTCCTGTTCTACACTATGAATGAAGCTGACAGTGTTATGTGCATCAAGAGAAGTATCTTAAAGAGTATGGGAATGGGGAGTGGGACTTGATATACCACCTTTCTGTGGTTGCAATCAAATCAATCTATATATTATATACAAGTACTCATTTTGTACCTGGAGAAATGACGGGTTAAGTGACTTGCCCAGTTTCACAAGGATCATTTCATGTATAAACAACAGAGAGTAAAAAGGAGGTTGATTTCCTATGAAAACAAAAGGCTCCTTTTACTAAGCTGCGCTAGCATTTATAGCGCGCTACAGATTAGCACGCATTAACCCCTGCACTATGCGGAAAAACTAACGTCAGCTCTATGGAGGCATTAGCGTCTAGTATGTGCAGCATTGTAGCTCTAGCACAGCTTAGTAAAAGGAGCCCAAAGTCCAAAACAATAGGGAAGGATCAATGGACTTCCAGTAGCAAAAAATTAAAAGCCCCCAAGATAAAAATGTACAAATTTTAATAAGAGGCTAATATACTGTAAATTAGAATTAACATGGAGCCATGTTTAAGCAAAACAATGCCCACTTCAGGCATACTCTCATGAACACTGTTGTTTCAAAATTGTGCAGCCTCTGTGAGCCTTATTATTCTCACATTCAACTGGATTTAGAAAGCTAACATCTAGATAAGTTGTGGATCATTTCATGTGTACCAGGTATTCACTGCCTCTCTCCAACTGATTTCAAACTCAAGATATCATACAAATATATTTAAACATATAGGCAAATATATTTTTGCTGCCATTTTTCAAAAAACACTGAGTAGATGGGAAAGGGCAATTCTAGAAGGTGCCTTTTCACCAAAAACAATAAAAAGTAGCCTTAATGCACCCTTATATGGGTCTTTCCTATACACTAAGGCCATTTTTACTACTGGGGCAAAATGGCCAAATTTTCTTTTTGTTTTAATTAGTTCATGAGCTCCTACTGCCATCCATTCTGCAGGCCAGTGTCTCCCAACCTTTGCGAAGCCGCGGCGCACTAAACTGGTGGCCGCGGCTCGAGGGCATCCAGAAGTGCGCAGATGTTACTGCAATGACATCACGCACCTGTGTGATGTCATCATGTTAACATCTGCGTACAGTATATGCAAAGGCTCTCCAGATGAGGCCCTGAGCCGCCAATAGGGGGTGCTGGAAGGGAAGAGCATGGAGAGGAGCCGGGAAGGAGGAGAGGCACTAGTTCTGACTGACTGCCTACAGGATGCGAATCTCACCACAAGAGGCACATCCTGTAGGCAGTCAGCCAACACCTATCCTCCTTTCCGGTGTCTCACGGTATACCTGGAATCTCGGGCAACACACAGTTTGCGATACACTGCTGTAGGCAGTAAAGGCTCACATGCTAAGCACACACTAATCGGTTAGCACATGGCAATTCTGCGCTGATTAGTGTAGAACATGCCCACTCTGCCCCCAAAATAAGCCCTAAACTAAATTTTATTTTTCAGCTTACAGTAGCATGTGCAGATTCCAAAAATGCCATGTGATACCTCAGCACATCCTGTGGTACACCATTTTTTGCTGCAGTAAACACATATTAGAAACATAGAAACATAGAAATAGACGGCAGAAAGGGCCACGGCCCATCTAGTCTGCCCACCCCAAGGACCCTCCCCTACCTTTCTCTGTGAATAGATTCCACGTGTCTGTCCCATTTGGCCTTAAAATCAGGCACGCTACTGGCCTCAATGACCTGGAGTGGAAGACTATTCCAGCGATCAACTACCCTTTCAGTAAAAAATAATTTCCTGGTGTCCCCGTGCAGTTTCCCGCCCCTGATTTTCCACGGATGCCCTCTTGTTGCTGCAGGACCCTTGAAAAAGAAGATAACTTCTTCCACCTCGATGCGGCCCGTGAGATACTTGAATGTCTCGATCATGTCACCCCTGTCTCTGCGTTCCTCGAGAGAGTATAGCTTTTATTTATCCAGCCGTTCCTCATACGGGAGATCCTTGAGTCCTGAGACCATCCTGGTGGCCATTCTCTGGACCGACTCAAGTCTCCGCATATCTTTACGGTAATGCGGCCTCCAGAACTGTACACAGTACTCCAGCTGGGGTCTCACCATGGATCTATACAATGGCATAATGACTTCAGGCTTACGGCTGACGAAACTCCTGCGTATGCAACCTATGATTTGCCTTGCCTTTGATGAAGCTTGCTCCACTTGATTGGCAGTCTTCATGTTCTCACTGACGATCACCCCTAAGTCTCGTTCTGCTTCAGTTCTTGTTAGGATCTCACCATTAAGGGTGTAAGTCTTGCATGGATTTTGGCTGCCCAGGTACATGACTTTGCATTTTTTGGCATTGAAGCTGAGTTGCCAGGACCTAGACCAGCGCTCCAGTAGTAGTAGGTCGTGCATCATTTTGTCGGGCATTGAATCTATTTCCATTGTGCTTTTGCCCACTACATTGCCCAGTTTGTCGTCATCGGCGAATAATGTCATTTTACCTCGCAGCCCTTCCGCTAAGTCTCTTATAAAGATGTTAAAGAGGATCGGGCCCAGGACCGAGCCCTGCGGCACCCCACTGATCACCTCCGTCATTTTGGAGGGGGTGCCGTTCACCACCACCCTCTGAAGTCTACCTCCAAGCCAGTTCCCAACCCATTTCGTCAATGTATCGCCCAATCCCATAGAACTCATCTTGCTCAGCAATCTGCGGTGTGGTACGCTATCGAATGCTTTGCTGAAGTCCGGGTATACGATGTCCAGGGACTCTACAACATCCAGCTTCCTGGTCACCCAGTCAAAGAAGCTGATCAGGTTGGATTGGCAGGATCTCCCCTTAGTAAATCCGTGTTGACGGGAATCCCGTAGATTCTCCTCATTCAGGATCATATCCAATTGGCGTTTGATTAGAGTTTCCATTAGTTTGCTCACTATTGATGTGAGACTCACCGGTCTGTAGTTTGCCGTCTCCATCTTAGAACCTTTCTTGTGGAGTGGAATGACGTTGGCCGTCTTCCAGTCCAACGGGACGTTACCCGTACTAAGGGAGAGATTGAAGAGCGCGGATAGCGGTCCCGCCAAGACATCACACAACTCCCTGAGCACCCTGGGGTGCCCTGGGGTGGGGATATTTTACAAAGCTGCGGTAAAAACTAACTGGATCCATCCTATTAGGTGCTCTGATGCAACACATGAAAACCTATTCTATTTCAGCATAAATGTGCTTAGATTCCATTATACAATCCTAATGTAACCCAGCATCGGTATCCTCTTATATTTAGGCTTATGCAGTTATACAAGCCCAGGGGTATTGCTACTGTTGAGTGAGTCCAGGGCAACCCAGTGATAAGGGTTGCCTGAAGTTGGACCTCTGATGTGACCGCATGGATCCAGCCTTCTCCAGGTTCCTCTACCAACCACCGGTCCACCACACACTGCCACAGTTGCAGCAGAGGCAGTGCTGGCAGCTGCCTCTTTGGGTGGTAGGGGCTTTCCTCTGCCACATCCCTTTCTATGATGCAACTTCCTGTGGGTGGGACGCAGCAGAGGAAAGGCCCCATCACCCAAAGAGGCAGCTTTCAGCATTGCCTCTGTTGTGACCGTGGGCAGCATGGAGAAAGCAGAGCACCTGGAGCGGAGGCAAGAAGGGAGAGATGCTAAGTGCATCAGGAAGGAGTGGTCATGGAGGAATGACTGAATATCCAAGTGGGGGCAGAGGGAGAGAAATGCTGGATTTTGGTGAGGAGGAGGTGCTAGACTCAGGGGGTGTTGAACGAGGGGGGGGACATCAGAACTGGAGGGGTGTATGCACATTGGGAGGCATCTCAATCCTCCCACCCAGGGCCTACTGAGTCCTAGCTATACCACTGCACCAGCCATAGACCTATCATAGCTGTAGGTGCCTAAATGTCACAAGGGCACATGCAACTTACAGCATTCTATAAATTGTGCATTTAAGTGGCAATATCAACCATGCTCCTACCCTGCTCTACCCATATGAATGCACCCTTGCATTTAAACACTAAACAACTTACACATAGTGAAAAAGGATGTGATTTGGTATACTGCCTTTCTATGATTACAATAAAAATGGTTTATATATTATATACAGATACTTATTTTGTACCTAGGGCAAAGGAGGATTAAGTGATTCTCCTAGAGTCACAATGAGCTGCAGTGGGAATTGAACTCACTTCCCTGGTTCTCCAGCTGCTGCACTGGAGAACTAGTAGGTGACTCCTCGTGGAGGGTAATTCTTTAAAGGAAGACAAATTTGGAGTCTATTATTTAAAGAAAAGTAGAATATTTCTATTATTTGGTTTAAGAAACATTCTAAGGGACCTGTTTTCCAAACTGTGGTTTAATCTTGCAGCTGTGCATCCTTTCATGGGTCATTCCCATACATTAAGGCTATTTTTACTGCAGTTTGATCAAAGGTCCAATTTGTTTATTTTCACTAAGTAGCACAAAGCCATTAGCATGTGAGGCCCCACCTGGAATACTGTGTTCAGATTTAGAGGCCATACCTGGCTAAGGATGTAAAATGACTTGAAGCGGTCCAGATAAATGCAACAAAAATGATATGGGAATGAGCAGCCAGGTTTGCTCATGGGTAGGTAAAGTGTATATGAATGATGGCACATGACGCAAAAGGTTCCAAAAAATATGTATTATTTTTTATTTATTTCCATAACATCCATCAAAAGATTATTGCGTCATCGGAAGGATTCTTTACAGGCGTCAAACGCTGGCATTTCTGACCAAGAATCCCCACACGATAATTCATTGCTCCCCAATATATATTTTCTGTCCAATCTGACATCATACTTGTCAGCCAATCACGTAATAGAGGCTGTCCTTAAGTTTGAACAAATAAATTATTTTTTGACATCGAAATAAAAGTTTCAGAAATCATATCAGACTTAGGAGTAATGCTAGGAAATTATTTTTCATGGAAAGGGAGGTGGTGGAGTTGAAAACGGTGATGAACACAGGGGATCTCTAATTAGAAAATGAATGGTATAAAACTAACTAAGGCCGGTACTGGGCAGTCTTGCATGGTCTATGTCCTGTATATGGTGATTTGGTTTAGGATAGACTGGGGAGGGCTTTGTTGGTAGCTCCAGTGACAGCCTAGTTAGGAAAGCCTGGAGTGAGATTCAGTGGCAATTTCTGGTAGTGGGGATCTAATGATGATACAGAGCAGATTTCTATGGACTGTTGCCCTGAAATATTAATGAAAACCACTAAGTGTGGCCTAGTGGTTAGAGCTACAGCCTTAATGCCCTAAGGCTGTGGGTTCAAATCCCATGCTGCTCCTTGTCACCCTGGGCAATTCACTCAATTCTCCATTGTCTCAGGTACATTAGATAGATTGTGAGCCCGCCAGGACAGATAGGGAAAATGCTTGAGTACCTGATTGTAAACCGCTTAGATAACTTTGATAGGCAGTACATAGATACATAAAGTAAAATAAATAAACATGAAGGCATAATGAGTGTGGATGTTGGGCAGACTGGATAGACCGTTCAGGTCTCTATCTGCTGTCATTTACTATCCCTTTGTTTTACTAAGATGCGCTAAGAGTTTTAGAGCACATTTAGCGCACACTAAATCTGTGCACGCACTAACCGCTAACACGTCCATAGACTAATATGCACGCATTAGCATTTAGCATGTGGTTAGTGCGCACTAATATTTAGTGCACGCTAAAAAACATAGTGCACCTTAGTAAAAGGAGCCCTATGTTATATTGTTATGTGAATGGTAAGAGATCATGCACAAAGCATGCACTGATTGGTCAATGCCCAGCAATGTAGCTGTGTTAACCGATTTAGAGCAGAACATGCACACTATGTTATGTTATGTTATGTTATTTATTTCTTATATACCGCTAAATCCGTTAAGTTCTAAGCGGTTTACAGAGAAATATACATTAAATATACAATAAAGGATATAATAAAATAAGATAAATAAATAAAGAATGGGTACTTTGAAATTCCCTTACTGTCCCGAAGGCTCACAATCAACCCCCATACCCTTCTCCAGTGCTAAAAAGTGCATTTTAGCTTTTTAGCAAATGTGTATTACATGCACATTCAAAAACTGCCATAAGATGCCTCAGCGATTCTTGCGGTAAGCCTTTTTTTTTTTTTGCAGCTTAGAAAAAGGCTCCCTAAGTTTATTAATGAAATATCTTAAATTAGTATGAATATTCAAACTGAAGAACGTGTGCTGTTGTTCCTCTTTCACAATAAAACATTTTATCAACTAGAGATATTTAAATCTGCGTTGGCTTATCATAGCAATTATATGAATCAGAGTGTCAGTCAGCAGGTAATGACTTTTTTCTTAGGAGGTGTGCAAAGAACATTTCCAACAGAGCATTGCTCAACTGGATTAAAATCATAGTTCTAATTCAAATACCAGTGCAAGCATTTCCTCTCTTAGACATAATTGGTAATTAACATGACTGAGCTAATATTAGTACCCTTTCGTGACTCTCACTTTTGTTAAGTGTTCCATTCTTGAAATGCATTCTGTATTGGGATTTAGCAGAAAACAAAAGGAAGCAAATTGAAAAATAAAGCTTATAAAGACCACAGGCCTAATATTCAGACCATGGGACACAGCCAGCTTTTCCTGAAGTTAGCGGCCAACCTGGAAATTCAATGCAGGCAGCGTGTGCAGTGACTGGCATTGAATTTCTGGTCCATTTTTCACTGGCCGAGACATAGTCGGCTATGCCAATATTCAGGAGCTGGACAGCTAAGTATTAGCAGCCAACAATAGACCTGCCTTTTAGGTGGGTCTATCTGGCTGCCAAACAACCTGAGAGCCGCTGAATACTGGCAGTGACTGGCTATTTTGCACGATTTAACTGGTCACCGGCCAATCCATCAAGTCAGATATTCAGTAGGAGATTGCCAACTGTCTCCAATTGAATATTGGCGAGTAGCTGACTAAGTGCTATTCGGCTGGCTATAATTATTCTCCCCTTTTATGAAGCCATGTTAGCATTTTTTATCACTGGCTGTGGCGGTAAAATCTCTGACGTTCATAGAGTGTCACAACTTTTATCGCTGTGGCCGGTGATAAAAATACTAATGTGGCTTCATAAAATGGGAGGGGGTGTTAAATTATAAACTTCAAAAAGTTCATTTATGGGTAGTATATCAAGATCTAAGTAAATAAATACATGTATTAAATATTCTATAGCACAGTTCTTCAAACGCCGGTCCGCGGACAGGTGTCGGTCCGCAAAAAAATGTTTCAGGTCCGCAAAGGATTCGGATCCCCAGCCTCAGCAAAAAGTGCCGGCGTCAGCTGACGTGCAACTTCCTGTTGCCGTCGCTATGCCGACACTCCTGCCTTCCACCTCCTACTCCTGCCGCATATGTCTCTGCACCCCCAGACAAGCAGGGGCAGCTTTGTGTGCTTTTAACTTCGGCACACAGCTGCCCCTAAGCAGTATTTTAGCCGCGGTTTCATGAGGCAGCCTTGGGGCCTTTGATAGGCCGGCCCACATCGCATCATCAAAGCGGGCCGCTAGCCTACATATTGGAAACATTTGCTGGAGAGGGAAGGAGGGAAGGGAGTAGGGGTGCTCCTGGACAAGGGAGGGGAAAGGGCTACTGCTGACAGGGGAGAAGGGAAAGGGAAGGGATGAGAGTTACTGTTGGATAAGAGGAGGAGGAAAGGGAGAAGGGGTACTCCTGGACAAGGGAGGGGAAGGGGCTACTGCTGACAGGGGAGAAGGGGAAGGGATAAGAATTACTGTTGGAGAAGGGGTACTCCTGGACAAGGGAAGGGAAGGGGCTACTGCTGACAGGGGAGAAGGGGAAGGGATGAGAATTACTGTTGGATAAGGGGAGGAAGAAAAGGAGAAGGTACTGCTGGACAAGGGAGGAGGAACATTGGAAGGAAACAGCTGGCAGGGAGATTAGAGGAGGGGAAGGAGTCAGGATGGAATGGAGAGATCAGATGAGGGATAGGGGAGAGACAGAGGAATGACAAAGTAGAAAAAGATTGATGCTGGGAAGGGGGATCAGATGAAAAATAAGGAAAGAGGGACAAAGATGCTAGATCTGGTGTAGGAGAGAGGGGCATAGAAAGAACGCAGATACCATATGGAAGGGGGAGGGGTAGAGGGCAGACAGTGGATGGAAGAGGCAGATGCTGGATTGAAGAGACAGAGGGCAGACGCTGGATGGAAGAGAGTGAAAAGAAGATGAAAGCAGAAACCAGAGATGACAAAAGGTAGAAAAAAATAATTTTATTTCTATCTTGTGATTAGAATATATCAGATTTAAAATATGTATCCTGCTAGAGCTGATGTTAGACATAACTGGGGAGTGCAAAGCCCAGGCAGTGCATCTTTAGCTTCCAGCTGGCTTAGGGCTCTCTCTGACCAGGAGGCAGTTGCCCTAGTTCCACTCCCCTAACACCATTCCTGCCATGTGTGACTGTGGTATTCTGTTAGCATGATATTTGTGTAGCATTCTGTAATAATTTGGCTTATTCAGTTTTCTTGATAGTAGAGGGGATATATGTGAAGGGGAGGGGAGACGGGGGTTTTGTTGATCCTTGCCCTGTATTATTTATATTTATAAAATGACAATTGTACAGAATATTGTTTCTTTTTATACTTTAATAAAATATGTTCAATATAAAATCATAACTATTTGAGGCTTGTGCGGATGGGATCAGATGGTTAATGGGACCGAGCTAGTGGGGATGGGGCAGCAATGGGGTTTTTAAAAATTTCAGTCTTATTAGTTTGCTGGTCCATGAAATAATTATTTTATTTCCGCCGGTCCATAGGTGTAAAAAGGTTGAAGAACACTGTTCTATAGCACTTCACCTCAACTGATTACAGAGGTTACAAAGTTATCTCCCCTCTCCCATCTTTCTTCCTTATACGTATTGAGGTAAGAACATTAAGTCTGCCTCCATATGCATTATCACGAAAATCACTGACAATTTTTGCAGCTTACCTCTGGACCGATTTCATCATGTTTATATCTTTCTGAAGCTGTGATTTCCAAGACTCTAAATGAAGTCTCACCAGAGGTATTATCAACTCCTTTTTTTTTCTGCTAGTCATTCCTCTCCTTGTATACCCAGACATCTTTTTGACTTTTGTCATTGCCTTTTCTACCTGTTTGGCCACCTTAAAATCATCACATGTGATCGCAACCGAGTCCCACACCTCTTTTTCTACACAGAAGTTCCTTACCTCCTGGGTTTTTGTAGCCCAAATGCATCACCCTTCCTTTTTTTAGTATTAGCAGCAAAATTCTACACTATTCTTCAGTCTTCACTAGGACCCTCCTCACATATCTGTACCATCAGGGCTGTCTCCCCTGTTGCAGATTTTGTATCATCCTCAAAGAGGCAACCTTTACTAGAGAGGCTTTTCAGCAATATCGCTTAAAAAAATGTAAAGAACTGGATCAAGAAACTAACCTTGTGGCACACCTCTTGAATATATCCCTTTTCTCAGAGTGAGCTCCATTTACTGCTACTCTTTGCCACCTTTCACTTGACCAGTTTCTAAGCCAGTCAGTCAATTTTAGGGGCCATATCAAGGGTGCTCAGTTTATTTTTAAATCATTTATGCAGAATCATATCAAAGGCTTTAAAAATCTAAGTGCACCACATCTAGTGCTCTCCCTTGAGCCAACTTCCTGGTCACCCAGTCAAACAAGTTAATAAGGTTTGCCTGACAAAACCTGCCTCTGTGAGTGAAACCATGCTGCCTTTGGTCCTGCAATCCATTTGATTCCAGAAACTACATTCACCCTTTTCCAGTCCTTTGGAACCAGTCCTTCTAGATAAGCATTGAAAAAGTCAGACAATGCAGCCAGTGGCATAGTAAGGGCAGGAGGCACCCGGGTTGGTGGCGCCCTCCTCTCCGCCCTCCTCTCCACTCCCCCACTCCTCTTCACCCCACCCCTCAGTCCTTCCTGCACCCCATTCCACATGTACGCTCTCCTTCCCCCCCCATACCTCTCACTCTTTGCCAGCATGAGTGGCTTCTGCAAGGATATTCCTCGTGCCAGTGTTGGACTCCCTCTGACTTCACTTCCTGACCCCATGACCCAGAAGTGTTTCAGAGGAAAACCAGGCTGGCATGAGCAACAAGCAGAAGTTGCTCACGCTAGCAAAGATAATATGGGGTGGGGAGATGGATGGCACAAGGTGGCATGATATGGCAGGGTGGGGCAAAGAGATGCTAACGCCTTCACTGACTTAGCGCCCAGGGTGGTCCACACCCTCCCCTTCCTACGCCACTGTGGAACCACCAAAACTTTCCTAAATTCCTTCAGCATGCTCAGGCCCAGATGCCTAAGAGGCACCTAACTTTAAGCACCCTATATAAAATCAGTCCCCATGTGTTAGTTTTCCATTTGCACACACTATGGGGCAGATTCTCCAAATGGTGTCATAATCCACATCTGCCTACAAAAATGACGATGTTTGTGTGTCAATCATGCCACTGCACCATTTTCAGGATTGTGGCTCCCCTTAAAGGTAGGCACCAATAACGTGGGCCAGGGTTTAAAATACCTACATTACCGTTGGCTACCTTTTAATTGAGAATCATGCCTAATGGTGCCTAAGGTCACACCTACTTTGATCTTAAGTGCTGCTAGGTGCCTCTGCAGATGCAATTCTGGCACACTTTCTGTAGGTGCCTGGGGTGCCTGCATTTTCTAATAAGATTTTAATTGGTTTGTTTTAAAATCAGCGCGGTCAATTAGTGCGCCAATTAAAACAAGTTAGGCAGCAGTAGGGCCTAACTTATGGCACCGTTTGAAGAATCTGCCCCTAAGTACATGGCATTTATTTATTTAATTTCATTTTGGGATGAGATATGTCAGACACATATAATGAGTGTGGATATACTAATCAGGTAGCATGCTAACATTACCACTGCACTGTCGGTGCATTAATAACATGGGAATCATTAGTGTCTCTCAAATATGAGGCAGTGAGTATATAGTAATTGTGTAGTGCAGGGGTGCCCAACACGTCGATCGCGATCGACCAGTAGCTCAGGAAGGCAACGCGAGTCGATCGCGGAGCCCATCCCGGGCTCCGTGATAGACTTGTGTTGCCGTCCTGATCTACCGGGCCGATCAGCCTTCCTCTCCAGTGTTCTCTCTAGGGCCTTTTAGCTGGGCGGTCCGCCCAGCTATCATCTGCTGCTGCCGCCGCTGCTGAACATTAAAAAAAAACTGGCTTGGAGATTTCAGCCCATAGCGAACTTATGCTCCGTGGCTCTAACGTGTGCGTGCCGGCTTCCCTTCTCTTCCCTCAGAAACCGGAAGTTATGACCGGGGGGGGGGAGAAGGGAAGCCGGCACGCACATGTTGAGAGCCTTGAAGCTATGGGCTAAGGCGGGAGACAGGTTAGTGAAGCATTTGCTCTTCTTGCTGCCGGGTCCTGCCTACTTTCTGTTTCCGCGAAGGCAGGACCCGGCAGCATTTCCCCCAATAGGTCGATCACGATCTTGGGCCAATCAGCCTTCCTCTCCCCGACGGCAGAATTGACTGCCCGATGGCAGTGGCTTGGGGGAGGGCAGGGAGAAAGAAAGAAAAAGGACAGGCAGAGAGAAAGAAGAGAAACAGAAAAAAAAGAAAGGGAGGCAGAGAGAAAGAAAGGGCAGGGAAGAGGAAGGAAAAGTTGGGGGAAGGAATGAGGTCTGGAGGAGAGGAAGCATACAGGCTAAAAGAAGGGAAGAAAGATTGGATGCACAGTCAGAAGAAGAAAGTGCAACCAGAGACTCATGAAATCACCAGACAAGGTAGGAAAAATTATTTTATTTTAAATTTAGTGATCAAAATGTGTCTGAATTTATATCTGCTGTCTATATTTTACACTAAAGTCCCCTTTTACTAAACCGCAATAGTTTTTTAGTGCAGGGAGCCTATGAGCGTCGAGAGCAGCGCTGGGCATTCAGCGCAGCTCCCTGCGCTCTAAAAACTGCTATCGTGGTTTAGTAAAAAGGGAGGGGGGTATATTTGTCTATTTTTGTATGGTTGTTACTGAGGTGATAGTGTATAGAGTCATCTGCTTTGACCTCTTTGAAAAACCCTGGAATAGGAATGATAATTAACATTTTCTATGCGTACAGTGTGCGTTGTGTTTTTATTTAATTTTATTGTTGGTAGATCATTTTGACTTGGTCATTTTAAAAGTAGCTCGCAAGCCCAAAAAGTGTGGGCATCCCTGGTGTAGTGAATAGTGTGTTTTGTGCAGTTTTTGTGATTTACCATTTGTTTTGCACTATCGAAGTTTGAAAATCAATAAAGATTTTTAAAAAAAAGTGTTCCAGGGTTGTTGTTTTTTTTTTTTTTTTTAATTGCTACAAGTTATTTCTCACCATAGTGTATGGCCAAAAGTGCAGCAAATAGAATAAAGTTCTTTTAGATGGTGACACAAGAAATGGGCTTAGCATGCAGAAAAGGCCCACATAAGGGTATGTTAAGTCCATTTCTAAGCTCAAATTAGTAAAAGGACCCCTTAATTTAATTTATCATCCATTTTTCCAATGTTAGCTTATGGACAGTTGTAATAAAAAATGTAACCCCTCCTTTTACGAAGCTGCGTTAGGCTTTTTTTTTAACGCCAGCAACAGCAGTATTAGCGCTGATACTCTTAGAATTCCTATGAACATCGGAGCTAATACTGCCGCAGTTGGTGATAAAAATACCTATCACGGTTTCATAAAAGGGGGAAGGGGAAATAAACAATAAAATAAAACTTGGTTTCAACTATTCTAACTATAATCTGATCTTCTGTTATACAATAAATTCAATCTGCAGTTACGTCTCATTATATCTTATCACAGTTTCTATAGTTTGCTTGCATGCAATGTTCTCATTCCCGAAATGTACTTTAGAAAAGAACTAAAGGAAATGGTAAGAGGAAAGAAGATTAAAGGAGCTTAAAAGAAGGACGGACTTTGAAGAAAAGAGATTGCTGAAATTGCCAAGTACCTTATGAGGAACCGCTGAAAAGTTCTCAGTCCAACCAAGAAGAGAACGATATGAAGCCATGAAACTTACAAGTTATTCCACATTTTTCTTGACACTTTTCGTTTCAATGATATGAAACGAAATTAAAAGTGCATTGGTGTATAATTAGAAAATATGAAGAAATAATAGTTTTCAAAATAAAACAATATTGCTAATTTCACTAAGAAATGGGCCCCGCTGGTTGGTTTCTGTAGAAGCGTAGGCCCTCTTTTACTAAGGTGCGCTAACCAATTAGCACGCGCTAAACGCTAACGCGTCTATAGACTAACATGTACACATTAGCGTTTAGCACACGCTAATCGGTTAGTGCACCTTAGTATACAAGGGGGATTAATTGATAATCTCACTTGATTCCTTTATCTCTGAAATGGAAATTTGCAGCTTATATGAATTTTGGTTTTTTTTATGCTTAATTTGTTTTAGGTTGTTCCATTTATTAATCCTATATAATAAAACCCTAAGCGCGCATGCGCAATTAGGGTTTCGTGATCCATGCCGCTGTGTTTTCTGATCCGTGGCCGGATTCTATTTTATAACGCAGTGGCAGGGATCACTCTGGACACTCCCCTCCTCCACCAACCGCTGGAAGAAGCAGGCAAGCTCTCCTGCCGGTAAAGCGTCATTAATGATGTCATCGGTGACGCTTCACTGGCAGGAGAAAGCCACGAAGCAGTCTGTTTAGCGTGCTGCGGCTGCCAACGCTGGAGGGAGGTTAGTTGTTAAGGTCATCTCGCTGGGAGGGTCGCATGGGAGAGAGAGATAGCAGGGTCAGCGGAGGTTGGGCTGGGAGGGGAGAGAAGCGGTCTGCCTCGGGTGCTTCAAGGCCTGGCTTCTTCGGGCAGCAGCAGCGTTTACAATTTGCTGCTGTTGCCGGCTTCAGGCCTTCCTCTCTGGCGGGTCCTGCCTACTTCCTGTTTTCATGAAGACAGGACCCGAGAGAGAGGAAGGCCTGAAGCCGGTAACCGCAATGAATTGTGAATGCTGCTGCCCGATGAAGTTCAAAGAGGAAAAGGAGCAGAATGGCTTGGAGGGAAGAAGAGATGGCAGGGCATGGAGGGAAGGAGGAAGGTATGCCAGAACAAAGGAAAAAGGAAGGGGGAAAGGAAGGAGGACATGCCATATGGAACAGAGAGAGAGAGGGCAGACACTGGATGGAAAGAGAAGAGAGGGCAGTGAATGGAAGGGGCAAGACAGAGGATGAACAGTACACGGAAGGGGTAGAGAGACACTGAATGGAAGTCTGAGGGACAGGGGGAGCAGACATTGGAAGAAAGTGGGGAGAAGAAAGAAAAAAGGGCACATGCAGGATTGAGGGAAGAGGATAGAGATAGAAATAAAGATAGACAGACAGGGGGCCAGGGAGAGACACAGACAGAAAGAATGACAGACAGTCAGCGTCCAAGAAGAGAGAGACAAATTAAAAAAAAACAAAACAGACAGACAGACATCTACTCTAGCACCCGTTAATGTAACGGGCTAAAATACTAGGTGCTACTGGGCCAGGGGAGCAAGGAAGAGGGATGGGGGAGAAGGAAAGAGGTGCTACTGGGCCGGGGGAGCAATGAAGAGGGACAGGGGGAGCAGGGAAGAGGTGCTGCTGGACAGGGAAGTGGAGTGGGGAAGGAAATCCTGCTGGTGAGAAAAGGGGGCTCAGGCTGAAAGGGAACAGATGGGAGAAGGGGCTGGGGGGGTAAAAATGGGTTTGGAGCTGGGGCTGAAAATAGGGGACATGTGAGAGAAGGAGGCTTTACTAGCACCCGTTAATGTAACGGGCTTAAACACTAGTAATAATAATAATAGCTTTATTTATATCCCGTCATACCTTTATAATGTTGTCTTCTTTATAATGATGTAATAATGTATGTATTTATTGTTGGTATTATTGTATGTAATGTATGTATTTGATGTATTATTTTTGGAAAAATAATAAAACATTTATACATAATTTTTTTAAAAAACCATGATACAAAAGTCTTCCTTTCAACCCACTCTCACAAAACATACTTATGACTCTAAAATGTGAAAAAGGAGGTCTCAATGTTGAAACCATCCAGAAGTTGAAGTCAAGAATTAACTTGCACAGATACAAACCCATGCATCACAGGGAAGACCAAAACAAGAGTGAACAAAAGTGTATAAACTTATATTTTATAAAGTAGTTTATTAAAACTTGTTATATCAGCTCAGTAGATCTAAGTGGTCAGCAATACATTAAAAATGAACAGAATTATGAAAATAATAGGGAACAGAGAAGGAAGTGGGGAAGGGACACAGGTCAGACTGTTTCGTGGACAAATATGTTTATTTTAAATTTCAGATAAAACAAATATACACATGGATAAAACAAAGTGTGACAGGCATGTAAAGTCTCTTGTAATAAAACATGTGCTGGACCCCAACACAGTCTGTGTTTTGGCCAAAGAGGCCTTCCTCAGGGGTTCTAAAAGTTGCCCAGTAGATGGCGTCAATTGTCATAACATCAAACACAACTGAGATTACTTGCAAAGAGTCTTGCAAGGTTCCTGCCACCTGACACAATATGGATAAACAAAATGCTGGACTAAAAAGAAATCATAGAAAGACGCTGCAATAAAAATGCGGTCTGACCTGTGTCCCTGCCCCACTTCCTTCTCTGTTCTCATAGTTTTATCCGTGGGGTTGTGTTTTTTTCCTTTGTATTGTACGATACATTAAAACAATAGGAAAATACAATCATTCTGTCAGACTCAAATCTCACAAACCATCATCAGGCCATGCCAATCTATTCACGTATCTCCTCCTTTACAAAGCCACGCTAGTGTTTTTAGTGCCAGCTGCCGTGGTGATAGCTCCAACACTGAAAGAATTTCTATGAGAATCTAAGCTGTTACTGTTGCGGCCAGCTCTAAAAACGCTAGTGCAGTTTTGTAAAGGAGGGGGTTAAGTTGCTGTAGAATAAGTCTTCTGCTCAAACATGTTGATTTCTGCAACTTCTGGAAGGAAAATTATTGATCAGTGAAATCAAAAAGGAAGCAAGCAAAGGTATGGGTAAACAATATTCAAAAACATATGGGCATATGCCAAAAAGTGTTATATTGTAGACCAAGTAAAACAAACTGATTTCAAAATTCTCCTACAATCAAGGTGGATAATTTCCTCCTACTTGTGATGTATAAATCTTCAGGTGTTCATTACAGTAAACTTGACTTCAAATTGATTTTCCACTTGCAAAGTAGGGAAGCTATATGGGAACCCACCCAATTAACATATTTGCTTTTCATAATCTGAGCAGAGTCTTTATGGGCACCCAAATGGGATGAATTTGTTGGTTGAATACAGTGGTTAAAGCTACAGCCTCAGCACCCTGAGCTTGTGGGTTCAAACCCACACTGCTCCTTGTGACTCTGGGCAAGTTACTTAATCCCCTCCTTTACCCCTGGTACATTAGATAGATTGTGAGCCCACCAGGACAGACAGAGAAAATTATTGAGTACCTGAATAAATTCATATAAACCATTCTGAGCTCTCCTGGGAGAACAGTATAGAAAATTCAATAAATAAATGTAAAGAAGAATTTTGGATCTAAAGCCTTGTAATTTCTTATCTAAAACAGAAAACTCTTTTGATGCTGATCTCAGCACTACAGAAAACATGTTCCTACCATGTCACCAGCACAATGTTGTGTCAATAAGCCAAATCTACCAACTCAAGCTTTGATCTCCACATCATCTCATTTCTATGATTTTTGAAACATGAATTCCTCACATTCTCATATGGAACCAAACATACTCGTATATAGTTTTGAGTACTTGGACACAAAATAGTGTTAGAATGTCCCCCTCTTTTAAATCCAGATCATCAGGAATATCTGGTATTCAGAGGCTATTCATCGTAGAAACCCAAACCACAGGGGATATATTTATTCCATTAGATTTTGTGAATTTATCTTTAAGCATAAAAATCTTTGCTGTAACTTTAACCTCTGTAACTTTCACCTTGCTGCATATTGCAAAAGGCTGACTCCTAAGAGCTAGCTTGTTTGAATGAAGCATGCAGCTCCATCATTTATGCAAGTCAAAGAAAAAAAGAAAAAGTCTGTTCTGAAATGGGTCCTAGGAGAAATATTGCTTCATTTTGCTTAAACTAATTTAGAGAACCCTGAAGCTGCATAATGCTGAGATCTTGGAAAAGAAAAGGCAGAAGGTTTAAAAAATGTGCAAAGCTTCTGGGTATTTATTGCTAAACTGAACTATTTTCCCACTGCTATTGTTTTTAAAATGATAATCTAGAAACTACAGAGCTAAATAGAAGACTCCTTGCTTTAAAATAAATGCCCTTAAAACCACTGTCAGCTGGAGTGTCTATTGAAATTTTTACACAAATCACAATGAAAGTATCCAAGAATACATTCACCTGCACTGTCCTCAGTCATTTTTGATCCAGTAATGTATTGTATACACTCGAATATAAGTTGATCCGAATATAAGTTGAGATGGAGGAAAAATGGTTAACTCAAATATAAGACAGGGGCTTAATATTCAAGTAACCTCCCCTACCAGGCTCTGCACCCAGCCACCTCACTCCCTGCCAGGCTCTGCACCCTGCCCCCCCTCCATCAATGACCTGTACCATTTCCCTCCTTCCCGATGGCATGCAGGCCTCCACTGGGCCTAACACAGGACCCAGTGGGTCAGGATATGAGGGATCCCCTGTATCCCATCCCAGCCAAATCCCCAAAACCCCTGCGCATCCCATGCTTCTCCCATGCCCCCTCACCCCCAACTCCTTTGTGGCCTCGCAGTGGGTGGGACAGGAGGAATCCCTTCTGCCTCCTGTGCCTGCCGAAATTGACAACCACATCTCCCTCCCACCTACCCCACGTACCTTTCGGGTCCCTGATAGCCAGCCGGTGCATGGAGCAGAAGTAATCTTCCTGCCCTCCTGCTACATTCGAGGCCACTGGCTGATTGGCTGCTGCAAGTTCTCAACAGCCAATCAGCCAGTGGCCTCGAATAGAGCAGGAGAGCAGGAAGATCACTTCTTCTCTGTTCACCGGCTGGCTACCAGGGACCGAAAGGTAAGCGGGGTAGGTGGGAGGGAAGTGTGGTTGTCAATCTTGGCAGGCACAGGAGGCAGAAGGGATTCCTCTTGTCCCGTCCACCGCGAGGCTGCCGAGGAGTCAGGGGGTGCACGGGGGAGGTGGGGTTTTTTGGATTCAGCCGGGAAAGGAGATGGAGGGATCCCTCATGTCCGAGACGTGCAGCAGGCCCTGTGGAGGCCTGCAATAGGTCTTGGAAGAGGGCAGAAGAGAGGAATGTTATAAGAAAGCACTAGGAGAAGAGTAATAATACATTGACTTTTAGTGCTGGCCATGGCGGTAACAGCTCCGACACTTATAGAATTCCTATGAGCATTAGGGCTGTTACCGCCACAGTCGGCGCTAAAAACCATGCTACGGTTTTGTAAATGGAGGGGTGAATTAGGTACTATTTTTTTAAAAAAATTGGAAGTTACTTTTCTTCATAAACCACTACATAGATAATGATATAGGGACAAATTTGTTCCCTTGGGATCCCAATATCCCGTCCTGTCCCTGCAAGTTTTCTTCCTGTCCCTGTTCCATTCCTGCAAGCTCTGCATTAACTGCACAAGCCTTGATCACTTATGATTTTAAAGTGTTTGGGGCTTATTCAGATGAGGGCAGAGCTTTCAGGAATGGGGCAGGGACAGAGCTTGCAGGTATGGGACAGGGATAGAGAGATTCCGCAGGGACAGAAGAAATGTGTCCTCATGTCATTTTAGTGCATGGTAGGTGCAGACATTTGCATCAGCCCTATGGTAAATGTCTGCACCAATATTTTTTTATCCAAGCATGTATCGTACATTACTACATTCACACTTTCAAGCTTTGTTTACACTCTGCTCTCAATTCCAACCCTATACACACCCACTGGCACAGTTTATACAGTACTGCCATCTGGTGGTGTATTTTTCAACTAGTCAGTATTTTATAAAGGTCCTTTACAAGTATATTGCAACATCTGCATGTAAATGATTAAAACAACCCACATTGGACATGGACTTTGCTACTTAAAGGATGCGCTCTCTTATAGAATTACATATTGTATGTACATATTGGAATAAAATATGATATTCTGCAATCTATGGTCCAATATTCAAAGACAACGCCATGGGGTCAGTGTTGAGCTGGAAGTGTCTTCTAAGCCACTTATCACTGCAGGCTAAATTAAAGACCTGAACTAAATGTATAAGTTAACCAGATAGGTCCAGATTCTATAAATTATGCCTAAAATTAAATGCCTAGATCAGGGGTGTCAAAGTCCCTCCTCGAGGGCCGGAATCCAGTCGGGTTTTCTGGATTTCCCCAATGAATATGCATTGAAAGCAGTGCATGCAAATAGATCTCATGCAGATTCATTGGGGAAATCCTGAAAACCCGACTGGATTCTGGCCCTCGAGGACCGACTTTGACACCTGTGGCCTAGATCAACGTGCCTAGCTTAGATCCCCTTTTATCAAACTATGGTAGCACTGCTGTTGTGGGAAATGCTCCGGCGCTCATTCAATTTCTACGAGCGCTGAAGCATTTACCACGCTGGTCCACACTAAAACACTTGATAAAAGAAGGCCTTAGTTTTCTAAATTAGCTTAATTGGTACTGATAAGTGAAAGCACCATTAAAACAATTTAAAAACCACTGGCAGACACATAACTTGGCAGACATATAACTTTGAGGTAGGCATCTAAACCGAAGTACCTACCAACATTTAGGTGTGGTTAGGGGAGGATTTGACCACAACCAAACCAAAAAAAAAGATTGAAAAAGTGCAAAGAAACAAATGCAAACTAACAGCTTCAAGAATAGGGACAAGGGTGACTTTAATGCATGCGACTCACGTGGCCTGTGTTTCAGCACGAAACCTACATCAGAGGCTACACTGTCCCTTCTTGCCTCAAGGAGTTGAAAGGAAGCAAAGTCTCACAAACTAATCACTGTCAATGGATTGTCACAAAATAAAATTATAATGCTCACAGTGTCTTCTTGGCAGATAGAAAGCTTCTGGGCTACCAAAGACAATGCGTTTACTTCACTCATGCTGGCGGCGGGCCCAAAGAGTAAGAGCAGCATTGATGGGAAAGAGAACAGTGAGCAAGCAGGGGAGGAAGGGGACTCCAGATAAGCGTGCAGGCTGCCTAGGTTTCTGTGGGCCACCATTGGCTCGTGGGCCTCGCACTGAAGACCACTGGATTAGGTACACGAGAGTGAGTAAGTTATAGAATGATGACAGAGGGTGAGAGACAGATATAGAAAGTTTGTCTCTCTCTGGTTAATAGTTCTGTGGGAGCTGGTAGAAAATTTCTCCAAGCAGCTGGTTACCTCAATGCTCAGAACCTGAATACACTGGCAAAGGGAGAACCTCCACTTGTCCTATTTACCAAAGAAAACCAAATTGAAAGCCAGTTTTAAATAACTTCCTTAGAACCAAGAAAACATGGCAAATTAGTACTTACTAGAGAATGACATCCCCTTGAGTTTTGTCGCTGTCCCTTTCCCTGCCCCATTCTTGTAAGTTCAGCCTTAACTGCACAAGTCTTGAATACTTATGATTTTAAAGTGTTTGAGGATTTTGCAGATGAGGATAGAGCATGCAGGAATGGGGAAGGGACAGGAAAAAAACTTGCGAGACGGGATGGGAAAATGAGTTCCTGCAGGGACAGGGAAAAATTTGTCCCCATGTCATTCTCTAGTACTTACTTCTTCATACCAAACAAAGTAGCATATACTCTCAAACTGAAAGTAAACTGAAGCACTACCGTGTTTCCCTGAAAATAAGACCTACTCTGAAAATAAGCCCTAGCATGATTTTTGGGGTAGGTCTTAATATAAGCCCCTACCTCTGAAAATAAGCCCTAGTTGTAGGCAGCCACGCTTCCCCCCACCCTGCCCCCACTGCGCAGCCGAACCCCCGCTGACCCTTCATCCTTCCCTCCCAACTGATCCCCGCTGACTGCGACCATAAATATCTTGCTGCAGAGGAGCATTGGGCCAGCAGCACTCATAGGCTGCTTCGCGACCTTCTCACTGGCACCTTCTGTGTACTGATGACATCATCAGTACACAGATGGCCCCAATCATGCTAGGGTCCACCTTGAGGGTTAGCCTCCAAGAAAAGGATCTGGGTGTCATTGTAGACAACATGATGAAACCTTCTGCCAAAAAAAGCAAACAGGATTCTAGGAATTATTAAAAAAGGGATGGTTAACAAGACTAAGAATGTCCCGTATCGCTCCATGATGCAACCTCATTTGGAAAGACTAAAAAGATTAGGGCTCTTCAGCTTGGAAAGGAGACAGCTGAGGGGAGATATGATTGAAGTCTACAAAATCATGAGTGGAGTGGAATGGGTACAAGTGGATAAATTTTTCATTCCAACAAAAATTACAAAGACTACAAAGTTACAGGGAAATATTTTTAAAACCAATAGAAGGAAATATTTTTTCACTCAGAGAATGCATTGCCAGAGGTTGTGGTAAGAGCAGATAGCATAGCTGGTATTAAGAAAGGTTTGGACAATTTCTTGGAGAAGTCCATAGTCTGTTATTGAGAAAGACATGGGGGTTTTGGCCAGGAACTAGGGACCTGGTTTGGCCACCGTGAGAATGGGCTTTATAGATCATTGGTCTGACCCAGTAAGGCTATTCTTATGCTTTTATGTATTATGGTTGTTTTCTTGCTTTATAAACCACAGTGAACCACTTTCAGATGTGTTTACTGCACATAAGAATTAAATTATTGTAAAAGAGTCAGGGATTCTCCCTCAGTAAGTTATTCTATCACTTTACAGCAAAGGGTGCTGACTCAGTATTACAGAAACTACAGATCCTATGGCACCCGGGCCAATCAGGGACTTAGGCCTTCTTCCTGGTGTATCCCAGATACACTAGGCATGGCCAATGGGAGTCCTAGGTCCCGCCCAGTGTGTGTGAGTCCCTTCAAGACTCCACCAATGTGTATGCTCACCTGTAAAATATGCATTAAGATGCACTCCTATTTACAGAATAAAACTAAGGTGGAATTTTGGCATTTTACACGCATATGCACATATATATACAGATATATGCCATTGTTTTAATGAATTAGGAACATAATTGGTGTTTGTTAGCACTCATACTTTGTAGAACCACCCTGATTTTCCTCAAGTCCACTTCAAATTTATATAGTTGCTCATAAAGCCATACCCAAATGATCTATTTTTATTTACTACAGCAGAATCTTTTATTGCATCAATAGTCAAAACTGTTCTATAAGCAATTAAAAAAAAGTGACAACACTGTAACACCATTTATGCTATGTGATAATTTAATCAGTATGCCCTGATGAGGAGTGCCTAATTCCAGCCTACAAAGTGTTTCAATATGTTAACACTAGTCTTAGGGCTAGATTCACTATCTCCCGATTCCATATCCGATCCGTTCCCTATTTGCATGTAGGCCAACAAATTCAAAAAAGGCCTGAATACAAATGGGGATGATTGTTTACATGACCCTACCCACCACATGGATCGCTAGAGAGCGATTTCGACACATGCGCAGATCCTGACAGTAGTGACAGGAGAAGCAGCCTCCTGTCACTGCTTCTGCAGGCTTGTAATTTTTTTTTTTAAATTGGGCAGATATTTTGCGTGTATTACACATGCAAAATAACTACTTGGTTAAAATAAAAAATAAAAAAGCCCCCCCCCCTCGAAGTGCCTCCTCCCTCCCAAAACCCCTAAAAAGTACATGATCGGTTTGCTTTGAGAATCTAGCCCTTAGTATAAATAACAGCAAGTACCAGGCAGAAACCAAAAGAGTAGCAACATTCCAAAGCTGAGATTGTGATGTCATAATGTCTCATTCCATTAATGTCCAAGAGCCAGCCTCATCAGTGATGTCACAATGGCTTGATCATCCTATACTTGACTCACATAATAACATAAGAGCTGCCATACTAGGATAGACTGAAGGTTCATCAAGCCCAGTATCCTGTTTCCAACAGTGGCCAACACTGGTCTCAAGTACCTAGCTAGATCCCAAGTAGTAAAACAGATGTTATGCTGATTATCCTAGGAATAAGCAGTGGATTTCCCCAAGCCATCTCAATAATGGCCTATGGATTTCTCTTTTAGGAAATTATCCAAACTTTTTTAAAACTCTGCTAAGCTAACTGATTTCACCACATTCTCCGGCAACAAATTCCATGATGTGTGAAGAAATATTTTCTCCGGTGTGTTTTAAATGTACTACTTAGTACCTTTTTTAGATATCTTGCAGGGCATTCACACTCCAGGACGTCTAAATGGAAAGGGAGTATGTAAGAGGCATATTTTGGATATGTTTAGCACTTGGACATCTTGCAGGGATAATCAAACCTTTTTTCAGGATGTGTAGAATGTCATTTGGACATTCAGAGTTAGACTTGTTTTCAAAGCATCTAAGTTCCAAACAGTTACCCAAATTGACCAGATAACCAATGGAAGGATGAAAGCATGCCCCCCTCCCCAATTTTCTCCTAGTGGTCACTGACCCCTCTCAACCCACAAACATGTGAAAGAAACAGTACATACCAGCCTCTATGACAGCTGCAGATATTATGGGACAACCTAGTACAGCAGCAAGCAAGTATCTGGAATAACTTGGTGGGAGGTGTAGTGAACTGCAGAGAGGGGGATCCAGGCCCATACCCCACACTACCCATTACATTTATGATGGAAAGTGTGAGCCCACCAAAACCCACACAAAACCTACTGTACTGCCATATAGGTGACACCTGCAGCCATAAGAGCTATTGGGGTAATAGACAGGTGGGTATAGTAGGTTTGGGGGGAGTTCTGAAGGGCTCACACTATACTATAAGGGGATTCTAGTAAAATATGCATCTGGAACCCTTTATGTGAAGTTTGTAGCAGTGCCCCTAAGGTGCCTCACTTGCCTTGTTGGCATATCTTTGTGGCCAGTCCATTCTGATGCTGGTCCCTCGCACGTACAAATGGGCTTGATTTGGACATTTTGAACTTGGACTTTTTGTATTCAAAAATGGCCAAAAAAGTTAGATGTCCTAAGGGCAAGACATCTAAGTAGGTCAATTTTCAAAGAAATAAACACTTGGACATCTAGCGGTTTTGAAAATGGACTTTTCCCCAGCCCGACATTTGGACGTCTTGTGGGAAACATTCAAAGTCAGACTTAGACATCTTTTAGAAAATGCCCCTCCTGTCACTTCTGTAAAACAACTTTTGTGTTTGGTAGTGACTATTACAGTTAGAGAGTAAGTAAATATACCAAATATTTTCCCACAAGGGAACTTATACAGTATAGGCTACACAAGTCATCTCCACCCTCAATTCTTTTATCTCTTTCATATTGCCTCCAACCCCTCCCTCAGTCAATAAGCCCCGAGTCTGTCCCAAAGTCATACGTACAGTATACTGTATACCTAGCTGTCTGCATCCTCTCCCTCAAACCTAACAGTCTCTCTCATTTTCTTTCAATTTCCTAAAAGCCAGTAACCTTTCTTAATCTTTAAATCATCCTCAACCTATTCAGTATCCCTATAAATCCCCATGCCAACTTTTTACCCTGTCAATAGGAGTTTCTAATGCATCTTCCACTAAGCATTTCTTTGCTTCTTATTCTCTTATCTTTTCTTCCCAGTAGTTTTTGCTTGTATCTCTTTTCATTCAATTGCCACCTTTTCTGACCTCTCTGTATCTCTTTCACTCAGTATTCCTTTGCCCAGCAGTCCATCTCTCTCTCTCTCTCTGAATTGACCCTTATCCATCAGTCTTACTCTCTCTTTCAATATCCCTCCAATATTCAGTCTTCCTTGCTCAATTTATTCTTGACATCCAATAGCTCTCTCTCTCTCAAACTCCCCTCATCCAGCAATTATTTCCCTTTATCTCAATCTCTCTTAACAACCCTTTTTCCTCTCAATCTTCTTTTATCCCAGCAATCTCATTTCCTCTGCCTCAGTCTTCCCTCATCTACTAATCTTTCTCTCTTTTCTCTTTTTTTCAATCTCTTGTCTTTCCAGCAATCTTCCTGTCTTTATATTTCTCCTCAGTCTAACACTCTCTTCCTCTGTCTCTCTCTATCTCCCTCTGTCTTTCTTTCTCTCTCTGTCTCCATCCCCTACAGTTACTCTTTCTCTTCTCCCAATAACTTCCCATTTCTTTCTCCCACCCCTTAGTACTCTTCCTCTCTCCAAAGTCCCATTTCTGTTCCTCATCTCTTCTTCTTCTATCTCCTCACAAATTCTCTTATCATATGCCTAGCCTCAGCATTCCCAACTGATAACTCCGAGTTTCACTCATTCCCATGGTGCTCGACTTTTTCTCTCTTGACCCTGTTGACTCTTTACCCTCCTTGCACACAGAACAAGACTTCTCTACAGACTTTTTTCCCTACAAGTTAAAACATCAGCAAGCTTTACCAATATGCAGACTGCTATGAAAATGGCCCCTAGATGTTTAGCATAAGATCAATTGACATACACTACTAATAAACATTTTAAAATCATTTCAGTTATTAATACTTTAAATAACAAATATTAACACAGGCCAGGAAAAAAAAATATGGTTATGGGATAGTAGATATGCCTTTGGGATTGTAGAACCAAGCATGAATATTAGGTAAAAAATGATTGAGGGAATATATGGTGATGGGAGGACAAAATGTAATCAATGAACTTTTGGTAGCACGAGATAGAATCATACTGTCACAACTACACATAAAGCTAGGTCTGATGAAACAATTTGTAAAGACTTTGAATAAAGACAGTTCATGCATTGTATGCATAGCGCATATGTTATCTGGACTTACCATGTAAAAACTGATGACAGGAATTTTTTTGATGGTCGACAGATCAGACAACTTATAAATGCCCCACATTTCATAGCATCAATGAATGAACTTGAATCATGTGCCTGGTCTTCATTTGTTCTTGTTGTGAAAAACTTACTTGGCAACATGAAGGCAGACAACTACACTCAATTAGAAGAGGATATGCTCTTTCATTTCAACAGGCTTGGCTATAACATGAGTGTTAAAGTCCATTATCTGCACAGTCACTTAGATCGCTTTCCAGAGAACCTTGGCGACTTAATCAAAGAGCAAGGTGAAAGATTTCACCAAGATATAAAAACAATGGAAGCCAGATACCAAGGAAGATGGGATGCACACGTGATGACAGACTAGTGTTGGAATCTTATGCGGGATTGTCCTGGCAGATCTCACTCTTGGAAGTCTTACAAAAGGAGCTTCTTAAGAGTCAAATGACTGGAAAGTTTGTATCATAAACTTGTGCTTTTGATATGAAATAAGTAGATTTTCATGTTGTACACTTTTCTTTTAATTTTTAATGTTTCCTTCATACTTCAAAGTTATTAATTTAAACATTACATTAAAATATCCTGATTTTTTAAATGGGCGAGTAGAGTGGAGAGTGATAGATGGCACATGTTCTGTATCTCAAAAACTAGAGTTGGTAAGAGAAAACTGGTGCCATTTTTAGAACCAGCAGGTCAAATATACCCAGAAACAGATCTAACATTTGAGGCATCAAAATGAGTGTTGGCCAGTATAATTTATCTTCATTATGTAATCCAATTTAAAGTCTAGAATTTAAAAACAAGCACAGATCTAAGACAGTAAAGGTAATAATTCCTTTTTCAATATGTATTTTCTTCAATCAAAATGTAAGTGGCATTATAGACCCTTGCTATAAACAGTAATATCAAATATATATTTATTTGAAACATTGTCACAGCATGTGTTCAACAAAAGAAGGTTTTTGAGATTGAAGTTTAAAAAACAGAAGTAGGCTGAAATTACATACATGACCTTGGATCAGTTAATGAATATTAACCAAGTGATACCCACAGTGAAGAATTACGCACAGCGAAAGAAAACGGTAATAAAAAAATTCCCTACTGATTTGCAATACATGCAAAGGGACTTTAGTATTTGCCAGTGGGCAAGTTTAGTACCCTTGAGGTTTTATAGAAACATTTTCAAGAAGGGAACACGCCGATGCCTTTGGAAAACAGAAGGTACTTCAATGAATTGTATAAATAAAATGTATTTCAGAAATCCATGAATATCCTCGCAAGCAGTATTCTTTAAATTGTACTCTTGAGATCGAGCATAGCTCCATTTAAAACAAAGATACCCATAATTTGATAGGAATGAAAAATATTTATACCCCTTATGGTTCAAGAAAATCTTAATTTTGGAAAGCTTTTTCAAACAGTGATCATAGTGCATATTTTTTTTTTTTAAAGTCAATGGTTACTGTTGCTTATAAAAATCATTAGTTCTATGCTTTGCATGGTGATTACACCTGTGAGATTTCAATAAGAAACAGCCTTGAGACCTTGTGCCTTTTTCCTATCAAAAGCAGAAAAGGATACCTAAACCCTGCCAGGGATTGGTAATGCTTTTGTGATGTTCAACATATTTTATCTGCATTCATGTGACACTATGGGATTATATCTCCGTTTGCAGTGTCATATTTTTGAAAGAGTTTTGTTTAGAAGCTGCAATTAAATAATTCAGCAATAATTAATTCAGAAGACAACCCATTAAATTATAATCCTCCCTACTGGTTAACTTGATGCCAAAATCTATTGTTTAATTTATCTTTCTTAGTATTTTTCAAAAGCCTCAAGGCAGGAAATGAAGCAATAATAAATAGGGAATAGTGGATAATTAGAGCAGGAAATGTGCAGTGAAATTACTGAGGGCTTTAGATGAAGTTCATTATTATCATTATTTAATAGAGCCTGCAAGCATTTGATCAAATTATAGATTGTGTTCAAAAGTGGGTTGGAGGAAATCCATAAAGAAGGACAGTGTTTTCCAACTGCTTAAGATTAAGATTTGCGAAATATTAACAAATAATCAGAAACTCATGTAAAAGGTTTAAGATTTTTTTATAAAATCAACTCCAGGGAGTTCCAGTTCATACCATTGAGATGTAACTAAAATAGAATACACTGTATACGATCACAATGTGCTTATAATCATATATTCAAAAAGATTTTTTGTGAAGTGCTCAGACCCGCAACCATATGGATTGCGCTGGGACCATATGGATTGCGAAGTTGCCGCTGGGACCATCATAGCTTATTACTGTCCCGACTGCCATAGCCATAATTACCACTAGCTATGGCGGTCGGGACAGTGATATGCTATGATGATCCTCCCAGCGGCAACTTCAGTTTGGTTTTATACTAATCCATGAGGTTGCGGGTCTGAGCATTTCACAAAAAACTTTTTGAATATATGATTATAAGCACACTGTGATCATATATGTTCTATATTACGATTCTTGATGCCATGCAGCTTGTTTTCTAGGGTCAACATGAATTCATGGTTTCTTTTCATAACACAATGAAAGCAAATTAAATAATTAATAGTAGAATATGTTAAGGATACACTAAAATAGAAAAGTCAAGCTATCCAGCAAAGAGGTCAGCATTATTCTTGTAAATATGATTTGCTTTTCTAACTAGAACTCTATAATTATGTTTTTTAAAATTTTTAAATTGATTTATTGTTGATTTTTTATTAGTATTTCATGTGATGGCAGCTATAATATATGGATATTAAAATTCCAAACAGCTGGATTTTATAACAATTGAAAGCTGTTTTATAATAGTCATTAAAACTCCTGTCAAAACACAAGCCTGACTCAAGAGAATGCCTGGATTTCTATCATTTGCAATCAGGACAGTCTTTGGACATTCATAGCTAATATAAAATGGTTTTATTTCTGAAATTTATCAGTGAGTGTTTTATTGTTGGATGGGAAGTAGTCAAGCAAATCACATGTACCAAGCAGAACAAATTGCATGAAGGTTCGGTTTCTGTTCTTTATCAAAACATTATAGGGGTCTTTTATGAAGCTGTATTAAGAAGCTAGCACATGTTTGCCACATGTTAGATATTAGTATAGACCTGTGTTAACATCTAATATGTGTTAAAACTAGTAACAAACTGCCTGACTCGATATGTCAAGCTCCCTCTCTGGCAGTATTAAAATTCAGACTGAAAGTGCACTTCTTTGAAAATGTTTTCAATTCCACACTCCAACCCACCTTCTAAGCACCAATATCCATTTTATCATTACCTCTGTAATTCCCCCACCTCAGCACTGTATATTAATTAGGCTTACCATATTTTCCGTTTGGAAAATCCAGACCCCCTAGACCTGCTCCCTGGCCCGCCCAGTTCTGCCCATCCCCACCCCATCAGGCCCCAGTCCCGCCCTAACCCCAACACCCCCTCCCCCCCCCCCACACACTGCCTGCTTTTGTCAGGCAGGAGGGCATCCGCGGATGCCCTCCTGCCCGACGGCAATTTGATAGTTTTTCAAAACCCGGACAAAGTGCTGGGTTTTGAAAAGCCGTCTGGACTCCCGGACATGTCCTCAAAAGAAGGATATGTCCAGGGAAATCCAGACGTCTGGTAACCCTAGTATTGATGCAACTTCTTGTCTAGTTTGTCTGTCTTGACTACTTTGTAAGCTCTTTGGAGCAGGGACTGTTTCTTCTATGTTTGCTGTAGAGCACTGCATATGTCTAGTAGTGCTATAGATATGATTTATTTATTTTTTTGTTCATTTTTATAGTCCTCCCCATAAGCCCAGAACAGATTACAATAAAATAAAAAAAAAAATAAGGTACTTGGAAGTTCCCTATCTGTCCCGAAGGCTCACAATCTAGCTAAAGTACCTGAGTAAACAATTAATAAAAAATTATAGATATAACAAATTTCCATAATTGGTAAGAAAAGGGTATAATTCAAATTTAAAGAAGAAAAAAAGATGCAAAAATAATAAAATTCAAGTAAATCAAAAAGACTCAAAGTACCTCCGTTTGCCGACTCTATGTCCTCTGCATTGTTCGAGATCATTATCAAGTCCCTTCGAGAAATGATAGACCCTCCACAAACTCTGTCCTCCCAGTGTTCTCTTCTGAGCGGGGTGCAGACTCAACCTTTGTCTTTTGCATGTCATCTAAACATAAAAATCCTAGTCACCGAGCCCTGGGAAACCCCTGAAGGTGGCTAAAACCATCACTAACCATGATTAGTAGGAGTAATAACAAAACCAGTGCTAGCTGCCTAATGCTGGTACGGGTGGGAGCTGGCATAACATGGGTGGGTCCAGGGCCAGATTTAGATGAAAAGAGGCCCTAGGCTATACCACTTATGAGGCCCTTTCACCTCCCATTTTTAAGTTTGTAAATTACATGAGAGATAATAAAATACATCATTACTGTGATATATATCAATATGTTAAATGAAACATGTTGTTATTGGTACTAACCTTTATAAAAAATGTGGCACGGATCTTGAGGCCCTAGGCTGAAGCCTAGTTAGCCTAGTTAGCCTATAGGAAAATCCGGCCCTGGGTGGGTCAGAGGAATGGCTGGCTATAACAGCACTTGATTTTGTACTGTGTTAGCTGTCACAACCTTTCACAATTCTGAGAGCATATCTGCATTTACTATTCCTCAAAGGGAGGAAGTACATTTGGCTGCACTATTGACAGTCCAGTAGCATGGCAGCATCTCCTACCCAACAGCCCTTGATGTCTGATCCCCTCAATACTCCAATCTTAGTTTTCCTCTCCTAATACCTCCTGATCATTGATCCTCCTGATCATTGATCCCCCTGGCTCATAAATCACACCCCGATGGTCCAATCCCCAAGCCCTAAAACCTCCCCCATCAGAATTGTACCCTTTTTTACCCCTGCAAAAACCACCTGCTGTGTTTCCCTGAAAATAAGCCCTACCCCAAAAATAAGCCCTAGCATGATTTTCAGGGTAGGCCTTAATATAAGCCCTACCCCATAATTAAGCCCTAGTCCCAGGATTCGCTGGCAGCAACTCTTCAACCCCCCCACCCCACCCCCGCTCCCACCGTGCAGCCGAACCCCCGCTGAACCTCCATCCTTCCCTCCCATCCGAACCCTGCCAACTGCAGGCTCTACATATCTTTATCCAAAGCAGCGTCAGGCCGTCAGCACTCTAAACAAGTTGCTTCAGCCTTCTCCGCTGAGGAATTCAGTCTGCCGTATTACTGTTCATATCAGCTGTCATAAGTGATGCAAACAACTTTAAGAGTACTATCAGCTACAGTATATTTCACACTTAGGCACACCAGTTTGTATCAGCTGTCATAAGTGGGTACCTACTTTTTGGTGGACTAGTATGACTTTCCATTATTATTCTAAAACAGCTTAGGCATGCCCTGAAGCAATTCTAGAGGTGGTGCTAGACACAACCTATTCTGGTAACTTCAACTTTCCCTTTAAACCTATTCTCTGTTTTCACTGCTCCCCACATATTTTCTTTGCTCTGTCATTTCATTACCTACACCATATCCATACTTTCTCTTTCTTGCATTATTTTTTTCATTATCCCCTCCCCAGAGCTGTCACAACCTAGGAAAGCAAGATAACCTAGGAAGGGAGGTGCCAAAGTGGCTTTTATGTGTTCACAGAAGAAAATCCTGGAGAAGGACCGAGATTGTCCGGCAAAGTTACACGAGAAAATGGAGTAGATTCTGCGCCGTTCACGGAGGAGGGTGTTTATGAGCAACTTGAAAAACTGAAGGTGGACAAAGCGATGGGACCAGACGGGATCCATCCCAGGATACTAAGGGAGACACAGAGATGTTCTGGCGAGTCCTATTAAAGACGTGTTCAACAAATCTCTGGAGACGGGAGTGATTCCTGGGGATTGGAGGAGAGCGGATGTGGTTCCCTATCATAAAAGTGGTCACAGGGATGAAGCAGGAAACTACAGGCCGGTGAGCCTCACTTCAGTTGTTGGAAAAATAATGGAAGTGTTGCTGAAAGAAAGGGATAGTGTATTTCCTTGAATCTAATGGGTTACAGGATCCGAGGCAACATGGCTTTACAAAAAGGTAAATCGTGCCAAACGAACCTGATTGAATTTTTTGATTGGGTGACCAGAGAGCTGGATCGAGGACATATGCTAGATGTAATTTATTTGGATTTCAGCAAAGCCTTTGATAACAGTTCCTCATAGGAGGCTGTTGAACAAAACTTGAAGGGCTAAAGGTTTAGGACCCAAAGTGTGAACTGGTCAGAAAAACTGGCTGTCGGACAGACGCCAGAGGGTGGTGGTAATGGAAGTCGCTCGAAGGAAGGGAAAGGTGACTAGTGGAGTCCTCAGGGTTTCGGTGCTGGGCCAATCCTGTTCAATATGTATGTAAGTGACATTGCTGAAGGGTTAGAAGGAAAAGTGTGCCTTTTTGCAGATGATACCAAGATTTGTAATAGAGTAGACACCGAAGAGGGGATGGAAAATATAGAAAAAGGATCTGCAAAAGTTTAGAGGAATGGTCCTAATGCCTGGCAACTAAAAATCAGATGCAAAAGAAATGCAGAGTAATGCATTTGGGGATTAATAATAGGAAGGAACCGTATATGCTGGGAGGAGGAGAAGCTGATATGCACGGACGTGGGAGAGGGACCTCGGGGTGATAGTGTCCGAAGATCTAAAGGGCGAAAAAAACAGTGTGACAAGGCAGTGGCTGCTGCCAGAAGGATCTGGGCTGTATAAAGAGAGGCGTAGTCAGTAGAAGAAAAGAAGGTGTTGATGCCCCTGTACAGGTCATTGGTGAGGCCCCACTTGGAGTATTGTGTTCATTTTTGGAGACCGTATCTGGCGAAAGACGTAAGAAGACTGAGGCGGTCCAGAGGAGGGGCGACGAAAATGATAGGAGCTTGCACCAGAAGACATATGAGGAGAGACTGGAAGCCCTGAATATGTATACCCTAGAGGAAAGGAGAGACAGGGGAGATATGATTCAGACGTTCAAATACTTAAAGGTTATAACGTAGAACAAAAATCTTTTCCAGAGGAAAGGAAAATGGTAAAGACCAGAGGACATAATTTGAGGTTGAGGGGTGGTAGATTCAGGGGCAATGTTAGGAAATTCTACTTTACGGAGAGGGTGGTGGATGCCTGGAGATGCGCTCCCGGGAGAGGTGGTGGAGAGTAAAACTGTGACTGAGTTCAAAGAAGCGTGGGATGAACACAGAAGATTTAGGAATCAGAAAAATAATATTAAAGATTGAACTATGGCCAGTTACTGGGGCAGACTGTAACGGTCTGTGTCTGTGTATGGCCGTTTGGAGGAGGATGGGCATGGGAGGGCTTCAATGGCTGTGAAGGTGTAGATGGGCGGAGTAAGTCTTAACAGAGATTCGGCAGTTGGAACCCAAGCACAGTAACCGGTTAAAGCTTTGGATTCTCGCCCAGAAATAGCTAAGAAGAAAAAAAAAAAAAAAAAAAAAAAAAAAAAAATTTTTAAATTGAATCAGGTTGGGCAGACTGGATGGACCATTCGGGTCTTTATCTGCCGTCATCTACTATGTTACTATGTTACTATGTTTATCCTGTGTACTATTTTTCTCAGGAGACAACAGTACCCAAGACAAAATATGCTCTTATTCTCCCATCTCAGCCACCCTCTCTTTCCCCCCTCCCCCTCCCCCCATACACACACATTCTTGTTTCTTCTCATTCTCTTTTGCCAAGAAAGGGTTGGATGTTCTGTCTGCAAAAACTGCATTTCCACCTCTTGCTTCTGATTGGTCTTGATTAGCAGAATAAGCTAATAAAGAGGCAGGAAAGCAGCAAGCTGAGGGATGCTTCCACCAATATTTTGCTTATGTTGGATAATTAGTCATGGTCTGAGTCACCGATTTTCATGTGAAATTGAAAAACCTATCTTGCATTTATGAAAGGTCAGTAGGCAAAGATCATGAGAAGGGAAATTAATTAAGGACCTACTATATTATAAATATATACAGTATACACAAAAACAGAGAATAATAAACTGTTCTGGTAGACTTCATAGCTTTCTTAGAACTGTGATTATTTTCTTTAAATAAATAAAGCAATCTAACCAAATTATACCCCCCCCCCTCTTTACTAAGTCATGCTGCTGAGCAGCACAAGCTGAAAGCTGAGCTGCCCATAGGAATAGAGTGGGAGACTTGGCATTAAGCTTATGCTGCTTGGTAATATGGCTTGATAAAAGGGGTGGAGGGTGGGGTGGTGGTAATGTAATGTACAGCATGCTCCAAAAATGTCTTTCAACCATGACCTATCCTAGCTCTCCCACATAATTTAGACAATTTCAAGACTATGACAAACTAGATTACTGGTTATAGAATTTAAAATAATTGTTGCTAGGGGATCTTGAAAAAGTATTCTAGAGACCTGACAGCAAGTGAAAGAATTTTGTGAAATGTAGTGTCCAAGTGTTCTGGAAGTAAAGCTATATTTGAGAATAATCTTTTTCTGAGGTATAGGTCAATTAGAGTTTATTGTTACCTGAAAATTGGAAAAAAAAAGAACTATTCATTGGTAGATAAATCAGGAAGGAGGTCTAGGATATCAGGAGTAGGAGCTTGAAAGTGAACCACACAGGTAAAATCTTATTAGTTCATTTTGCTAACTAGAAGTGGTCAGGCACTGAGTTCTGCAGTGAGATTAGTCAGCAATTGTTATTGTGCAAGTCACAAATAGAGTCTGACGCTCACAGATAAGGATCTTAATAGGAAGCTAATTGTGAATTATTGTATATCCTTATGATAGTAAAGAACATATATAATTTTAGTACAAATGCATCCTGTCTCATTTCTGGGAAATGAAGCTAAATCTTTCCCGATACTTACTTAAAAAGTGTTGAAGTAATTGTTTAAAATTGGATAGTTTCCATCCAAATCGATTAAAAACAGGACTTCCTATCAATCAGTTTCTAAGACTTTTTAGAATATACATCTTCATGGAAGAATTTAATTGACAACATGCCGGTTACACATTATCCTATAAGATGGCATTAAATGCAATGGGTGAGCAGACTGAAAGGAAAAGTCCAGAGTTCATCTGAAGGTCCAAGATTAATTTATTAGCAACAACAGCAGAAGGGTAAAAACTGCACCCAACTCAGCCAGGTTTCACCCTATATGGGCTGCCTCAAGGGCCTAATGTACTATGTTTCCTCGAAAATAAGACCTACCCCAAAAATAAGCTCTAGCATGATTTTTAAAGATGCTCCTAATATAAACCCTGTCCCAAAATTAAGCTGTAGTTAAGATCAACCCCCAAAACCACTCCAACACTCCCTGACTCCATCCATGATACTAGTGTCACCCAATTTGCCAATCATCTTTCCCTTCCTCTCCTCATCCCCAATTCTTCCTCTTTCCTTTCTCTCTCCCCCCCTCCCCCATGTTTCCTTTCCTCTCACCCATCACCTTGTACATCAGCTCCCGGGGCCTCCCAAAACAGCAGCAGTGCTCTGAATGGGCTGCTTTGCAGGCTTCCTTGTCAGGGCCAGAAATGGGCCTGGGGATGGGCCTTCCCTCTGTAGCATCTTTCTGTCCCTCCTTCCCATCCCTTTGTGCCGTGGAACCCCACCAACCCTCCCACTGTGAGCCTGAGAAACCTCTACTCCAAAAGAATCCAAAGCAGCAGCACTCTGAACGGGCTGCTTCGCTGCCTTCCCTGCCGGAGCCTTCCCTCTGCCGCGTTACTGATGAAAGAAGGTATGGTCAGGGGAGGAGCATGGATGGGTCATGGACTTGAATTTAGGCGCAAGTATTTAGGCCTGGTTTTCGTTGGCATCTGTAAATGGTTGCGCCTAAATGTTAGTCAGGTGACGGGCACTACATGTGACTCTAAACTGGAGGTATTTTATAGAAATGTGATAAATGCCATCCTTTTTGGTGACAATTTTTTAGGCATCATACATACCCCCTCTTTTACTAAGTTGCGCTATGCTTTTTAGCGCATGCTAAACACATGCTAAATGCTAATGCATGCATGTTATCCTATGGACGCGTTAGCGATGAGCACATGCGATGATTTAGCACACGCTAAATCCGTGCTAAAATGCTTAGCGCACCTTTGTAAAAGAGGGCCATAGAATATGGCCCTCCATAAATTTTCAGAGGCCAATTTATAACTCCTTTGACTATAAGCCCCTATGATTTTTGTGAAACAATTTTACATGCTTACATTTCCTTTATTTGTGCCCTTTCTAGGCTGTGTTGGACTTCTTTATTGCATTTGAGGGGGCACTAATACTTGTGAAATGTGTAGCCAACTCCTGGGTTGTGGCTATGGGTGAGAGACTAGAAGCAATCTAAGCAGGGGAATAGAAGCAATAAAAAGCATAGACTAGCACCTTGTACTGTAGCTTTGTTCATGAACACAATGCCCTGGACCTGAAGCCCAAAAGAGCAAATATGGCAACAACATGACTCCCTTTTTATTCTTGAGAGTACTAGTGGTGTGTGTGGAAGTTGGTGCCGGCCTTGTGTGGCATGGCCAAGGACACCATGCTGAACACAGATAGAAACATAGAAAAAGACGGCAGAAAAAGGCTATAGCCCACCAAGTCTGCCCATTCCAAATACCCACCCTCTGGTTTCACTCCCCTAGGGATCCCCTGTGAATATCCCATCTTCTCTTAAAGTCCGACACGCTGTTGGCCTCAATCACCTGCAGTGGGAGTTTGTTCCAATGATCCACCTGATACTGCCTGAATGTCAAAGCGAATAAAACTCGGAAAGTCAGACTAATCCTGAAACTGGTTTTCTGTTCCTCACCGGTGACAGTAACAGAAGGGGGCAGCCTATGACCTTAACCCTCATCATCTTCATTAAATGTTATTTATTTCATGCTTTTAGACAATAAAAAGCAACAGGAGTCCACATTATAAAAGTACATAATTCATTGAACGCTGTGGGGGACTAGTAATAATGTAACATTTTCTCTGCATGAAAAGCCTTATAGAACTGAACAATCACATAAACACATGTAGGGGATTATTTTTTTTTTAAAGTCTGAAAGTCAGTTTTAGATGTAGAAAATGCCTTTTATAATATTGCCTGGCAATTACTTATGTGGCAACAAGAAGGTGTTTATATGCATGCTATATGTAAACATTCCTGTGAGGAAAGGTTGGGTAGAACAGAAGCATAGTTGCATTGCACACATAGGTTGTATAAAATGTATGCATACATAGATCAAGGAGGGGGTTCATCCAATGGTGCTACCACGTTAGTATGTGCAAATTGCATTAGTGCATGCTAACAATTATCATTTCACAAGAGTTTGAAGGCCTATTTATTTCCAAAAGCCTTTCCAGGTTTAGTGAAGGAGAATTATTTTTATTTCTATGAGAATGATTCATTTCTTGAGTTATGGAAGAATGACTGTATTAAGAAATTGAAAGTATGTCTTGTCTAATTTTATTTATGAATGATATTTTGTAACCCACATAGATTTTGGATAAGCGGGATATAAATGTTTAAAATAAATAGATAAATAACAATAAATAAATATGTCCATAGGACTATAATGGGCATCTTTAGCATTTTGTACATGCTAATCGTTAGCATATGCAAACATGATAGTACCCTTTTATGAATTCCCTGTAAATGCGCATATTTGGCATCACCTTGGAGCAAGTATAAAAATGGGCATCCACATTTGTGTACTTCAGGGGCTAGTTCTGGGAGCCTATTTTATAAAGAAACATAGATGCATATGAGGCCATTGTAAGATAAACTTACCGTATTTTTACGCATATAACGCGTGCGTTATACACGATTTTACAAACCGAGCATAACCATGCGCGTTATATGCGTGAGCGCGTTTTACAATTTTTTTTTTTACATTGCTGGTTCCCCCCTCCCCCGACATCTGATTCATCCCCCAGCACTGAAAGCCTGATGCCCCACCCTGAAGGACCGCTTGCACCCCTCTGACGTCCGATTCATCCCCCAGCCCCCCCCGCACTGTTTGCGGTGGAGAAGCAGCCTACCGTGGGTTCGCGACGCCAATGAGCCCTGCTGCTTCCTCTATCTGCGGTCCCGCCCCTTCTCTGAGCCCTGCGCTGCTTCCTCTGCCGCAGTCCCGCCCCTTCTCTGACGTCAGAGGAAGCAGCAGGGCTCACTGGCATTGCGAACCCACGGTAGGCTGCTTCTCCACCACAAACGGTGCAGAGGGACTGAGGGATGAATCGGACATCGGGGTGGGGGTGCGAGCGGTCCTTCAGGGTGGGGGGCCAGCGGTCCTTCGGGGTGGGGCATCAGGCTTTCAGGGTGGGGCGGGCCTTCAAGGGAGGGACAGGACTTCAAGGGCAGGGCGGTGAGAGGAGAGTCGGGGCGGCAAGCAGCATGTGCGTTATACGCGTGGGCGCGCTATACCAAAATTTTCTTACATAAATTCCTTGTTCCTGCGTGCTATACCCGTGTGCGCGTTGTACACGTGTGCGCTTTATATGCGTGAAAATACGGTAGATGCCTTTTTGGAGTTCTGATATAAGGATCCTCTTATAAAATCAGACCCCCAAGTGTATACATGAGAAGAATACTTATTTCTATATAATTTGCATGGAGGCATGGTAGGAGGCATAATTTGGGAAGGGCAGAGGTGGATTTGCAATGTAAAATAGAAACATAGAAACATAGAAATAGACGGCAGATAAGGGCCACGGCCCATCCAGTCTGCCCACCGCATGACCCTTCCCCACCTAACTCAGTGAATAGATCCCATGTATCTATCCATTTGGCCTTAAAATCAGGCACGCTGCTGGCTCAGTGACCTGTAAGTGGAAGATTATTCCAGCGGTCAACCACTCTCTCAGTGAAAAAGAATTTCCTGGTGTCACTGTGCAGTTTCCCTCCCCTGATTTTCCTACGGGTGCCCCCTGGTTGCCGTGGGACCCATGAGAAGGAAGATATCTTCTTCCACTTCGATGCGACCCGTGAGATACTTGAACGTCTCTATCATGTCTCCCCTCTCTCTGCGTTCCTCGAGTGAGTAGAGCTGTAACTTATCCAGCCTTTCCTCGTAAGGGAGATCCTTGAGCCCAGCGATCATCCGGGTTGCCATTCTCTGCACCGACTCTAGTCTCAGCACATCTTTTCGGTAATGCGGCCTCACAAAATTGCACCACAGTACTCCAGGTGTGGTCTCACCCATGGATCTATACAATGGCATAATGACTTCAGGCTTACGGCTGACGAAAACTCCTGCGTATGCAACCTATGATTTGTCTTGCTTTGTATATGTACATACATATTTTATAAAATACAGAATGGCCAATATTCAAAGGAAGCTAACTGGCCAGGAACAGCCGCCAACTAGTTAACTTGATTGTATGCAGCTAACCAGTCATTTTCAGTGACACTTAGGCCCTCTTTTACTAAGGCGTGCTAACCGATTAGCACGTTAGTCTATGGATGCGTTAGCGTTTAATGCACGCTATATCGATTAGTGCGCGCCAATCGGTTAGCACACTTTAGTAAAAGATGGGTTTAACCAGTTAGCACCAAGATGGAAACCATCTACATTGGGGATGTTCTGAGGGTGTTTTAAGGGTGGAGTCCAGTTAGCTCCCATTATTCCAAGCTAGCCCGTTATGTTTAGTGTAAATAGAACCGCATAAATAGCTGCTCTATCTTTATATGCTAGGCCATGGACAATTAATCCCCTCTTTTACTAAGGTGTGCTAACCAATTAGCGCGTGCTAAATGCTAACATGTCCGTAGACTAATCTCCTGTTTTACTAAGGTACGCTGAGTTTTAGTGCATGTTTAGTGTGCGCTAAATATACACGCGCGCTAACAGCTAACACATCCATAGACTAACTTGCACGTGTTAGTGTTTAGCACTTGGTTAGCATGCTAAAATGGTTAGCACAAGCTAAAATGGTTAGTGTACCTTTGTAAAAGGAGCCCTAACATGCATGCGTTAACGTTTAGTGCGTGCTAATCGGTTAGCGCACCTTAGTAAAAGAGGGCCTAAGTCTGAATATTGGCTTAACCGGGCATGCCAGCTTTAAAAAAAAAAATCAGAAATTCAATATCAAAGCCCACACAGGGCTTGGCATTGAATTTCTAGTTTTAGTGCCCGTGACAGATGTTTTAAAAATGCTTTCCATCGTCAGTTGTATATCATCCGGAAGGAGTATAAAATTCTGCATTTGAATTTGAATGCTTTTGAACTGGTTCTGAAAGTCTATTTTATAAAGGCTAATAGGTGCCTATGTTGCCTTGAAAAGCACCCATTAGAATGTCTAATATAGGCATCCTATTATAAAATCACCCCCCCCCTATAAGAAGTGAATTGAAAATTGAGACAAATTAAAATAGAACAGAAAGGCAAAGCTTATATTAAAATAGTAACCATGATCAAATATGAGGAAATAGGATACATATGAAAAAATACAAAACCAAAACCAAACAGAAATTTATATGTAAGCATATCCTAAACACTTTACATTCACAAGACCAGAAATAACAGAGTTCTCACATACTAAATTGTCTACACTTTTATCCAGTGTGATCCAATTTCAGAAGTTGAAAATGTATAGAATCCCAGATGATAATCAAAACAACATAATAAGGCTGTGGGGAGTGGGGATGTCATCAAAGTGTAGTAAAGGTTTGCCCTTTATCACACTTGATATCCCATGGAATTCGACAATCTGTGGTATCCCAGGACTGCATGTTGATGAATCCCATCTTATAGGGATAACACGGCTTGCAAGCCACCTCACAAGCATCATTATTCCTGTGGCCCAGGAGCATCGGTCTACAGTGCTGAATTTCCTCTGAACCCAATCCCCCTGGCAACCCAACCCCCCTAGTGGCTACCTGCAAAATCATTAGTGTTCCAGGGGAGTCGTCTGGCAGGGTCCGGGGGCTCCAGTGGGGTACAGAAGAAGCCCACTGGGTACAGGGAGTTCAGCCAGGAGTGATACCCAATTGCTCCTGACCACTCTGGCTTCAGTGTCAAAATGGTGCCCCTAGGTGAAAGAACCCCGCCAAAATCAGTACCCAGGGCATTCCACCCCCTTACTATGCCACTGCCCTCCATTGCCTCTGGTACAAACTTAGGGGTCCTTTTATAAGCTGCAGTAAGCATTAGCATATGCTTACTGTAGTTTAAAAAGGCTTGCTGAGGGCTGCATTGAGGCATTCCGTAGTATGTTCCTAATCCATGCATGCAACCCACATGCTAAAAAATATTTAATATTTTGCAAGAGGCTATGGCCTAGATTCACTAAACTCGCCAATCATGTCCTGATCATGTCCTGACCAGTTTGCGATCGTTTCCCGACCCCGAACCGATTCGCTAACCTTCTGCCCGATCAATCTCCCACCCAATCTGATCCGCCCATGCAAATGAGGGGAAATGGCAAGCATAAGTAGGAAGCCATCGATTCACTAAACAGAAGAAGAAACACCGATTGGGTTTGCCAATCCAAAATGAAATGCCTTCTCTCCTGCTGTCTGCCACCCTGAAATCTCAGCATCGAGATTACAACTAGAGAATGACACGGGGAAAAAATCTGTCCCCGTCACTGCACCGTCCCCGGCCCACCATCCTCTGCACCGCCCCATCACCGCCGTTCCCTTCACCGCCCCGTCACCGACATCCCTTTCACCGCCCCGTCACCGCCACTGCCATCCCATTCACCGCCCCGTCACCATCCCCGTCTAGCACCCATCTTCTTCCCTCCGCTCCCCCATAGTCTGGCATCTGTCTTCTTCCCTTCCAGCGTCTTCTCCCCACTCTGCCTTCCACATTTCCTTTCAGGGTCTGTTCCTCTCTACCCTCTTTCAATGTCTGTTCTATTCCTTTCCACCACCACCCTTCCCTCCCTCCTTTACCATCTGTTCCTTTCTACCACCCTTATTTCATATCTTCTATCAGTCCCCCCACCATCACTAGCAGTCTCTCTTCTCCCTTACCATGAGCAAATAGAACTTCTGAAAATTGTATTGCTGAGGCATTATTTCTAGTACGCCTTTTTTTCCAGATGGATAATGACATCAATTTTATAATTCTTACTGTCTGCTCTGATTTCATTCACAATTTGGTTTGTGTTTTGTACCTGAGGATTCCATGAGGCATTTAACCTTTTTCTGTATCTTCTGTGATTTCAAGTTGAATTCCTTCAATAATGGAGTCTCAAGGCAGTAGCAGTTTTCTATTTTGGGCTCTTTTGACATTGTTTAAGGGATTTCTTGTACATTTGGTGCTGGTCTTCTTTGATGAGGTCACTTCAGAATCTATTTCCAAGGAAGAGAAACTTTTTCCCTTTCACCCCCTCCTTCCTTGTGTGAGCCGGAACACGCGGTCCCCGCAAGCAAGTAATTTTATATCATTTTCATTCTATTCATTTATAGAAATTAAAGTCTAGATAATGCCACTCACATAACAAAACATGATTTTACAAAAATAATTCCCTTGCACAGTCAAGCCTGCAAGGATTACTAGATGTCTTTCTCTCCCTCCCCCTTACCTTTGTGGCCAAGTCAAAATGATCTACCAACAATAAAATTTTAAAAACACAAAGCACGCTGTACGCAGAGAAAATGTTAATTATCATTTATATTCCACGGGTTTTCAAAGAGGTCAAGGCAGATGACTTTATGCAATGTCACTTCAGTAACAACTATACAAAAATAGACAAATATTCCCCCTCCCTTTTTACTAAACCGCGATAGCGGTTTTTAGCACAGGGAGCTGCGCTGAATGCCCCACGCTGCTCTCGACGCTCATAGGCTCCCTGCGCTAAAAACCGCTATTGCGTTTTAAGTAAAAGGGGGCCATAGTGCAAATATAGACAGCAGATATAAATTCTCAAAACGGACACATTTTGATCACTAAGTTGAAAATAAAATCATTTTTCCTACCTTTTTGTCTAGTGATTTCATGAGTCTCTGGTCCTTCTTCTGATCCTTCTTATTTCTTCTCCTGCCCCCCCCTCTTTCTTTCTCTATCCCCCTGGCTCCCCTCTTTATTTCTGCCTTTCTTTCTCTCTCCCTCTGGCCCCCCTCTTTATTTCTGCCTTTCTTTCTCTCTTCCCTTGGCCTCCCTCTTTATTTCTCTCTCCCCCTGGCCCTCCTCTTTCTTTCTGCCTTTCTTTCTCTCCCTCTTGACCCCCTCTTTATTTCTGCCTTTCTTTCTCTCTCCCCTTGGTCCCCTCTTTCTTTCTGCCTTTCTTTCTCTCTCCCCCTGACCCCTCTTTCTTTCTGCCTTTCTTTCTCTCTCCCCCTGACCCCTCTTTATTTCTGCCTTTCTTTCTCTCTCCCCCTGGCCCCCCCCTCTTTATTTCTGCCTTTCTTTCTCTCTTCCCTTGGCCTCCCTCTTTATTTCTCTCTCCCCCTGGCCCTCCTCTTTCTTTCTGCCTTTCTTTCTCTCCCTCTTGACCCCCTCTTTATTTCTGCCTTTCTTTCTCTCTCCCCTTGGTCCCCCTCTTTCTTTCTGCCTTTCTTTCTCTCTCCCCCTTCTCCTGCCCCCCCCCCTTTCTTTCTCTCTCCCCCTGACTCCCCTCTTTATTTCTGCCTTTCTTTCTCTCTCCCCCCTGACTCCCCTCTTTATTTCTGCCTTTCTTTCTCTCTCCCCCTAGCCCCCACAAAGCCATTGTGCCAATTTCTCCACTTCCACGATTCTTTCCCTACCCTCACCCCCAAGCCAGCAGCCGATTTCTCCTGCCCCTTCCCCGATGTCCTGATATCCTGAACTTCATCGGGCAGCAGCAGCATTCACAATTCACTGCTGTTGCCCGCTTCAGGCCTTCCTCTCTGTCGGGTCCTGTCTTCATGAAAACAGGAAGTAGGCAGGACCCGGCAGAGAACAAGGCCTGAAGCCGGCAACAGCAGCGAATTGTAAACATGCTGCTGCTGCCCAGAAGAAGGTAATGGAGTACCGAGGCAGACCGCTTCTCCCCCCTCCCAGCCGAACCCCCGCTGACCCTCCTATCTCTCCCCCCCCCAAGTGAACCTTTCCGACCCTCCCAGCGAGAGCAGCAAACCTCTTTCGCGGCTTTCTCCTCCCTCTGCCGCATCACTGATGACATCATCAGTGATGCGGCAGAGGGAGAAGAAAGCCGACGCTACTGTAGGGAGGTTTGCTGCTTTCACTGGGAGGGTCGGAAAGGTTCACTTGGGGGGGAGAGATAGGAGGGTCAGCGGGGGTTCGGCTGGGAGGGGGGAGAAGTGGTCTGCCTCGGTGCTCCAAGGCCTGGCGCCATTACCTTTTTCGCCCCTCCCACCCCCCCCCTTGGTACGCTACTGCTCTCCAGCTCTCCTTAGTTTGCCGGTTTTCTTTTTTGGCGACCGGCATGCTTTCAAAGAGCCACGCATGCGTGGCTGCTCAAAGTTCTATCTTCTGCTCTGCTGCAACTTCCTGTTTCCAGTTGGGTCAGAGCAGAAGATTGAATACTGAGCAGCCGTGCGTGCGCGGTTCTTTTGAAAGCGTTCCGGTCGCCGAAAAAGAAAGCCGGCAAACTAAGGTGAGGTGGAGAGAGGAAGCTGGTTAAACGATCGAGCCGACATGCGGGTGGGCGAGTGGGGGCTGCGGGGACCGCACAATCCTTTATGCCTCACTGCGATGACAAGACCATTCACCGCTCCACGGGGCAGTGATGGCCTTGTCCCCGTCCCCGCAGAGGCTGCTAATTTTCATTCCCCGTTTTTGGCGGGTTACCCGCGGCTAAACCGCCACCGTGTCATTCTCTAATTACAACCCCAACTATCAAAATAAAAAATATAAAACTGTAAAATATTTATACATATGCATACAAACTCGCTTATATTCTTCAAAAAGCGCAGTTCTAGCCCATGGTTTTAACCCATGGTTTTAAAGCAAGGGTAAGGAACTCTGGTCCTCGAGAGCCATATTCCAGTCGGGTTTTCAGGATTTTCCCAATGAATATGCATTGAAAGCAGTGCATGCACATAGATCTCATGCATATTCATTGGGGAAATCCTGAAAACCCGACTGGAATACGGCTCTTGAGGACCGGAGTTCCCTACCCCTGGTTTAAAGCGTGTTCTGTTCCATAATCTGGCTTCACAAACAGCGTGTTCTGTTCCATAATCTGGCTGCACAAAAAAAATCATTCCTTTTAAAATGTCCACTCGTAGGGCCAGCAAGTAAACTGCAGTCACCCCTCCTTTATTTTGAGCATGTGCAAATGGCATCTACAACCAACAAGGATCATCTGTGCATGCGTCCCGATCCGTGGGATCGCTTGTGAACGTGTGTCCGATCAGATCATTTGAATGCTGAATCTGTAGTGACTTGGTCGATTGGTCTCAAATCGCCCAACAATGATCCAGATCAGTGAGTTTAGTGAATCTAGGCTTATGTCTGGGTTGATAGAGTTTCTGTGCTAATCAGTGTATCTACTACATTATCTCACGCTAACTGATTAGTGCAGGATTAGCATGTGAGACCTTACTGCTTACAAAATGGGTGACAGAAAGGCCCGGATTCTCTAAATGGTGCCATGGTCAGTGGCCATCATAAAAACGGCCATCGATTACGAATCAATCATATGACAGTGCCATTTAGAGAATCACGCCTCTGGCAAAAGTAGGCACCAGAAATGTAAGCAAAGGTTTTCAAGGCCTACATTTGTGGAACCTACCAGAGGTGCCTATTGGTACCTAATGCCACTTCCAACATTAGCCACACATACAGTGGCATTAGGTGACATAAAGCATCTACAGAGGTGCGGTTTTGGTGTCATTTTTTTAGGCACCTTGAAAATCTTAGGAGCTAGTAGAGCTCCAACCGGTGCCTTCAAAATGGCACCATTTATAGAATATGGAACTAAATGCTCACACAATAATTATTATTGATCACACACTAATAGCAACATTAGTGCATGGCTATTTAAATTTAAAAATAGCAATACAATGTTCCTCCGCATATTCGCGCTTCGCGGACTCAGTCATTCGAGGTATTTTCTGACTGCCTCTTCTGGTCAGAAAATACAGGGAATGAGTCTGCGAATCAGCCTTCTGCACAGCTGATTTCTCCTCTTCCTCCCCCCCTGGTCAGCCAATCAGCCTTCTGCACAGCCGATTCCTCCTTCTCTCCCTACCGGAGCATACCGGGTATGATTTACTGCATCCGCTGTTGCCCCAGCTGCCCTCTCCTGCCTTTTTATAGACTCAAAACCGCATTTGCGGTTTTTCAAAATTCACAGGGGTTCCTGGAACAGAACCCCCGTGAATTTCGGGGGAATAGTCAAGTCAAGTCAAGTTTATTAATATTTGATGTATCGCTTAATCGGTTTGCTAAGCGATGTACATTATTATAAAAAGAGTAGAAATACAAAACGAACGAACAAAATAACAATTACTTGACAACAAGACATACTTGAGTTGGGAGGAAAAGGGGAAAAGTTACAATTTTTCGTTGTGAAGAGAGAACAATAAGAGGAGGGTTATAAATGTAAATTTAAATGTTAAAAGCATCTTTAAAAAGATGATTTTTTAGTGATTTTTTAAAAGAGGGAAGCTCCTTTTCATTCATTAATATACTGTGATAATGAGTTCCACCATTGGGGGCCCATTACCGAGAACCTTTCTAATCTTCTTGTACCTATTATTTTTAAAGAGGGAATGGTTAAAAGATTCTGAGAGGATGATCTGAGTGGTCTCATAGTATTCACGTTTTTTCAACATTCACGGGGGTTCCTGGAATGGAACCCCCACTAATACTGGGGGAGTACTGTATATAAAACAATGCCATATTTTCATTCTTAGAATGGGAAAACAAACTGCAGTATTCCCATTATACAAATAATAATAATAATTTTATTCTTATATACTGCCAAAGCCATGGAAGTTCAAGGCGGTTTACAACAAGAAGCGCTGGACAATCAGTGAAGAGGTCCCAATCAAGTAATCAGTACAATCTTACATAATGAAAGAAGTGGAAAGCTATATAGTTCTTAAGATTACTGGTTGAATTAGCAGAGCTGTATAGATTCTTAGTTTACAAATCGATTGAACAAACTCGTTGTTACCAATTTTCTAAAATTGAAGTAGGATGAGGAGAGCATGATAACATTACTAAGTCAATCGTTCCATTTGCCTGCCTGGAAGGCAAGAGTTCTGTCCAAGAATCTTTTGTAGTGGCAGGCCTTTATTGTCGGATAGGTGAACAGATGTATTCTTCGTATGGGCCTAATAGAACTTACCATATTAAATTGGGAAACTAGGTAAGTGGGGGCCGGTGTCAAGTCAAAAGCGCGCCGGGACAAAGTCGCGCGCAGACAATTGAGTGCAGCGCGGATGCGTGCGCCGCAGAAAATTACTATTTTTAGGGCTCCGATGGGGGGGCGTGGGGGGAACCCCCCACTTTACTTAATAGAGATCGTGCCACGTTGTGGGGGCGTTGTGGGGGGTTTGGGGGTTGTAACCCCCCACATTTTACTGAAAACTTAACTTTTTCCCTGTTTTTAGGGAAAAAGTTAAGTTTACAGTAAAATGTGGGGGGTTACAACCCCCCAAACCCCCCACAATGCTGGCGCAATCTCTATTAAGTAAACTGGGGGGGCTCCCAAACAAAAACCCCTGTCGGAGCCCCTAAAAACAGTAATTTTCTTCGGCGCGCGCCTCCGTCTTGCGCTCAGTTGTCGGCGCGCGCCTTTCTCTTTCGCGGTGTTGTCTATGAACCTTGGGGGCCAGACCAAATATTGATTTATAACACAGACAAGAGAACTTAAACAGGATTTGCACCTCCAGGGACAGCCAATGGAGTTTTTGATAGTAGGGGCTTATGTGTTCCCATTTCTTCAGCCCAAAAATCAGTCAAACTGCCAAATTTTGAATGACTCTGAGTCTTAGAATGTTTTTTTTTTAAGGATCCCAAGTAAATGATGTTGCAATAATCGAGCAAGCTTAAGATGGAAGACTGAACCAGTAAGCGGAAGGATGCTGCATCAAAGTATTTTCTGATGGTTCTGAGTTTCCATAATACCGAGAAGCATTTTTTAACCAATAAATCTGTGTGAGCATTTAGAGTGAGGTGGCGGTCCAGGGTCACTCCCAGGATTTCAATAGAGTGGTCTATAGGGAAGTACTGACCAAATCTAACATCTAATGTAATACCTCATGTATGAAGCAGAACAAACTAGCGCTAAGCAACCCAAAGTCCCGTTTTTATCTGAAAACAAGAGCTGAATGCTACAGACAAGATATCCTTTCCCACTCTGACATTTTGTACAAGGTTTTGGCAGGTAAAGGATCTATAATTAATTTAGAATTGCCTTCAACATTCAAGTGCCATTTACTTCAGCTAAATTTATTCATGTGTAGTTCAGCAATGTGCCCAGCAAAAATTCCATTCACTCAGCATTGATAGCAAACATGTTTTAAAATAATAAAGAACTTTTTAAATCCCTACATTGGGGCTCCTTTTATAATGCGGCATTAGTGAGTGCTGTGCGGCCAGATCCCCTTAGTCTTTTATATTCCTGTGGGCTTCGGGGCATTTACCATGCCATCCTGCACTAAAATACTTTGTAAAAAAGGGATTTGCTACTTTGTAAAAATTTGATTTGCCCTAATTCCAAACAGAGAAAAAATCATAGCCAAAAGATTTTTATTTCAAGGGTTGTTGTAAATGAAACTAGTTGCATCCCATTTTTAAATAGTGACTGAATCCCCGTGCCTCTCAGGACAATTAAATCAACTACCTGTTTTCTTTAGTAGGTTTTAATAATAATGTAGCCCCTATTGAAACTGGTCTAATCTTTTTGTAACCAAGGTTTAAATAAAAGTTAAAATTAAAATACCTGGGTCCAGGGCATTTTAGCCAGATTGGCTGGGCAGGATTGTGTCAGGCCCAAAGTTGTTTTCAGGGCCATATTTATTGCCATGGTGGAGCCGCTGTCTGGCAGTGCTGACAAGTTCAGGAGTCAGCCTGCCTGAAGAACGCATCTACCGGAGAGCCCCAGAGCGTCGGCAGTGAGCAGGGAGCCTGGTTTGTGCCTAAATGGCCTGAAGAGGATTTTTAAGGTGCTGAAAGCATCGAAGAGGTGGCAGAGAGTCAGAGGGACCGGGGAGAGGCTCCGGAGGGCCTCTCCTGAAGAATTTGCAGCGCGGTTATTCGCAGGCCGTTTTTTAATTTTTAAATCCACCAAGTGCCTGTAATTATGCCACTGACTCTAAGGAAAGGATCAGGGAAGCCATGGCAACAGATCCTGAGCAGGTTCATGCTCAGGAACCCGTGAAGGCTGCCATGGCTGAAGAAAAAGAAAGAAAACTAAAGTTTCTGAAGGTTTTGAAGACATCTTCAGGTATGGTTAATTGGATTTTATTTTATTTTGATATTTGGCTGGTCTTATGCTGTTTTTGCATGAGTGATTGTTGGAATTCCAGACTGCTGATGTCTGCAACAGGTCTGATGACCTCATGTAGAAGTCAGCAATGCTGGAGAGAGTTTTAAAACTGCCAAGGAGAGCAGTTGCGGAGAGTTGGTTTGGTTTGTTGGCAGAGACAGGTGTCTGTTATAGGTTGTCTTTGTAAAATTGTTTTTTAAAGATAAATTGGATATTTTTGGATATTGGATATTTATAGATCCTGTAAAGGAATTGTATTGATTTTTAATTAAACTTTGGTTCAATAGAAAGTAGGTGGGATTAGTTTTTAGGGAAATTTCAATTATTCTTTGATTTATTTGGGTAGCTAGTGGTCACAGTGTTTATTGTTTTTTACCAAATAAGGATATAGGGTTTTGCTTCCTTTGGTTTTTTATAGATAGGGAGTACAAGATTCTACAAGCAAAAACAAAGAAGAAGAAGGTACCCAACGCAAAAGTCAAACCCGAAAACAAGGAAAAATAAGAAATCTACTTACCTGGATCCATCGGGCAGAGAAATCACAAGAGAAGAAAAAAAACAAAACAAAGTCTCAACTCTCTTAGAGACTGTTTAATTGGAGTAGTGTTTCCAAAATTAAGTGCAAAGTCACATTAAAAATTATTGCACTTATCAGATATGTTGATAGTTTTCTTTTATTTATCTATTTTATCCCGGTAAAAAAATTTAGGGATAAGGAAATTTATAATGTAAATCTGTTACTTCCTTAAGGAAATTAAATTATACTCTCGGCTAATGTGACTATATTGTTGAGAATTTCACCTTGGGGAAGTAGCAGGTTACATTCTTTTTCAGTGCAATATGCATGATTCTCATAACATCAGCATCAGCATCTGGAACTGGGCGACTGAAATGCTCTGAGCCTTTGCCCATCCTAAGAGTATAGAGTAAGAGCCAGAAATCAAAACTGTCAACGCTTTAGTCACCACTCTTCTACAAATATATAATGCTAAAAGTGTTTGCTTTCTTTACCTTTCTGAAGGTGCTTACCGGTTCCAGAAAGCAGAAGGCTGAGTTGGGATCTACTGGGAATTGGGTGAAGGGAGCTAGGAAAGCACCTCAGCAGAGTCTCAAAGTAGACAGGACTGGCGGGAGCTTGGCCCTGGCTCACTGGGCACTCTGGTTAGTTTATGTAACAAGAAATACTTGGCAATCTTGGCCAAACTGCTGACTTATGTGCCTCGTATATGCCAAGAATTGTTACTCCATGCTATACAAATCCCCCACATCTAGCTCAGACTGTGAAATCAGTTTCATTTACTGATCAAAACATTGCTTGTCTCGAGATCTGATTCCCTGACCATCAATATGAATAAATTTGTGAGATAACCTTAGGGATTGTTCTAACACTCATAAGAATCCTCTCAGTGATGCATCTTTCTATGTATTTGAAAATCTATATAAGTGTACATAATGAGGATATTTTGCTTATGCTGTAAATAGGTGATGGTTTTAACAGAAGCCCCCTTCCAAATCTGCCCCAGATATTGAAGGCCAACTTAGGTCCAAAAATCTGCATCAGGAGAGAAAGTTGCTGTTGCCAACTATAAGTTTGAGTTTGGATGTTAGTAGCTTTTTTTGAGTCCCACTTTAATATTCACGATCAAATTGGTCACTTCCTGAGGCAGCAGAATTGTGAAACGCTGGCCACCTTTGGTATACCGATCATCAGTCTTAGATAAGTTTAAAAGTTCTCTGTTCCATTTTATTTTGGATTTGCCAGAGGCTTTTGGTCATTTGCCCAAGGGGCATAGGGCGCTGTGTAGGAAGATGAGTCTATTGGCCAAAAAATGTATTCTTCAATATTGGACGATCCCTGACCCTCTGAAGTTTTGGTATTGGCGGAACCAGTTACATCAGTTGGCCATCTGAGAAGCTAGAGAGGCTATGAAGTGAAAGATATTGTTTATGCAAATCTGGGAACCATATTTGCAAGCCTTATATCCTAAAGGCCGTAGTGCGGTTTTAAGATGGGTGTCCTAATTGGGCTTTCATTTAGTAGGATTGAGATAGTAATGGTGTGTCTTGATGAGGTGGGGTAGAGAGTACCATTGGGTGGGGAGGGGAAGGGAGGGTTTAGGGAGGGGAGGTAGATGGTATTGAAATGCTCAAACACATAGTCATACATAGATTAAGTGGGGTTTGCTGGAGGGGGGGGGGTTGAAGGCATTCTCTAGGTTCATACGAGATAGGGGCTTGGGGATGCCTTCTCTCCTTTTTATTCACCAAAGTAATGTAGAAGAGAGGAGAGTTAGTTTGCTGTTATGTTTTATTTAAATATGTGTATTATATTATGTTTATCATATTATTGTATTTGATGCATCATTATTGTACTAAGCGCCTTGGGGTGTCCTTGTGTTATATTTGATGTTGTTTGCATCAAGTAAAAATTGTTTGAACCTAAAAGTTCACCTTGCTTTGACTGTATTGAGTTTTTATTGCACCACACAGAGCTTTTTATATCCCAGGAGAGGTTTTTTTTATGCCAATGAGGTTTTATGCCTGAACACCTTGAGCCACTATTGTGGTGGTGGGAGGGATAGTTTCTGAGGCTTTTTCCTCCCTTGTGCTGTAGCTTTTCTCCTTTATAGTACACTGTCCATGTGAAAGTGTTATTTATTGCCAACTATGAGTGGGCTCGTAGTGGAGAAATATTATTTTATTTATTTTGGTATTTATTTATTTAAGGGTCCTTTTACTAAGGCACGCTAGCCATTTTAGTGCGCGCTAAATGCTAATGCGTCCATCGAATATAATGGGCATGTTAGCATTTAGGGCCTCTTTTATAAAGCCGCACTAGCGGCTGCCCTGAGCTAACGGCCTTGTAGCCCATAGAGATTTAAAGGGCTTCGGGGCTGCTGCTGTGCAGCAGCTGCTAGCAAGACTTTGTAAAAGAGACAGTGCGCTAAAACAGCTAGGGTTAGTATTTATTTTGTACCAGGGACAATGAAATGTTAAATGACTTATCTTGAGTCACAAGGAGCTTTAGTGGGACTATATATAATATATAAGAGTTTTAGATACCCTATACCAAATCTTGATAGCTTGACATATTCTAATGTGTGCTGACAGATTTTAACTAGTAGGCTTGTGCAGCCCCCCTCACCCCCCCCCCCCCGAAAAAAAATAAAAAATAATAATTTTGTTTCCTATGAGTGTGTGCTATTTTCCACTAGTGTGAACATATTCAGTCTACTGTGAAGGAAATTGTACTGTGTCAGAAGCATACACGGAGCATCTACTACCCTTTCTGTAAAAAAGTATTTCCTTAGATTACTCCGGAACCTATCACCTCTTAACTTCATCCTATGTATAGCAGTCCATGTCTGTATGTGTCATGTCCAGATCCCACTCGTTCCAATGATAGGCAGCTAATGCAGAATTTTTAACATAGTAGCTACTGTTTTAACAGAGGAGATAGTAGAGCAGAACTGTTCTACTGTCTAATTTTCCATCTGCTCAAGGATGTAAGAGCAAGAAATCCTTGGAACATACACTAGCATTTCAGGCTGCTTTTTATGACTGGGAATTCAGGCTACTGTTGCGTAGTGCTTGTTCTTACAAGCACAATAGAACTCAGCTGAAAACTCATCTATTCTCAAAATACTTGGTGAACTAATCCAAATCATTTTTAGGTAATGTTATTTTTTTGTTGTTGTTCACCGCATTGAACTTACGGTTATGCGGTTTATAAGTATGAAGTTATGTTATGTTATTGTGCTGAAAACCCCCATGATAACTGCTAAACACAGCTTGGTAAAAGGGGCCCCTATATCTGGATAATTATTCTTTTAGAGGACTGAATTCTATGCTTTTCTACCCTAATGCTAGCTGAATAATTTTGCCAAAAATTGCTAAGTAATCCTGGTCAGCATGAATTTCTGGAATCCAGCCTAGACCCTGAACCCATACAAAGAAACCTGGTGTACCTTGAGCCACTGATTGAAGCTGAGGCCAGTGAAGCCACACTGTTTTACTTTTGTGAGCTGGATCCAGCTACACTATGAAATTAATTGAGGAAAAGAACCAGGAAGTGCATTACAAAAAACAACAGAATGGTACCAGTAGCAGGCCCAAGACTTTGGAACTCAATGAAAGGGACATTAAGGCCCCCTTCTACTAAACCTTACTAGCGTTTTTTATCGCCAGGAGCCACGCTGAATGCTATGCGCTGCTTCCGACGCTCAAAGAGTTCCTATGAGCATCGGGAGCAGCGTGCAGCATTCAGCGGGGCTCCCGGCGATAAAAAACGCTAGTAAGGTTTAGTAGAAGGGGGCCAAAGAATATGTGCAGAATTTAAATCTTTTAAGAAATTGCTAAAGATCTGCCTATTTGTGAGAGCCTTTCTTACTTGATTATTCTGTAATCAGTCAATAATAGAGCACTTCTATGTGATCTGAATATAAGATGATATTTTTGAATAAGTTTTTTTAGTTTTGCATTAATGAATGTGTAAGTTTGCTATTTCTTATGTATGTACTAATTGTTACCACTTAGTTGATAAGCGGGATAGAATTTTTTTTAAATAAATCTTTATTGATTTTTAATCTTTAACAATGTATTACAATTATCTGAACATAAATATTTCACAAAACACATTATTAAACATACAATTTATAGGATAGAAATTTTTTAAATAAATACTTATCTGGGTAGCAACAGCGGATACCTGGATACATGCTTTTACTAAGCTGTGGTAAGCATTAATGTATGCTTACTGCAAGGTAAAATCTACTACTGGGAGGTAAGCTCAGGCATCCTGCGGTAGTTTTGTATTCAGAATGCATTGCCCACATGCAAAAAAATAGAAAATAGATGTGCCACAGCCAATCAGTTAGTGCAGTTATATCACTGTGCACTAACCAATCAGCACATCATTAGTGTGGGAGCCCTTACCACCTAGTAAATAAGGATAATGGGAATGGGACTTGATATACTGCTTTTTTTTTCTCTGCAGTTATAATCAATGTGGTTTATATATTTTAAAGAGGTATTTATTTTGTACCAGGGACAATGAAATGTTAAGTGACTTGTCTGGAATCACAAGGAGCTTATCGCCAACTAAGCCTCTGGTCAGGACAGTGGAGGGCGCTAGCTGGGACCTACATTGGACTCTGGCCCAGGCGCCTGCCTAGGGCCACCAGATACACTGGTCAATGAAATAAAATATCACCAAGACACAAAACAGTAGGTGAAAGGGTGGAGGTGGCAGTTGTAACCACTAGGCCACTCCTAGGTAATAGTAAGTGTTTTCACACTAATGGCCACATGCTAATTAGGAAATTTGTTTGTGGCCATTGATGGGGGAAATAGGAAATGTCATTTTACAACTGAGCTAAAAGTGACCTTAGCATGCAGAAAAGCCCTGTGCTACTGATACTGCAAGCCACTTTTCAGTGCATCTTAATAAAAGGGTCCCTAAATATTTATGAATTCTGAATTTGTGGACAATTGTGTTATTAGAAAAGTAATTCTATAGGCCAAAATGCCCTCACAAATAATAGGTTATGGATAAACAAAGGATATATAATCATGAGGAGCACAGAATGTAATATAATTGTCATACTTCATTTTTAAGTTTTATTGACTTTTTTAAATGTATTTATTTATAGCTTTAGCTCATAGACCTGAATCTTATGAATAATTCATGTATTTTAACTTTGCTGTCATTGTCTTCATAAGCTCACTATTTAACTGTACTGTTTTTTTCTCACCCCCATATAATTGTTAAATATTGGAATGCATACCACCTGTGCCATGCTTAAAGCAATCTGTATTCAAAACAATACAAAGTATCACTAAGCAAATAAAGGATTCAATATTATTTAACCCTGCTTTTCATAAATTCAACATATTTTCCATCTTCTGTTTATATTCTTACTTTAGCTATTAAACCTTAAAATATTATTACTGTTGTGTCTTAGTATTCCACTTAACCCCTAATTCTAGAAAATTGCATACCCAAATTTCTGACTAGCACACACATTTGCATGTGCAACTTATAGAAAAAGGTCACATATGCATGTAACTTAATATAATAGTTGTTGATTGCATTAACAAACAATTGACTAAAACTAATTTTAATTGGGGATAATTGGCAGTAATTGACAGTTACATGTATAATTGCCCTTAATTGCTCTTCTATAAGTTGCATCCTCAAATTCCACAGCACACAACTCCAAGGGGAGCAAGGACCTGTGAGGGGAATGAGTTTTTGGGGCATGTCATGCAGTTACACACATGGAAGGGCATTTTCAATAGGATGTCTAAGTTTGAGTTTGGATGAAATTTAATCTGGACAAATGCAAAGTGATGCACATTGGGAAGAATAATCTGAATCACAGTTACCAGATGCTAGGGTCCACCTTGGGGATTAGCGCCCATGAAAAGGATCTGGGTGTCATCATAGACAGTACGATGAAACCTTCCACCCAATGTGCAGCGGAGGCCAAAACAGCAAACAGGATGCTAGGATTTATTAAAAAAGGAATGGTTAACAAGACTGAATGTTATAATGCCCTAGTATCACTCCATGGTGCAACCTCATCTGGAGTATTGCATTCAATTCTGGTCTCCTTATCTCAAGAAAGATATAATGGCACTAGAAAAAGTTCAAAGAAGAGCGACCAAGATGATAAAGGGGATGGAACTCCTCTCGTATGAGGAAAGACTAAAAAGGTTAGGGCTCTTCAGCTTGGAAAAGAGATGGCCGAGGAGAGATATGACTGAAGTCTACAAAATCCTGAGTGGAGTAGAATGGGTACAAATAGATCAATTTTTTCATTCTGTCAAAAATTACAACGACTAGGGGACACTTGATGAAGATACAGGGAAATACTTTTACAACCAATAAAAGGAATTTCCTTTTTCACTCAGAGAATAGTTAAGCTCTGGAACGCATTGCTAGAGGTTTTAGTAAGAGTGGATAGCATAGCTGTTTTTTGTGTTTTGGTTTTTTTTTTTATAAATCTTTATTAATTTTCAAATGTTAACAGTGTCATACAATGAATTTAAACATAAACACTACACAGAACACACTTTAAAAACACAAATAATTTAAAAAAACAATCATTTTCTCCCCCTCCCCATAATTAATAGAAGTATATATTTAATTTCAATAATATAGATAATTAAGTATAGCAAACAATAATACATTCCCCTCCTCCCACCCACCCACCCGGGATGTGTAAGGAAGTCAAATAAAAGGAAAAGTATATGACAGTTATGGGCTCCACACCATTTTGAATGCATTACTATATCCCAAACATTCTGCGTTCATTCTTTCATACTTGTAACTGGAACACAGGTTTGCCCACCAGAAAGTGTAATTCAGTCGATCATAACTCTTCCAGTTATGTGTAACCATCTGAATGGCTATTCCCGTCATTATCAAGAAAAGCCGGCTTTTATGTCGATCCAAAGAATATGTAATAGAGTGCCACAAATTATGGCTTCATAAGTCATTGGTATCGATGACCCAAGTACAACATTGATTTGTCCCCAAATTGACTTCCAAAAATTAAGGGCTCCTTTTATTAAGTCGCACTAGTGGGGTTAACGCACGTGACTTTTCATCACGTGTTAACCCCTGCGCTGGCCAAAAACTACCGCCTGCTCATGGGCTTAGTGAATCTATCCCTAAGTGCCTCAGAATAAATGATATATTGGATCAGGCAATAATTCAAATTCAAAATTCATAATCCCAGCAACATTAACTATATCATGCTACATATTTTAAGATCATATCAGAATTATAAAATCATTTCATGCTAAAGTAGTTTAAGAGGTTCTTGAAGATGCATTTATTTTTACAAGCTTTCCCTGACTGATTTGCATAAATGGAAAATAGGGTACTATAATTGACTGTGGCAAGCAGAATTGTGTTTTTGTATTGCAGTATGTTATGTTTGTTGTTGATTTTTATGTGTTTTTATTATGGGTATAAGACAATTAGGGCTCCTTTTACAAAGGCGCGTTAGCAGTTTAATGCGCGTAATACCGTGTGCTAAACCACTAGCCGCTACCGCCTCCTCTTGAGCAGGTGCGTTAGCATTTTAAAGCACATAATAGTGCGTGCTAAACTGCCAGATGCGCTAGTCGCTATTACCTCCTAGCGTGGGGGTTAGCGTATGATGAAAAGTCACGCACGTTAAACCCGCTAATGCGCCTTCATAAAATGAGCCCTAAGTGTATGCAGATCATAAATATAATAATGTATTCTTACCCCAAAAAAGATGACTAGCATAAGCCTAGTGGTTCAATTGTATGCATTAAAAACATTATCATACTTATGAATCTTTATTCATTCAACATTTTACCTAGTTTTCCTAAAAAAATTTTGAATATAGCAATAACCATTTATTTTCTTTATTTACCATCAATTTGAAGGAGTTCACTCGAGGCAACGAACTGCAAAAATAATTTGAACATAAGCAATAGAAATTATAGGAGTACAAAATTATTCTGATCACAGTGCAAAGTATGGCATAGTATGTAACATTACAATGTCATCACAATGTGTGATAAAATCATTAACAATTTTCAAAAATGTCATCCTTCTTTAAATAGGCCCTTTGAAATATTTGATTAGTACCGACCCTGTGTTGAAGCTGTTTGCTACAAAAATAAAGCTGCTACTTATTCAGTCATGGCTTACAAGTTTTAATTAGAAGCTATAGGTAATTTACATTTATGTGCTAACCCATCTCCACAGAGCTTGAAATGTACTGTAATTTGGTATCTGGGAAACAGAGGGTGAAGATGCCTGTTCAAAGTCACAAAGGAAGTGTTTGGGGAAAAGAGGAATTGAACCCTGTTTTAGTTCTGTCAGCTTCTTTAATTATTAGTCTAGGCCAGGGGTCCCCAAAGTCCCTGCTTGAGGGCCAAATCCAGTCGGGCTTTCAGGATTTCCTCAACGAATAAGCATTGAAAACAGTGCATGCACATAGAACTCATGCATATTCATTGGGGAAATCCTGAAAACCTGACTGGATTTGGCACTCAAGGAGGGACTTTGGGACCCCTGGTCTAGGCCCACACATGTAACTGTTTCAGCCTCTTTAGATTATGTTCTGTATTTAGGGAAGTTTACTTTGAAAGACTAACTTAAACTTTTTCTACTTTCATATGAGCTTTTAGTTAATGATTATGATAATGATGCTGATTTTGAGAAACATTGCAGTAGGACACCTATAACGATGAAGGTGCCAAGTCTAATAGGTGTTGGCACTGTCATCTTGAAGCTGGGACATTGGATCATTTATTATACTATTGTTCCTTGATACTGCTATTTTGGAGATCTATTTGGGATCAAATAAATAAGTTATTGGAGAATCCAGTTGCGTTATCATATGATACCATTTTGTTTGGAACTTTTATGAGAGCAAAGAGTCAAATATCGATGAAAAATAAACTTCTTTTTATTATGATGGGGGTTGCCATACAGCTCATTTTAAAAAATTGGAAAAATTGGGACAGAAAAATTAAATTATTCATTTTGGTGGGAGTCCCTATGCTACGGGGTTAATAATAATAAAAAAAAAAAAAACCATCTAAAAAGTGTCCTAAATGGCTACTTGGACGATCAAAAAGCCTGATCGTCCAAGTACCCATAACCAAAGCTGGTTTTTAGACGTATCTAAAAACAGCTTAGGCCTTTCCCTTGCCTCTAGACACACAGAGAGAAAAGAGATGTGTTTAGAGGAGGGGAAAGGGCGGGCAGTGGGCGGGAGGTGGGCCGACCTACACCTAGGCGTACAACAGGTATAACCAAAACATTTACAGGTTGCCTAGTCGGCACTTAGACCTTTTTGACTTAGACATAGTCAAACCAGGTCTAAGTGCCGAAAAAGGGGCTGCTGAGCTGATGGCCGCTGGAGCCATCAGTTCAGCAGCCCGGCAACCTACCCACTGCAACCATCACGGCAGGAGAGATGCCTCATCTCCCCTACCGCGATGCCATCACTCCTCTACCCGAACTGCTGCGACCCGCGACAGGAGAGATGCCCTATCTCTCCTGCCAAGGGTCGCGGCAGTTCTGGTAGAGGAGTGATGGCATCGTGGTAGGGGAGATGAGACATCTCTCCTGCCGCAATCCATCATCCCCCCCTCGCAATTAACATCGGGCCAGGAGAGAGCCCAAGCTCTCCTGGCCCGTGGCGACCCCTGACTCGAGTGGGCCAGGAGAGAGCCCAGGCTCTCCTGGACCCAGCAACCCCCGACTCGAGTGGGCCAGGAGAGAGCCCAAGCTCTCCTGGCCCCAGCGACCCCCAACTCGAGTGGGCCAGGAGAGAGCCCAGGCTCTCCTGGCCCTGGCGACCCCCGACTCGAGTGGGCCAGGAGGGAGGCCAAGCTCTCCTGGCCCCGGCGACCCCCCTGACTCAAGTGGGCCATGAGGGAGGCCAAGCCCCTTGGCCCCGGCAACCCCCTCCCCCCACCCCCTACTACAATACGGGCAGGAGGGATCCCAGGCCCTCCTGCCCTCGACGCAACCCCCCTTCCCCCAATGACTGCCTCTCCAGAACCCCTGATCGCCCCCCTAGCCGACCTGCGACCCCCCCGGCTGACCTCAAGACCCCCCACCCCCACCCCCCTTCCCCAAACCTTTTTTAAAGTTGGCCGGACAGACGGGTGCCAAACCCGTCCGTCCGGCAGGTAGCCAATGCCAGAATAGGGCCGGATTGGCTCAGCCATCCCAAAGCCCCACCCACAGGTGGGGCTAAGGCGCCTGGGCCAATCAGAATAGTCCCGGGAGCCTTAGGTCCCTCCTGTGGGCGGGGCCTTAGGCACATTGCAAGTGTATTATTTAGAATGATTTAGGGGTATATTAAAGTGTTTATACATATTTACTTATTCTTTGATTAACTGAGGGAGGGGTGGGGAGATAATTTTATGTCATCAAATCCTGTAAGTTATTGTGCTTTAATCTTAATTATTATATGTATGTATATCAATTAGTGTGCGCAACTGTATTTATGAAAATTAAATAAAGTTGTTTTTTTTAAAAAAGAATCTGACCTTCTCTCACTTTTGAATCCTGTTGTCATTGAAAAATGAATCCTGTTATTTTGATTTCTAGAATCCACAGCCTAGACTTGCCAGTGTACACTTTGACACATGCTCACATGAGATGCACTTATAACACATGTGCCTGAGAAGCACTTTTAACACACTACCAGCACCTCCAGACCTGTCTAGTTTTGGCTCATTAAATTAGGCGATTCATTTAGTGCATCACAAGGCAATAGTAGGACATCGCTCGGTGTGCTCATTTTAATATTGATGACATCATTGTACTACTTTTGCATAGCTGAGTCAGACGCTGCTACAAAGCACGGAAAAGACCATGGTGAGCCATTATGAGAATTGATAGGTAAAATACTTAGACGCTAAACGAGTTAGAACTGGTTTAGCGTTGATTGTTAAATGCATAGTAGGTTTAGAACATCAGGACCAAAGTCTTTTCTCCATCTCTCTTCTTACTAGCACATACCAAGCCTTGTTTACACATTTGCTGTCAGCTACCTAGTTTTAATTATTGTGTTAAAACACCAGTTTTATGGCATTTGTTGAAGGTAGAATGCAAAAGGAAGATGATAAAGCAAGTTACTACTATCAGCAATGGCTCTAAGAAAATCTTAGATTCTTTTCATACTGAGATACTTTTCCATAAACTAGCATAATACCCATATACTGTATACTGTACCTTGATGCTTGAAATCACATAAATCACTTTTTTTTTGTCAGATGTCAATATATGCCATCTATTTTGAGAGTTGTATGATTTATGCTATCAGATTATAAAACTGTATTCACCATTCTTCAGTGATTCAACAATGTTATAAACCAGGCCTGCACAACTCAAAAATGATCCGGGGCCGAAACGAAGTCAGAAAATGTAGCAAGAGCCACAGGTAGTGGCGAGACTCGAGGCACCCAGAAGTGCATGGACGTTGTGGTATGCAGACTATGCCTGCTAGGAATGTCCCAAGAGCAGTGCACAAGTCAAGTTCAGGCTCCACGCAATTACCCCCTTTTAAAGCACAATTTCAGTCATTGAATGAATTTCCTTCTGTGTCCTGTAGAGGGAGAGGGAGAGCAGAACTGCAGGATTCCCAACCCCCACGGAAGCCTAGAGTGATTAACAGGAAATCACTTCCTCCTGAGGGTTTGGGGCGGGGCTGCAGACTCCTTAATCTGAGAACCCAGTTCCTTGAGAGTCAGAAGCAGCAGGAACTGGGAGAGGACAGGTCACAGCGCTCAGGGCTGAGAGCTCTGAATGTCAGCCAAACTCCAGAGTCTATGGAGCTAATAGAGGCTGGTGAAGACATGTCTCTTGGTCTGTTGGAAGAGCCACAGGATATGGAGCTGGGAGACAATGCTGAGACAATTGCTGAATTGCCTATTGAAGCCCAGCCCATGGAGATATGCTGTGTGAGAGGCAAGTGACTGACTTTGTTATAATGATTTTTGAAAGTTTGTTTTTCTAATTACTTGCCTGTGCTGGATACCTTTAAACCAGCTGAAGAGTTAAAGAAGTTTTCTTTTGGACTGTATTTTTGGAACTTATTTTCTTTTTGGAAGTTTATGGATCTTTCCCTGGTGGGGAAAGTGAACTGTTCAGTCCCAGACAGTGGGGTTAGCCCCGTGTTCATAGTAGTGGGATAGAGGGCCAATTTTATGGCAGATTAACACCACATGGAGCACACTGTCTGGCCAGCACTCTGCTGCTGAAAAAGCCAGTGTAATTGCACTGACTAGTATTGAATTGATACAGCTCTGAAGCTTGTGTGTTTTGAGTTTTTGAGTTTTTTTTCTTTTCTTTTGGGATACATGCTGATGGACTATGAATTAATGTGGACTTTAGCAACTTATTTAGTTTTTGCCATATGGACATTGAGTCTCAGTTATAAGCAGAAACATTCTGACAAAGCTTTATGTTTATTTTTACTTTGAGGAATAAAGCTCAAGTTTATTTTGAAAAAGAACTTACCTGGTGCGGTGGTGTCCTTAACTAAACGCTTTATTATTTTTCCTTGTGCTGCCCGCAGCGGCTCACAAGAGGTTTTTCTTGTACCGGTGGCCCAACACACCTTGCCCTGAGGCTGCCGGTTACAACGTTGCTGTGATGACATCACACACATGCGTGACATCATCATGTTGACATCCGTGCATGCGCAGAGAAGGAGAGGCACTGGCGGTGGCTGATTGCCTACAGTAGTGTTTCTCAATTACTTCAAGCTAAGTACCCCCAACCACAGACCTCCCAAGCTCCGCCCTAAACCCACCCAAGCTCTGCCCCAGATCCTACCCCCTTTACTAATTGTAATGCAATTTTTTCCTTTCATTTTTCATATACACACAAGATACACAGCAGATATAAATTCTCAAAACTGACACATTTCAATCGCTATATTGAAAATAAAATAATTTTCAATACCTTTGTTGTCTGGTGACTTTAGTTTTCGGTGCTTTTAACTATGTTTCCAGGGCCTTCTTCTCCACTGACTGTTTTTCTCTTTGTCTTCACTTTCTGCCTTGTATTCATCTTTAGTCAAAAAAATATCCATCTTTGGCATTAACTTGACATTCAATATTTCCATTTTTCTGCTTTCTCCTCAAAATCTACTTTTCCTTGTCTTACCTTATCTTCCTATCTCTCTCTCCCTCCCTCCCCATTTTCATGTTCTGACATCTCTCTCCTTTCCTCCTTCACCCCACCCCAGTAGTGTGACATCTCTCTTCTTCCTTTTTCCCCCTTCCCAGTCTGGTATCTCTCTCCTCTCCTTCCCATAATCTGGCCTCTCTCTCTACTACCACTACTATTATTATTTCTATAGTGATACCAGACTCCCCTCCTTCCCTTTCATTCCATAATCTTATATCTCTCCCTTCCTTTAGCCATCTCTCCTTCCCCCCAGTGTAACATTTCTCTCTCCCTTCCTCCTTTCCACCCCCTGCAGTCCATCTCCCTTCCCTTCCTCCTTTCTGGCCCCCCTCCCAGTCCAATATTTATCTCTCCTTTCCACCAGTCCAACATTTCTTTCTCTCTTCCTCCTGCATGCTTCTCCTCCAGTCCTCCTTCCCTCTCCTAATCAACATCTCTCCCTCCCTGCTCTGGCACCTCCTCTCCCTCCTTTCCATCTGGTCTGGCATTTGTCTCCTTAGTTTACCTTCCCTCCCCCATGCCCTAGCATCGCTCTCTTCTTCTTCCAACTCCCCCTCCATTATCTGGCATTTCCTCTCCTTCCTTTCTCTCCCTCCCTCCTTCCTTTCTTTCCCCTGGTATGGCATCTGTCTCCTTCCCTCACCCCATGCCCTGGCATCTATCCATCCCCCTCCATGGTCTGGTATCTCCTTTCCTTCTTTCTTTTCCTCCCTCCCTCCCATGATCTTGGCATCTCTCGATCCTATCCTCTCCCTTGTCTTCTTTCTCCCTCCTTCCTTACGTGCAAGAGAGATTTCACAAAAGGAAGCAGAACCAAAATTAAGGAAGAGACCTCTGAAGATCCTAAAAGAATCAGCACCAGCTTGCCAAAGATCATACAACAGCAGGCACTACCTGCCACCAGGATGAATGAAGTCGAGCAAATAAAATGGAACAACTCTTGCCCCAACATAGGCGACTTTAGATGCCAGAAGATAAGCACTGGAGTCTGCCCCATTGGAATGAGCAACAAGGAGCAAGCAGAAAGTGATTACTTTCTGGCCACCTACGGCCACTATTACCGAGAAAGAAGGGCTCAGCAGCAGGAGGGAAACGTCTGCCGGCGGTGGAGGAGGAGGAGGAAGGGGCTGCGCAGATGCAGAGCATCGGAAAGGCGGTGAAGGTGGTGGTGCTGTCACCACAGTGGCCAGTATGTGGACATGGACCTGGGCGGCCTGCTGCGACCCATGAACCTGTATGGCCAGCGGGTGCCTGGCATACCCGTGTTGTGCAACACTACCCAGTTCCTCATGTGCCAGGTGTACCAGGACATGGAGCGGTGCGAGAAGAAGTTGCAAGATGACATCCTGCACGTGCGGTACGTCGGTGTGGCTGAAGGCTAGGTGTGCCGGCCAGAAACTAAACGCTCACCAGAGGGAGACACAGAAAAGAGAGACCTACAGGTGTGGGCCGCAGTGAGAGCCATATCGGGCCTCATGCAGGCCCGTATGTTGTGCAGGGCTGTTATAAACAGTTTCCATGTTCTTCAGAAAAGGCCACATATGGCACAGACTTCCAAAAACCTTTCTGTATTATACAGGGTGGATCAAATATGAGAGTCTGCTGAAAAGTTCTCAATCCAACCAAAAAGCAAATGAAACTTACAAATTATTCCACACTTTTCTTGACACTTACTTTTCATTTCAATGATATGATATGTAATGAAAAATGTGGAATAATTTGTAAGTTTTGTGGCTACATATCATTCTCTTGGTTGGGCTGAGAACTTTTCAGCAGCCCCTCGTATCCCATTTAGGCCCGGATTCTCAAAACGGCGCCAGAATCGGCCGGCACCTGAAAAAATGGTGCTGGTCATACATCATTCAAACTACAGAGCCATTTTGAGAATTGTGGTCTGCATTAAAGATAGGCACCGGAAATGTATGCCAGAGTTTTCCAGGCCTACATCTTCAATGCAGAATCATGCCTAGTGACACTGAACATCAACCCCGCCCATAACCACACTTCTTTTGATGGTTCAGCACCAGTAAGCATCTGTGTAGAAGTGATTCAGGCACACTAAACTAATGTCCAGTCATTTAAATAATTTAAAATTTAGAGCCTGAAGAATATTCTAGTTGCCTTGAATTCATGATGCGGTTCGCTAGGGTCCATCTTATTTCCTGGATTCTGCTGTCTTAACACTGGTAACATTAGTTCTTTGTCAAAGCAATTATTCAGTGTTAGGGGATTTTACTTGTACTTATGAATTCTACGTGCAAAATACTAGTAGCTAGTAATTTTCCTCCAAGTTTCCTTTTTTCCTTAAGAAAGGCTGCATTGCACCCTGGAAATCTGATGGCTATTTTCTGTAATTTATTTGCAATCACAGTCTCCTAGATCCCTACAGACATTCAAGTTAATGGTGTGATAAGAATGCCAGCCAAGAATGTATGCTAGAAAAGGCTCTCTTTTTATACTGCCAGTGCTATTGAAAATGTTTATTATTTGAGAATCTCAAACAGATTTGCCAGAAGGCACAATTTTATTATCATATATATGTTATCGAAACTGGTTGAGTTATTGCCTAAAATACTTAAGACTAGATTTACCAAAGGTACTATTGTGTTATCATATGCTAACACATATTTTTTTCTTCATCTTCTTGCAGCAGTAGCAAGGAGTACATACAGTAATATGGTATAACAATTTTAGCCAGTCACCATCTCACAAAAAGTTTATTTTTTATATTTTTAGAAACTTGAATTATTACTCACTTCAATTACTTCTATGACGGGGAACTTATAAATATAAGTCATAGAAAGAAAAATTATAGGAAATATATTATTCTCTTTTACAAAACCACAAAAGCGGTTTTTAGTACTGGCCAGCACGCTGAATACTCTGCGCTGCTCCAATGCTCATAGAGTTCCTATGAGCGTCAGTAGCAGCATAGATCATTCAGCATGCTGACCAGTGCTAAAAAACGCTTTTGTGGTTTGTAAAAGGGGGAGGGGATAATCATTAATATGTATCCACACTTAAGATAATGTGAATTCTAAAGAAATAAAATCAGGAACTAGAATGTTTCCCTCCCTCATCCTTCAGCCTATTCATACAGGGCCCCTTTTATCAAGATGCACTAGAGGTTTATAGTGTGAGCTGGCACAGTAAATGCTCTGACACTCACAGAATTCCTATGAACATTGGAGCACTTACCTCACTGGCTCGTGCTAAAAAAACACTAGTGCAGCTGGATAAAAGGGGCCCACACTGAGGTCTTACATTCAGGAGCCTCAAACTAAAATTCAAACCTCCTTCCTAGCTACCCAAAATAAATCTAATAACTGTTTTGGATAAAAAAATAAGACTGTTTCTGAAACAAAATCATATACTGATGAAATTTCAATACAATATTTGCCCCTAGAGCCAAAACTGTGAGTTCTCTTTTGTGAAATTCTAGAAGATCAGGAAATAAGCACTTTAGAAAACAACAAAACAGGTCAATAATGTCTGAAGTAAAAATGTAGAATATTGCTTCAGTCCATTTCTATTGCAAAAATGACAATCATTGTGACTCAGAAAATAACTATTTCCATGGAAGATTCTAAAAATCCTGTAATATCAAGACTAGGTTGAACAGTTTGTAAAGGACCCTAAACAGCCTCCATTCTCCTTAAAACCAAATAAGAGGCCTGTACAATTGGTGGAAAAGATTCTGATGGTAACTTAAGAATTTCCATGCAATACTTCTTGACCATATCTACAGAAACTATTAATGGTGACCTAGGAAAGTTCAAGAAGCATAAATTACTGCACCTCATAACATTATCTATATAGTCAACTTTTCTATATAGAAAAAATAAGATTGCTAACAAGAACTTAACATATCTGACTTAACTCCTGGACTTTAACCTCCATGGTATCTAATTTGGTATTACATTTATCCCCCCTCCCCCACCCCCACACACTTTACAAAACCACAATAGTGGTTTTTAGTACAGGCTGAAGTGCTGAATGCTCTGTGCTGCTCCTGATACTTATAGAGTTCCTATGAGCATCGGGAGCAGGGCAGAGCATTCAGCGCTCTTGCCTATGCTAAAAACCACTATTGCAATTTTCTAAAAGGCGGTAGAGGTTAATGAACTCATGTGATTGTTCCACAACAGACTGATAAATAATTCTAATATCTTCATGTTGTTTAACCAATAATTTCTTAGCTGAGAAATCAAGTCATGCAGGGACTCCCAGAGTACCTCGAAGGTTATGGACACTGGTTTATCCAAATCCTTCAGTATTCCTCCAGAAGGCTCTTGTTCCCCATCTTGAACAGGTGAAGGGGCATAATCAAAAGGGACGTCTAAGTCCGTTTATGTCCAACTCGCAAGTTGTCCAAAAACAGCCTAGGACATATTTTCTAAAAATATGTCCAACTTTTTTTTTCATTTCGAAAACCGTCTAATTATACATCCTGCTGATCTGATCGTCCAAGCCGCTAAATCGTACATCTTTATACCACATTTTTGTCCAAGTCCAAAATGCCTAGAACATGCCCTGTTGGACGTGGGAGGGGGTCTGCAAAATGATGGACTGAACACCCAGACATGCCACCTAAATAGTGGGGTACTTTACAGAGCACTACTGTGAACTTCACAGAAAGGGTGCCATGGCTTTTCCTCACTACAGCTCCCATATAGGTGGCGGTGAGCCCCCCAAACCACCTCCAGAATCCCCTAGACCCACTTATCTACTACCCCAATAGCCCTTATGGCTGCAGGATCCACTTATATGCCATTAAAAAAGGGTTTTGGAGTGTATAGAGGAGTGCACATGTTTAAGTATCAATGTATCAATGCAGTGATTACAGGGGCTTTTGGGCATGGGTCTTCCTCTTCATGATAGAGAATGACACGGGGAAAAAATCTGTCCTCATCACCGCCCCGTTCCCGTCCCACCATCCTCTGCACCACCCTGTCACCGCCGTTCCCTTCACCGCCCCGTCACCGTCACTGCCATCCCTTTCACCGCTCCGTCACCGCCACTGCCATCCCATTCACCGCCCCGTCACCGTCACCGCAGCATGATTTTATAAACTTATCTTTATTAACGTATTCCCATGGGTTACATACTGAACATGTGCTGGATTCCTCCATTCTTGCAGCACATGTTCAGGAATAGGATTCAGTAAGCCATGGGAATGGACACAGCACACTACTACACTAGTACTCATATTTAAAAAAAAAAGAACCAGCTCCCAGCTCAGCCAGACTCCCGTCTCCAACCGGTCAAAGAATCCCCCACTCCACCTCTGCCGCCGTCAACCCTGGGCAGGCAAGTAGTAGGAAAGTTTGCACCTTACCTCTACTTGTAGCGCTGAAGTTTTCAATGAAATTTCAGCTCCTCCAAGTCTGCAGCAGTGACTCCTCTCCAATCCAGGCAGCGACTCCAAAAAAAATCCTGGGCTTGCCTCTCAGCTCCGAAATCCCCCGATTTCCAATCGCTACTGCAACCCATTAAATATCATGTGTGGCAGTAGCGATTGGTCCCCTTCTTGAGCAGGAAAGAACTGACTAATGAGGAGCCAGAATATTGAAGGGGGTGGAGTCAGGCAACGTGCAAGTCGGGTGGAGAGAGACGAGTTGGAGGAGACCACATGGCCGACAAGCATGGCCGCCGGAAAAATATCAGACACCCGTCCCGAAGTGAACCGAACACACGGTGAAGACCTGGTAAATCGCGGTATATAGAAGGGGATACATTTGCCTGCGGGGACAAATCTTTTCACCATTTTTGTGGGCAGTGAAAACTTTTGTCCCCGTGTCTGCAGTGATTTGGCTTTGGAGTCTCCATAGCCCGCAGCCAAACCGCAGCCACGCTGCGGTTCCCCGTGGGGATCGCTCCCCGTGTCATTCTCTACTCCATGAGTCCCTAACCCACCCCCAAGATGGCTTAAACTGCCTCTGTGCTGGATGATTAGGCTTTCCTATGCCAGGTGGCCAGGTGATGATGGTCTGGAGGCTGAATTTTAAAGGTGTGATTAATATTTTTATGGGGGTGGGTAGGGTCGGTGATCACTGGGGTAGTGTGTGGGGGTCTGTTTTATGTGTTTGCAATGCTTATCTGGTGACTTTAGGTGGGTTTTAGGTGGGACTTTAGGTGGGTGACACAATCTCAATGGAGACAGGAGTTGCCATTCCAACCATAACCAGTCTGAAAGACTTTCCTTGAGCTCAGGGAGGATCTAATACATACCCTGATGCATTATATAGGCTTGATGGTACCTATAAAAATTGGGAAAATTTACCCCACCCGCCGCAATTGGTTTTTGTAAAGATATTAAAGCAATTCTCGCAGTTTTACCCAACCAAATAAATTTAGTAATACTATTTAATTTCTTGTAAAAGGACCTCTGAAAATACACTGGCAATATACCCATTTAGTAGCAAACCACAGGCAAAATCATCATCTTAACTGTTTGAACTCTCCCCCACCAAGACAGATGTAAAGGGTTCCATTGCTCACACATTTCTGAGACCTTCAGCAGCAAAATGTTTCATTTACTTTCATCATCTCTTCCAACGTTTTTTGTATCCAAATACCTAAATATTTTATACCCTCTTTCTTCTAAAGAAAATGGAATGTATCAAATAATCCTTTTTGGACAAAGTACATTTAGAGGAAGAACCTCCAATTTACTCCAATTTATTTTATAGCCAGAAAATTTGCCAAATCGGTCAATCAAATCCAGTAAATGCAGGGTGGAAGTTTCAAGATTCCTCAAATGAAGCAAAATATCATGTATATACACAGAGACTTTATATTCCCAACCTGCATAAGGAATATCCTATATCTCCCTTGCCTGTTGAATAGCCAATAGCAAGGGTTCTGAAAAAGTATTATTAATATATAAACTGGCAGAAGGGGAACTATATAAGGTTTGAATCATTTGAATAAATCTGGAACCAATACCAAACCAATCCATTGCTTGATACATGAAGATCCACTCCACACGGTCAAAGGCCTTCTCTGCATCCAAAGATACATAGAAGGCCAGATCTTCTATGGCTTTTGTTAAATTTAACATGTGGAAAGTCATTCTAGTATTGTCTTTGAGCAACGAATCCCGTTTGGTGCATACCAATAATATCAGGGAAAGCCTTGGTCAAGCATAAAGTCAATAACTTAGCAGAAGTTTTCCATCTACATTTATCAAAGAAATAGGCCTGTAATTTGAAACCAACGTAGGATGTTTATTTGGCTTCGGCAAAACTATAGTTAAAGATTCTGCCATAGTACCTGTAAGGCAACCTTTAGTCAGTTGAGCCTGATATAAATTTAATAGATGAGACAATATGGTAATTTGAAATGATTTATAAAACTCTACAGTGAACCCATCACCACCTGGAGCGGATCCAACTCTAAGGGACTTCAATGCTGCTTGTAATTCTTTCATTGATATAGGTGCATCAAGAGTGAATTTTAGGCCCCTTAATTAACTTCAAGAACTCTAAACCCTCAAGTTCTTTATTTGAATAAAGCTCAGGAGAAAATAAAGCTTTATAATATTTCAAAAATTGTTTTAAGATATTTCCAATTTGAGAATGAGTTTCCCCATTCTCATCTGTGATAGCCACAATTTTTACTTTCCTTTTTTTTTAGCTTTAACTGCTTTATTTGAGTTTCCATAATACAGAGCCTGTTGAGAAAACAACTCTTTCCTAGCCATTTGAGAGTAAATCTCATTGTATTTATATTTACCTTTTAAGAGGGCCTGTAAAGTAGTCTGTTCCCAATTCAAAGCCAATTGGGACTCCAAAACCTTAATATTTTGTTCCAAATTAGAATATTCCATTTTAAGTTGTTTCCTATCATAGGCCGAATATGAGATTATTTGCCCTCTCATGGTAGCTTTAAAAACATTCTACAATGTTTCTAAAGAGATTTCTTCTGAGGCATTGATCTGAAAATATTAATTCATTTTTAATTGAAATTCTTCAATAAAGTTTGAATCTGCAAGCAATGTATTATTGAATCTCCAAACAGGTCTATTAGAATCTTGTTCCTCAAATTTTGATTAAATCCAAATCCCAGCATGATCTGATAAAACAATTGGGTCTATGCCAGCTTTGGTTACTTGTTGAACTAATTGATCTGATACAAATACATAATCTATTATTGAAAATGATTTATGAACATGGGAGCAAAAGGAAAACTCCTGAGCATTAAAATGGAGAATCCGCCATATATCTTTTAATCCACATTTGGAATTGCTAAGTCTCAAAATTATAAGTGGTTGCAGTTGAAGCAAGCCATTCAAAAGGGGTTCCCTGAATGGCAAAATCTTAAAAATCAGTATAGCTTGCTGGTCCTATGGTTCCAGACAGATTTCCTAGGGCATCAGGCCGCCCAGTGGTACAAATTATTATCTGAATTTTTGAATGAAAAACCAAAGACTGGTCTTCGTGACATTTGGAGCATTGAGATAAAGCAGCAAATTTCTGTGACTCAATGGCCATGAATTAGGAAATTTAAGGAGGTTTGGGATCCATTGACAAGATTCTGTAAGGAGTGATTGTTGATTTTGCCCTTTGAACATACATGTCCAAGCTGGGGAAATACTTCTAATTTGAGTGCAATTGTTGGATATGTAGAAAGGGGAGGATGATATATGTATTTGGCATGAAATATAATTTGATAGAATTTAACAATCTACACATACGCTGATGACATCCTTGTCCTCCTTGAGACAGACCAGAACCTCACCAACCTCCACGAGAACATTACAGCTTGTATAATGAGACTCCATTCCTGGTCCTTCTCGGTACAGATGAAATCGAATGAATCAAAAACAAAATTACTCTGGCTCGGCCCAAAATTAGAACACCTTCCCAACCTCTTCGCACTACCCTCAGGCGTTGCACTGCAGCTTGAGTTCTCAAGCAAGGTCCTTGGCATCATTATCGATTCTTCTCTCTTCCTCAATGACCACCTCAACTCCTTGGCTAAATCATGCTTTTTCAGCCTCCACATGCTGAGGAAAGTAAGATCCTATTTTCGCCGTACTTGTCCAATCCATCATCTTCTCCAAATTAGACTACTGCAATGCCATCTACTTAAGCCTATCAAAAAAAGTCTTCAAAGACTAATCCAGAATACTGCAGCCAAGTTGATCTTTGCAAAACACAAGTCCGACCATGTCTCCCCACTCCTAGCCAAACTTCACTGGCTCCCAGTGATTTCCAGAATCCATTCATTCACGGCATCCTTCCTCCCTTAATCCCACTATCTTATAACTCCTAGAGTCCTGACTCTACCAGACCCGCCCAAAGGTATAAATTATCCTTCCCCTCTCTACATGGTATTCGCTATGGAGGCAAACTGGGAAAATCCCTTCTCTTCAGAATCACAAGTCTTTGGAACGACCTTACTACCCCACTGCGGAACCTGGGCTCCCTCCAATTATTCCGCAAGCAACTGAAAACCTGGCTTTTCACTAAAATGTAATTCTATCCCCCCTTACTCTTCTCTTCTATATATAAGTTCATGTAAACCTTTTTTTTCCTTCTCTTCCTATATTTTAAGTTCTTGTAAACCGTGCCGAGCTCCACAACATCCATGGAGATGATGCGGTATATAAACTTAAGGTTTAGTTTAGTTTAGTTTAGTTTAAAATATTTGTATAATATGTTGCACTTAATTTTGGATTTAAAAAAAATAATTTGGCATTAATTACTTTTATGGTTCATCATGTTTTATGCTTTGCCATTGATATAAGAGAGTCCCACCGGACTTGACTGGTGGGATCATAATATTAGCTGAACTAGTCACTGTGTGGTTAGAATTTAGATGAAGGCGAGTGGTCGGGGAGGGGGGGAGGAGGGAGCAGTAGGGAAATCATGAAGTTAAGGAATGGTTAGGAGGTTTATGAGTTAAAGTTGTTGTTGGGGGAAAAAGTGCTAGGAGCAGTGAGGAGTAGTGTGATAGGTTGGAAGTGAAGGCTGAGGATTGGTTGGAGTGTGTATGGATTTTGGTGGGTTAAGGTTAATTCTGGTGTGAAGGAAGTGGGTGTGAGGTTTGGAAGGAGGTGTGGAAATGTGGCTTCCTCCCGCCCACTCAGTGGGGTCAGTGTGTGGGGAGGATACTTATTGGAGGGGGAGGGGCAGTTGCAGCTTTAAGGGTGGGTAGTGCTGGCTGAATTTTGGGTATCAATTATTGTAAAATGCGGCTGGGGGAGAGTTAAGAGACATGGAAAAAGGAGGAATGGAAATGAATCACTTATGAGCAATACCGCTATGAGGTGGGGGAATTTCATGGGGATCACTAATGGGCCATTAGTTGGGGAGGGGTACTGTGGGTCATGCTATGGTTAAAAGGCGCATGGGGTTGGGAAGAAGGAAGAGCTACTTTCGTTACCGAATAGCTCAAGGAAAAGGGGGGGTCTTGGGGAATAGCCTCCCTAGAATACATGCTAGCCTCTGTCAATGATGAACTGCACCCTCACCCACTGGGCATCCTGCTATTATATCGTCCACCATCCCCTGGAACAAATCCTCTGATCTCGTCCTTGAGACTATTACTAACACCTTTCTCAAATTTCAAAGACTACTAATCATTGGAGATATTAATCTTCACATAAACGACACCACCAACAAGGATGCTATTGATCTCAATAACTTCCTCACCTCTTTAGACTTCCCACCTCCGGATCTCTCCCCAACCCATGAAAAGGGACATACATTAGACATCATCAGCTTCCTCGACCTCACCGCTTACAAAACTTCGGTTGACGACACTCGCTGGGAACCTGTCCCCTGGTCCGACCATTTCCTAGGGGCTTTCTGCCTCCCCATTTTCATGTCACACCTCGAACCACCACAGCGTACCCCCAATCCCATTACCTTCCGCAAAAAAATTGCGAGCGATTTGTTCTGGAACAAATTCCTCAACCTATTTTCTACCATCCCCAATTCTCGAAGCCCGGAATCCAACTGGCACAATTGGATCACCCTCTCGGAAACCACCTACTGCTCCCTTGCTCCACTATCCACTAAAACTGTCTCCTTCTCCCGCAAGGCCCCCTGGTACCTTCCATACCACAGACAACTGAAACAGAAATGTCGAATACTGGAACGCAAATGGAAAAAATCTAAATCCCCCTCCGACAGACAGTCCTGGAGGGCGAATATTAAGTTCTACAATACTGAATTTAAAAAAATCAAGGAAGAACTACTACGGCAACAAAATCTCCAGATCCAACAACCAAAGTAATACACTGTTCAACATTTGGCGTTCCATATCCTCCAAACACGATTCCGCCACACCCAGCTCCTCTCCATCTGCCGATGAACTAGCAAAATTTTTCAATGAGAAAGTCACTACCTTACGATGCTCCTTCCTTCCAACACCCTCTTACAACTCTCTGGTGCTCGCCGCCTCCAACCCTAATCCAACCGATGCCAACCATATCCCAGCCGATAGATCCTGGACCGCCTTCGATCTCGTCTCCGACTCCCAGGTCTCCAAACTCTGCCTCAAGTTAAAATCCTGCAACTGTACCTTGGACCCCTTCCCCTCCTACTTATACGAAAATATTCCCACACAAGCCATCTCATCTCTCACCAAACTTATAAATTCTGCTCTACTCTCAGGCCTATTTTCTGTAGAAATGGGACACATTGCCTTATCCCCTCTACTGAAAAAAGCTGATCTAAACCCCTCCACACCGTCCAGCTACCGCCCAATAGCTAACATCCCTCTTCTGACCAAGATGCTGGAGTCCATCATAGCCACCCAACTCTCATCCTATCTTGAGAGATTCTCCATTCTACTACCCTACCAACATGGCTTCAGACCCAACTTTAGCACTGAATCCCTTCTGGCCTCTTTAATTTCAAAAGTCCAACATCTTCATTCTTGCAACAAGTTCGCTGTCCTTCTTCAATTTGATCTTTCTGCAGCCTTCGACATTGTCCATCATGACATACTAATCCTCCAACTTTCTGAAATTGGCATAAACTCCACAGTCTTAGATTGGTTCTCAAAATTCTTACGTTCGCGCTCTTACTTCGTTAACATGAACAGTTCCTCATCCTCCCCTTGGAAACCGATTTGCGGAGTTCCTCAGGGTTCACCTCTATCCCCGATTCTTTTCAATGTTTATATGTCCTCCCTGAAACTCCTCCAACTATCCCCCTTCGAGACACTTTACACCTACGCCGACGACATCCTTGTCCTTCTTGAGACTGATTCCAACCTCACCAACCTCTCTGATAACATCTCTTCTTGTATAACGAATCTCCAATCCTGGGCTCTCACCGTTCAAATGAAACTTAATGAGACCAAAACAAAACTACTCTGGCTAGGCCCAAAATTAGACCAGCTGCCCACCCTCATCCCACTATCGTCTGGCACCAAACTGCAGCTTGAGCACTCAAGCAAAGTTCTGGGAATCATCATCGACTCTACACTGTCCTTCAACGATCACCTCAACTCCTTAGTAAACAAATGCTTTTTCAACCTTCACATGCTAAGGAAAGTCAGATCCTGCTTCCACCAACAACACTTCGCTGTCCTCGTTCAATCCTTTATTCTATCTAGCTGGTTACTGCAACTCCATCTACTTAAGCCTAACAAAGAAAAGTCTTCACAGACTTCAGCGGATTCAGAACACCGCGGCTAAATTAATCTTCGCAAAAAGCAAGTTCGACCACGTCTCCCCACTTCTGTCTAAGCTTCACTGGCTCCCGGTTCTCCTCAGGGTTCACTACAAATGCGCCTGCCTAGCCTTCAAGTCTCTACACGGCATCCTTCCTCCCCTGTTTCCACTTTCTTGGCTCTCACCGAATCCTAACTCCACCAGATCCACTCAAAAATTCATACTATCATTCCCCTCTTTAAAAGGCATCACCCATACAGGAAAACTTGGAACATCCCTCCTCTTCAAGATCATCGAGCTGTGGAACAGCTTATCTGCCTCTCTTCGAAGTTCGTCCTCCCTCCAACGCTTCAGAAAACATTTGAAAACTTGGCTTTTCTCTAAAATGTAACCACTCCCTCCCTCTTCTCTCTACTTAGTCCCCTCCTTCCTTCCTTTTTACCAAGCCCTTCTCCTTCCCATTGGAGTTCCTTTCTTTAGTAATTCCTGTAAACCGTGTCGAGCTCTACTTCCGTGGAGATGATGCAGTATATAAACTTAAGATTTAGTTTAGTTTAGTTTATTATCCCCCTCTTTTACAAAGGTTTGCTATGGTTTTTAGTGCACGCTAAATATCGCAGGCTAAACGCTAATGCATGCATGTTATTCTATGGATGCATTAGTGGTTAGTGCATGTGTTGATTCAGCGTGCACTAAATCTCCGCTAAAACGCTTAGCCCGCCTTTGTAAAAGAGGGCCTATGTGTTGGAATTCTTTATGAAGTAATGTGTTATTGTAACATGTTAATCTTGGTTTGAATAAAGCTGGAGCCAAAATATTATACCACAAAACTTTGTAAGTTTTATTATTGAGTTAATTTTATGGTCTTGGATGAAGGTGACAAAGTGTGAGTGCTGATATTATGCATATACAAGGGAATCTTCTAAACCATTTCCAATATATTTCCTGAATTTAAAGCCTACTTTTACATGACTAAAATATATCTTATGAAATTCCTCCTTAGGGATATCTACACATACATAGGTAATACTCAACAGGTTGCCTAAGGTTGGGCCTGAGATGACGCACACTAAGCATGAATTCTGTGTCAGCTGATACAGAATACTAGGGTAAGTTAAGCACTTAATTTTAGGTATGAGTACTTATGCTAGCTCAATGGCTGATGTAAATGCTCATGCTTAACTGCTGTGGTAAAGACAGTTAGCTTAGCAGGGTTTTAAAAGGTTTGGATTACTTCCTAAAAGAGAAGTCCATAAGCTATTATTAAGATGGATGTAGGGAAATCCACTACTTATTTCTAAGATAATAAGTATAACATCTGTTTTACTTTCTGGACTCTTGCCAGATACTTAAGAACATAAGAATTGCCATACTGGGACAGACAGAAGGATCTGGGTTGATTTCCCCAAGCCATCTCAATAATAGCCTGTAGACTTCTCTTTTAGAAAGTTATTCAAACTTTTTTAAAAACCCTGCTAAGCTAACTGATTTCATAACATTCTTCAGCAACAAATTGCAGTTTAATATTTTCTCTGATCTGTTGTCCACCGTTAGAAACAGGATACTGGGCTTGATAGACCTACAGTCTGTCCCAGTATGGCAGCTCTTATGTTCTTACTAGTATTTAAACAAAGGGTTTTATTATAGTGGATAACTGATAGCATTCTATAAACTGTGTGCATAAATGATAGCCTTGCTCTGGTCCTCCCATGCTCCTTTGAGATCCCCTTACAGTTACATCTATTGTCTTTACATTTTGCACAGTGTTAGGGGAAATGTGTCACTGTTTCTATGGCATTGCATTTTATGCAGAGTTTGGCTTCTTGGCAGTTCAATTTAACTTTTGTCTACATATTTCTATTTTTAGTTTGTGATTACTTATTCCGTACTTGACAAGGGTGTATCCATGTTCTGTATGTATGAAAAGGACATGGCTTTCTGTTAGTATTGACTATTCAGGGTCAGTCTGTACCAATCTGGCTTGTTTAGTTTTACAATGACTGTATTGATGATTAATTATTACTACAGATATTTAAGATGTTGCCTTTTCATAGGTGCACTCTTGTTGTGTGACTCGTGGATTATTCCTAAAAATATATATTTTTATATAGAGGAGCAGGGTGTTAAAAATGATTGGCCCCCAGGTATCAGATATACTAGTCCCCTCTTTTACTAAGGTGTGCTAACCGATTAGCACGCACAAACTGATTTAGCACATGCTAATCGATTTAGTGTTTGGTTAGCACACCTTAGTAAAAGAGGGGGTAGGTATGCCAGTGGATTCTGGTCTCTTAGTCATGCTCAATCTCATTTGATGTTATCAACTATAATATCCAGTTGCAGAGACTGTCCGAACATGCCCTTCAATGCAACCAAAATAGATCAAAACTCTACAGATCATAAAGAAAAGATAAAGACCCAATTAAAGAATTTGTGAAGCTTTATCATTATCCTTTTGTCATCTCTGCTGTTGGTTATCGGAACTTGCACTTCAGCATAACAGGTTCACTTCTTTCCTGCATGATTTGGCCCTAAGAGTGAGAGGTTATGACAGCATATCAAACCATTGACTTATAAAATGTGAATCAAAGCATAGCAGGAATCAGGGGAAAAAAACAGGGTAGCAAAGGCAGGCCAAGAGAAAGCAGCAACATGTGTAAGATTAAAGACAGGATCTCAAGGTATCCAGAGAGGAACACGAGATGTGACACTTTTATTTATATTTTTCAAAATTTAATTTTCTAATTTTTTTATGTTTTTGTTTTGAGAGACAAAACACCCCAAAAAAGCAACAGAAAGAGAAAGAAGATCCCCATTTATTTAAGCAGGGTCAGAGGAAGACAATATTTCCCTTTTCTATATTTATTTTATGTTTTGAATTATTTTTTTGCGGAGGTAGCTGCAACAAGAATGTAAACAGTACAACAAGGTGCTGAGAGCAAAATCATTAGTTTAGTGGAGATGACCCCTCAAAGGTTTGCCTATTGATGTTTCCAAGCCCAAATGTGGCCTTGAAGCAAAGTTGACTCCTGGTGACCAACAGTGGTTTTCTTGGCATGACACAGAAGTGATTTGCCATTGCCTTTTCCTGAAACATGGAGGGTAAAGTGACTTGTCCAAGGCCACAAGGAACTGCCATGAAGTATGAACCTGGGCCTTTTGGTTCCAGCCCACTAATTTATCCTTTAGGCTATTCCTCTATTTTGGCATTAAGGAGGGAATTCTATAAGAGGAGTCTAAGGTTAGGTGTCTAATTAGTAAATTGGCTTCAATAATGAGCGTTAAATAACAGAGAACGTCTGAGGGGACCCAGTGAAAAAAATCATGATATATCAAAAATGTTTGTGATGTAAAATCTCCTTATGCTTCTTTGTATTTGTATTTTCCTAAAACAGATTTTTAAAATGAAATGAAATAATGAGCTTTAACACCAAAGCAGGCATGTTTAGGAGTAGAGAGAAACTTAGGCCCTCTTTTACAAAGGCGCAGTAAGCATTTTATCATGGATTTAGCATGCGCTAAATCAACGCGTGCGCTAACCACTAACGCATCCATAGGATAACATGTACGCGTTGGCGTTTAGCATGTATTTAGTATGCACCTTTGTAAAAGAGGGGGTTAGGCTCTGCTAGGTGTGATTCTCTAAAGCAGTGGTTCCCAACCCTGTCCTGGAGGAACACCAGGCCAATTGGGTTTTCAGGCTAGCCCTAATGAATATGCATGAAGCAAATTTGCAAGCCTATCACTTCCATCATATGCAAATCTCTCTCATGCATATTCATTAGGGCTAGCCTGAAAACCCGATTGGCCTGGTGTTCCTCCAGGACAGGGTTGGGAATCACTGCTCTAAAGGACATAGGTGCTTATAGTGTAGGTCTTTAAAACAGTGGCCTACATTACAGGCAACTAAGTTTTAAGCTTTTTGGCACCTATCTTTTTTTAGGTGTCAGTTACAGAATCTGGCCCTAAGTGGGTGGGAAAACTCCAAAGATATAAAATGAAGCTGCCATGCCTTCAGTTCTTTTAGAGTTCACATAGAAATTTTGATAAGTCTGCAGAAAGAGAATATCTTAAGAGGACCAGTTTTTCTAACGCCTTTTTGCTGGCTGTGAATAAATGTGTGTACATAACACTCCTCCTCTGTTCCTACCAACAGCCCCGTGATTTTTGGTTCCAGGAAGTTGTCTATAAGTCTGACCTTGCTTGGGGTTGCTGTTGCTGAACTCAGGACTTCTGTATCGTATCTGAATATCAAACATTGCCTGTCCTATATATAAATAATTCAAAAGGGGTATATATTGCTATGCTAACCTCTATATGATGAGGTGGGTAGAATTCCACTTATTATCCTTATTTGAAAAAAAAACATTCAGAGACACCCTGACTGCTTCATGCTTCTCTTGTACCTGATACCTACCCTTTACACTATGAGGCTGATGCATAAAGCTCTAACACCAAGGTAAAAGGGAGCAATTTTTGTTTTCTAGGTGATGCTCTGCACAAATAGCATGCAAATTATATGTATGCTATTTGTGTGGAGCAGCTCCGGTAAAAGGGGGGAGGAACTGTGCCTGGTGCTTGCTCCAGAGTATATGAGGTGACTAATGTCCGTTGCCCTTTAAGCTAACATTAGTAGGTATACCTTTCACAAATAATATTACCTGACACTATTTGATATTGTTACTCTACTGACGTCCTTCCAACAATAAAGGCATTGTGGGATTTAGCGGTGTTAGGCAGACGAGATCTCCGTTCTCTCCTGCCATTGATGGCACCAGGTTCAAAATGGTACCTGAAACCCCTAGTAATGGTCTCACAGAGTTGCTGATAGGGGTCAAGCTGCCATATAAGGGTAAAGACTGGAGAAAGGCCTACGAGAGAGCATGGGGTGTCTTGGCTGACTGGAGATCCTTCACTGGGGAGCTTATAGAGGTAATCGGGACTTCCAGGTTGTGGTGGTGGTGGGGCTCTATGTCTCTTTGACTGGGCTCTTTCAGAAGTATCTGGGCATATTGGGCTATGGCTTTGTGTCCCAACGCTCCCAGGATTGTAACAACAGTGTTCACAAAGTTGATTGTAAGCAGCATTATGCATATGTTACAGGAGTGAATAGTGCTAAGTAGAGAATGACAAGGTGACAAAATTAATCACCGTTCCAGTCCCCGCGGATAACCGCGGGAAATAAACCCATGTCATTTTCTAGTGTCTATTTCATCCTCTGTCCTTCTACACCAGCATTATTCAAAGCAAAGCTTGCGGGTCAGTTGTTGTGGCCATTCATACTCTGATACTTCCCTCTTTCCCTAAAGAATGACATAAAGATGGTTTCCCGCGGTTATCCGCGGGGACGGGAACGGTGATGAATTTTGTCACCGTGTCATTCTCTAGTGCTGAGCTTCCACAGATTAGTCACTGCTGCAGTACATTAAGGTGTAGTAAAATCCCAACTTTTTACTGCATTTTCATAATTTTATATCTCTCTTAGTTGCTGTTAAGTGTATTTTTGAATCAGTTTTCATGGTAGTTCTATTATTAAGTTTTAATTTACTGATTTTGAGTTTACCTCATCCATTATATTTATATTTACGTTTGGTCATTTTACTATTGTTATGCTGTCAACAAAATTGTAAGTTTTATGTTGAACTGTCCTTGCTGTATTCTGCCTTGGATGAATCTCCTCATAAAGGCGGTTGATGAATCCCAATAGATAAATTACTCCCTTATTAACCCTAGCAAAATTAAAAGTTATGCTTCGTTTTTAAAATTAATCTTTATTCATTTTAAAGCCAAAAATAAGTGCAACATATAAATACAGACATTTTACACTATAACAGCACTTAAATTAAATTAAAATTATATTCTATGATATATACATATATCACCCCCCCCCCGGTCTACATATTTAAAAATTGCACTCAAATTAAAAAAAAAAAAAAAAAAAATATATATATATATATATCTTACCCACCCACCCTGGACGTTATTTAACAAAGGCCAAAATCAACAAACACTCCTTACAGAATTTTGTCAATGGCTCCCAAATAAAAAAAAAAAAGTTATGCTTCTGATCAAAATGTCACACCAAGAAACAGCAAGACCAAACAACATCTATTCCCAACTTTAGACTTGCATGTTTCTAAAATGTCAAAGTTCATGTTTCAGTGCCAAATGGAGTTTGTTCCAGGTCACTCATGCAATCATTTGAAAGTACACACTATCTCATGTGACCTAATTACATCTAATCAGGACACCTAACACTTTGTTGAATAGATCTTGGTTAGATCTTGGTTAGGTTAATGTATTCAGCAAGCTATGTTATCCTATTGCTGTTTTCGGAAATTAATTAAGACCACTTTGTTCGATAAGTTTATTACTTAATGAGAGTTTTATTATTGAAATTCTATTTTACAAATATTTGTATTTTTGAACTGTATGATTGTATTTCGCTGATTGTCCAGCTCTTTATAGTGTAAACTGCCTAGACCTTTTGGTTATGGCGGTATAAAAGAATAAAGTTATTATTATTATTATTATTATTATTAATGACCTGCCGAGAAGACATGAAGCCAATCTCTCTCTAAAGCATCCAAGTTTATTCAGACCTAGCATGTTACAGAGCAAAAGCAGTACCTCAAAATCAGCTCTCTTTAAATGAAAGTCAGTAATGCAATTTCACCAGTGCTCAGAGGATCATTCAAGTTACCACATTCAAAAGTATATACAGTTATCTGTGTCTTATCCAAAAGCCCCACATAGCATAAATTTCAGTAATCTAAGATACTAATGACAAGAATTTTTACTACAGAATGCAATGCAAAGTTACTTAAAAAAAAGTTTTAGCTGTCAGCAAATATAACTTAATAAGCCCTCTGTTGGAAGGCCATAACCTGTATTAAAGAACCATATGTTGACAGGACATCAATACTTAAAATACAATATTTAGCAGCAAAAATAATTTCTAAGAGAATCCTTTTAACAAGGACAACAGACCAGAAGAAAGGGAGAAAAACAACTCCCTCTTGGAAAAAATGTAGAGAGATAGAAAAAAAAAAAAATCTCTGCATTCAGACGTGTCACTGATAGATGAGTACCTCAATAGATTGAGGATGCCAAAGAATAATGAAAAAGATCCAACTCCTCAAGCAAAAATGTGCTGGAGTAACCTAAGAGAATCTTAAATTCATACCCTCCAATAACAAATTGAAAGTAACAGCAGAAGCACAAAAGCTGGAGAGATAAGAAAATAGAAAGGAGAGATACCAAAATAAATGAGCCAGACAGAACCAAAAGCAATTCTGTGGGGAATAGAAAAAGAATATAAATGTGGTTTAAAACTGCCAAGCAAAGTTGAAACAGGTTCTGAAGAAACTTGCATTATTACCTTGTAGTGAATAAACAGAATGGCTACCCCCCCAAAAAAAATGGTTAATTACATGAAGAACAATTTTCCTTCTAAAGATAGATGTAACATAAAGTGCCACCTATAATTTGCCTGCCTACAATTTGCAAGTTTTTCACTGCAATAGATGTGATTAGAATACATAATCACGTATGGACCAATAGTCAAAACTAAATTATGTTTTTACTGGTGTCTAACAAACACAAAATTATTTTCAAAAAATATAACAACAATATTGGACCTTTTATATCATAAAATGATCATCTATGTCACTATATTTGTGGCCATGTTAAGGGAACAATAATGATGCACTAAAATAGTAGTGATATGTTAACCATTTAGGCATATCATAATGCTGTCCATACTACATGTATATTCAGTGATGCTACGAGGGGCCGCTGAAATGTTCTCAGCCCAACCAAGAAAATAATGATCTGGAGCCATGAAACTTACAAGTTATTCCATATTTTTCTTGACACTTCATTTCAATGATATGAAATGAAAAGTGTCAAGAAAAGTATGGAATAACTTGTAAATTTCATGGCTCTACATCATTCTCTTCTTGGCTGGGCTGAGAACTTTTCAGTGGCCCCCTTGTACCTATAAGAACATAACATAAGTGTTGCCATACTGGGACAGGCCTAAGGTCCATCAAACCTAGTATCCCATATCCAGCAATGGCAAATCCAGGTTAATAATAATAATAATAATAACTTTATTTTTCTATACCGCCATAGTCAGGCGACTTCTAGGCTACAAGTACCTGGCAAGATCCAAAAAAAAGAAAAGATTTTATGTTGCTTATCCTAGAAATAAACTGTTGATTTTTCCAAATCTATCTTAATAATTGCTTATTTACTTTTCTTTTAGGAAATCATCTAAACCTTTATTAAACCCTGCTAAGCTACTGCTTTTACCACATTCTTTGTCAACTAATTCCAGAGTTTAATTACACATTAAGTGAAGAAATATTTTCTCTGCTTTATTTTAAATTTACTCCCTATGTGAGTGAGTCTCACCTGCCTGCTTTTGTAAATAGCAGAAATTGTAAGCAGATCCAGCCAATGGGAAAATATTGAAAGTGGAGAACTGGAATATAGCTGTAGTCACAAAAAGGGAAGAGAAGATCCAGAAGATTTCTGTAATGCAGAAATGAAGTCTCTGTTTGTGGTGGGGGTAGAAGAGGAATGATCCCTTCACCACCCCCACCCCCACAGAAAATATACCCCTGTATATCTGTGTGGGAGATGCAGGTCCAATAGCTGCAGTACACTTACTGATAAAGGAATTACACCTTTCAAAATGTTTTCTCCTCTCATGTATTTTCTTGAACAGAGACCCAGATTCTGTATTGTATGACTCGAGTTGTGTGCACATCTTAATTTTTAACAAGCTAATTCACACTAAAAATTGACAATTAATACCTAATAATTGATGCTGATTGGCATTAATTAGAAGTTACGCTCACAATTTTCTGAGTGCATTCTCAAATAAAGTGGTGTCCGTAAATTCTAGTGTGTAATCTCAAAAGGGGCTGTGGCCAAGGAAGGAGAGTGAGAGGATCCAGAGCATTCCTAAAAGTTAGGTGAACTGTCATAGAATACTCCCAATTGCACACACCTTAGATGCATGTATTTAGGCCTGTTTTTCATTGTCCTAAATCAGTGGTCTCAAACTCAAACCCTTTGCAGAGCCACATTTTGGATTTGTAGGTACTTGTAGGGCCGCAGAAAAAAAGTTAATGTCTTATTAAAGAAATGACAATTTTGCAAGAGGTAAAACTCTTTATTGTTTATAAATATTCCCCCCTCCCCTGAAGGCCTGCATGTTCCCCCCTTCTTTGCAGCATCCTCCAGCTTCTCCCCTGCCCTCCTGGTCTTAGTTTCAGCTATTTACCGCAGTTTGCAAAGAGGATCACCGGTGCTGTAGCGTTCCTTGCAGGCTGCCATCGACCTCTGCAGCATATTCCCTCTGCTGCGGTCACGACCCTCCTCTGATGTCAGGGGCAGGATCGCGGCAAGGGGAACGTGCTGCTGGGGATGACAGCAGCCTACAAAGATCGCTACAGCATCAGCGATCCTCTCTGCAGGCTGTGGTAATTATCTGAAGGTAAGAGCGGGAGGCCAGGGTGGAAGCTGGAGGACGCTGCAAAGAGCGGGCAGCACTAGTACAGACAGCATTAGTATAGACTGCGGGCCGCAAAATAATACCTGGTGGGCCGCGAGTTTGAGATCACTGTCCTAAATGAATGCTCTCAAGTTTCAAGTTTATTAAGATTTTGATAAACCGCTTATCTAAGAAAATCTATGCAGTGTATTGTACAATAAAATCTAAATGTTAGTCATCCCTGTGGGTGCTAAGCATGATTCTATATATGGCACATGCCTTTTGTAGAATCACACTAAGCTCAGTTCTTATTGGTGCCAATTTTTCAGGCACTGTATATAGAATTTATGGAAGAAAGCATGCACATACATGCAAACCCACACACATATTCATACTGTCACAACCCTATGCCCATAGCTCAGCGTTTGCCAGCTGTGGCTCGGTCTAAACCTAGCCCTGCCATCAGAAGGGCTAATCAATGCGATAGGGTTGTGACCAGTCATAGGGAGAAGCCTACCTTTCCCTTTAGCTCAGATTTGGCTGATCTCCAGGGAGGAGAGGAGTTGGAGCAGAACAGCTCACAACAGCCTGAGAGGGATCTCCCTCCCCCTGCAAACTCCCAGCTGAAACAGTTAATGAGGAAGCCAAGACAAACCAGGCAAACTCTACAGGCAACTCCGCCCCCTCAGAGAGCAGGGCAGATTCGTCTGAGTACTTTAGAGGCGGCTCTAAAGAGGAGAAGGGCAGTCTATCCTGAACCAGCCCAGGGAAGGGTCCCTCCCGAATGTGCTCTTGAGTCCCAGGACTGGGAAATGCAAGAGCCTGACACTGACCCTTTGGCCAACCAGCTAGCTACTGAGGAACCTATGGATCTAGGTGAAACTTCCAGTCTGCCTGAAGACGTGCTAATGGAATACAGCTAAGTGGCAGGGCTGTGAGGTGTAAGGTTTATTAACCTACTGTGTTTGTGTTTGGACTGTTTGGGAAAAGGTGTTTTTGTTTGAAAGCCCTGTGAGGACTTGTGCTGGTTGGGGCTGTCCCTGTTTGTGTAAAGCAGGAAGAAAAAAAAACAAAAACAAAAAACGTTTTTCTTTTGCAAGTTTAATTTGCTGGCTAAAGTTAAGCTGGCTTGGACTGCCATGGTTTGAATGAAAGAGAGGGAAGTAATGTGGGGAGAATCTACTTACCATTCCAGGTTGGGTTAGTGGGGCCATTATTGGCATTCTGTGAAGCAGAAAATAATTGGTAGATTCGTTTACTCCCCTCCCCCCCCCCACCATCTCCTTTAGAGTTGGTTGGGAACAAGCCAGAACACCTTAAGGCTTGTACACGAGAGCTTTTGAGCAGTGCTGTGAATATGGGTGTTATTTTGCCTATGAAGTTAACAGCCTTTTTTGCTTTTGTGATTTATTTTGGTTTACTTACCTGATTAGGGGGCAGAGCTATCCTTTTTGCCTTTAGGCAGCTCTAATTTTTTGTTTCCTGACATAAATTGTTTTCTTTATGGCAGAGAGTTTGGGGACTGACTGTTGACCAACTCTCTTTAACCCACCACTAAATAAAGTGGAGATTTCAGGACCAGTAAATTGACTCTTTTGTCTTTTGATTTCCTGATAAAGTAGTGAATGCTATCCAGCAGGACTTCCCTCTACCTAGGGAAGCACGTCGGAGCAGCGCGAACGTGAGCGTAGGCCGTACCTACTGCAACCACAGGTACCGGCCCGCCACAATACGTAAATGCAAACATGCACAGATGCAACAAAAGTTATGCACATACTCATTTATATGCAGAGGGTTTAGAAGGAATTCCATAATCCATGCTCTGCATGCTTTTCCCGACTTGGTAAGCTTGAGCAAACATTTTCCCTATCTCTGATATTTATGATGGAGGGGGAACATAAGAGTTATTCCTGTTTAAAAAAAAGCTAAACTGTAAAAGTATTTCTTTACTTTTGTTTTATCTCTGTATTTTCCTTCATTAAAAGAAGTCTAAACTCAGAGGGAGTTAATACTTAAGTTTTATCCACATTACATGGTTCAAAGAATGCCTAATTATAAAGAGCCATCAGGCATTCTTCCAAGATCTTTCACTTGTCTCAAACCTAATACTTTTTTTCTGTACAACACGTTCTAGCAGTCAGACTGTTTCAGTGAGTCCAGGTGCAACTTATTTTTAAACAATCTGTTATAATATATTTATCTGGAACAAAAATGATAAAGTACAAATACATGTGTGTGTTCTTTTAAGGATATTAACTATTAGATAGTAGAAAATCCATGAAGTATTGGTATCAGTTGGCTTCAAACAAAATGTGTTTCTCATTCATCTGTCTTCTTTGCCCCTATAACAGGCAGATGAATTTTGAAAGAAAAATATTTTCCAAAATTCAGAGGCTAACTCCATGGGAATCACCTGCCCAGCGTAAAAAGCATTAAAACATAGGCTTAGCATGTTTTAATATGTGACTTTTCTGTGAATTAAGGGCCAAATTCTATGGGCTCCTTTTACAAAGCCGCGCTAGTGGGTTTAGCGCGCATGACTTATAATCACGCGCTAACCCCCACGCTGGCTGAAAAACTACTGCCTGCTCAAGAGGAGGCGGTAGTGGCTAGCGCAGCCAGTGGTTTAGCATGCGCTATTACGCATGTTAAACCGCTAGGGCGCCTTTGTAAAAGGAGCCCTATATACGACACCTAAAAAAATAAGTGCCGGAAAGGACAATGCATAGTGCAATTCTATAAAATGCCTCCAAAGTTATGTGCAGGTTATAGAATCATGCTTAGGCGTTAAACACTAATGCGTGCATGTTATTCTATGGACGTGTTAGCGTTTAGCGCGTGATAATTCAATTAGCGCATGCTAATTGGTTAGCACACCTTAGTAAAAAAAGGGGTTAGTGGCCATAGGTGCATGCAACTAACATTTAGGTACACCAATTAAAACAAATGAAAATCCGGACTTGATACCTGCACCTAAGTTGTGCACAGAACAGTATGTTCACAGTGGCCTTGATTCTCTAAATGTTTTTTAAGGTGCTAAATCTTAGTTTGAAAAAAAGCCATTTGAACACCATTTTTAACTGACTTTCAAAGCGTCTACCAGCACCTAGAAAATCAGTGCTGGTAGACGCCCATAGGCACTTTAGGCTGCCTAACGCCTCTGCAGGTGTGGCTAACGCCGGAAACGGCATTAGGTGGTGGTGTGATTCACATCAAAGGTAGGCACCACAATTGTAGGTCTGGAAAACCCTGACCTACATTTCTAGAACCTACCTTTGCCAGAGGCATGATTCTGTAACTGGCACCATCCCATGATTTGCACATGATCGGTGGACACTTTTAAGGCATCTGTCGCCAATGGACCCAGTTAGAGAATCTGGGCCTGTGCACTTAACTATTAAGATTGCCCAAAATCACAACTTTAAAAAAAAACATATTCCTTAAACAAATGAGTTTTCAAGGCCTTTCTAAAGCTCTTATAATCACTTTAATCTGATCTGGCAAAGTTCTCAAGAGTTTGGCAGCTTGATAGGCTAGAGGGGAAGTGCACATTTTGGTATATTTTAACCTTCTTACCTCCGGAAATTGAAAGGGTGAGCATTGTCTCAGACTGTATACCCCCTCTTTTACTAAGGTGCGCTAACCGATTAGCGCGCGCTAAATGCTAATGCGTCCATAGACTAACATGCATGCGTTAGCATTTAGTGTGTGCTAAATCGATTAGCATGCGCTAATCAGTTAACGCACCTTAGTAAAAGAGGGCCATAGTGTAGAATCTGAATAACACAACAATGGGGACATATAAAATGGTACCTCCCCTTGATGTATTTTTTTTAAAACCATACAGAAAAACTTCAACTGATTAGCTTGTTAAATAATTAAGTTGAGCGCACAAATTTGCATTTTGCACTGATTTCTGTTCACAACTTTGGTCAAACTATACAGAATCTGGCTCTTAGCCCATAATTCACACCACAGTTTATTAAGAAGTTTTCAATATTTATTTTGTAGATCCCATGCTAATTTTTCACCTGGGACTTACAATAAAATAACATGGGAGCACATAGGGGACAATTCTGTAAATGGCACCTAAAAAGATAGGCATTTAATTTTTGCAGAATCATGCCTGAGAAGATAGGTGCCTATCACCAATTCTTTTTTTTTTTTTTTTGTAATTATTTTTATTAAAAAGGGTACAACAACAGGGCAACATGAAGAACAGAAAAGCCAAAGGTTCAAATACAAATAATCAAGAAAAATACACTCTCTGATGATAGTTACTGGATTAAGACAGGTAGCACAGAGCAACAAAGCAACAAAAGAAGAGAAACCGACATCCCCCCTAAGGCTTTTTAATTTTTTTTTTTCAATTATGAACTTGTTAAAGTTCATAAATGAAGTCAATTTACTATTAAGATAGGTGCCTATCTTTAGACGCCTCTTATAGAATTTTCCCCTTACTGCCTCCTATTTAGGGAGATGCTAAGTTCTCATGAGCTAATCAGCATGCACTAGCTGTATAATGCATCCGCACATATTTCCCACCCATAGCAAGCCCTCTCCAGGAAATAAATAAATAATGCACGATTAGCACATACTAACAGGCAAATTACCACATAATGCTTTCATGCATTTTGTAATAAGCCTTTTTCCAGCAAGTATACATTAGCATTTAACATAATTTCATAAAAGTGCCTCATAATTTGCATGTGGGCTGCTTTGACCCTATTCTCATATTTGTTCCCTGTTCTTGTGGAAGATTATGGAAATTTGGAAAGGTTCCCTCATCCTTGTGAGTAAGCAACCTTTTACTTATGGCAATTCCTTCCTTGGCTTTCTGCTAATAAATTGCATTTTAAATACAGCTAAAACTCAAGTGCTTTTTGCTTCCTGGTTCTATATCTCTACAGTTTCCTGAGGTTTTTTTTATTTTGTTTGGTCTAAGTCAAAACGTATAAGTTCTGTCTGGCAACCTGTCAACCCTTTTTGGTTATGGCTGCCAGACGGCTAAGTCTAGGTCGGCCTACCTCCTACCCACCTCCCGCCCTATCCACTCCTCCAAAAATGCCCCTTTTCGCTCTAGGCGTACAAAGGCAGAGTATAGGCCTAAGCTGGTTTTAGATCTGTCTTTTTGATCATCCAAGTACCAACTTAGGCCACTTTTTGAACTTTTTTTATGAGCCCCTTATCCCCCTTTTCTATGAAACTGCGCTAGCGGTTTTTGGCGTGGGGAGCCGTGCTGAATGGCCCGCACTGCTCCCGACGCTCATAGGAACTCAATGAGCATCGGGATCAGCACAGGCCATTCAGCACGGCTCTCTGCACTAAAAACCGCTAGCGCAGTTTTATAGAAGAGTGGGTTAGCATGTGTCAAGTTAGTATAAAAACTTCTATTGAAAAAATTTCCACTGTAACTATAGCAAATTGTAACCTGTAAACTGCATATTATGTATATTGGTATTAAACCCCTAGTATGTGTTGAGTTAGGATAAAAACTTGTATTGCAAAAATTGTACTATAATTATTGCAAAATCATAACCTGTTAACCGTATATTATATATGTTTAGCCTGTAACTCTTCTGAGCTCTTTGGGGAGAAGGGATAGAAAATTAAATAAATAAATAAATCCTGAATGGCCTTCCAGTCCAAAATAGAATCTGTTAGTGTTTATAATTTTTGCAATGATATAAATAAATAAATATAAACTTGCTAATTGTTGTCACTAGGACTCCAATTAAGTCTGTTAGTTTCCTCATGCTCCATCCAATGCTCCATCCAAATCACTTTTGAAAGTCTCTTAGCTAATATTCCTGGTACACATGAAAGTCTGTTGCTGTTACACAGACAAAATTTTCTCAAACCTCCTTGTAGCTGGACATATGGGATTTCTTTTGTTCTCTGTACTTAATGTCTTGTTTTGAATAAAAGAATCTTACTAAACAAAGGAGCCTTAAAAAGAACAAATTATTAGAAATATGAAATGAAATATTTGATTCAGGTCACATATCACTACATGAATATGAATATTCATGAGAGAAGCAAGTCTCTGCAGGAGATCTGGAAAAGATTTAAAGAGTGCAGTGTAATATGTGAAACACTGAAAGCTATAATTTTGGCAAACTACTCAAGCTAATTAAAACAATTCTAATGTTCACTTATAATAATGTATTTTGTACTTCATATTTTGAAGGAAATTTTCAAAACAATTTACATAAGTAGCAAAGTGTTTTACCTATATTAATTGACTGAAATTTTCCCACTCTCTATAAAACAAACAGGGCTATTACATAGGAGACTTGAGCATGAAGAACATCATATTGCCAACTCAAGTAGGTTATTGTAAAATTGTCCAATGGTATAAAATCATAGAAAGCAGGTGCATGGAAACACAAGAGGCAGTTTGAGGGGCTCTATATATTCACCTGCAATTAAAATATTATTCTGCTATCCATATACAGTGGAACCTTGGTTTACGAGCATAATTCGTTCCAGAAGCATGCTCGTAAACCAAATTGCTCGTATATCAAAGCAAGTTTCCCCATAGGAAGTAAGGGAAACTGCTTTGATTGGTTCCACCTCCTCCCCCCTCTGAGGCTACCAGCGCTGCTCCATTCCCCCCCCTTTGAGGAATCCGATGCTGTTCCAACCCCCCCCCCCCCGCGATCGGGCATCCCCCCCCTCAATCCGACATATCCCCCCCGCTTGCGTTGCCCCTCTCCACCGCGATCCTACTTTCCCTCTCCCCCCGAGCAGTCAGTGACACCCTTTACCTGACTTGGCACCAGTGCCAGTCCCCGAAGATCCTCTCTCTTCTGGCGCAGCTGGTCGGTGCATCGGAGATCCTCCTCCTGGGCTGGGCTGGGCTGGACTGGCTTTGAGCATTTGCGCATGCTCAAAACCTTCTGGTCTCGCTCTCAATCTTGGAGAGAGCGAGACCAGAAGGCTTTGAGCATGCGCAAATGCTCAAAGCCAGTCCAGACCAGAAGAAGGAGGATCTCCAACGCACCGCCCAGCCCAGGCCGCGCCAGAAGAGGGAGGATCTTCGGGCACTGGTGCCAAGTCGGGTAAAGGGTGTCATTGACTGCTCGGGGGGGGGGAAGTAGGATCGCGGTGGAGGGGGGGCAACGCAAGCGGGGGGGATGCCGGATCGCTGGGGGGATGCCGGATCGCGGGGAGGGGGGGCGCTCGTACAGCGAGGCAAGCTCGTTTTACGAGGCACCAAGTTTGCGAATGTTTTGCTCGTCTTGCAAAACACTCGCAAACCGGTGCACTCGTAAACCGAGGTACCACTGTATTTTCAAACATTATGAGAGAAATTCTTTATATGGTGCTTGTGAGGGAGTCTATAGGATGCTTCCATTTCCTAAGCTGAATACTCCATCACAATGTTTGAACCACCTTAGCATAGGTAGCTCCTCCTTAGAGGAAAGCAACATGGGAAGGAAGAGTCAGGAATGCAGCTACCAGGAAGTATAAGAGGCAGGACCAGAACTAAGTAAAGGAGGCCCAGAGGAAGAAGGAGGAATAAGTGATCCCAGCATACCTCTTAACCACAACCGCTAGACTTTCTGCTTGGCTGAGGTATGCCAAATCTTTTCTTGCTGAATACTTGGGAGCCTGACTCTTAGATCTGGATAGGACAAAACCTTGTTATCTGGCTGAAGGAGGATGGTTACAAGACTGTGTTTGGAGCATGGCAGTTACAAATCACAGTCCAGGTCTTGGGTCTTATCAGCCACAGGCCAACTTCAGGACTTTTGAACTAAAAGACTGCTTATTATATGCCTGGTCCTATGAAGTAACAGGTTGCAGGATTTCCCTTTTTGAGTTAGTAAAGAATTTTCCTTTACCTTCTCTGCTTGTGTCTGGCTGTTTATGTACTGGTCTGGACCCCACCCCACTTGTGCTGTTATAGTACCCAAAAAATTGGTGTGGAAAAACACAAATGGGGCAAATTCTATAAGAAGCGCCCAAAAGTTAGGTGCTTCTATAGGCATCATTCAGCGCAATTCAAATACAGTTGGGTGCTGTTTAGTGAAGCACTTATTTTAGAGATGCCCAATAAATAGGCCAGCTCTAGGCTCAATTAAAAGTTAGGCGCCCAGATGAGTGCTTAAGCATGCTTAAGAGCAGCGATTCTATAACAAGGCGCCTAACACGAAACCAAGCCCATACCTAACATGCATAGCACCTATTTTTTTTGAAGGCCAGCACATTGAATGTTCTGTGCTGTTCCCAACACTCAGAGAATTTGTATGAGCGTTGGGAGCAGCGATTGCGGTTTGGTTAAAGATGGGGAATATAACGTGACGTGAGCAACAGGAACTACAGCAAGGAAACACTGAAAGACCAGTTCCGGATACTAGGAAGGAAGCTGAAAATCAGAATTCCGAGGGTAACGTTCTCAGAGATCTTGCTGGTACCCAGGGCAGACGGGAAGAGGCAGATGGAACTGCAAGCAGTCAATGCATGGATGAGACGCTGGTGTGAAGAAGAAGGATTCCACTTCCTGCGCAACTGGACGACGTTCTGGGGGAAGAGCAATCTATACAGGAAGGATGGACTCCATCTCAGTGGAGACAGGACGAGGCTACTTGCAAGCAACATCAAGTGAGAAATTGAGACGTTTTTAAACTAAGAAGAAGCGGAAAGCCGACACTTGACCAAGAGTCGATGGTTTGGGAAATGGTATACCCAGAGGATACCATGCAAGAAGATTGCAGGGAAGACTCACCTGATCATAGCTAAGATAGAAATCCCAGTGGATCGAAACGGACCGAAGTGAGGGAGTCAGAAGGGGGACGGAAATGCAAAACAGCAACAGGCCACAAACTTAAGTGTACGTATACAAACACAAGGAGCCTAAGGAATAAAATGGAGGAATTGGAAGCTATGGCACAAAAAGATAACCTAGACATCATCGGCATCACGGAAACATGGTGGAACGAGGACAACATCTGGGACACTGTGCTACCAGGATACAAGCTATACCGCAGGGACAGAAAAGGACAAAAAAAGTGGTGATATTGCCCTATACATAAAAGAGGGAATGGAGTCTACCAGAGAGAACACGCCGGAGACAAACAATAAGGTAGAGTCTCTATGGGTCAAAATACCGGGAACAAATGGAACAGATATGAAGATCGGCATCTACTACCGACCTCCAGGGCAGTCCGAACAGACTGATGGAGAAATGACAGAAAAGATTAAACACAAATGCAGGGGAGGCAACATAGTTATCATGGGTGACTTCAATTATCCGGGTATAGATTGGAACCTAGGCAACTCCATCTGCAGTAGGGTGACCAAGTTCCTGGATGCTGTAGGTGATTGCTTCCTGGAACAACTTGTCATGGAAAATATGAGGGGATATGCAATTCTGGACTTGTAAAGCATAGGACTTTGAGCTCCATATAGGCTTCAAATAGATGTGGTTTAAGCTCCAGAAAGGCTTTAGCACAATACATGCTATTTAGATCATCCAATCAGCTTTCTCTGGGAATCCCACAGACATTATTTGAGAGAGGTTTTTAGAAGTGATTCCTTGCTCTAAATAACACTCTCTTTATCATGAAACATTGCTACAATCAGCTCATTCTTCTAAGCAAACAGAAAGCCCATAACTTCAATTGGCCAAGCTTAAAAACAGAATAAAACACAGAACAGGCCTGAATGTGGCTTCTAATTCATTTCAAATGGAGATATGGAGCTGCACAATGATGACCTCATTGTGACATCATCAAAGTGCACCTTCACAAGTAAAAGACAGGCTGGGAGTTGAACTCACAACCTCTGGAAAATTAGTACAGCACTTTTACTCATTGAGCTATAGCACCTTCCACTCCAGTTTCTCTGACTCCCCAGTCATATCATAGTTTAGTGATCTACTTAGGTAAAATCTGCTGAGACAAAAGACTGGTAGCTCAATGGCTTAATGCGCTGCTTTCATTGTCCCAACAGCCAGAATCTCAAGTTGTGATCAATAAATGTGACGTGGATTCAAATACTACTGTTTTGTATCACATGCAGACTCAGCTTTAGGAATAGATTGTTTCTAGAATTGCTAATGTGCTGTTTGAGATGAAAATTAGATGTAATTGGTCTTTAGCTTGTAATTTTTATTAAAATGAGTATTTTGTCAGCTGAAGGACATGAGGGAGTCAAACCCAGACCAAGCTCATACCCCAACCTTGCTACACTGTGCTACAGAATCAACCATAAAATCATAGCGATTCTAAATGGATTATACTGTGCTGTTTAGACGTCCTTTGGGTACCCAAAGAATGCAGAATCGGCTGCAATTCAGCATATCTCAAGCTGTTAGGGTAGGAAACTGACTGAAAGAAGCCACCAAGTTAAGGCACCTGGTTCATCTTCTCCACCTCTCATCTAATCTCATGTTCTTAAATATTATGCTAGTTGCAGGCTGTGAAGCAGGAGACATGCCAGCTAACCTGTTTGCCATCCCCCACCCCCCTTCACAGCCTGTGCCTCATGGAACACTAGATAAGACAAAGGCCAGTGTGACCATGGAGCTGAAGTGGTGCGTGCTTATTAAGGAAACACTAATCCCCGGTTGCTACTCAATAGAAATAAGCACAAGGTGAAAAATGGTATATGATTTTATTGCACAGTCCAGGAAAGCAGCAAATGCAGTTCAATGAGATAGATGACAGGTATGCAGAGTAGGGCACTCATAGGTTGTAGGGGTGTTTCCTTATTTGCACCTGAAGGTTAGGCCTCTCTGACATCATCAAGCCTGAACCATTATTTGCAAGAAATCATTCCAGCCTAAACCCTGCAAGAAGAGAAAGAAGAATACATCTTTGCTGTTTCTGCCTGATGTATTCTGGGTATGTACCAGAACTGTATTCTAGTCAAAGACATCCAGCTATGCCTACATGATCGGCCTGTGTGAATCTTGGGGAAGGAATTGCTCCTGTGCTTCTTATCTAACAAAGGTGCCTCTGTTTCCCAGATTGTACGAGACTCTATACAGAAAGGCTATTCATCTAATTTCTGTTTCTGGATTGGTCCAGAAAGGTCATCTGACGTGATCCAAGTGAAATGTGCGAATTATAATTTAGTCTGTGTTAGGATGTGGGTGAACTCGCATCTTATCACAGGTGTTCTATAATAATTAAGACCTGAAAAGTTACCTCTTGTGACTCTCTGCCTGAGAGAGAGAAACCGGACCTCAAACAGATCTGGATTCCATCACATAAAGGAAACCTTTGCTGCCAACCTAAGTTACAGCTTCTCCAGTGGCTGATGAACTCTTGATCGGGTACCAAAAGAATTCTTATCTTCAGTGCTGAGTAGAGGACGTCTTCCCTTTCACCTAACTTTGTGCCAAGGCCTAATTGGATGGTGAGAATACGGAATTCTATTATCTTATCAGCTGGGGTTAGATAGATGAATCCTATTGTGGTTCGAGATAAGGAGAAGTGAAGCTACTCTTGGTGATAACCTGTAATAGTTTGCTGCTAATCAGGGATTATTATTATAAGGAATTATTTAGAGTGTAAGAATTAGTTTTACTTATTTATCTAACAAGTGTATTGAAATAACTAAGTACTGAGTTTCATATATGTAATCGGATATTTTGTGAACAATAATTAGTTATTGCTGCTGGCTTATGAATTATATTTTTCTATTTTCATAATAAAAGTATTTCTCATTAGCCTGGGTCTGGTGTCGTGTAAGTAGGCGAAGATAGCTGAACCTGGATGAGATATTATGGTCTTCCCTAGAAAACTAACTGATTAGTCATCCATAAATCTTTTTGCTAGGTCAAAGTTGTTACTGTAGTAGAATTGATAAGGTCCCAGAATCTGCTCCTGGTAGGAGAAGGCAGGCTGAAGAAAAAGGAAGATGGATTGAGACAAATTAAGAGTTGATTGGAGAGTTTTAAGCTGTTTTTTACAAATCCATGCATGCACTAACTACTAATGTGTGGATAGGATAAAATGCATGCGTTAACCTTTACCACACACTAACAGTAGTGTGTGGTAAAGGTTAACGCGTGCATGTTATCCTATGTACACATTAGTAGTTAGTGCATGCATTGATTTAGAACACCTTTGTAAAACTCACCAATTGAATGTTTTCTCAGAAAATCTTCTATAACTACACCCTTCTGAAGGGAAAAAAGTGTGATACATGTTAGTATTGTGAGAATGTAGATAATTCATCACAAGGGCAAAGGTTTCAGTACATCATTCTTTCTTATTCTGTCTATTTTAGTATTTGAGCTTTGTCCAGGTGCAAGCTCTTGTGCTGAACTCAGTTTGAACAGACCTGGGAACAGGAAATCAGGAGAAAAGGGGAAAAAAGTCAAGACATATGTGGAAAAATAAAATGCAGCCCAGTCTCAGAATAACAGCTAGAATGAACAGAAGCAAAAGAAACACTGTTCCTTTTTTATAATAAAGATACCTAACAATTATGACTCTAAAAATATTTACCTTTAGCTCTATGAGAAAAAGCACTGCTATAGGTTCCACATATTCATTTAACTTGCATATCCATTTTGCTGGCACCAAAGTTTCAAACAGCATGGGTTTTTTTTCAGCCAAGATTCCTGGAACCAATTAATATCATCATTAATTCTCAGACCTGCTAATGACCCTGTGGAATGGAGAGAATTGTGGCAGATTTCAGGGGAAGAAAAAGTTAATGGAGAGTTGTGGCAGATATAGGAATTAAAAGGTTAAAATAAAATCAAGAAAAGTAAAGTCTCAGAAATAAGCATTGACATAGAATTATGTGTCCTAAAAGAGAAAACACTGCTCTGATGGACCTTCTTATACTAAGGAAGCCTAAGTAGCTTCTGACTTCATAGGCACCGTGTGGACTTCCCCACCAGAAAACTTTCAAATCTGATTGGGCGTGCTTTAGGTGTGGTTTGGGAAAGAAAACACACCTGTTCTGACTTTTAATTAATTCCTTTCCTTCTCAAAGCTTTTACTAGAAGTCATTTGTCATTTGCTTAGTCTGTAGAGGTACTGTTACCAAATTCTAAACAAAGTTCCCTCTATAGCTCTATGACTTAAGGGGCTACTTTTATCTTCCATAGGTCAGGGATTCAAGTATTGAGTGCGGTTAGCAACTATTTCATATTCATTTTTCTACCAGAAAACCTTCAAACTCTTTGGTCATTCCTTTGCTTAAACATATTTGCCAGTCATCAGCCAGAAAGTTGAAATTTTGAAAGTAAGTCTAACTTAAGCCTAACTTATACCTAACTTAAGCCTTTCTTAAGCCTATTTTTAAGAAGACAGCTGATTTTTCTTCTCCTGTGGTGGGCTTTAAGCAGAGCCCAGTGTCTGATGAGGTACAGAGGCAAAGCAAGCTCACATGCCATTCATCAGCCAGAAATTTGAAATTTTGAAAGTAAGCCTAACGTATGCCTAATTTAAGCCTAACATTTGCCTAACTTAAGCTCCATTGAAATAAAGCAAAAACTACACTTAGACCAGCTTTTCCTACGCCTACATTTTCCACACTTTTAGACACCCTCTGTCACCTAACTAGCATCTATGTGGTGCCTATCCTTAACCACGCACATGTTACGCCCATGTCAACAAACTTAGATGCGATTATTCCCTAAATGTGCACCTATCTCGCATCTTCTCTAAGGATACCTAAAGGACACCTAAGTCCGTCTAAGTTCCAATTAATGCTTATTAAGACCTTTAAATCGCTCATTATCCACTTAAATTGGATGCCTAAAGCACATCTAAAGTTAGGCGCACTTTACAGAATCTATGCCAAAATCTCTTTATAGAGCATATCAACAAGGGTTCCAAGGGGAAGAAGAACAAGGAACTGGCGTGGCTCACTGTAGCAGTGAAGGAAGTGATCAGAGACAAGAAGACTTCATTTAAGGAATGGAAAAGGACAAAAATGGATGAAAACTTGAAAAAGTACAAACAACATCAAAGCAAGTGCCATAAGGTGGTGAGAGGGGCCAAAAAAACTATGAGGAAAAAATAGCCAAGGAGGCAAAAAACTTCAAGCCGTTCTTTCAATATATTAAGGGGAAATGACCCGTGAAGGAAGAAGTGGGGTCGTTAGATGATCATGGGATAAAGGGACTAAGACAAAGCCATCACTGACAAACTGAACACATTTTTTGTGTCTGTATTTACCGAAGAAGATTTATCCAATATACCAGAAACCATCAGGCTATACATTGGAAATGAAGAAGGGAAACTGACAGGGTCGACGGTCAGTCTAGAAGAGGTATGCAGACAAATTGATAGGCTTAAAATCGAGAAATCCCCAGGACCGGACGGTATCCACATGAGGGTAATCAAGGAACTGAAAGGGGTTATAGCTGAACTGCTCCAACTAATAGCCAATCTGTCGAATAAAATCACTTTGAAATGCAGCTTCTGATTGGTGTAGCCTGACTTTACTACAGGAAGAGGTGGTTGGAGCAGACCACGAATAAGTGAATCCGAGATTCGCGAATTCGCACGGGAACACTGTATACCCCTTATAATTTATATTGAGCTCCCACCAAACCTAGTATACTTACCTGTCTACCATCCCAGGGTTTTGGTGGGCTCATACTTTCATAACATAACAGTAATCTTATATACGCTACAACCTTACAGCTCAGCGTGGTTTACAAGAAAGAGAACTGCGCATACGCAGGGAAATGACAATTGTATATAAAGAATTCAAGAGGAAAAAAATTGAAATATAACAGTTGAGATACAAAAAATTTTTCATAAAGAGATGAGTTTTTAATAATTTCCTGAAGTTAATGTAAAATTGAGAACTGGAGATCAACATACCAAAGATCTTATCCCAAAAGGTGGCTTGGTAAGCTAAACTTCAGCTGAAAAATCTTTTAAATTGGCAACCCCTAACCGCAGGAAAAGCAAAAAAATCTACCGTATTTTTCACTCTATAAGACGCACCTGACTATAAGACGTACCCTAAATTTAGAGGAGGAAAACAAGAAAAAAAACATTCTGAACTAAATTCTCCCTGCCAGGTCTGAACCCAACCCCACACTCCTTGCCAGGCTCTGTACCCTGTCTCCCTTCACTGCCAGGTTCTCTACCCTGTCCCACCTCTGGTGGTCTAGTGGCAGGCAGGGACAGGGAACAGATACCAAGGCAGTAACAAATATAGAAAAATAGACAAATATAGTGCAAAATATAGACAGCAGATATAAATTCTCAAAACTGACACATTTTGATCACTAAATTGAAAATAAAATCATTTTTCCTACCTTTATTGTTTGGTGATTTCTTTCTTTCTTTCCTTCCTCAGGCCCAACAATTGTCCCTTTCTCCCTCCCTCCTTCCTATGTCCCCTTCAATGCCTTCCAGCCTTTGTCCTCTTCCTCCCTTTCCATTGTCTGGTGATTTTTTTCTTTCCTTCCTCAGGCACAACAATTGTCCCTTCCACCCTCCTATGTTCTCCTCACTGCCTTCCAGCTTTTGTCCTCTTCCCCCTCCCTCCCAACTCAGGCCCAACAATTGTCCCTTCCTCCCTCCCTCCTGTTCCCCTCACTGCCTTCCAGCCTATGTCCTCTTCCGCCACCCCGTCAAACCTGCCTGCCCATACGATTTAATTACCTCCAGCTGCTGTTGCTGTGAGGACACATCGATGAAGCAGCAGCAGTAGCGGGTGGGGAAGGATTCCTGGCTCAGCAGTGCAGAACAGATGATGTTGCTAGGAAGGGCCAGGAGGGTGTAGCGATTGCACGCCACCGGCCCAAAAGCCTTACCTCTGATGTTGACGAAGCAGGAGAGGGTAGGGGGAACTCCTGACTCAGCGTGGCACCTGGAACAAAAGATGTTACTACTTGCTAGGAAGGGGCAGGCAGGTGCAACGATTGCACACTGGCTGAGAAGCCTTATTCCCAACGTCGGAATTGATGTCGGGGGTAAGGCTTCTGGGCCAGCGGCGTGCAATTGCTGCACCCACCTGGCTTTTCCCTTCCTCTACTTTCCATGGCAGTGAGCAACCAGCAGCAGTGGTGGCGGGCAGGGGGTGAGCAGTGGTGGCAGTCTAAATAAGGTAGCGGGGGGATTTGGGTATTCACTTCATAGGATGCACCCCTTTTTCCACCCACATTTTTGGAGGGGAAAAGTGTCTTATGGAGCGAAAAATACGGTAATTTCACAAACAAGGCGTCTACCATTTGCAAAGAGGAAATGATAACACAAACACCCAAATTTAAATATAATTCTCAATTCTATTAGCAACCAATGAAGTTTCTGATAGTAACCTGAGATATGATCGAATCTCTTAAGATTAAATATTAATCTGACAACAGTGTTCTGGTGAGTTGAAGCCTCTTGATATTTTTCATAGTTGAGGTCAAATAGATCAGATTGCAGTAGTCTAAGGTACTCAGAATCAAGGACTGTACCAACAGTCCAGGGGCTTCTTTTACTAAGCCACGTTAGGGCTTTAACGAGCAGGATAGCGCGCACTATATTGCCGTGCTTTCTAGACCTTAACTCCAGCATTGAGCTGGTGTTATTTCTAGAAGTGTAGCGCGCGGTGAAGCACGTGGTAATTTCCTGTGTGCGCTAAAAACGCTAGCGCACCTTAGTAAAAGGAGCCCTAAATGCATTAAAAGTGAAATACACCCTAATTGTCCGAAGTTTCCAGAGCAAAAAATAGTACTTTTTAGCAACCAAATTGATCTGTGTCTCCAGGAATAATTTGTGATCTAAGTTAACCTCTAGAATCTTAATATTGGAAAGGATTGGGTAAATTATCCCATTCAGCTCTAAAGAATTCACTTTTAACTTGCTGAGAGGAAAGGCCAGAAACAATTTGGCTTTATCAGGATTCAGTTTCAATTTGAATTTGTTCATCCAGGAATCTAATTTTGAACAATAGAAGATATGAATTGTAAAGTATCTTGTGAAAAAGTGGAAATGAGTATGATAATTATGTCATCTGCATAACTATAAAGTTTAATATCAAGAGATGATAAACTGTTACTCAAGGAAGCCAGATAAAGTTTGAAAAGTGAGGGAGAAAGGGGAGATCTCTGAGGGATTCCACTAAGCATAAATGTTGTGGTTAGAGTGGCTTATGAGTCTGGCTTCTCCTCTCTATGGTTCACCAGCCCACCCACCTGGCTACTTAAGACTTCAAGCTTCCTACTACTACTACTATTTATTATTTATATAGCGCTGAAAGGCGTATGCAGCGCTGTACATTTTAACATACAATAGACAGTCCCTGCTCAGAAAAGCTTACAATCTAATTTAGACAGGACATTTCAAGGTTGGGGAGGTTATAGTAGGTATAGGTATCTGACAGCAGCAGGGTTGGGGAGATTATAGTGAGTTAAGGTATCTGACAGCAGTGAGGGGGAGTTGAAGAGTTGAAAGCAGTGGGCTTTTAGCTTGGATTTGAACACTGCCAGGGACGGAGCACATACTAGTTCATTTATATATATATATATATATATTTTTTTTTATTTTTTTTTAATTTATTTATTTATTTATTTTTTTTTGGGGGGGAGATGGTCAGGGACCACTGTGGAAGTATGTGTGTGTGTATGTGGGTGGGGGGGTTATACCTTAATGCATCCAGTGGTCATCTGGTCATTTTGGGTACCTTTATAGCACTATGAAGCTTCTAAAACAGGCCTAGGTCAAAACGTCTAAGTTACATCTAGGTTGTCTTGTAAAGGGTTCAATTATTACCGCAAGATGTCCAAGTTTAAGCTGGCCCAAAGTCTGCCCAAAACATATCTATAACATCCCCCTTTATGACTTAGATGTCCTGAGGGCAAATGTCCAAGTGCCAATTTAGATTTTTGGGGGATATTTTTATGTTTTGAAAATATCCCTATAAGTCATTCCCAAATTTCAAACCCTAACTATGCCAATTTTGCAGGTAGGCGTGGATAGGTACATGTAGGTGTCTCTTTGTAGGTGTCAGTAGATAATGTGCTGATTTGAGTGTGAAACTTTGACTAATGTTTTTAATTGACTTTTAATGGCATTTTCAATTATCACATCATGTGAGCCAATTAAAAATGCTGTTTTTCACTTGTAAATCAGATAGGATCTGGTTATAATATCAAGGTCTGAATGTTTTTTTCAGTACCCTACCTAGAATTTTTAAGATAGAACAGGTTATACAATTTTAAATATATAAAATTTTAATTGCCTGTAAATTTCAAATTTTTAAACTTTTGTTTAGTATCTCCGAAAGCTTACTGCATTTTTAAAGCTTAAAATGGCTTATTGTGGGAGCACTCATGTGTCCTGTAATAATTATGTGTGCCAAGAAACCTCATGCTAAAAAAAAAAAATAAAAAAATTATGACAGTTAGCATGTCTACATCGTCAAGCATTTCTCTCTCTGCTTTACCGACTGTGCATATAATTTAAAACTAGATTCCATTTAGATTCTGTAACTTCTGAAGCAGATGTTTCTCACCAAAATGCAGATCTGTGTCAAGTTTAATTGTTTATTCCTGATATTGTTTTTCTTCTGGTGGATAGTTAAGTCCATTATTGGATTTTGTTTAGATTTCACAATCTTGGACCCTTTGGGCTTCCTTTTGAAAGGTGCCTGGTCCTCCCCTGCAACTTTTTTTTTTAAGTTTTGGCCATTTACAGGGTTTCCTCTCTTTTTTTTTTGTTTTTTTGCTACTTGTGGCCATCGCAGTATTAGTGCATGAGCTCTTACCGCCTACAAAATAGGTGTTGGTAAGTTCTCACTCTAATATTTTTAGTGGCAGTGTGCTAATAGCAAAATTTTCATATGACCATTACCGTATTTTCGCGGATATAACGCGCACCATTGTAAAACGCGCACAGGGGTATAGCGCGCAGAAATCACGATGATATGTACAAAAATTTTTCTATACCGCGCTCAGGCATATAACGCGCATGCTGCCCGACTCTCCTCTGGCCACCCCGACTCTCCTTTCGCTCTCCCCGACTCTCCTCTGGCCACCCCGACTCTCCTTTCGCCCTCCCCGACTCTCATCTGGTTGCCCCGACTCACCCTGACTTTCGGTGCACTGCCCCGACTCTCCTCTGGTTGCCCCGACTCACCCTGACTTTCGGTGCACTGCCCCGACTCTCCTCTGGTTGCCCCGACTCACCGTTCACCCGCCCTGACTTTCGGTGCACTGCCCCGCCTCTCCGTGCCTGTCCCCCTTGAAGTCCTGTCCCCCCTTGAAGGTCTGCCTGTCCCCCCTTGAAGGTCTGCCTGTCCCCCCTTGAAGTCCTGTCCCCCTTGAAGGACTGCCTGTCCCCCTTGAAGATCTGCCTGTCCCCCCTTGAAGTCCTGTCCCCATCCTGAAAGCCTGATGCCCCCCCTCGACGTCCGATTCTTCTCCCCCCTCGGCAGGACCACTCGCACCCCCACCCCGAAGGACCGCCGACTCCCCGACAATATTGGGCCAGGAGGGAGCCCAAATCCTCCTGGCCACGGCGACCCCCTAACCCCACCCCGCACTACATTACGGGCAGGAGGGATCCCAGGCCCTCCTGCCCTCGACGCAAACCCCCTCCCCCCAACGACCGCCCCCCCCCAAGAACCTCCGCCCGTCCCCCAGCCGACCCGCGACCCCCCTGGCCGACCCCCACGACACCCCCACCCGCCTTCCCCGTACTTTGTGTAGTTGGGCCAGAAGGGAGCCCAAACCCTCCTGGCCACGGCGACCCCCTAACCCCACCCCGCACTACATTACGGGCAGGAGGGATCCCAGGCCCTCCTGCCCTCGACGCAAACCCCCCTCCCTCCAACGACCGCCCCCCCCCCAAGAACCTCCGACCGACCCGCGACCCCCCTGGCCGACCCCCCCACCCCCCTTCCCCGTACCTTTGGAAGTTGGCCGGACAGACGGGAGCCAAACCCGCCTGTCCGGCAGGCAGCCAACGAAGGAATGAGGCCGGATTGGCCCATCCGTCCTAAAGCTCCGCCTACTGGTGGGGCCTAAGGCGCGTGGGCCAATCAGAATAGGCCCTGGAGCCTTAGGTCCCACCTGGGGGCGCGGCCTGAGACACATGGTCGGGTTTGGCCCATGTGCCTCAGGCCGCGCCCCCAGGTGGGACCTAAGGCTCCAGGGCCTATTCTGATTGGCCCACGCGCCTTAGGCCCCACCAGTAGGCGGAGCTTTAGGACGGATGGGCCAATCCGGCCTCATTCCTTCGTTGGCTGCCTGCCGGACAGGCGGGTTTGGCTCCCGTCTGTCCGGCCAACTTCCAAAGGTACGGGGAAGGGGGGTGGGGGGGTCGGCCAGGGGGGTCGCGGGTCGGTCGGAGGTTCTTGGGGGGGGGGGCGGTCGTTGGAGGGAGGGGGGTTTGCGTCGAGGGCAGGAGGGCCTGGGATCCCTCCTGCCCGTAATGTAGTGCGGGGTGGGGTTAGGGGGTCGCCGTGGCCAGGAGGGTTTGGGCTCCCTTCTGGCCCAACTACACAAAGTACGGGGAAGGCGGGTGGGGGTGTCGTGGGGGTCGGCCAGGGGGGTCGCGGGTCGGCTGGGGGACGGGCGGAGGTTCTTGGGGGGGGGCGGTCGTTGGGGGGAGGGGGTTTGCGTCGAGGGCAGGAGGGCCTGGGATCCCTCCTGCCCGTAATGTAGTGCGGGGTGGGGTTAGGGGGTCGCCGTGGCCTGGAGGGTTTGGGCTCCCTCCTGGCCCGATATTGTTGGGGAGTCGGCGGTCCTTCGGGGTGAGGGTGCGAGTGGTCCTGCCGGGGGGGGGGATGTATCGGACGTCGGGGAGTCGGCCGGGCAAGAGGGCTTGGGCTCCCTCTTGCTCCGATCGTGGATGCGGGTGCGGGTGGGAGCGCGTGCGAGCGGTTGTTCGGGGTGGGGGTGCGAGCGGTCCTGCTGGGGGGGTGAATCGGGCGTCGGGCGGGGTGGGAACTATGTTTAAAAACTTTTGTATACCGCGCTCAGGCATATAACGCGCGAGGGGTATGCGCGGTACGTAAAATCACGTATAACGCGCGCGTTATATCCGCGAAAATACGGTATTTCAATGTCAGCCATTTTCCATCTGCTGTAAAAATGGCCTTAGCATACAGTAAAGAGGCCACATTGAGGCCAGCTGCAGCTTAGTTTTCTAGTGTTGAACATTTTACATATGAGCAAAAACTTGATTATAACTGCAAAATAGTAATCCTGTCTCTCATGACATCTTGCAACAAACTCAGATTAGAATAGTTTTGCAAGGTAGTAGTTAAAATATATTGAATTCCAACTTCTAAATGAGAGACAAATAGAGCATATGAAGGTCAGACAGTGCAATATGAATATACATTGCACTATTAAATATAGATCAATGAAACCTAATAGAAAACCTGATCCATTTGTTAAGATAATTTGAAGAAGTCACTCAAAAGGTTTATATAGAGAATATCACATGTGAGCTCATGCTCATGATTAATTTACTAACATTGTAAAGCAGTACATTAAGTTGTTTAAGAGGGAAAGAAAAAAAGTAATGTATCTTTCATCTAAATGTCTGCATAAATGTTTTGGAAATCATTTTGAAACAAGTTTTAAAATGCATGAAAAAGTTACGGAGCATGACCCTTTTTCAGTTTTAAAGTATTTCAGATGTGTTTATTATCCCTCTTGTTGAAGTTAAATGGGGACTGTATGGTACTGTAGCAAATACCAAGTCAATATCGGGTCCTGAGAATGCCTCAAGGCATGAAGATTTAGTAGTATTGGTTGACATTTGCTTTTCATACTATACAAGGGGGTGCTGAAAAGTTAAACACTATCCACTCCACAAGATAGTATGTGAAATCGATTGAATCACTTTCAAACACCAAACAAGCCCACTCTTTCTTGCAATAAGAAGGTGCTATAGTAATTATGGACACACATAACTATATTGAAGAAGGCACAAGTAATTCTCAAATAACACATACACTTCTCCCTCCGTATCCACGGGGGTTAGGGGTAGAGCTGGCCCGCGAATATTAAAACACCGCAAATAATATTCAGGCTGGTTCTGCCCCTAACCCTTACTTCTCCCCTCCTCCCCCCCAGCTATTTTAAGCCCTGTAAGCACCCCCCCCCCTTAAGCCTTACCTGGTGGTCTACCAGGTTTTCAGGGCAGGAGTGATCTTCCTATGCTCCTGCCCCGCGCAGATCGCTCACAGGAAATGGCTTGAGAGACTATGGGAGCTCAAGGCAACCATTTCCTGGAGCGATCTGCACGGGGCAGGAGCGTAGGAAGATCACTCCTGCCCTGAAAACCCGTTAGACTACCAGGTAAAGCTTAGGGGGGGGGGGCTTACTGGGCTTAAAATAGCCCAAAAAATTAAAATGGGTTTTTGGGTTTAAAACTGCAAATAACCAAATCTGCGGATGCTGAAACCAAGGATTCGGAGGGGGAAGTGTACTCTAAGAAACTGACTGGAGACCTCACAAAAGATTATACTAAATAGCTAAAAAGCCTCATCAAAACACTTCCAAAGCAGGTACAACCATATTTAATTAAACTGATACCTAACCATCCTTCTGTGGGCATATTCTACATGGTGACAAAAATCCATAAACCTGGGAACCTTAGCAGACCAATCATATCCGGTCACAATGGATGTAGAATCACTATACAGCAACATCCCCCATGCAGATGGCACTGCTGCATATGAAAAATTCCTAACATCATCAACCCTGGACTACCAACACTCACCAGAAACTATTACATTATTAATCAAATTCACTAACTCATAGCTATTTACACTTTAATAATAATATTTATCTGCAAATCATAGATTGAGCTATGGGCACAAGGATGGCACCACAATATGCAAACCTCTTCATGGCAGAACTAGAAGAGACATTTCTAAATACATTTCAGACAAAACTCCTGAAATACCACCGATATATTGATGACATTTTTATGATTTGGACTGAGGGAGAACAAACTCTCAACCAATTCTACAATTCATTCAATACATACTATCCTACAATCAAATTCAAAATTGTCTATTCCCCAGAAAAAAAGGCAATTTTCTAGACACCACAGTCGCTATCAACAGTGGTTACATACAAACACGTATATACAAGAAACCCAGAAACAGATGCAGTTACCTCCACTATTCCAGCTTTCATCCTTCACATATATAAAAAAATCCTTTATACACAGCCAAGACACATGATACCACCACATCTGCTCTGACCTCAAAGACAGAGATAAACATCTAAAGACCCAGGATGTATCCTTAAAACAAAAAGGATACAGTCAATCCAAGAACACACCATCAAAATGATAAGGTATTTTGACACCTACCAGACAGGACTAAACAGAAATCTGGGCTTTCTTTCCCACTATAAACACATTTAAAACTGCTTTGCCACCTTTTTGTCTCCTGTCCACCCACTCACCCCTCTTCATATCCCTGAAATGCTTTCATGTTTTCCTTATATATACTGCTATTTGTCAACATTTGCTTATTTCTGATCTGAAGAAGGGTTACCTTCGAAAGCTCATCATAAAATGCAATAAGTTATTCCCAATAAATAGGTATCACCTTATTTGTTTTGTTTTTTTGTTTTATTTCTTTACACTATACAATAAGTTATAATGGAGAGGAAAAAGATCTCAGAAACTTGCTTGATTGTCATCACCATGTGTTCAATCAAGACTTATAGGGTTCCAAGTCTCTATCATCGATCCTGAAAAACCTCTCCAATATGTTATCTCTTTTAATCTTTATATTGTCTTCTTATTTATTTCTTTTTTTATAGTTAACATAAGAACATAAGAATAGCACTACTGGGTCAGACCAATGGTCCATCAAGCCCAGTAGTCCATTATTATGATGGCCAATCCAGCTCACTACTACCTGGCCAAAACCCAAGGAGCAGCAAAATTCCATGATACTGATCCAGGGCAGAATTTTAAACAGGATGTGTACGATTTCTAGAACACTTCCAATCACTCTTCATATTAAATTTTATTAATTTACAGATCCTCAGAAGTACCTCCTAGAACTCAAGTATATTCATTGTACCAGGCTTTATGTACTACTTCCTCACTGGATCTTAAAGCTTATAACTATAGATTTATAATTTTTTTTTATTTTTTTTCACCTTTTGTGTAAATATGGTTAAAGTACTTAGCTTAAAATTGTGGTTTTGCTTTCAGGGATTTTACCGCCAACATGTTTCACCCTAAGGGATTTTTTTCAAGGCTCATATCCTTTGCTAAGCTTACCGCCGCTGCAACTGACCACTAAATTTTATTAAAAAAAAAACAAACACTGGCTTCCCCCATGTCTTTTTCAATAACAGACTATGGACTTTTCATCCAAACCTTTCTTAAAACCAATATTATGCTTGTTTATATTTTCTCTAAATATTATGGAAACTATCAATTGATATGCATGGTACAACTCAACTTATCTTATGTGGTGACTGGCAGCCTTAGCCTCACAGGACCCATTTCGCCACCTGTTTCAGCTTCTTCAGACGGTCATTAATGGTTGCTATTGATCTATAAAGTAAACACAAATAGTCACAATACTATAAATTAAATTATGTTGAATTAAGTTATATTGAATTGTACCCCACCTCTTACTGTGTACTGGCTCCAATTTGGGAATTACTGTGTGATTTTTCCTCTTAAAATATTATCAATATGTTATTCATAACAGCTAACATTCAGATTTTTTTCCCACTCTATCATTACTTTTTTTAAAAAACTTTATTTAAAACTTTTTTATTTATTATTCTATATGCACCATACTCACTACACTCAAAAACCCTTTTCTTCACTTGTTCACACACCTCTGAACAAATATAAGATAAATGCTGGATGTGGCATCTCCTTGCTCATTAAACTTCCACCAATATGTATTTCAATCTCTAGATTACTTTTGGAAAAATATAAGCCATTCTGCTGATATTCTTTATACTATACTTCTGCTTTAAGATCTTAATGCTCCCAGTGTCAATTTACAATTCAACCCATTGTCAATTGAAAACGCTATTCATCTAATGAAAACTATAGTAACCAAAACCTGCCACATTAAAATCATTGCATGCAATTTTCAAAATTGTATAACTATATATACAAGCTGTGCCATCATTTTCTCTATTGTATCATTAATTACTACAATGAAATGAAAATGTATGGAGCACCGCCAGCCATACTATTGCCATGATATAGAATTAACTGCCCCCTACCCCTTTTTTTTTTTCAAAGCGTAGGTGGGTTTTAGCACTGGCTGTGGTGGTAATAGCTCCTATGCTCATAGGAATTCTATGAGCGTTCGAGCTGTTACCGCCCTGGCCAGTGCTAAAAACTGTGCTATGCTTTGTAAAAGGAGAGGGGGATGGGGAGTAAGAGTCAAAATAACTAGCACCTTAATAATCTATCTTTCTTTCTTTTTTTGAAAATTATTTTTATTAAAGACTCAACAAGAGAAACAAGTGTGACACAATAAAGATATAGGCAAACAAAAATGGCAGGTGAAAATACAATACAATCAACAACATCGCATAATGTGAGAGAAACGGGATGTCCTTGCAGTAGGATCGTCCTGAGAGGGGGGGCTTCCTATGTTCAGTGAGCCTACACTCTTTTGCTTCTGCCCATGTTCTCCTTTTGCTACATAATCAGGGGGTGGGGAGGAGGGGGTGTTGGGCTCCTCCTCATCCTCTCTTTTGATCTATCTTTCTATATGATTAAAATACTCCTTCGTCTCTAGTCTTAAAAAACTTTTCACTTACTTTTCCACTACGAGTGTATCTCTTCGGGGCTGCTAATGCAAAAAAAAAAAAAAAAAAAAAGGCATTTGTAGTGTTATCAACGTTGCGTATAGGATCTAGAAGAGGGGTGTTGCTGGTTGGTGGGGGGAGTTGGGAATTTCTGGAGGTTCAGGGCCAGGAGGGAATAGACATTCTTCCTGTCTGACTGTTTTGGGAGGGGTTAATGAAAGGAGGGAGTGGGCATCTCTCTTGATGGCTGCTTCAGGAAAGGTTAGTTGTTTGGTGGCAGGAGGAGTGGGCAACCCTCCTGCCAATTTCAGCGGTACTTGTGAGGAGTCCCCTGCTGCAGCCGCTCAGCTGATCAGCTGTTGACATGGGAGCCCTTGAACAGGAGGAGGCACGATTCTCTAACCAGTGCCTGTGACATGGGTGCCAATCAGATAATTGGGGAAATTAGGTGGGGTTAGGCATCTGTCCATCAGAGCAGATGCGATTCTGTATATGACGCCAGTCTGCGATTCTCAGCTGCTTAGGTGGCTGATGAGACTGGTGTTATATACAGAATTTTCCCCTAAGGGTTTATGGTGAGATGTGTATTTGGGCCTTTTCATGGAAAGTTCACTGCAGTGCCCCCTAGGGTGCCCCTCAGTCTGATGCTTTTGTGGCCAGTCTACTAAAAATGTTGGTTCCTCCTAATTCCCAATGACTTATTTTGTGTATTTTTCTTTTGGATGGATGTGTGTGTGTTTAAATGGTTCAAAGATATAGGGCTCCTTTTACTAAGCCACGTTAGCGTTTTTAGCACATGCAGCATTTTAGCGCGTGCTAAACTCACGCTACGAGGCTAGAACTAATGCCAGCTCAATGCTGGCATTAAGGTCTAGCGCGGGTGGCAATTTAGCGCGTGCTATTCCGTGCGTTAAAGCCCTAACTCGGCTTAGTAAAAGGAGCCCATAGACATATCTGAAAAAATGACTGTCTTCAAGAGAACAAGATAGACGTTTGACAGTTTTGAAAATGGGTGTGTTTGGTACTGGATTTTTGTGTATGATCTGCAAAACATCTAAACTCAGATTTAAATGTCATATCAAAAATGGCCTTCTATATTTACTACAGCTTGTTAATAAATGCATTAAATACTTGCTTATCGCTGAATATGCATTAACACTAAATTAACACAGAAACTGATTATTTCTGCCAGTTACTAAAAATTCAATAAAAGCATTGCATTAATGCAATTATCTTAAAGCACAATATTTGTTACTAATGTTAATCTACTGAAAGGATTTGTCTTGAAATGATTTTACCTGAGGAACAAAGCAGCTTAAATATTTTGAGTTAGACTTGTTTTAAGAGGGTATAAGTGTTAAAAAGGTACCCAAAGTGACCACTTAACCACTGTAGAGCTAAAGTAACCGCCCCACCTCCAACACACACACTTCTCCAGAGCTCACTGACCACCTCACACCCCACAAAGATCAGAATACAAAAGTACATACCTGGCTCCAGAACACTAGCACCTGGTATAGGAAAGCCTAGTAGACCTACACACAGGTGTCTTAAGTGTGTACCTGTGTTCTGGCCAGTGCTAAGACATTCAAGTAGGTCTCCTCCTCCTTCCTTCCAGCCACACTTCTTTCTTCACAAAGCCATAGCAGCAGCAGAGTATGGCCAGAGGTCCTGGTATGCTGGCTGTGTGGCCTGCTACCAAACAGTGTGCGGCAATTCAGCTAAGAGGGAACTTTGCTATATTCCTTTTCACTTGTTATCTAATCAACTTTCTATCTCCTTCTCTCACCCCTTAACTTTCACATTTCTTATCGTATTCCCTTTCATCTGCTTCCCATTACCACATTTCTATCCTTGTATACTCATTCTTCTCATTCATCTCCTTGACAACTCTCCCACATAGATCCACCATTTCTAATATCTCCCAACCTTGTTACTTAGTATTTTCTCTTTCTTTTTCTCTCCCTCCCACAAGTCCAATATCTTTCCTTTCTGCCCTTCCACTCCTTCCTCACAAGTCTGACATCTCTTCTTCCTCCCCCCTTCCATCCCCCAGTCAATATCCTCTTGGCCTTTTCCTGTCCATCTCTTCTCTTCCTCCTTTGCTCTCCCTGAGTAGTCCATCTTTCTTCCCCTTCTGCCCCCTTCCCTGAATCTCCTTCCATTTCCACATTTTACCTCTCCACCAAATCCATTTCTCCCTCTCCCCATTTTGTCCCCCATATCTATGTTTCCCTCTCTTTCACCTCTGCTACCATCTTATCCCTGGCCCCCTCTGCCTTTCCCATGACCTTCTCTCCCTCTCTTGTTCCCTCTGTACTCCCCTAAATCCATATCTCACTATACCCCTTCTACCCCACTCTGCCACCTCGCCCTGTGATTATTATACCTCCTCTACCATCCTCAAGTCCATCTCTCCCCGTCCCTCACAAATTTGATATCTTTCCCTCCTCCCCTTACCCCATTTCTGAGTATCACACCTCTCCCTCTTTCCCTCATTTAAATCCATCATCTCTCCCTCACTTCCTCTTGCAAATCCTATGTCTCTTCCTGGTGGAAGCAGTATCTTGCTGCCGGCCTGTGTACCTGCTGGTCGGCTCTCTGTACTATGAACCTTCCCCGACATCTACTCCTTCCCCCCCTTCCCTACCACACATCTACTTTACATTTCTTGTAAACATTGCTGGGCAGAGGAACTGATTTAACGCTGCCCTACCATGAGCTGGCATCTTCTCTCTACTGTGCCCTGCCATCTCTGACAACTTCCTGTTTCTGCTGGAGTAGGCAGTGGAGAGAAGACGCCAGGCAGCATTGAGAAATTGGTTCTTATGCCCAGCAATGTTTATAAGAAATGTAAAGTAGACGAGTGGTGGAGGAAGGGAGGAGTAGATCTCGGGGAAGGATCGCAGCAGAGAGAGCCGACCAGCAGGTATGCTGGCCGGCAGCAAGATGCCACTCTCAGGAGAGTGCCACCTGTGTAAATACACCGTCGGGCCCCCTTACCACCGTTCTGATGCCTATAACTGTACATATGATGTTAAAATCAATCTAGCAGCATAAACAGTGCTATAAAAACTCTTTCAGTAAAAGTAAACAAAATTAATACAGTATGACATAACAGAACATGGACCAAAGATCATTGCTCAAAAGAAAAATGCACCTCCTCTAATAAACATCTATTTTAGAAAAGGAAGATATGTAAGAACCAAGAAGAAACAGAAGATGAATGTGATGAAAAATAGCAGACAAGTAAGCAAACAGTGGGATGGAGATAGTTAATATTAAGATTTTATGGCAGATTCTACAACAGCCGCCAAAGATTAGGTGGAAGTAGCCCCACTACCACCTCCTAATTTAATTGGTTTAATTGGGTTTAAGTGGTGTGATAATTGGTCATGCTGTTAAAACCCAATTAAAACATTGTAAAAATAAAAATAGCCATTGCTAAATGGCCTCTGGGACCAATGCCTAGGTCCCAAGTGGCTAGCGGCGCATAGTGATGCCAAAGCCCGGAAGTGGGCATGGTTAGGGGTGGTGCTGAACTTTGGCAACACTATGCGCCACTGGCCGTGATTCAAGAGGGACCCTGGGCACCAGAAATCTAGGCCTGTAAAACCATGACCTACATTCCCAGTGCCTAGGGTCCTTGAGATTCTGGAAATGGTGCCTTGAAGTGATTGACACGTGGCAAGTGCCACTTACAGAATCAAGGCCTTTATGTTTAAATCATTTTTTATTCAACGTATCAAGTCAAGTTCTAAAGAAACCTCTTCTATATGACAAGATAATATACACAGACATAAGAAGACATTGTAGAACAAATGACACTCTGATAATATTAAGTTTTACTCGCCACTCTTACCAACCCCAACCCATTCCTTACCCATAGCTTCAAAGAAGTCTCATAATTTTATGCTCAATGTGCTCTTAAATTTAAAATATGACTGCATGTTCCAGATGTCAATGTCTCAGTCTTCCTAAAGGGAACCTACTTCCATTGCAACTGCACAAAGATTTCATTTCAAACACATTTCGCCTGCAGGATTAAAAAATGGAACATATCCATGAAATGCCTCGTAAGTTTCAACACTAACATTTCATATTTAGTATGTAGTATTTAAACCATATTCAGCTCAACTATAGATACAATAATGCTGCCATGTGTGAATGATAGCCTGAGATTTAGGCATGACAGAATTGATTTTTCTTTCCTGGAAAATTGCATTCTGTCTACTATCCAGGTTGCATGTGATGTACTGTACTGTATATTAGCAAACACAAATTAAGGCTGCACATGTCAAGGAATAATAAAGACAGTGAGGCTATCGAAGGAATAATTGCTACATGAGGATTCTGTACATCACAAATTGGTTGATTCCTGGAATCTAAATTGGAACCAGTTCCTGTTGCTGAATGCCAGCAAACAGTAGTGCTAGCAGCAAAGATGTCTGCCAGAAAAGGACATTTGCAAAGTCACACAGCATGTTAATGCTGTTTCTACAATTAAGAGCATCTTCTTGTCAAGACCCATTACAAGAAAAAGCAAGAAGTATTTTAATGAACTTGCCAATTTTTATTTGCAACAAGCTATACATAAAATATGCTGCTGGATTAGGTAGTGGGAAAATAAAGTCACCTGCTTGTATTCCAGGTAGTATTATTCAGTAAATGGTTGTCCCCAAGCCCCTCTACAGAGATCCCCCACACTACAACCCTTCCCCCCAACATCCCTTGACACCCCTGACAGCACTGGCAACTCCCCCCTCCCCGCCCCACACTCCACCGGACACTCCCATACATTGCTCTGCAAAAATGGCAGGAGGGAAGTCCACTCCCTCTTGCCTACAGGGCCGTGTGCTGTGAATGACAGGCCTTCCCCATCCCAATGCATCTTGGGATGTAGTGGGAGGGACCTAAGGCCCTGATTGGCTCAACATTGCGGTGATGTGTGTAGGAGTGTTGCCAGTGCTGTCCAGAGTGTCCGGTGATGTGGGGGTGGGGGTGAGGGTGTTGCTAGTGCTGTCCAGAGTGTCTGGTGATGTGGGGGTGTTACCAGTGCTGTCCGTAGTATTGAGGGATGTTTGGGGGATGAGTGTACTGTGGGGGGCTCTCTGTGGAGGGGGCTGGGGGTCAATGCCAGTGAGAATCCCTGAAACTGGCTCAGCTGATGGGGATTCCTCTGCCGCGATCAGACAAGATATTTGAGTATGTCTACAAAACTTGCTTTTCTGCATTTTTCATGTGGACGTTTTTATTTTTGAAAATGGCCAAAAAAGATAGATGTCCTAAGGACCAAAACTTATGCATATGTCATTTTTGAAAATAAAAGATAGATGTCTGGAAGCTTTGAAAATGGACATTTTTTTTCTACTGGTTTTGTGGACGCCTTGCCCAAAACATCCAACCTGAGACTTTGCTGACCTATCGAAAATGCCTCTATAACTGGTTAGTGAACAGTGCATAAGTTGTGGACTGTATTATATGATTTATATGGATGTTTAAATTTCAATTCTTAGTATGTAATATGACTAAGAGAACAATATATTTCTGTATTTCTTTAAACATCTTGTATAGGATGCATTAAAATAATAAATAAATTAATTAATAAAAAAAAAACAAAAAAAAACAGTGCATGAGCCCTTAGGCCCTGTTTCTATAAAATATGGTACAGTTAGACACCTGGATTGAAATACCTAGCCAATCTAGGCATCTAACTTTTTTTTATTGGCTTAATCAACACTGATAATTGAAAGTACAATTACAAAACAATTAAAAACATGAATTTTCTGATAGGAGCCTAACTTTGTACAGGCCTTAGTTCATTTTATACCATTCATTTTCTAATTAGAGATCCTTTGTATTCATCCCACACTTTTTTGAATTCCACTACTGTCTTCATCTCTACCCCCTCCCTTGGGAGAGCATTCCAGGCAATCACAACCCTCTCCATGAAAAAGAGTTTCCTAACATTATTCCTAAATTCAGCACTCTACAACCTCAGTTTATGCCCCTCTGGTTTTACTATTTTCCCTTCTCTGGAAAAGATTTATTTCTATATTAATTCATTTCAAGTATTTAAATGTCTGTATCATATCTCCCATGTCTTTTTAAGGATGCAGTCACGGAGGCGCAAAATCTATATATACCACGTATCAACAAGGGATCAAAGAGGAAAAAGAATAAAGAACCGGCATGGCTCATTGTAGAGGTTAAGGAAGCGATCAAAGACAAAAAAAACCCTGATCTGGGGGGAGGGTTTCACTCAAAAATTGGATCTGCATGGGAGATGATAGGTTGGGGATTTGTTTATTTTGTCTGTTCTTTACATGAACCCTTGAATTTTGTACTTGATGTTTTTCTCGTTTGGTCACACTTTGTATCTTCTCATATGCATTGATCCTTCAATAAAAATATTTTCAAAAAAAAAAAAGACAAAAAAACTTTGTTTAAGGAATGGAAAAGATCAAAAACAGATGAAAACTGGAATAAGTACAAACAACGTCAACGCAGGTGCCATAAGGCGGTAAAAGTAGCAAAAAGAGACTATGAGAAAAAAATAGCCAAGGAGGCGAAAAACTTCAAGCCATTCTTTTGATATATTAAAGGGAAATGACCCGCGAAGGAAGTGGTGGGACCATTGGATGACCAAGGAATAAAGGGAGCGCTAAAGGAGGACAAAGCAATCGCCGATAGACTGAACACATTTTTTGCGTCTGTATTTACCAAAGAGGACATACACAGGCTATATGCTAGAAGTGAAAACGGGAAACTGACAGGGTCTACGGTCAGTCTAGAAGAGGTATACAGGCAGATTGATTGGCTTAAGAGCGATAAATCCCCGGAACCAGATGGCATCCATCCAAGGGTCATCAAGGAACTGAAAGGGACCATAGCTGAACTGCTTCAACTAATAGCCAATCTGTCAATTAAACAGGAAAGATTATGTAAGACTGGAAGGTGGCGAATGTTACACCGATCTTCAAAAATGGTTCAAGGGGAGACCCGGGAAACTATAGACTGGTGAGTCTGACCTCGGTACCGGGAAAGATGGTAGAGGTGCTGAAAAAGGACCGTATCATTGATCACCTCGACGTACACGTTTTGATAAGGACCAGCCAGCACGGTTTCAGCAAAGGCAGATCTTGTTTGACAAACTTGCTGCACTTCTTTGAGGGAGTAAACAAGCAGATAGACAAGGGTGACCCAGTTGACATTGTATATCTGGACTTTCAGAAGGCGTTTGACAAAGTTCCGCATGAATGACTACTTCAGAAAATTGCAAGCTATGGAATTGAGAGAGAAATACTCACGTGGATTAAAAACTGGCTGGAGCATAGGAAATAGAGAGTGAGAGTAAATGGGCAATACTCGGACTGGAAGAGCGTCACCAGTGGGGTGCCGCAGAGCTCTGTGCTTGGACCTGTACTCTTCAACATCTTTATAAATGATCTGGACATAGGTACGACGAATGAGGTGATTAAATATGCGGATGACATGAAGTTATTCAGAGTAGTGAAGACACAGGGGGATTGCAAAGATCTACAACGTGACATAATCAGGCTCAAGGAATGGGCATCGACATGGCAAATGAAGTTCAACATGGATAGGTGTAAAGTGATGCATGTCGGTATCAAAAATCTCATGCACGAGTACAGGATGTCCAGGGTGATACTTGTAGAGACCTCCCAAGAAAGGGACTTAGCAGTTCCGATAGACAAGTCAATGAAGCCGTCTACACAGTGGCAGTGAAAAGGGCGAACAGAATGCTAGGAATGATAAAGAAGGGGATCACGAACAGATCGGAGAAGGTTATCATGCCGCTGTACCGGGCCATGGTGAGCCCTCACCTGGAGTACTGCATAAAGCACTGGTCGCCGTACATGAAGAAAGACACGGTACTACTCGAGAGGGTCCAGAGAAGAGCGACTAAGATGGTTAAGTGGTTGGAGGAGGTGCCGTACAGCAAAAGATTAGAGAAACTGGGCCTCTTCTCCCTCGAACCCAGAGGAGATTGAGAGGGGACATGATTGAAACATTTAAGGTACTGAAGGGAATAGACTTAGTAGATAAGATCAGGTTGTTCACCCTCTCCAAGGTAGGGAGAACAAGAGGGCACTCTCTAAAATTGAAAGGGGATAGATTCCGTACAAATGTAAGGAGGTTCTTCTTCACCCAGAGAGTGGTGGAAAACTGGAATGCTCTCCCGGAGGCTGTCATAGAGGAAAACACCCTCCAGGGATTCAAGACAAAGTTAGACAAGTTCCTACTGAACAAAGATGTACGCTGGTAGGGCTAGTCTCAGGGAGCTGGTCTTTCACCAAAAGGGCCGCCGCATGAGCGGACTGCTAGGCATGATGGACCACTGGTCTGACCCAGCAGCGGAACTCTTATGTTCTTATGTCCCTCCTTTCCTCCATATACATATGCAGATTTTTCAGTCTCTTGTACATCTTATGACAGAAACCCCACACCATTTTTGTCATATTTCTCTGGACTGTTTCAAGATCCTCTCCTGCCTGCTTAAATAACTTTGAATAATGGACAGTAGGTTCCCTACTTTTCTTTACAGAATAGGCTTACTATGCACCTTGGTAGCAGAAACCCATGCAGAACCTACATTCTGAATGGTGAGACCTTAACCAGAACTGTGGCAGAACGGAACCTGGGAGTAATCATTAGTGAAGATATGAAGGCAGCCAATCAAGTAGAGAAAGCTTCATCCAAGGCTAGACAAATGCTGGGTTGCATCCGAAGAAGCTTTGTCAGCCGGAAGCCCGAGGTGGTAATGCCGCTGTACAGTTCCATGGTGAGACTACATCTGGAATACTGTGTACAATTTAGGAGGCCACACTACTGGAAGGATGTGCTAAGATTGGAATCGGTTCAACGATTGGCCACCAAGATGGTCTCAGGGCTTAAGGATGTCCCTTATGAAGAACAACTAGGTAAGTTGCACCTTTACTTTCTTGAGGAACACAGAGAGAGGGGTGACATGATAGAGACATTCAAATACATTATTGGCCGTATTGAGGTGGAAGAAGATATCTTCTTCCTTACAGGCCCTATGGCAACAAGAGGGCATCCGCTAAAAATCAGGGGCGGGAAATTCCATAGTGACACTAGGAGTACTTCTTTACCGAAAGGGTGGTTGACCGTTGGAATGATCTTCCACTTCAGGTAGTTGAGGCCAGGAACGTGACTGACTTTAAGATCAAATGGGATCAACACGTGGGCTCACTTAAAAGAAGAACTTAGAGAGGAGGGTTATTTGAGTAGACAGACTTGTTGGGCCGTTGGCCCTTTTCTGCCGTCATATTCTATGTTTCTATGTTTACTATAAGTGCCATAACCTGGGTCAATTACCGTCTTGGTGGGGGATCCTCTGCTACAGAGAATGGTAAGAGGTGATGATGAATTAGCAATGATCCTGATGGTGGGAAGGCACTACAACTGGATGAGTGCAGAGAGATCTGATTGTAGTGTGATAGTAGAAGCTAAGAGTGTATGAGTGCTGAGTTGCGTGAACTATAAACTGTGGTGTGAAGAACTGTAGAGCTGAAAACATTTCTTTATAGACAGTGGTCTGGATTGTAACAAGGAATATGGTATACCAAAGAATGTCAGTATTGAAAATATTTGATTTATTTTTTAACATGTTTTATGTTTATTGCTTTTGGTCTTATATTATTTTTAAAGGTATTTTTCAAAACATAAAAATGTCCAAAAATTGGCACTTGGACATTTTTCTCTGCAAAACATCCAAATGTGGATATTCAAAAGAAAGACCTTAGATGTTTTGCGGCCTCCAAAACATCAAACTCAGAAAAGGGCATGTTAGATTCCACCAAAACCCACCAAAATCCTACTATACTGCCATATAAGTGACACCTGCAGCCATAAGGGCTATTAGGATGGGAGACTGGTGGATATAGTAGGTTTTGTGGGAGTTTTGGAGGGATCGGAAGGTGGTCATGGTGTGATATACTGTATATCTGGCACCTTTTATGTGACGTTCACAGCAGTGTTCTTTAAGATGCCCCACTGCTCTATTAGGATGTCTATGTGGCCAGTCCATTACAATGCTGACCCCTCACACATCTAAATGGTGCCTATTTGGATGTTTTCAAGTTGGATTTTTTTTTTTTTGTTTTTGGTTGGTCGTAAATGGCGAATAAAGTTGGATCTCCTGGTGGCCTAGATGTTTTGGCAGCCAAGAAGTCCAAGTAGGGGATTTATGAAAAAAATATGTGGACATCCCATTCAAAAATGGCCATTTCTCTGCCTCTGACTTTGGATGCTTTGTAGGAAACATCCAAAATTGGATTTAGTTGTCCTATCCAAAATTGCTCTCCATGTGTGTTATTTCTGCTCAACTTAGAATATAAATTTGTTTTATTGAATAATCATTGGGTGGGAGAAAATGGTTGGTTATGATTACTTGTAAGTTGAATTTACTTTTATTGTATTATTATATATTACATTTTTATGTATTGCACTATTAGAGTTTGGAAAATCAATAAAGAATTTTTTTAAAAAATAATAATATAAATTTGAAATAAATACTTGTGAGATTAGGAGCTCATGGTGCCATTGTATTGCCTAGGCCAGTATGATTGGTTATGAGGCCCAGTATGGGACGGATTTTCAGTGCTGTTGTAAGTGTGAGATTCATAATGTGTCCATAGGTCACAGGGAAGGGATTGTACCTCACAGAAATGAATGAGTAAAGACTGCAGCTGAGAGAAAAGTATTTTGTATAGTAGTTGCAAGCTGTCCTACATTCTTTAGGAAAAGTCGTAGTTAGGTATGAGTATGACTTATGAGAAATATTATTAAAAATGTATTCGTAATTTAAATAGAACTGAAGCTAAATGTGAGAGTGAGCAAATTATATGTATAAAAAAAATCCCTAAATAGTCCACAGAGTGTCAACCAATCTTTGGTGTGAACAAAGATAGCAGGGGATAAAGTTAAATTAAAATCTGAAATTTTATGATGCACTGATACCAGCAAAGCTTGCATTAATATACCGTATATGTTTTGGCACAAGTTTAGATCAAAAAAGAGAAGGTTGAGTATACTAATATGTCCTCATCTTTAAAATTAGGAGAGGGAATTATAGACCCCAACCTAGGGTTACCATATTTGGAGCCTCACAAACCTGAAAGCATGGCCCTGCCCCATCCCCCCCCTCCTTGTTCTACCTCCAGCCTCACCCAATTGTGCCTCAAGTCCCATCCCATTCCCCCCAGCCCCATCCCCTCAAAGCCTCGTCTTCTTCCTGCATGAACTCCGGTCATATCTGGAGGGCCTTGAGCATGTGTGGATGTGTGTGATGTCATTAGCGCATACTCAGAGGCCCTCCAGATGTGGCTGGAGCTCATTGGGGTTTTCCAAAACCTGGACAAACTGGCAGGTTTTTAAAATCCATCTGGGAACCCAGACAGTCCTCTAAAAAGAGGACATGTCTGGGTTTTCCTGGATATCTGGTAACCCTATCCCAACCTACTATTGAAGGTTGACCGAAAACAGAAGCAATTGATCGTTCCTGTCCATGCTGGTTCCAATCTCAAAATGGCTGCTGCAACTTCTAGCAGTAGTCTAGTGAGACTGCTATGGGAGGTCCCTCAGCCATTTTTACTGAGAGGTAAGCATGGGCCTGAATGACTGAGGGTTGTTCCTTTCCCATTTAGCCACTACACCATCAATAAGAAGATAGGCCCGAGGGGAAGGGGGGAGGGGGTTTCTAGTCAGTTGTGGAAGAGGAAAGTTGTTGAGGCTACACATCACAGTTTTGGTTTTAACTAAAAATGCACTAGCATTATTAGCTGAGACTGAAACAAGACTGAATATCAATTTCAGGCTGGTTTTGGTGTCACAGCTAAGGCTGAAACTGAAAACAAAATTCATTTGCCCTCTACCCACTGCAGTTGAAGAGATGAGTTCCAAACCAGTGAAATATGAAAAGCTGTGCTGTGGATAAAAGGAAGGATTATTGCTTTTTCAACAACTTTAAACAACATATGATTTTTTTTTTCACTGAATATCATATATCTTATAAATAAATACCTTAGTGTAAATTTCACACATTCCATGGCTATCTATAAAAGCAGTCTGTTTCCTTTATATATTCATTTTTGAAAAAAAAACTAAACTAAACTAAATAGGTTTTGGAATTATTTTCAATTACTAGCAAGAATTGAGTCACCAAGCTCATTATTAGAGTTTACCCTAATTTATGCCACTTTTACAGAGATGGACAAGGTTTCAGAAGTGACCCAATGGAGCGTGCACATACGAGAGGGTTCTCCGCCCAGCCAACCAATTTCCTAAATTCTGAGCATTATTTTGCCACTGTAGCTTCAAGGAGTGTTTTTATTTTGTTAAGTGCCAATTTGCAGAAAGAAAATTCTATGTTTTGACATTGTTTCATATCATTGATTGAACCATATCCACATTATTTTCTTCTTGGTTGGGCTGAGAACTTTTCAGCATCCCCTCGTAAACCCTTGAATTATATATATGGCACTCAAAATTGCAAGTGCAAATTTGAGTGTCTGCCCAATTTGTTCATGCAATTTAATTGCTTAAGGAGCCTAGTAGCACTGATAATTGGGTGCTAACAATCAATTTTTGGTGCTAATTAGCAATAATTGAAATTTACATATGCATATTTATAATTGTTATTCTGTAAAGCCATGCATGTAAATTTTTCCTCATGAATCCATGCGAGGGGCATGTTCCTGGAATTTGCATGCAATGTTAAAGAATAAGATTGATTCATACCTAATCTAGAGCCCCTTTTATCAAGTCACGGTAGAGTGTTTTAACGTTGACTGATGAGATAAATGCTCCAACATTCATTCCTATGAATGTTGGCACATTTATCTCACCGACCATGCTAAAATGTTCTACTGCAGCTTGATAAAAGGAGGCCTTAGGCAGAAGGATTTACATCAGGTTTCACTTGGTGTAAATTATCGCACCTAGAACTTGGTGCAGATCTTGGTACCAAATGCTATTCAATAGAACAGTGTTAGCCCAAATTGTCCCTCTGGAACATCCCAAAACTAAAGAACAGATAAAGTATGATATCTTGGCTTATTTGCAAAGAATTTATACAATCATTCAGCTAGTAGAAAAGGACAATTATTGATATTCCCAGACTTGATAGCTAGATTTTGATTCTCAAGTGATCAGAGATTACATGTTGAATAAGTATGAGAGTTCCTTACTGTATAAAGTGTTAAAGGCAAAGATGGACCAACAAATATGGTGAGCAGACTATAAGTGGGAGGCATATCAGTGTGTGAAGTTGGCACATTTAAACCTAAAGTAAGATTAAAGAAAGTCTGGGATAAATATTAAAATTCAGGAAAATTAGGTAAACAGGAAATTGCTTTGGTGGTTTGTCAACAGACATACTCTGTCCCTCTATTACATGGCCCTTTGAGCATTATGGACACAGAGAGATGTGAGCAGTAGGACAACCAGATTCCAATATGTGTTGTCAATGTACTTCTTGCCGTAATAGTTTAACCCATATGAAATATGAATGGCCTACCTTGCAACCATTTTGGAAGTATACAAGAGATTTTACATGTTGGAAAATATCTAACAATTTAAATTGTGTAATTTTAAGATAGTTGAGCTAGGATTTGAACTCCAGCAAAATAAGTAGATACTCTGATATTGTTTGAATTACAAATGATCTTTTGAAATTTAGAGGAATACTATATTTCTCAATATGGCCTTCTGAAGGCAAACTGTGTGTTTGACTTACAAATACAAGTTAAAAGCAGTAAGCAACACCAACTGCCGTGTTTGAGAAATGTGACAAACCCAAGTCCGTTTCGGGTTTTGTCTATGACAAACCCAAGTCCGGTTCATGTTTTGTCCCAGAGATAGGGAGGAAATACACTATATCCCGATGCAGGAGAGCTGATCAAGTTGAAACTCAGGCTACAGAATTAGCTGACTACTACTTAGACAGAGAGATTGCATCAGATGAGGAATGGCAGGAAAAGGACAGGCTGGAAAGCTTTACCTAGTTTAAACCTGTCCCTCACACTGCCAGGGGATTACTACCTTTCCAGCAGCCTGTCCCTGTAAGAGCCAGGGCTAGAAAGAAACCTGTATGGAATCAAATGGAGCAAGCTAGTGTGTGGAGGGCACTTCCCCCACCCAGGCTCAGGGGGGAATGTCTCTCCACAGCTTAAAACAAGTCTGTTCAGAGCACGAAGAGAGAGAGGCAACTGGGAGAGAGACAATCTGAAGCTGACGAGAGCCAGGAAGAGAGTAGGATTCTCTCTCCCCAGCCAGAGGAGGCTGGTGAAACAGATTGGCAAATGGCAGATGCAGAGGAGATGTTTGCTCCCTCTGAAATTTTTGAGCAAGACCAAGGAGAAGCCATGGACATTCAGGAGAGTCTGGTAGGAACTGAAACTTTTCCAGTAGCCATGGAAATGCAGTGACACGTATGTGTTTTTTTTTTTGTTTGTTTTCTGACAGCAGACTCTGAGCTATAAGATAAGCTGTGTTTTTCCTTTGAGGAGTGTTTAGTTCCTCTCCTAGAAAACTGAACTGTGAATTTTTTCCTTAAAGCATTGGTTTTGATTCAAACCAGCATTTGTATGTTTGCCCTGCTAGCAGCCAGGCTAGGCAATTACATTCCTCTCTCACAGCTGTGGGTAGTTGCTACAGCAACGTTTCAGAAGGAAACATATTTAGAATCTCTGCACTTAACCAGGACATTGGCTCTGAATGAAACTTCTCTACATGCTGGGCTGTGATAAGTTTTACAGTACCTGTTTTTCTGAGCACTAGTTCTGCTGATAGAGAGACCACTTATGTAAAGAGAGGTTATACTGAAGTAAAGCCATATGATATTCCTATCTGCTTTGCTATCCAGTTTGCTGGGAGGTTTTTTTCTTTCTGTTCATTATCTGGCCAAGTACTGGCAGTGCTCCTTTTGAAGGAACTGTTGATTGAATGTTGCAAGCCTAAGATACATCAATTAACTGCTCTGGTGAAGAGGACTGTGCTATATTTCAGTGTTAAAGCCCAGAAGCAGGGGACTGCATTTAAACCATTGCTGATAAACCTGAATACTTTGATTTTGATGTTTTGTTTTTGTATGAAAAGAATATGATTTCATGGAATGAGTGTATTTTGCTTTATTGGGCCAGTGGCTGAAATAAAGCTATTGTTTTTTCTGCCATTTCTGACTAGAACTCATTACCTGCATGCCCTGTTAGGCTTTTATCTAGCCAGATAAAGTCCTGAAGGGTCCCTTGGTTGTAAGGGACACAGCGGGCCAGAGGTTTTGTCACGATCCTGTGGGCTCACTGCGCAACTCAGGGGCATGGGTGTGACAGTATTTAAGAAATGGCAGTCAGTTGAAGACTTCTTAATCAAAGTATCCATTAATATTTTAGAATAATGTGTCTTTATTCAGTGTCATGGTTTAAGCACCTAATTTCCTTCTACTCTGTTATATTGCTTGAATTTGTACACTTACTGAAAAATATTATAAGATGTTTGAACTAGGAGAGAGAGAGAGAGAGAGAAGCCTGTTGGAAAGACTTTTTTTTTTTTTTTACTTCTCTTGAGTAGAATTCTGTGAATCCTGTCAGTACAAAAAAATTGACACCCAAATAGGAGTGTAAATGCCTGCAGAACCGGGACAAATACTTCTTTATTTCAAAAGAAAGACCCAACCATGTCAGTGTTTCGGCTCTTGGCCTGCCTCAGGGGTCTTTTTAATTCCCATGCAATATTTATTTCATGGAACTGCTTGATCCAATAGCAGATTAAACTGCTTCCAGCGACCTGTGGCAACAACTGTTTCCCGCAGTCTCTATTCAACCAGTACTTCTCTAAGTACTCCTTTTTGGGTGTTATTGTGCTTTGCTGTGTATTTGGATTCCCTTTTTTTGTGTGGTACAAAAATTGACAAAATTGATGGAGTGGAGTGAGGGGTAGGGGGGAGCTAAGTAGAAAGCAGAAAGTTACTCAGTTTGTAACAATTTAATGTCATTGGGAAATTTACCCCTCTCCCCCTCAATAGCAGTGTTTAGTGCAGGCAGGCACGCTGAATGCTCTGCGCTGCTCCCGATGCTCATAGGAATTATATGAGTGTTGGGAGCAGTGCAGAGCATTCAGCGTGCCAACCTGTGCTAAAAACCGCTATTGCGGATTTGTAAAATGGTGTGGGGGGTAGTTTATGAAAATAATTTAAAGAAGAATATGACTGGTAATAGTTGTCAGGTTCCATTCTAATCAGTGTACAATTGGTGCCTAAATTTAGGTATCCCTTATAGAATTACTCTTCACATATGTACATTTCTATCAGGTGATTAAGCAAAATGATAAATAAAATGACTGATCTGAATGTATAGGACCAATATTCATACTGCTGGAGTTAGCTGACTTCCGTAGTTGGTGCTGAGTATGGATATTCAATTCCTGTCTATTATGGGTGACCATTATTGAGTATCCAGTTCATTTTTGGCCACTATAAACTTAGACCCCAGTCATGGTACATGGTCTTCTCATGCCACTGGGACTTGCGGGCATCTGAGAAGCTGAAAGTTATGCCGTCAATAGTTTCACTACCAGCAGGGTCTCCCAGGGTTTCAGTGGAGATTCCAAACTAATGATGTATCACCCATCTGGACAGCAGCAGATGGCCGGTGTTGCAGATGGAGGATCGCGTCTGATGCAGCAACAGTGACATTATAAAATGTATACTGTGCAGAAGAAAGACCTGACAATCTACTTTTGCATTATGCCAAGAAAATTTGATGATGATGATGAAGAGACATAAAGAATCAATGTATAGTGCTGGAAGATGGTCCCCTAGGTTGGAAGGCCCTTACCATGCTACTAGGGAAATGCTGATCATCACCCAGAGTATGCCTAGTATTTGTGGAGCTGATTGATCAAAGCCACCAGGACAAACTGATGCTGATGTTTCTGGACAGAAAAGAGAGATCAGAAGCTGTAAAGATATTCTCAACATAGGAATATGGAATGTAAGAAGCATGAATCAAGGAAAATTGGAAATTGTTAAAGATCAAATGGAGAAAAAAACCCAAAATTGATTTTTTAAAAATTCTTTATTGATTTTCAAACTACAAATGTGCAATAATGATTCACATATATGTACATTATATAACAAGCGCAACAAAACTTTAAAATATTGCAACACAAAGAAATTTATCCCATCCTCCCAATTAAAAAGTAAATATATCAAACCTTCATGAAACTATTCATAAAATCCTTAGACCAATTTGAATACCATTCCCTTCCCTTCCTCCCGATCCCCCCACCCCCTAGGATGTGTATGTGTACTTGTCTATTAAATGAAACTCAATTATTTTTCTTTACAGTATTTAGCCAATGGTTCCCAAATACCCATAAAACTCTTAAAACGACCCTGCTATATAGCCATACATTGTTCCATTTTATAAGTATAACACAGGGCTTCCCACCAAAATGAGAAATTCAACCTATCCCAGTTTTTCCAATTTCTTAAAATAAGCTGCATGGCAACCCCTGTCATTACTAATAGAAGTTTGTTATTTTTTGTAGATATTTGACTTTTAGCTCTAAGAGTACCACATAAAATAATATCATAAGATAAAGCCACTGGATTCTCCAACATATTATTTACTTGGTCCCAAATAGACCTCCAAAACTGCAGTATCAAGGGACATTAGTAAAGGATCAGTGAACTCAAATAGACAGGGTCATTTTCAATCAAACAAGCATTTGATCTGCTACGCTGGTCATGAAACACACAGGAAAAATGGCATAGCATTCATCCTCAACAATAAGCTTTCAAATACGGTACTAAAGTACAATATTATCAGTAATAGAGTAATGTCAATCAGTCTACAGGAAAAGTTGATCAATATCATCTTGATCCAAGTATATGGTCCAATGACGGATATGGAAGATGAGGATGCACAAATGTTATATGAACAACTTCAAAATGAAATAGATCAAATGCTGAAACAAGATCTACTGATCATTATGGGGGACTTAAATGTGAATGTAGGAAGTACACCTGAAGATGCAGTGTTGGGAAAGCACAGCATAGGAGAAAGAAATGAAGCTGGTGATAACAGTACAGTTTTGCAAAACAAACCAACTTTCAATCATGAGAACACATTTTCAACATCACAAATGTTGATAATATACATGGTTTCTCCAAATGGCATGTATCAAAATCAAATTGACTATATCTGCATACAAGAAATTGAAATCTGTAGTTCTGACTGCAAGAACTAAACCAGGAGCTGATTGTAGAAGTGACCACGAGCTTTAGGCATGCAAGATCAACGTAAAGTTTCACAAGAAGATCATTAGAGACCTCCCAAAATATAACATTAAAAATATTCCATCAGACTACTGGATAAAACTAAGAACAGATTTGTCTGTCTTGATACAGGAGCTAGAGAGCCCAGTGAGTTATGGAATGATATCAAAACTATAATTTTTGATGAAGCTAAATAAAAAAAAAAAAAAAAAAAACAGCACAAAAAACACTCCAGAAGAGAAAGAAAGCCATAAAATTGTCTTGAATCTCAGAAGAAACTAGAAAAATAGCAAAACAAAGAAGACAAGCAAAATTTTCTGGTGACAGAGAAAAAAGTATTACAAATGAACTGAATTTTTCAACATCAAGTTCAGCAAGACAAAAACAATATCTAAAGAATATTTGTCAGAAAACTGATTCAGAACATGTAAATGGAAAACCAGATTAGCATATCAGGAGGTTAAGTGATTGCAGCAGAAGTTCCAGCCTCGATTAGGGATGCTTATACAAAAAATTAATACAAAAAAAGCAATGAGGTTAACATTTTTGAAATTGAAGTAGAAACTGGTTTTGAAAAAGAACCAGATATTTTAAAAGAAGAAGTCATGTAGCAATTAAAGCTTTATCGAAAAACAGTATTCACAGTATTCAAACAGTAAACAGTATTGACAGTATTCAAATTGAATTAATCAAAGGCTCAGAAGGTGATATCATGTCCCTTACTTGACTGTGTCAATAGATTTGGAATGAAAAAAACATGGCCGAAGAAAGGTGACACCAAGGATGGTAACAACTACAGAATGATTGCATTAATTCCACACACCAGCATAATATTGCTGAAAATAATGCAATGAAGGCTATAATAATATGTTGAGCAAGAACAACCCCAAGTTCAGGTTGGATTCAGAAAAGATCAAGGAGCAAGAGATATTATTGCCAATGTTAGATGATTATTGGAGAAGAATAAAGAATACCAAAAGCCCCTATAATTTTGCTTCATTGACTACAGCAAAACTTTCAACTGTGTGGAACATGATAAATTATGGAGAACTCTAGCACAAATGGGAGTACCCAAAGACATAACTCAGCTAATAAAGAGCCTCTATGAAAATCAAGAAGCAGCAGTGAGAACTGAATATGGCAAAAATGATTGATTTCTAATAAAACGTGGCATCAGGCAAGAATGTATCTTATCACCTTACCTGTACAACCTTTACGGTGAAGCCATCTTCAGAAAAGCAAAGTTGGAAGAAGAGAGTGTTAGTTTCAAAGCTGGTGGCCAAAATATAAATAACCTGAACTATGCAGATGATAAAACACTCATCACCAGCAGCAAAAACAACATGCTGCATCTACTGAGAAAAGTCAAAGCTAAAAAATCATAAAATGGGATTAGAACTGAACATAAACAAGATAAAGATCATGAGCATGGAAAATGATGAAGATTTTGAGCTTGAAGTTGATAGAATAGAACCTGTAGAAGATTTCAATCTCCTGGGCTCTTATAATCAAAGAAGCAATTAGCAGAAAAGAAATACTTTATAAAATAGTACTTGTTTGCTCTTCAATAAAAGCTCTTGACAACGTTTCAAAGGCAAGGAAATAACACTCCAAATGAAGATCAGACTTGTCCACGTACTTATTTTCTCAGTGGACAATTATGGATGTGAAAGCTGGACACTAGGGGGACAAGACAGAAAGATTGACTCATTTGAGCTTTGATGCTGAAGAAGCATGTTATGGATGTCATGGACCACCAGAAGAACTAACAAATCAATTCTGGAAGAGATCAGTCTGGCTATGTCACTCAAAGCCCAAATGATAAAGTTAAGATTGTCTTGTTTTGGTCACACCGTCAGAAGAGAAAGATCATTGGAGGAGGACATTATGTTTGGAAAGATCAAAGGAACCAGCCAAAGAGGGTGACCTATAAACAGATGGCTGGATATGTTGAAAACAACCATGGGAATGACACTGGAGAATCTTACCAGACTAGCACAAAACCAATTTCTTTTTAGATATTGTGACAAACCTACTGCATCCCCGAGGTTGGTTACAGAGAAATATAGAAAGATATACAAACCCCGGTGCAGAAGGGCTGACCAGGTCAGGGTCCAGGGGAGTAGATCAGCTGACTATCCTGTAGACAGTGAGGAAGAAATTGAAATAGGACAGGAAAGCTGTGACTTTCATGAAGCAGCCCTAAAGCCAGGCAAGAAAGTTCTGCCTTGCTATTATCCAGTGCCTATTAGGCAAAAGGCAGATCAGCAGGGTGCCCTGAGAAAAACAATACAAGCAGAGGGAAGGAAACTCTCCCCCCTGCAGCTACAGGGGAGTGGTTTCTTCCCTCAGCTTAAACTGAGGCTCTGTAGAGAGCTAGGGAGAATGGGGGAGGAAGTAGGCTGGACAGTCCCGGAGAGGCAAACAGTGCAGAGACAGAGAGCCCAGCGTGAGGCTATCTTCCCTGGGAAACAGCCTGGACAGTGTTTGATTGGGAGATGACAGAGGAGCCAGTAGTGAACACTTCTCGGGAGCCCAGTGAGACTGAGCCTATGATGGTTGAAGGAAGTAATGCCCCAGTTGAATACCAGCCTGAACCAATGGAGACAGCATAAACCCTGTGAATTCAAAGGAAATGATTTTTCTTACCTGGTTGTTTCTCTGTGGTTTCACTAGGGTATGAGGGCAGATTATGACCAAGATTGGAATATTGGGAAGGGCAAAGTTTAATCTTAAATACCTAACAGAGTAAAGCACCAGTGCCTGTACCAATCCCTGTATGAAGCTTAGCTTAGCTAACAAAGGCTAGGCAGGAAGACAGCTGAAGAGCTATGGTGTCATGTTACCAAACCTCTGTGTCTGTTCACAGCTGCAATGTGTGAAATGCAAATAAGTCTGCCTGTCGTTGCAGTCTTGGGAAAATGCTGAACTGAGCACTGCTCTGTTTTTCTGGATAAACTCAGAGCAGCCTTATGGAGTATGTTCAGTTAGCCAATTCCACTGGACAGTAATAAAGATAAAAGAACTGTTGCTCTCATAGCAGATTGCTTGCTCTAATATACAACTCTGGTGAAGAGGACTATAGAGACTGTGTTTCATGTATGATAAAGCCCAGAGTGAAGTGCTTTAAATTTTGTTTTGAAGAAGTTCTTTTGTATTCATTTGACTGTAAAGTGCATGCCACTGGGAGTATCCGGAGGGCATGGGGTTGCTGTGAGCGGGGCTTTAATAAAGCTTATGATTACACACTGGAGCCATCCTGCCTAGTGGATTGCTCTAAGAGTCAGCACAGGGACTGTGCTAAGAAGCAACCTCAGGTATCACAGCTAAAAGGTTATCCCCTACCTCAAAGGGGTTCATGCCAGTATTTAGGTGTATGTCACTACCTGGCCGCCTAAAACCGCTTGGCTGAAGCATAGGTGGTGACAATATGTAAATCAAGTCTCTAGGACTTGAACATGAGTTGATGGCATCTAACTAACTAATAAACTTAGACAGCTAAGTCAATATTCAGTACTGGCTGGCTGTTTATACTGGCCAAAGATAGACCAGCTATTTGCTCAGCCCAATTTGGTAGCTAAACCTAGCCAGCTAGTGCTTTAAATTTTGTGGATAGCTAATTATCTGCTAGCCTCTAAGCCCCAATATTCAGCTGCCATCTTCCAATGCATATTAACGCTTATCCATCTAAGTGCTATTTAATTGTTCAGGAGCAGTTAAACGTTGTCATGTGATTGATTTATTCTAGGAGTAACTGGTTTAGGCTTGAACTGCTCTTAGTAAAAGGAATATAAATGTTTGTATTAAATTCAATTACATTTTAGCAGGTTTCTTCTCAAACGCTCTCTTGGCCTACCTGATTAACATGTTATAGCACTTTACCAATGCTTATGCTTCTTTTATTTCTCTTATCAGGTCCTCTCTTCCATTTTTAATGAATGTTTGATGAGTTTAGTAGTCACATAGTACTACTTTACAAGCTGAATGACCTTTGTTCTTCTTTTGACCTCTTTCAACATTTGGAATATATTTTACCTGACTTTGAAGTTGTAAGGTGTTATTTTGAAAGTTTCCATGCTTCATGTAGACTTTCAATCCTCACAACTGTTCTTTATAGTTTTCTTCTAAACTCCCCTTAAATGCCATTACAGAAATAAATTGACTTCGTAAGATAAACAACAAACTCATATACTAAATTGATAAATTACATAAGTTTGTTAAGAAACTGAAGCTAATACAAAAACTATTACATGAAAGTTAATCACCTGAAGGTGTATGACCTAAATAAGTTCGGTGTGAAAGCTATTTTGGATTAGATGTGAAGTTTCATTAACTCGACTGAAAATCATGACTTTAAGAAGTGCTTACTTTGCCTTAGAGGTTTATATTGACAGTTTCTTGAACTGCAGATGATTTGCATAAGGGATTCTGATTTGGAATGATAGAGTCTTGGTTTTTGTAGAACTGTCTTTTTCTCCTATCCTTTTATAGGATTTTTTTACTGTTCTGTTTTTCCCGACTGTGTAGAGCATGCCAGTGATATGAGCCAGGCTTCTGATCCCAATAGTGGTCTATTTTGAAGCCTATTTTCTGGTTTTGAGGCTTGCCATCCTATATAATAAAGAGCTAGCCGCGCATGCGCACTCTTATTTGCGTGTTCCGTGCCCTGTAGGTCTGTGGCCGCATGAGTGCGCATGCGCGACTCGCCAGACTTACTTCCCAGCATCCGCGATTTGTTTTTCTCCGTCCCCTTCAGTCCCTCTAAAGCTTCGGACTACGGACCTCCAAAGCCGCCACGGTTCCTCTCTCATATTCCGACGCAAGTGCAGCTCATGAGAGGAGCCGCGGTGGTGATATTTTCGCAGTGCGCATGCGCGCTTGGCTGTGGCCGGTTGACAGAGGCAGCAAACACGCATGACTCGCCCTCCCGCCCTCACCCACCCACCACCAGAGAAACATCGCTATGGCTGCCCGCATTGGACCGCGAAGAGGTCATTGGGAGTGCTGGCGGCGGTCACGTGCACAGAATTGGCGCTCCAGACCTCCATCCAGGAAAAACGGCACTGCGGTAGAAGTTTATTTTTAAGATTAAAGGTGCTGCGGCGGCTCCTCTCATGAGCCGCACCGGCGTTGGAGAAGGCTTCCAACGCAGGCAGCGATCCTGAGAGGAGCCGCCGCGGCACCTTTAAACTTAAAAATAAACTTCTACTGGTAGTGCCGTTTTTCCTCCTGTGCCCTCTCTTTCACTGAATGAAGCATTGCGGCAACGAACAGTTCTAATGAAGCAGCCAATCAGTGTGTCTAATCTGGAGGAGGGAGATCTCCTTGACCACAGTGATTTTGATGGTAGGCCAGAATGGAAGGGAAGGGGGGGGGGCTTGGGGGAAATGCTGCTGCTGCACAGGGACCTGGAGGGGAAGGTAAATACCGCTGTTGCTGATGCTCAGAGAAGTGGCGGGAAGGGAAATACTGCTGCTATTGCTGCACAGGGAAGTGGGGTTGGGGGAGGGAAATGCTGCTGCACAGCGAAATGGAGGGGAAGGGAATGCTGCTGCAGCAGCTGCTGCACAGGGTAAGTAGGGGGAGGGAAATGCTGTTGCTGCTGCACAGGGAAGTGGGGTGGGGGAGGGAAATGCTGCTGCACAGGAAAGTGGGGTGGGGGAAATGCTGCTGCACAGGGAAATGGAGGGGGAGGGAATGTTACATAGGGAGCAGGGAGAGAGACAGATAGATGGAAAGAAAGACAGACAGACAGCGTTAGGGAGGGTGACAGAAAGGAAGAAAGCCACAGGGCAGGAAGAGGGACAGAAAGAGAGAGAGAAAGGGGGCCAGGGAGAGAGAAATACAGCAGGAGGTAGAGAGACAGAAAGAAAGAAAGACATCTATTCTAGCACCCGTTAATGTAACGGGCTTAAAGACTAGTTTGATAATAATTACCTTCCCGGTGTATCGTTTAATTCATCTCATCATTAGCAAACTTATTATTTAATGCAACATTGCTGGCAACATTAAATTTGCTTCCTTATATATTATTACATGAGTAAGGAATCAGAAACCCTACATGTGTGCTACCTGACTGGCAAGGGGGTACTCTAGGACTGACTTTGGAAACACTGGTCTAGGGGGTTCTACTCCTGTTACTGACCTACAAATGAATTCACTCAGCTGCCCCTCACTGTCTCTTTTCACTGATCTCCCCCTATGTTCCCCTCCCATGAGCAAAGCTCAGCTGGTAAGTCCCTCTTTTTTCTTCAACTGCCAACTCCAGACTCTGTCCCTTCTGCCTTGCTGCCCTGTATGCTTGGAACAAGCTACCCGAATCCCTATGGTGAGCTCCATCTCTGGCAGTGTTCAAGACCCAGTTAAAAGCTGACTTCTTTGAGAGTGCTTTCAACTCCTAATGCCTCTCACCTTGGGTTCTACATCTTCAACCCTATATGTCGTGTCTGTCCAAGTTGATTGTAAGCTCTTCTGAGAAGGAACAATCTATAAATATCACAATGTACAGCACTGCGTATGCCTTTCAGCGCTGTATAATTGATAAGTAGTAGTAGTAATGTTCACTTGCTCCTACCTTTTGCAGTTTCAGCCTCAAAGGGCCAGATTCTGTAAACAGCATGCAAATCAGCAAGTGCCTAGAAAAAATGCACCGGCTATGTGTCAATCACGTTTAGGTGCCATTTATAGAATCACCCCTGATGGCTAAAGCTTATAATTGAATCTGTTAAAAGGCGGTTTGTGTAATTAAGGTCAGCCTCTTAGTCCAAAATGGTGCCTCTTAGCCCAAAATGGCTACTATAGCCTCTGGTGGCATTCTTGTGGTACTTGCTAGACTTGTTGGCTTTCTCCTAAAGCTAGCCATAATAAGTGTTTCAGTATAGACACCATCACTGCAAAAGTACTTCTCATCCGTTATAGAGTCAATGAAGGATTTGTTTGTCATAAACGAGAAGTCCATGCGGTTGCTGTCAGCAGAGCTAGAATTAGACTGAGAAGAAAAACAAGTCTTGTTTTTATTCTTTACATTTCTAGTAAAAGCCTAGTAAAGCTTGATTTTGGTGATTTCATTTTATTGTTTGTAACTGATATAAAAAAAGTAGTTAATTTTACTATTGCTCTAGGTTTCCTTTGGATTTCTTTCCTACTTCAGTTTAAGATATGACCCAAGTTGCTTAGCATGGCTGTCTATTTTTTTTTTTTTTTTTATAAACTAAGGAAAAGTGCATAACTATAGGTATGTGGAGATTGGCAAAATGTGTAAATAAATTGCAAATTTTATGGGCCAAGATATTTGTTAGGATTTTTTTTTTTTTTTTATTTATAAGTTTTACAAATTGTTAAACAACAATATAATGGAAATAAACAATTAAAAAAGAAACAAAACATATAAATTATAAATTCACAAAATTAACTAAGTTCACAGTCCACAAACTGAGGAGAGAAAGTCCTTCACCTCCAAGGGAAGTTGGTTTTCAAGAAATGTTCATTCATATTAGGAGATCATACAGTTGGATTAAATTAAATTATCATCCTGGTTAATTGAGAAGTTCCATGGAGGGAATTGGAGCTTAACTAGCTGCCTTACCCTCAAGAAAAAAATTCAACTGATCAGGTTCATAAAATATATATCTAATATTCTGATGGGTAACACAGTATTTACAGGGAAAACGTAACTGAAAAGTTGCTCCCATACTCAAAATTGACTGACGATAGGTTAAAAATTTATTTCGTCTATCTTGGGTCCATTTCGATACATCAGGAAAAATTAAGACTTTTGAACCATGAAATTCTGAATTATCAGTCTTATAGAATAGACAAAGAACTGCTTCCTTATCTTGATGAAAAACAAAGGTTACCAATAAGGTTGCTCTTTCCATAATTTCTTCTTGTTGAGATGTTTCCAGGATAGCTGTGAGATCTAAGTCTCCTGCTACGGTTCCTTTTCCTTTATCCTCTTTAGGAATATTTAAATAGTATAATTTATGTAACAGTGGTAAATTATTTTCAGGAAATTTAAGTACTAATCTCAAGAAGGAATGAAACAGTTCTCTTGCCATTTGGAATTTGGAAATAGGAAAATTTAAAAGTCTAAGGTTCAGACTCCTATTAGCATTTTCCAAATTTTCCAATTTTCTAACAAGTAAATTTTTATCCTTCAATTGTAAGTTAATTGAAGCTTTCGCTTCAGTCACAGATTTTTCCAAATTGTCTATTCTATCGGATTGTTTTAGAAGTTTCTCTTCAAAAGTCTTAAGCTTTATGTTGGTACTCTGGACTGAAGTGACGAATTGAGAGCATACCTTGTATAATGATTCCAAGCCACTCCAAATAGCCTCCATGTCTATAACTTCTGGTCTTATCAAAGGAGGAAGCAAAATTATACCAGGAATTGTTCCACTGGATTCCACCTTCTCCTTCTCTGTAACCTTACAGGTTTCCATTCCTCCATTCTCCATTGTCGGCTGTAAATAAGTCGGCAAGTTGTGTACCTCATCCGAGGTCAGAGGGGAAATCTGCAGCGCCGCCGAAGACATCAACTCCGGAGCTTCCTGCGCTGCAAGCGGTGTTCCCGACTTCATCCCGGGGCGAGGAGGAACTTCAAGTCCCATCAGGCTGAGCGACGTCTCGCCCTCCAAGATCAAGGTCTGCCCCCCTCAGTCTGCGGATACGCCCGCTCCAACTGGGACGGCATAGGAGGTAATCGCCGTCTGCCTCGACGGTGAAGAGGCAGAGAAAGCTGGAAGAACGCCCCTCTGTCTTCCCCTGCGCTTAGGCATAGCGGAGGTAGGAAAAAAGGGAAGCAAATAAGTATTTTGCCGATTGTGCAGGAGCCTCTCGCCGACGCGACTTACTACGTCGCCATCTTGGATCCTCTCCATTTGTTAGGATTTTTATTTTTTTAATCCAAAGGAAATGTATAGCAAGAAAAAGTTAGTTTAATAACTTATGAACCCTTTTACTTGGCCGCGGTAAAGAGTGGCCTTAGTACGCCTTTAAGTGGGTTTTTCCTTCACTCTAAGATCATTTTTACTGTGACAGAAACATTTCTTCCCTTGGTGCTCTAATCTTCTCCCATGACTTTCAGTATCACCTCTATGCCAACAACTTGCAGATCCTGCAGCGATCCACCCCTCCCCCCGTCCGACAATGATCAGGGCAGGAGGGAGCCTAAGCACTCCTGCCCCACCAAAACCCCACCCGGCTGATCTGATCGGGCCAGAAGGTAGCCCAAGCCCTCCTGGCTCAGCGACTGCCCAATCCCCGACTAAGATCGGGGCAAGGGGGAGCCCAAGCCCTCTTGCCCACGGCACCCCGACTTGATCGGGGCAAGAGGGAGCCCTAGCCCTCTTGCCCTGGCAACTGCCCAACCCCTGACTAAGATCGGGGCAAGTGGGAGCCAAAGCCCTCTTACCCCGCGGCACCCCGAAACCTCCCCACCGATTTGGATTGGGCAGGAGGGAACCCAAGCCCTCCTGCCCTGGTGAACCCCTTACCCCCAGCCCCACTAAGATACGGGCAGGAGGGATCCCAGGCCCTCCTGCCTTCGATGCACCCCCTCCTATGTACACCCCCAACCCCAGATAAGCCCCCTGCTGACCTGCAAGACATCCACTGATGACTCCTTGACCCCCCCTCCAATCCCCCTCCCCGTACCTTAAATCATTGGCCCATGTGCCTAAGGCCCTGCCCACAGGAGAGGCTTAAGGCTACTGGGCTGATTCTGGTTAGCCCAGGCGCCTCAAGCCTCACCTGTGGGAGGGAGATTGGGGCTGATAGGGGGTCGAGGGGTCGGCAGGGGGATCTCACGGGTAGGCGGGGGCCAATCGGGGGTTGGGAGCATTCATGGGAGGGGGGTGCATCGAGGGCAGGAGGGCCTGGGATCCCTCCTGCCCGTATCTTAGTGGGGGTGGGGATAGGGGGTTCACCTGGGCAGGAGGGCTTGAGCTCCCTCCTGCCCAATTGTAATTGGCAGGGGGGTTCGGGGTGCTGCGGGGCAAGAGGGCTTGGGCTCCCTCTTGCCTCAATTGAGTCAAGGAAGGTTGGGCTCGCCGGGGCAAGAGGGCTTGGACTCCCTCTTGCCCTGATCGAGTCAGGGAAGGTTGGGGTGCCGTGGGGCAAGAGGGCTTGGGCTCCCTCTTGCCCCGATCGAGTCAGGGAAGATCGGGCTCACCGGGGTAAAAGGGCTTGGGCTCCCTCTTGCTCCGATCGTAATCGGCAGGGCCAGAAGGGCTTGGGCTCTTTCCTGGCCCAATCGTTGTAGGAGAGTGGTGTGGATTCTGTAACTGGTGTTGTTTTTCACAGACACCGGTTACAGAATCCAGCTTTTAGGCGAAGGACTGGCTCCTCCTTTGCCTAAAAGCTCTTGTTTTGGGCGTTTGGAAGTTAGGCTTTTTTTAGGTTGATTATACGTTGTTAGTGTAGACATAGTGGTGGTCTGGGTGTTTAAACAGCTGAACGTAGAGGCAGGCCATTATAAAAAAACAAAACTCCTTTTGGACATTTTTTTTTTATAATGGACATTTTCCCTGCTTCTACTTTCAACGTTTAAGGGCTTAGGCCAAAAGGGGACTTAGACGTTTTTTTTTATTAAGGCCCTCTAACTGAATCAGAAGACGTCTAGAAAAATGGCATCTTCTGTGTGTCAGTTACACTTAGGCACCATTAACAGAATTGCAGCTACTGATGCCTAAGAAAAATTTTAGGTGCCAGTAATGTAGGCCAGGGTTTTAAAGGCCTACATTTCCGATGCCTAAGATTTTTAGATAATCACACCTAGTGGCACCTAATAATGCCTAAGGCCATTTTGGCCCCTAAACATGCCTACTTTGACCATAGGCACTGCTAAGAGCCATGCTGTAGGTGTGATTCTAGCGTTTAACCCAGTCATATGTTTTTAATCAGTTTTAAATGATGCATTCAATTACCATGCCAATTAAAGCCAATTAATACAACTAAGATACGGGTCTTAATTAATACAATTAAGATAAGGGATGTCTACGGGTGCCTAACTTTTAATACCTTTTACAGAATTTGGCCCTTAAAGTAAATGAATAATCTGGGAGAAAAATGAATTGTGCAATTAATATTAATTGATTAAGAGAAGAAGTTATCAATATGAGCAACTGTCAAGCTATGTTATATTACCACAAGTTGTCTATTTTTAGCATAAAATAATACCCTCGACTAGTGATAAAATAACCCATCTTTTTCTACCTTTTTCAGAGCATTTTATTTTTCTACTCATGTTTGTCTCAGTAGTTTTTCTCTTCTACTTTCCTGTCTATTTTCTTCTATTCCCTCACATCTATCTCTTACATATTGATCTTCCCTTTTTAGCTCTTTCCTCTCTTCTCTGGACAAAAAAAAAAGAAGCAAGGCAAGAAGTCTGTGATATCCCAGGTGGAAAAAAATGCAAAGAGCAAACCTCTCTACAAGAAATAGTCTTCATTGTCTTCTTTAAAAGCTCCCAGATATAAAACACTATTGCCCAACGTGGCCACGTTTCGCCAGCTGGCTGCATCAGGGGCAAGCAACACTAAAACAATACCAGAACCAATACATTAATAAAATAATCTATACAATTACTTAAAAATAAGATTTGACGCCACATCAGATTCAGATGTGCTGTTCATGCACAGCACAGAGTTTTCTCTCTGATGCTTCCTGCCAATCCAGGTCACAAGTACCTAGCAGAAACCGAGATAGTAGCAACATTCCATATTACCAATCCCAGGGCAAGCAGAGGCTTCCCATGTGTGTTTCAATAGCAGATTATGGATTTTTCCACCAGGAACTTGTCCAAACCTCTTTTAAACCTAACGATGGTAAACACTGTTACCACATTTTTTGGTGACAAGTTCCAGAGATTAACTATTCTCTGAGTTTAAAAAAAAATGTACTACTATTTGTTTTAAAGGCATTTCCATATAACTTCGAGTGTCCTCTAGTCTTCATAATTTTTGAAAGAGTACAGGATTTTGTAGACGTCAATCATATCTCCCCTCAGCCATTTATTTTCCAAGCTGAAGAGCCCTAACTTCTTTAGCCTTTCTTCATATGAGAGGAGTTCCATCCCATATACCATTTAAGCCCTGGCATTATCCAACAAGTTTTAGCAGCACTATGCGGACATTCTCAAAGAAATTCATTACAGACCTTTGCAATATAATAAATATGTTTTAATTTAAAAAAAATCAAAAACAAAGACAAAAAACTCCACAAAGAAGTCATAAAATGGCAAACTGCAAAAATGTGGAGTGCATAATTATTATTCACAAAAATCATTAACATCATATTCATTATTATAAAGAAAAAAGATATGACTGACTCTTCTTGTTATTGCTCCAAATCACCACTGACACATTCAGCTTAATGACGCCAGCGTCCACAAACACCCCAGCAAAATATGAAGAACCGCCCTTACTAAAAGCACAACCAATCACAACTCTCGCATATCAACAGCCAATTAACAAACTTTCCTGCGACCATCCACCAAACCAAACACTCCTTTGACAATCCAGTCACTCCCTCAATGGTACCTGCTATTCACTATTCACTTATTATCCATACACTCCCAATTCACAAAACATTCAAATCATGTCTGAAATCTGACCTCAACCATTCAAAAAAAATATCTTCCATTCAACTGCCCAGTTCAGACCCACAGGTATCAATGAATTTAAATGATAGATTTACGTAAACGGACTTAGACGTCCCTTTCGATTATGCCCCTCTATGTGTTCACTGTTAGGCTAGTATTCTATATATACTGTAGGCCACAGAGAATAGTTTTGAAGAATAGGAGATTTAAAAAAAACAACAACCCACTCCTAGATAATTATGAATGTAGCAATAATAGAGACCTGCTCAGACTTAAGTGGAAGTTCACAAGAAGCAGGACAAAGGTTCCGATCATGTAACTAGTACTTCATTCCATAATTCCATATATTGAATTTTGAAGCATATTTAACAATGAAGGCTCTAAAACCATGAAAGACTAGGTTCACTACAAATATACTGCAAACCTTTGATCTCTGAGCAGGAAAGAAAAAACGGATACATTTCTTTGAAATACCCTTTGGCAACTGAAAATAAAGAACTGCTAGCAGAGATTAAACAGACAGATGCCCACCTGCAGTTTATAGCATATATTACTGGACTGAAAACAAGATAAGAAAAAAAAACATTTTTAGATAAGTATAATAAAAATATGGTGTCCGATAAGGAAATGGTTCTTTCTTTAGTTTAGCCAGTTGGCTGGTCATAGCAATTCTAATATATCAGATTTTGTCTATCAAAACTGGAGATGAAAGAAAATATGTAAGACTAAAGTCTAAATTTTCAGATTTGCATTTAATATAGATAGTCCAACATATGAGGAACTATGTAAAGGAAATATTGGCAAAGCATAGGAATGCCCTGTATATTCTCATAGTGGCAGGTTAACTTAAGAGAGTGAATGAAACTAAAAGCCACACATAAACCAGTCCTAACCAAAGCCAAGCCTGGAACCTAAAGAGGCTGAGTTGAAGAGCCCATCATGAACTGTTCTGCACAGCCTGTTTAAGCAGAGACTAGCAAAGAGTTCAAAGGAATCCAGAATTGAGGATTGCATTTAAATTACTGTTTTGGTGAAGCCCAAAAGAAGAGATATTTTAGGGCTGAGTTTTGAACTAGCAGCTTGCAATGATAAACTGAGGAGATTAGTTATATTTGTTAATGGAGTTGGTGATTTGAAACAAGGTAGATGCAGATGAAGACACCTGAGTAAATTCTTTGCTTTATGGAATTATACTGAAGAAAAGAAGAAAAGTTCACACTTATTTTTGCACTTAAGTATTTTATTTTGAGATATGCAATTTCATTTGGCCACTCCAGAACCGCTCAGCTGGTGCTGTGTTTGAGTGCTAAGGGCTTGCTATCTGCTTCCTTTACTCCCCACCACAATATTTTGAAGGAAAACTACTAGCCTCTTTTGATATCAGGAGAAAATGAAAGGCACCATGAAGAGACAAACTCCAGTTTAGAAGCATTGAGTTTAAGATCATTTGATAATAAACAACTAGAGATAAGATCAAGTTTAGAGGATAATCTATCCAATGCTTGAGGTGAATAAATATCAAAGGAATAGAGAAGCTGAATATCATCGATGAAGATAAAGAATGTGAATTTAAGAGATTTAAGCTAGTAGGGCCAAGTAGATGTAGAACAACATGAGGCCAAGAATAGAACCCTATGGGACTACAGAGGGTAAGCTAAAAGATGGAACATAAGAATAGCCTTACTGGGTCAGACCAATGGTCCATCAAGCCCAGTAGCCCGTTCTCACGGTGGTCACTAGTACCTGGCCAAAACCCAAGGTGTAGCAATATAGCACAGTTACTTACCATAACAGGTGTTATCCAGGGACAATATGCAGCTATTTTCACATATGGGTGACATCATCAGCGGAGCCCGGATGCGGAAGCTCGCAAGCAGACTTGCTTGAAGAAACTCGAAGTTTCGAGTCGACCGCACCGAGCATGCGCGAGTGCCTTCCCACCCAGCGTAGGGCGCATCTCCTCAGTTCAGATAGCTAGCAGAGAAAACAACCAGGGGAGGAGGGTAGGTTGTGAGAATAGCTGCCTGCTGTCCCTGGATAACACCTGTTACGGTAAGTAACTGTGCTTTATCCCAGGACAAGCAGGCAGGCTATTCTCACATATGAGTGACCTCCAAGCTAACCAAAATGGAATGGTGGGAATGTTGGCAATTTAGGAGAATCAAATTTGTAATGCTGTTTGGCCAAACTGACCATCCCATCTGGAGAAAGTATCCAGACAATAGTGAGAAGTGAAAGTATGAACCGAGAACCAAGTAGCAGCATTGCAAATTTCCTCAATAGGTGTAAATCTGAGGAAAGCTACTGAAGCTGCCATTGCTCTAACTTTATGGACTGTGACTCTACTGTGTAGGGGTAATCCAGCCCGAGCATAGCAGAAGGAGATACAAGCAGCCATCCAGTTGCAGATGGTACGCTTAGAGATAGGATGTCCCAACTTATTTGGATCAAAGGATAGAAAAAGTTGAGGAGCAGTTCTGTTTGGTTTGGTGTGTTCCAAATAGAAGGCCAAAGCACAATTACAGTCCAGAGTATGAAGAGCTAGTTCTCCAGGATGAGAATGAGGCTTTGGAAAGAACACTAGAAGAACAATGGATTGGCTGAGATGAAATTCAGATACCACTTTAGGGAGGAATTTAGGCTGAGTGCGAAGGACCACTTTGTCATGATGAAACACTGTGAAAGGTGGATCAGCAACTAAAGCTTGCAGCTCACTGACTCTTCGAGCAGAAGTGAGGGCAATGAGAAACACCACTTTCCAAGTGAAATACTTCAGATGAGCCTTGTCAGTTGGTTCAAATGGAGTCTTCATAAGTTGAGCAAGGACAACATTGAGATCCCAAACCACAGGAGGCAGTTTGAGAGGAGGTTTGACATTGAAAAGTCCTTTCATGAATCTGGAAACCACCGGATGAGCAGAGAGGGGTTTTCCTTCAATAGGCTGATGGAAAACCACAATTGCACTGAGATGGACTCGGATCGATGTAGACTTGAGGCCAGAAGTGGATAAGTACAAAAGGTAATCCAAGACAGAAGATAAGGAGGAGTGTTGAGGCTCCTTATCATGAGAAAAACACCATGTAGAAAATCTAGTCCATTTTTGGTGATAGCTTTGTCTAGTGGTAGGTTTCCTAGAAGCCTCTAAAACGTCTCTTACAGATTGAGAAAACTGAAGAGGAGTCATGTTGAGAGGTACCAAGCTGTTAGGTGTAGAGACTGCAGGTTGGGATGAAGCAGAGATCCCTGACTCTGAGTAAGCAGAGAAGGAAAAACTGGTAGAAGGTATGGCTCCCTGCTGCTGAGTTGAAGTAGAAGGGAGTACCAAGGTTATCTGGGCCACTGAGGAACAATCAGAATCATGGTGGCATGGTCGTTCTTTAACTTGACAAGAGTCTTGAGAATGAGAGGGAATGGAGGGAATGCATACAGGAAGAGATTTGTCCATTCCAGAAGAAAAGCATCTGTCTCGAGGCAATGAGGAGAGTATATCCTGGAGCAGAACTGAGGCAGTTTGTAGTTGTGGGGAGCTGCAAAGAGGCATCCCCCACTGTGAAAATATGTGATGAAGAGGTGAGGAATGGAGTATCCATTTGTGAGATTGCAGAAGATGACTCAAGTTGTCCGCCAAGTAATTTTTTGCCTCTTGGATGTAGACAGCTTTGAGGAAGGTGTTGTGGCAGATTGCCCAGTCCCAAACCTTCAGAGCTTCTTGACAAAGGGAGTCCTCAATCGAGGAGTCAGCGGTCTAGTCGAAGTAGGAGTAGATTTAGGCTTAGTGGAAGAGGGACGTTATTTAGAAGAAGAACTATGCCTGGAAGTATGCCTCGATGAAGGCCTCGATGGTCAATGAGAACGGTGCTTGTAAGCAGATCTCAAAGATCGAGGAGACTTCACCTTGGAGATCTTGGAGACAGAAGCAGACGATGCTACCAAAGAATGGATAGGACTGGAGGCTGTAGATCGAAGCTCCAGAGGCTTGGTGGAGAAACCTCGATGCACTCCCAAAGACTCTGCTCCTTGTTTAGAGTGGGAGGATTCCTGTCGATGCACTTGCAAAGATTCTGCTCCTTGCTTCACATGATTAGATGCCAGATCAGACACTCGCAGAGACTCTGCTCCCTGCATAGTGTGTAGTCTCAGTCTGAGGCATAGAAGAGGCTTGACCTCGCGGGAGTCTGCAGAATGCCCAGGCTGGATGAGAAGAAGAAGCTTCGGTCCCATATTAGTAAGGAACTGAAAGAATTGCTTCTCCAACATGGTCTGGAAAGAAGCCGGCAATGATGGATCCGCGTCTGAAACTGGACCACCTGCTTTGGCTGGAGGTTCCACTGAGGCAGTGTAAATGTGCTTCGACTTGGAAGTCTTAGGCACTTTGAGCACCACCGCTGGAACTTTCTGCTGAGCTATCTGACCTGAGGCAACAGGGGAAGATACAGCAGATGTTGTCGAAGAGAGAGCTGCTGCAAACGACAAAGATCTAATGAGGCTCAAGATGGAAGCAGTAGAAGCAGGAGGAGTCTCGGTTGAAGGTGAGGCCGAGGTCGCCTTTGAAGTCGAGGGATCGGAGGAAGAATCCATCCCGAAAAGCTTCTCCACCAAAAGACGACGACATTTAAGGGCTCGAGGTTGAAGAGTAGCACAGCGCTCGCATGACTTCGGTTGATGTTCTGGCCCAAGGCACTTGAGGCACCGACGGTGTGGGTCCGTAAGGGAAATCGCACGCTGGCTCTGGCTACACTTCTTGAAGCCCGTTATAGGCCAGGACATAGAAGGAAAAATGGTGGCCACAAAATCGAAGCCCTTGGGCTGCGGTTGAGTGGCCTGCCCCGGCAGTCGGACGGAAGATTGAAAATTTTTTTTTTAACTAGAAATAAAGTAAGAACAGCGATTCGTGAGGGAAAAATACAAACCGCAGTTCAGAGAAGGCATGAAGGAACGTAGTTAAATGCAGAGAGTCAAAGACGGACTTCTCTGCTCCGCGGAAAACTGAGAACTGAGGAGATGCACCCTACGCTGGGCAGGAAGGCACTCGTACATGCGTGGTGCGGTCGACTCGAAACTTCGAGTTTCTTCAAGCAAGTCTGCTTGCGAGCTTCCGCATCCGGACTCACCCATATGCGAGAATAGCTTGCCTTCTTGTCCTGGGATAATCCATGCTACCGATCCAAGACTTCCCCCATGTCTTTCTCAATAAAAGACCATGGACTTTTCCTCCAGGAACTTGTCCAAACCTTTATTAAAACCAGCTACGCTATCCGCTCTTACCACATTCTCTGGCAATGCATTCCAGAGCTTAACTATTCTTTGAGTGAAAAAAAAAATTCCTCCTATTGGTTGTAACTTTATCGAGTGTCCCCTATTCTTTGTAATTTTTGACAGAGCAAAAAAAATTGATCCACTTGTACCCGTTCTACTCCACTCAGGATTTGGTAGACTTCAATAATATCTCCCTTCAGCCATCTCTTTTCCAACTGAAGAGCCCTAACCATTTTAGTCTTTCTCATACGAGAGCAGTTCCATCCCCTTTACCATTTTGGTCGCTCTTCTTTGAACCTTTTCTAGCACCACTATATCTTTCTTGAGATAAGGAGACCAGAATTGAACATAATACTCCAAATGAGGTCAAACCATGGAGCGATATAGGGGCATTATGACATTCTTAGTCTTGTTAACCATCCATTTTTTAATAATTCCCAGCATCCTGTTTGCTTTTTTGGCCGCCGCCACACATTGGGTGGAAGGTTTCATCGTATTGTGTACAATGATACCCAGATCCTTTTCTTGGGTGCTAACCCACAAGGTGGACCCTAGTATCCAGAAATTCAGAAAATTTTTACTTATAATCCTCTAGTTATCCATCTATGTCCTTCTGTTTCTTCTCATCACTCCTTCCCTTCCCACTTTTTCTTTGAGACTGTCACTAGAATATGTTTCATTATATATTTTTTGGATAGTCATCTTTTGGTCATAACTGATCTGAAGATCTGTCTTTTAAAGCTTGTCAAAAATGTATTATGTTAGCCTAATAAAAAGAGGTGTCAGCTTACTTTTCTATCTTTTGTTTTACTTTATTTTATTTCTATTACCTTTAAAGTGGAATGACAAAGCTACCAAAATACTTTTTCCAAGTTCAGATAACTAAGGATGGCAGGATCTTTAAACCCCAAAGGCTATTTGTTGAACAGTACCAGTAACTTATTTCAAAAACTAAAGCAACCTGGGCAGACAAGCTGGAAGGTAGGTTTTCTTTATTTTTACACATCTGTAGCTCACAGCATGACAGGCAATATTGTAATTCAGTTCTCCACAAGCATTCTCAGTAATTTGCACCTAGGAAGTCATTCCAAAGCTAGGGCTTAAACCATACGTGTCTATCTCTGAGCAGTAAAAATCTGCATCACTTTTTTCTCAACTATTAAAACACAGCCCAGACTATCACAGACTTTTTTCCAAGGTTTCATTCTCCATTCTCCAAATAATCAATTGAAGGGAATGTCACTCTGCAGATATGCCCAACCATGTATTGTGAACCTGGCTGGAAATACATCAACAGTGATCCCAATAGCAATGGTTAACTAACGGTTCTCAATGGAGGGACAGAAAGTAAGGTAAATGGAGTTTTGAAGTTATTGTACAACTGAGCTTGGAAATAAATTGTTGCTTTCCATGATGGATATTATTGGAGGTGATTCAAATAATAACATTTTGTATATTTTTGTGTGACAGGGGCATCCTTGATACAGCTTTGGGGAGAAACATGTTGGATGTTGTCCCCATTGAAACTGCATTAAATGAATAAGATACATGCAAATTTATAAGATTTTGAGAATTAGTATGAATTTGATAAACAGAAGAAATATATTTAAAAAAAATCAACTGCAGAACAGATCAAATGAGGAATTGCAGTAAAAAAACTCTGATTGGTTAAGTTATATCCATTGGAGGCACTTCTAAAGATCTGGCTATATAAGCAATAAGTGATTGATGAATGTAATTATGCGTTTTGAATCAAAGGTGGCGCACTTGATGACATAATTGTTGTTTCTGGAAATACATCAAGGCATCAGTTGTCTGATTCTTGAACAATGGAGTTATCATTTCTGCAGGGAGCTTCAGAACCAACCCTTTTTATTTCTATATATTTCCTGAATTGATTTATAGACATTGAGCTATATGTAAAACTTTGTGGAAGATCATAACACATTGTTTTATGCTAACTTTCAAGAAATAATTCAATGCTATTTTTTCATATGGACTGCCTAATGAACAGACATCAATCTCATTGATGAGAAGCAGAGTATTATTAGGATAAAATTATGGAGAAGGTAGTGGGAAGAAAGAATGACTATACCCTTGAAGGAGTAAGCTTTCAGTAAGGTGCCCAACAGCAAAGATACATCAATACTGGAAACCCAAAGAAAACAATTAATTTTAAACATATCGGTTGGATAATGTATAAGGAGAAACCAAAATAAAAAAACAAAACAGGAATGTATGGTCTTGATGCAGGTGTTTATTCAATCCAACACGTAAAGGACAATCAACAATTCACAAAGAAAATGAATGATGCACAACCAACAAGGTCCTTGTTTTGGCTAAAACTGCCTTCCTCAGGGGTCCTACCGAGAATATGTATATATATATATAAGAAAACATATGAAAATTCAAAAATATCACTCCAAAACAAAAGCACCACACAAGCCAAGAAAGCTAGCTTATTACTTAAGCGAAATAAAAGCCTCAGACAAACGGAGAGGTGTACCCACACTCTTCCACCAAAGCATCATAGGCAAAAAACTTTTGCACAAGTTTAAAGTTAGCAGGTGGGAGCAAAAAATAGCTGAGAATGATTAATGGTAAAAACCACTGAACACAAAGAGGCCTGACCTTAAATCCTCCAGTGGCCTTCTTGTCAGTTTGGGCACCTTTATGAAACTCAGATGCAACTCAAACAGGTCTAACTGCCAGTGTCTAAGTTCCCTCTTGGAAAGCTTTGATTATGCCTGATTCCCGCCCATAACACACTTCCCAACACTCTCCTTTGCTCTCTGGATGCACAGCAGCTTAGAAGTGCTGCTGCACATCCAGAAAGTTGGGTTTGATTATTGGCACTTGGATGTACCTGCTATTAGGATGTCCAACTGCAGACATAGGCTGGTGATTGGACATTTTAAAGTTTTGATTATGAGCCTCATACTGTGTACAAGTTCTGGTGTTAATTTACCAATTTGAGGAAGCCATAGTTAGTTTTTAAAACCGCTTTCACATTTTTGTAAAAAGGTTAATAAACTGAAAAACCAACACCAGAGTTTGAACATACTGTATTTGCTTGATCACTGTATTTGCACATCGGGCAGAATCAACACCGACTCCTTCCAATCTGTGAATCCCTGGCAATTCTGCATATCCTCCTACCCCAGATGACAAAATTCCAAGAAACATCCACAGGAAATCTAAGGCCCTCTTTTACAAAGGCACACTAAGCATTGTAGAGCAGATTTAGCACGTAATAAATCAACACATGCACTAACTGCTAATGCATCCATAGGATAACATGCACAAGTTAGCATTTAGCGTATGTTTAGCATGCGCTAAAAAGCTTAGTGCACCTTCATAAAAGAGGGGGTAAGGAAACCCTAAAGTATTGATTCAACTTGAGCAAAGCTCATGGCACTTCATGTTGATTATTAAATCTCATTTGTTTTAGGGATTTGTATTCACATTATGTCAAATGAGAAACTGATCTAAAGTAGCTTGGTTTGGTGATTCCTTTTAAACTCATTCAGCGGTATAGCCAGAACTCTTTTTTTTGGGGGGGGGGGTGTCTCAAGGGTGGACTGTCAGTTCTCCTTCCCTAACCTCTTCCCCCCCCCAATCATATCTTTGCTGGTGAGGATGCTCAAGCCCTGACAGCCAAAGAGATTCTCTGCTTGGATTACACCTGTAAGGCTGAAGCAGTAGCTCCAGCTTCAATGCCGGCAATTCTGCACATGCTCAGTTCAATGCATAGAAGTGCAGCCATCAGCAGCAGGAGCAAACTACCAGCTTCCTCCATGGTTCAGCAATATGGATGCAGCTCAGGCAGAGAATCTATTTGACTGGAAGAGCTTGGGCACCCTGCCAGTCATGCATCCAGTGTCACAATTTTTAGGAGGGCCTGAGCCCAAATTGGGGAGGCTCAGGCCTTCCGTAGCTATGCCACTGGTTTTATCCAAAGTCTGTGGGGGAAATAAACTAATGTGGGAAAAAGAGGGAGAAGCACATTTTGATCAGGCTGTTCCTGCTGGCAGCTTCATGGTATAAAGTTATCACTATTGTTTTTATTTTTTTTTAAGCTGCAAGCATACAAAAAAAAAAAAACCAGTTCGAAGAGTGACCACTTTGATCAGTCATTTTTCATCTGCTTCTCAGAAGGGAAGCAAAGATTTCTGTTGCTCTTTGATTTGCAGAGAGAAACAAAGATTTGAAGCTAAATTTAGGAAATTTACAGAAGAAATAAATGTCTACTTTAGACATTGACATGGCACTGTGCCAGTAACTGTCAAGTGTTACAGCTTTCATGTAACAGCATAATGCCTTTATAAAATAAATATAAAACAGGCACCTTTTGGCAGGGCAGGATTAATTTGTCGAGGGCCCCTAGGTACACAAGTACACTGGGCCCCCTGCCCCTCCACACCCCACCATGCCCCGCCCCCCTGCCACACCCCCATTTATTTACTTACTTCTTTGTTTTGGAGCAGCTGGTCACGGAACCAACACGGGGAGATGCCACTCTTGACCTAATCTTCACCGGATTAGGGGGACCCGCTAAGGAGGTGGCGGTACTAGCCCCACTAGGAAACAGCGATCACAACATGATCCTGTACAGGCTAGAAGTTGGATCATCCAAGGTGAAAAGAATTACAACGACAGCACTGAACTTCAAAAAAGGAAATTATGATGCCATGAGGAAAATGGTGGGAAAGAAACTCAAAGACAGCGCAAGGAAGATGGAGTCCGTAGAAAAAGCCTGGACCTTACTCAAGGGCACGGTGCATGAAGCACAAAAACTGTGTGTCTCCAAGTTCAGGAAAGGGTGCAAAAATAAATAGAACAAAAAACCCAGTGTGGATAACGAATGCAGTGAAAAAGGCGATAAATGACAAGAAGGCATCATTCAAAAAATGGAAAAAGGACAAATCAGAAGACAACCGAAAGGAGCACAAAAAACATCAAAAGGAGTGTCACCGAGTGGTTAGGAAAGCAAAAAGGAAATATGAAGAAAGACTGGCGGGGGAAGCAACAAACTTCAAATCATTCTTCAGGTACGTCAAGGGGAAGCAACCGGCAAGGGAGGAAGTGGGACCCTTGGATGATGGAGACAGAAAAGGAGTGGTAAAAGGGGAAAACATAGAAACATAGAAACATAGTGGCAGAAAAGGGCTATAGCCCACCAAGTCTGCCCATTCCAAAGTATTCGCTCCCGAATTTACTCCCTTAAAGATCCCACGTGAGCATCCCATTTACTCTTAAAATCCTTCACGCTGCTGGCTTTAACAACCTGCAGTGGGAGTTTGTTCCACTGATCCACCACTCTTTCGGTGAAGAAGTACTTTCTGGAGTCTCCTTGAAACTTCCCTCCTCTGATCTTCAGCGGATGCCCTCTGGTGGTCGAGAGACCCATAAGACAGAAGATATCATCTTCTGACTCAATGCGACCCGTGATGTACTTAAACATTTCAATCATGTCTCCCCTTTCTCTTCGTTCCTCAAGTGAGTACAGTCGCAACTTCTTTAGTCTTTCTTCATACGTTAGATCCTTTAGCCCCGAGACCATCCTGGTGGCCATTTGCTGAACCGACTCGATCCTCAGCATGTCTTTACGGTAGTGTGGTCTCCAGAATTGAACACAGTACTCCAAGTGAGGCCTCACCATGGATCTATACAATGGCATAATGACTTCAGGTCTCCTGCTGACAAAACCTCTGCGGATACAACCCATCATTTGTCTTGCCCTGGAGGAAGCCTTCTTCACTTGATTGGCAGCCTTCATGTCATCACTAATAATCACTCCTAGATCACGTTCTTCCTTGGTCCTAACCAAGGTCTCTCCATTTAGTGCATAAGTTCTGCGCGGGTTTCTCTTACCCAGGTGCATTACCTTGCATTTTTTAGCATTGAAGCCCAACTGCCAAGTCGTTGACCATCTTTCCAGCAGCAGTAAGTCCTGTGTCATATTGTCAGGTAATAAGCTGTTGCCTACAATGTTGCAAATTTTGGCGTCATCGGCGAATAGTGATACCTTTCCCCTAAGCCCTTGCGTCATATCTCTTATGAATAAGTTGAATAAAATCGGGCCCAAGACTGAGCCCTGCGGTACTCCACTGAGCACGTCCGACGCTTCTGATGGGGTACCGTTCACCACCACCCTCTGTACTCTACCGCTCAGCCAGTCCCCAACCCATTTAGTTAGAGTGTCTCCCAAGCCCATTGATTTCAGCTTGTTCAATAACCTTCGGTGTGGGACGCTATCAAATGCTTTACTGAAGTCCAAATACACCACGTCCAGTGCCTCCCCGGCATCCAGTTGTCTAGTAACCCAGTCAAAAAAGCTAATAAGATTGGATTGGCATGATCTACCCTGGGTGAACCCGTGTTGGTGGGGATCACGTAGATTTTCCTCATCTAGGATTGTGTCAAGATTCCGTTTGATCAGTGTTTCCATGACTTTACACACTATAGACGTGAGACTCACTGGCCTGTAGTTTGCTGTCTCTGTCTTGCTGCCCTTTTTGTGGAGTGGGATTACGTTGGCGGTTTTCCAGTCCAAGGGGACTCTTCCTGTGCATAGGGAAAGATTGAAAAGCACAGATAATGGTTCCGCCAGGACTTCACATAACTCCCTGAGTACCCTGGGGTGTAGGTTGTCTGGTCCCATGGCTTTGTTCACTTTGAGTCTTGATAGTTCGCTGTAGACGCTATCTGGCGTAAATTCGAAATCCTGAAACAGGTCTTTCTGGTTATCTCCCATCTGAAGCTGTGGACCATCTCCCAGTGCCTCACATGTGAAGACTGAACAGAAATATTTGTTTAGTAGTTCTGCCTTGGCAGAATCCGATTCTGCAAAGTTACCGTCCGATTGCTTCAGGCGTACAATCCCATCTTTGTTTCTTTTCCTGTCACTAATATAGCTAAAGAAAGATTTATCTCCTTTCTTAATGTTCTGTGCTAGATTTTCCTCCATTTGGATTTTGGCCTCTCTGGAGGAAAATCTAGCACAGAACATTAAGAAAGGAGATAAATCTTTCTTTAGCTATATTAGTGACAGGAAAAGAAACAAAGATGGGATTGTACGCCTGAAGCAATCGGACGGTAACTTTGCAGAAAAGGAGATAGCTGACAGGTTAAACGAATTCTTCACTTCAGATTTCACGAGGGAGGACACAACTAACATTCCGGAACCCGAGGAGATCGCAAAAGGAGACCAGGATGAAAATCTGGTCCAACTAGAGGTGAGCAAGGTGGATGTCCTCAGGCAGATAGACAGGCTAAAGAGCGACAAATCGCCAGGTCCGGACGGCATTCACCCAAGGGTGCTCAAGGAACTAAGGAACGAAATAGCTGAGCCACTTCGACAAATATGCAACCTATCTTTAAAAACCGGAGAAATACCGGAAGACTGGAAAATAGCAAATGTCACGCCCATCTTCAAGAAAGGCTCAAGGGGAGACCCAGGAAACTACAGGCCGGTGAGCTTGACCTCGGTCCCGGGCAAGATGTTGGAAGCGCTGATTAAAGACAGCATCTGGGAACACATCGAAAACACTGGGCTGCTAAAGCCGAGCCAGCATGGCTTCTGCAAGGGCAGGTCATGCCTCACAAACTTATTATACTTCTTTGAGGGGGTAAACAGCCAGGTGGATAAAGGGGAATCTATAGACATCATTTACCTTGACTTCCAAAAAGCCTTCGACAAGGTACCACACGAAAGACTGCTGAGTAAGCTATGGAACCACAGGGTGCAAGGGGAGGTACACCGATGGATCAAAAACTGGCTGGCAGACAGGAAACAGAGGGTTGGAATAAAGGGCCATTACTCAGACTGGCAATGGGTCACGAGCGAAGTTCCGCAGGGGTCGGTGCTGGGACCGCTCCTATTCAATGTATTTATTAACGACCTGGAGGCAGGTACAAAATGTGAGGTTATTAAATTTGCGGATGACACCAAACTATATAGCAGGGTTGAAAACACGGAGGACTGCAAAGATCTCCAAAAATATCTGACAGCGCTGGAAGAGTGGGCAAAAAAGTGGCAAATGAGCTTCAACATAGGGAAATGCAAGGTCATGCACATAGGGAAAAAGAACCCGATGTACACTTACACAATAGGGGGATCACCGCTAGGGGTGAGTGACATTGAAAGAGACCTGGGAGTGATGGTAGACACATCATTGAAGGCGTAGGCGCAGTGCGCCACGGCCTCAAGGAAGGCAAACAAAATGTTGGGCATCATTAAGAAGGGTATCACGACCAGGACGAAGGAAGTCATCCTGCCACTGTATCGTGCAATGGTGCGCCCGCACCTGGAGTACTGTGTCTAGTACTGGTCGCCGTACCTCAAGAAGGACATGGCGGTACTTGAGAGAGTCCAGAGAAGAGCAACTAAGCTAATAAAGGGTATGGAGGACCTCTCATGTACCAGCAGACTGAAAAAGCTGGGGCTTTTCTCCCTGGAAAAGCGGAGACTTAGAGGAGACATGATAGAAACCTTCAAGATCATGAAGGGCATAGAAAGAGTAGATAGGGACAGATTTTTCAAATTATGGGGAACCACAAGTACAAGGGGGCACTCAGAGAAATTGAAAGGGGGAAGGTTTAGAACAAATGCCAGGAAGTTCTTTTTCACCCAGAGGGTGGTGAACACATGGAACGTACTACCGGAGGATGTGATAAGCAGGAGCACGCTACAGGGCTTCAAAGAAGGTTTAGGTAGGTACCTGGAAGACCAAGGGATTGAGGGGTATAGATAAGAGTAGAGGTAGGTTATAGGGATAGGATTAGAGACAGTACAGAATTAGTCAGGGACACTGTTCAGGCAACTAGGCCTGATGGGCCGCCGCGGGAGCGGACCGCTGAGCAAGATGGATCTCTGGTCTGACTCGGCGGAGGCAACCTCTTATGTTCTTATGTTCTTTCTTTTTTTTTTCTTTTATTTTAAAATTAAAAACAATAAACAAAGATTACCATACCAGTGCCAGTGTACAGTTTTTCTTCTATGCAACCTCCAAACATCTTTCAACAAATCTCCCCTTCCTTCCTAGAGGAAGAGATCTTCGGCTGGCAGGGCTTTGGGATACCCACCAATTTATATTTTGCATATGGGTAGGAGGCATGGGGAATGATGGGAAGAAAATTTAGTGCCCGTCATTTTATTGGACTAATATATTTCTCACTTAGCTTTCAGAGGTTAAAACCTCTTTCTTCAGGTCAGTAAACTATACTGCAGTTACAGTATTCTTGTCCTGACCTGAGGAAAGGAGTTATGGTCTCTGAATTAGTAAAAAATGTATTAAAATTAGTCCAATAAACAGGATCACCTTATTTCCATTTTCTATTAATAAATGATTATCAAAACAGCTACAATAATACTTTATCCTAAAGCAAAAAAATAAAACAAATATAAATATTTTTCTACCTTTGTTGTCTGGTTTCTGCTTTCCTCATCATTCTCTACGTTCCATCCACTGTTTGCCATCTTTCTGCCTCTTCTATATGGAATCTGCTCTCTTTCTATGCCTCTTCCAGAAATTGTCTGCCTCTCCCTTCAATCTCTTTCTCCCCCCTCTATTGGTGTGGCATCCATCATCTTCCCTTCCCTCCTCCAATAGTCTGGCATCTCTCTCCTCTCCTTCCCTTCCCTCTCCCACATCCCCATGGTCAGGCATTTCACTCTCTCCTCTCCCTTCCTTCCCCTTTCCCTCCAATCCATTTCCATCCAGTATCCTTCCCCCTTATGTCTCTTTCCCCTTTCCCTATACCCAAATTCCATCAGCATCTGCACCCTTTATTTTCCTTCAACCCAATTCCATCCAGTATCCTTCCCCTTATATCTCTTCTCTTTCCCTGCACCCGAATTCCATCAGCATCTGCCCCCTTTCTTTCCCTTCAACCTAATTCCATCTAGTATCCTTTTCTTTATATCTCTTCCCTTTCCCTGCATACCTATTCCATCAGCATCCACCACCCTTCCATACTCCATACCACCCTGCCCCCTTTCTCTCCCTCCACCACCTTTCTAGGGCTGAGGGGGCCCGCTAAAGAAACAGGACTCAGGTGTCTTTTGGTTTTTTTTTTCCTTTGGCAACGCGGGCCCCCCGGGAAAGATCAGAAGCGCTAGCCCCCCCTGGGAGATCGACAACACCACTCTCCCCCCAGCATCAACAGCAACAAACCAGAATGTGAAGTTTGAGGGAGTGGGCCGGCAGAAGCAAGGAGTAGCTGCAAGGTCCCATGATGACTGCATCTGCCGGCTCTGCTCAGGAAAGAAGTAAGTGACGTCGGAGGGGTTGGACCGGCATTCACAGTCATCACGGGACCTTGCAGCTACTCCTTGTGTCTGCTGATCCACTCCCTCTGATGTCACATTCTAGTTTGTTCCTGTTGATGCTGGGGGGAGGGTGGTGTTGTCAATCTCCTATGGGGGGAGCCCAGCATTTCCAATCTTTCCCGGGGGGGGGGCAGCGCTTCCGATCTTTCCCGGGGGGTGGGGGGCAGTGCTACCAATCTTTCCCAGGGGGGGTAAGGGGGGGTCCGCATTGCCAAAGAAAAAAACCCCCAACAAACACTTGAGTCCTCTTTCTTCAGCGGGCCCCCCTGACAACATCGGGCCCTAGGCACGTGCCTATCCATTAATCCAGCCCTGCCTTTTGGACTTTTTCATGTAGATGCCCTGACATAAAATTATCCTGTTTCATTGTGTCATCATGGTAGTTCATTGTGCCTTGTGAGAAAAATGACATGTATTAGCAATCTATCTGCTTATGTACAGATTTACTACTACTACTACTTATCATTTTTACTTATAGTTTGTTCAGTACTTAAACAAAACAAAACAAAAAACTTTTAAACATTTTTTAAAAAAATGCAAGACTTGATACTTCTCATAAATAGTGACAAAGAGTTCCACAGTTTAACACCTCTAACAAAAAAATTACTATCTTTACACTGGGGTTTACTAAACGGAGGTAGAGATTTCTATTGCGGGCTAGCAAGTTAGGAATTCTATGATCTTCGGAGCATCTAATTCACCGGCATGTGGTAGTAACTTCTACTGCCATTTAGTAAAAGGAGACCTTAATGCATACACTTATTTAGTTAGCAGACAATATCACTGCTAATTGGCAGTAGCATAGCAAGGGCGGGCGGGAGAGGCAGTCTACCCCATGTGCACGCTCTAAGGGGGTACACAGCCAATATACTGAGCCTGGAACCTCCCACCCTACTCTCTCACTGCTGCTTTCCTGAAACAGCAGCAGTGGCAGTAAATGTTTAATTCAGTCATCGCGAGACCTTGCTGCACCTCCCCGTGGCTGCTGACCTACCTCCTCTGATGTTACTTCCTTGTCCTTGAGGAGGTGCAGCAAGGTACCGTGATGACTGCAGCTGCTGGTCCACTACCTCTGATGTCACTTGCTCTAGAACAGAGCCGGCAGCCGGGGAGGTGCAGCAAGGTCATGCAATGACTGTGGCTGCCAGTCCACTCCCTTCAACATCACTTCTTTGTTCTGGAGCAGAGCCAGCAGCCAGGGAGGTGTATCAAGGTCCCATGATGACTGCATTTAAAAGTTTTACAGCACTGCTGCTGGTTCAAGCATACAGTACAGCAGCGGTAGGGAGATGAGAGAGCAAGATACTGGATGGCATTGGGATGAAGGGAGAGAGAAAGAAACAGGATACTGGTATGGAAAGGTGGTGGAGGGAGAGAAAGAGGAAAGATGCTGATGGAATTGGGAAAGGGGAGAGAGACAGAAGGGGGAAGGATACTAGATGGAATTGTGTTGGAGGGAGAGAACGGGGACAGATGCTGATGGAAGGGAGAGACAAGAGGCAGATGCTGAAGGAAGAGGGGTAAATGAAGAGAGAAAAAGGGCAGACATTGGATGTTAGTGGAGAGGGTAGAGGTGGAGCCTCCCATCCCCACTGGATGGAAGTGGGGATCAGAGAAAGCTAAGCGCTCTTCAGGTTCAGATAGCATTTCTTCTACTAAGCTATTACATGACTGGCTTAATCTCTGATAAGCTTTATCTGCCTGAGCTAGCCTGAGTAGTTACTGCTTGCCTAGAATTAATGTTCCTCCTTGCAATCACAGAGTGCCGTGTGCCATGCTTGGGATTCTCTCTGGAACTGGAGATTCTTCCCAGCTGTGAATGAACAGGCTATTCAATTCCAGCATCTGAGGAAGCAGTGATTCTCATTGGCTGACCATGAGATTACTCAATTATCTTTCTAACTGCTTGCTCTGATGTGTTCATCCCACCCCCTCTGTGTGCTGTGCTAATAGCAGTGGGTAAAAACTATCTTTGGATACTGGTTAGCAGTGTGCTTGTTTAAGGGCATATAAACACCTTATTCAGGACTGTTTTTATCCCCTGAAACCTTCTGCCTTATCCTAGGGTCTTCTCTGATGGTTTTCTTCACTGTGGCAGGGCTGGCTCTTGGTGACAACCTGTGTGTATTTGGGTATTGCTCCTTTTCCCTGCCATAGCAGTCAAATAGAACCCCCCTATATTTTTCTCCAGGGCAGACAAATATATTTGTCTTGATTCTAATACTCCATGGTAACCTCGGTAGTTGGAATATTCCCAATCCCTCTTCTCTGTTTCCAGATATGTATAATATCAAAGTAGTGGCACTTCCCTTAAAGGCACAGTGAAAGAAGTAAAGAGAAATGTCACAATCAAGTTCAGTGGTTGGGTTTGAAAATTGTGTAATCCTCATTTTCAAGTAAAAATGAGTTATAAAGTAGGCTTGTAACTACCAAATTTAAAAGACAACTAACTGCATTTTCATCAAACATTTGGCTAATTCCATGAGTATATCTTTGAACACCTACAAATGTTGTTAAGTTGTGTTAACACTGTGCACACAGAATACTTAAAACCATATCTACAAATAGTCCTTGTTTCTTTAAAGAAAATACTAGTGGCTGTATACTGTGGGAGTGATTGTCATATCAAAAGAGCTGTCAGGGTTCTTTCCCTCAACATCTGTTGCTTGATTATAAATAGCCAAGAAAGCAGTTTTCTGTCTGCGCACAAATTATTTTCTCTGTGGCATAAGGGATAACCTTTTTTTTATATAAGGGGGGATAATTTCTCCATATAAAATAATTTGCTACTGGCAATTGGTTTAACTGGGTGTTGCTTTATCCATGTGAGGTCATTAGGCATCAGCTGGGAGCCTTCTGAACCTGCATTGTAATTTTATTCTCTCCAATAACAGACTTTTCAAAGCTGTAAATGAGTAGCAAAGTGTGAGAACAGTGTTTGAGCACCTGCTTTATTGCTCTCAATTGATGTAATTAGTATATTTAAAGACAGTGCTATTGGTTATACCATATGGTTTGTAATCATTAGTATAATAATAAGCATAATGCTTAAAGCAAGCTTAAAATCTAAACAATAGTTTCACTACGGTACAATGCTTGAATATATGGGTACACTTCAGCACACCTCCATTTCTTGAAAGATTACCAGATACTTAGGGCTCCTTTTACTGAGGTGTGCTAGCAATTTTAGTGCGCGCTACAATGCCGCACGCTAGATGCTAATGCCTCCATAGAGCTTGCGTTAGTATTTTCTGTTTAGCACAGAGTTGGCACATGCTAATCTTCAGCACGCGCCTAAAACACTAGTGCACCTTAGTTAAAGGAGCCCTTAATATAATAATAATAATTTATTTTCTTATATACCGCTAAACTGGAAGTTCCAAGCAGTTCACAGCAAGAGAACTGAGACATATCAACGAAGACACAAAATACAGTAGAATACAGTGGAATAGAATACATTGAAATAGAGTATAATTCAGTGGAGTACAATACAGTGAAATACACTCCCGGTTTATTTTAGAATTCAGTTTAAGAGTCCTTTTATCAAGCTGCGGTAGGGGTTTAATGCACTTAATACCGTGCATTAAACCGTCTACTGCTCTAGCCGCTAACGCCTGTATTGAGCAGGCGTTAGTTTATTAGCCGGCCGCGGGGGTTAGCGCGTGACAAAATGTCTTACGCGCTAACTCCGCTAGCGCGGCTTGATAAAAGGAGCCCTAAGTGTTTATGTATTGTTTTTAAGATTTTACATGGTATCTTTGCTCCTCTTGTTCCTCTGCTATGGAATGTTTATAGATTTTCATATGCGAGAGGCATTCATCGATTTAAACTTTCTCTTCCTTCTAGAAAAGGAAATCAAGGAGTTAAATTTCCCCAATTAAGGAATGAACTTCCCCTAATTTTGAAGTGTCACAGTTCCTTCCAACTCTTCCATAAACTTCTAAAAACGTTTTTATTCGCTAAACATTTTGAAAACTAACTCTCTTGGATTTCAATTTATTTTATCTTTTTTAAATTTATTGTTAACTGCGTTGATCTTCCTTTGGTTGAAGACCTGGTATATAAGGTTAGGTTTTAGTTTAGTTTAATATAATGTAAAATCATCGCATAAATTTACCAAACAAGTAGGTTTTAATCAATTTTCTGAACTCAAGGTAAGATTGGGATTGGGCAATTAGAGGACACAGCCAAGAGTTTATTTTCCCTGTTTGAAAAGCCAGAGTTTTGTCTAAAACTTTTAAAATGACAGGCTTTCAGGGCGGGGTACATAAACATACCCGAGTTTCTTGTGTTCTTATTTGATGAGAATAATTTTAGTTGGGTGGATAAGTATGATGGTAGCAGTCCGAAGAGTGCTTTTTAACAAATGCAGCCAAATTTAAAAATAACTTTAGATTCGAATAGTCATAAGGAAAAATCGGTCTAATCCTATTTTTTCTCTCTAATTCTTTAATATGATTACTTCAGGTATTCTGCATCTATGAACATGTGAGTTAGCTCAATTTTGATGCTTCTGGTTAGAGTTCTCACTCATCAAGTATTCGCTGCTAGCTATTTACCACTCAAGCCTCATTCATAATAATTAATAACTAACTTTCTGCAAAAAAAGATTTAAAAAAAGTTATAAATCAACATTTATCTCCTCTTTTACTAAGGTGCGCTAACCGATTAGCGTGCGCTAATCAAATTAATTTAATTTAATTTTAATTTAATTATTATATACCGCTAATAACCGTGAGGTTTCTAAGCGGTTTACAAAAATGATGCATTAAAGATACAATAAATAAAAACTAAATAAATAAGAAAGGTACTTGGAAATTCCCTAACTGTCCCAAAGACTCACAATCTAACTAAAGTACCTGAAGAAACAGTATGAAAAATAAAAATAAAAAGACAGAGGTAGAGAAAGAGATAGAAATGAAATATTCCAACAAGTAATGAATAAATAATTTAAAGATAGAATTAAAATAATAATTAAAGTAAACAAAATAGAGATAAAAATAAGCATAGAGAGAAATAAAAAACACACTCCAAAAAAGCATCAAGATCTTTGACTTGTAATTATTATGATCATTTAACACCAGATCTTAAATGCCTTTCCGGAATACATCATATCCCTATCCCTCTCCATACCCACCTCCATCTCCACCCCAATTCACTTCAACCACCATTCCCATTCTATTCTTTAACTGCCGTCAACCCCAGTTCCGATGGTTATCATCCGGGTCCCGAGTTTCCTCCAAGAACAGGCGACATCTCTGGCAAGGTAATCTCCACCTCTGCCGCACATGATGCGAGATCCTCAGAGGTAGACCCTTCGGAATGGGGGAGGAGTGAAGATGGTGTCGGGTAACCTGCTGGAACGGGCTCCCGAACCGACCGTTGGTCTGAGCGTCAGAACGCAGCTCTCCCCTGCTGGAATGGGGGAGGGGTGTAGATGATGCTAGGTGCCCTGCTGGAAAGGGCTCCCGATCTGGCCGTTGGTGCCGAGCGCCATCAATGCTGCTCCTCCCGTAGTTCTCTCCCCTGCTGGAACGGGGGAGGGGTGTAGATGATGCTAGGTGCCCTGCTGGAAAGGGCTCCCGATCTGGCTGTTGGTGCCGAGCGCCGTCAATGCTGCTCCTCCCGTAGTTCTATCCCCTGCTGGAACGGGGAAGGGGTGTAGATGATGCTAGGTGCCCTGCTGGAAAGGGCTCCCGATCTGGCTGTTGGTGCCAAGCGCCGTCAATGCTGCTCCTCCCGTAGTTCTCTCCCCTGCTGGAATGGGGGAGGGGTGTAGATGATGCTAGGTGCCCTGCTGGAAAGGGCTCCCGATCTGGCCATTGGTGTCGAGCGCCGTCAATGCTGCTCCTCCCGTAGTTCTCTCCCCTGCTGGAACGGGGAAGGGGTGTAGATGATGCTAGGTGCCCTGCTGGAAAGGGCTCCCGATCTGGCCGTTGGTGCCAAGCGCCGTCAATGCTGCTCCTCCCGTAGTTCTCTCCCCTGCTGGAATGGGGGAGGGGTGTAGATGATGCTAGGTGCCCTACTGGAAAGGGCTCCCGATCTGGCCGTTGGTGCCGAGCGCCATCAATGCTGCTCCTCCCGTAGTTCTCTCCCCTGCTGGAACGGGGGAGGGGTGTAGATGATGCTAGGTGCCCTGCTGGAAAGGGCTCCCGATCTGGCCGTTGGTGCCGAGCGCCGTCAATGCTGCTCCTCCCGTAGTTCTCTCCCCTGCTGGAACGGGGAAGGGGTGTAGATGATGCTAGGTGCCCTGCTGGAAAGGGCTCCCGATCTGGCCACTAGTGAAACTGGCAGTTGGTGCCGAGCACATTAAATGCTAATGCGTCCATAGACTAACATGCACACGTTAGCATTTAGCGCGTGCTAATCAGTTAGTGCACCTTAGTAAAAGAGAGCCTAAAAGTCAGAAGTAAACATGTTATTTGGAGGGGAGGAGTGACTTAGTGGTAGAGCTGCCACCTCAGCGTCCTGAGGTTGTGGGATCAATCCCAAAGCTGTTCTTTGTAACCCTGGGCAAATCATTTAATCCTCCATTGCTTCAGGTACAAAATAAGTACCTGTATATATATATATGTGCAATATAACTGGGGAAAAAAATCCTCAAAATGTTTTCCTGTCTTATCTTCCACAGAGCTTGGCCAATTCTTATCAAATTTACCCCCTCTTTTACTAAGGTGTGCTAACCAATGAGCGCACGCTAATCGATTTAGCGTGTGCTAAATGCTAACATGTCCATAGACTAACATGCATATGTTAGCATTTAGCACTTGCTAAATCAGTTTGTGCGCGTTAATTGGTTAGAACACCATAGGCCCTCTTTTACTAAGGTGCGCTAAGCGTTTTAGCGTGCGTTTAATGAGCGATAAATCAACACATGCGCTAACTGCTAACGTGTCCGTAGGATAACATGCATAAGTGTTTAACGTGCGCTAATATTTACCGCATGCTAAAAAGCATAGCACACCTTAGTAAAAGAGGGGGTTAGTAAAAGGACCTATTAGTGTGTCATGTCCTGAATGAAGTTAATGTAAAAAATGTTGTAAATATTTCCCAGCTCAGCGTGCAAGTTTTGCTCTGCTGAAAATTCTAGTTTAAAATTGAGTTATTGTTCAAGCAGCAATTTGGAGGTTCCTGACGAAGGGGTGGCCCCGAAACTGAGCTCATTAGAACCGGGAGGTGCAAATTCACTTATGGCAACAAAGATAAGTTTTTAATTTTTGTACTCTTAGCAGGTTGTGCAGTGTTGTAGCATTTTTGAGACTGGTCTCCACTCATTCCATTATTATTAACTTGTTTATATTATTATTTGAATGGGTTTACATTCTACACTATTATTATTATTATGCACTCAAGAAGATCCTGTGATGGTGTGCTGCATTGAGTCTACTTCTTGCATGAGATAAGTATTGAACGCTGCACGTTTTTCTGACATATGCAACTCACACTGAGGACTTCCAAATCACCAAATTATTATTTATAATGATATAATTGTGTGAGTGGATTCTCTATCTTTCTTAGTGCTCACTTGAAGAACTATTATAGAATTTGATTTTGAGGTGTTCTTCCTCTGGGTTTTTCATTTTGATTGTAAATATTTCCCACTGCACCACAACACTACCTTGTGAAAATGAATTGTGAACTGAATAAAAACACATAAAAAAAGTTTTATGGCATATCTAGCAGAAAAATGTAAAGTCAAAAAGTAATGTTTCAGTTAAGCAGATGTTCGATGTGTGCTCCCTTTGCACGAATGCATGCCCTCAACCTTGGCTGCCACTGATCTATGGACTTGTCAATGATGCTCTGCTTCAGCTCAGCCCAAACAGAGATGAGGCACCGTTTAACATCTTTGATATCAGATATCCTGTATCAGCTCCCAGATCCAGTAGTCCACTAGTTTTAGGTATGGTGAATTTGCAGGTCAGAAATCTGGACTAATGAAGTTTGGATATGTCTATCCTTAGATGAAAAAGGATGTTGATGGGCAAAGCACCAGGATGAGTAAATTTCCTTATACAGTGGTACCTTGCATTACGAGCATATTCCGTTCCAGGAGCATGCTCGTAATCCAAAATGCTCGTTTATCAAAGCGAGTTTCCCCATAGAAAATAATGGAAACTCACTTTGATTCGTTCCCATCCCCTACCCCCCCCCCACACCCAATAACTGGCATCGCTCCCCCCCGCTCGCAAAGGCCCCCTCGCTCCAAACGGCACCGCCCCCGCGCGAACCGGCCCCCCCGCCCAAACAACTTAAACTAAACCCCCCCCCCCCCCCCGTCTAGTTTAGGCACAGATCGTTTGCCTAGAAGATCTTCCGGCTTCCGGCTTCTGCCTGCCTGCCTTGAGCATGCATCTGCACATGCTCAAGGACTTCTAATTCTCCCTTTCGCTTCAGTTCCTCTAAACACTTGGGTCCCAAAGCATCTCTTCCTCTGCTTCTAAGCTTTCTGGATAAGCACATTCAAAGTCTATGGGTTCTATTTGTTCAACAACTCAGATATTCCCTTCTGAACTAATGGACATTTGATCCTCTAAAGCAGGAGTGTCAATGTCCCTCCTCGAGGGCTGCAATCCAGTCGGGTTTTCAGGATTTCCCCCATGAATATGCATGAGATCTATTTGCATGCACTGCTTTCGTGGTATGGTAACAGATCTCATGCATATTCACTGGGGGTAATCCTGAAAACCCGACTGGATTACGGCCCTCGAGGAGGGATTTTGACACCCCTGCTCTAAGGCTTCTCCCTCTGGGCAAGTTATAGCATGATTCAAATGGTATGAGGACTCACCAATCCTCCTCCTTTGACTAGCTTTGGGAACTGGAATAGGTTTCTTGCCTGTCTTCCCTCTCTCCAAATGATCTGTGAAATGTTTACTAATGCAAATCAGAAGAATCTTTTCAGTATATTCAATTGACCTCTTTTTTTTCTAACATCACTTCTGAAAACACTGACAAATCACCTTCTGCTGATGCTTTATCTTATTTCACACACACACACAAAAAATCAAATTATAATGTCAATAGCCCCTAATTTGGATGCTATTATTGATTCTTTAACCATTGATGATTCTTTCCATTTAGCAACTCCTGCAGACAGATTCTGGAATTCTTTTCCAGTGATTGATTCTTCAAAGATTAAATTTATTTTAGGCAAACTCAGTTCAGTGTGTGGTGGCGGCAGCTAAGAAAGCAAATAGAATGTTAGGAAATATCAGGAAAGGAATGGAAAACAAAGATGAAAATGTTTTGTTGGTTTTTTTTTTTTAATTCTTTATTGATTTTCAAACTACAAATGTGCAACAAATGAATCACATATATGTACATTGTTTAATAAGTACAGCAAACTTTCAAATATTACTGCAACAAAGAAATTTCCCCCCTCCCTCCTAGCCAATATACAAACAAATAAATCAAAACTTTCATGAAACCACTCATAAAATCCCTGGACCAATTAAATTTCCCTTCCCTTACACCCCCCCCCCCCCGAGTGTGTATATGTAAATTAAATTATTCCTCTTTACAGTATTTAGTCAATGGCTCCCACACCTCTACAAAATTCTTAAATCGGCCCTGTTGTATGGCCATGCAACGCTCCATTTTATATGTATAACACAGGGATTCCCACCAGAATGTGTAGTTCAACCTATCCCAGATTTTCCAATTTCTTAAGATAAGCTGCATGGCAACCCCTGTCATCATTAATAGAAGCTTGTTATTATTCGTAGAAAGTTGACTTTTAGCTCTCATAAGAGTACCAAATAAAATAGTATCATAAGATAAAGCCACTGGATTCTCTAACATATTATTTACTTGGTTCTAAATAGACCTCCAAAACTGCAGAATCAAGGGGCAATAGTAAAGTAAATGATCTAAAGTCCCAGCATCAAGATGACAATGCCAGCATCTATTAGACTTGGAACTATCTAATTTATGTAAACGAACAAGGGTCCAAAAAGCTCTATGTAATAAGAAAAAACAAGTTTGTCTCATAGATGCTGACATCGTACATCTCATCCTCCAAGTCCAAATCCGTGGCCATTGAGATGCAGTAATCTGATGCTTAATCTCAATGCTCCAAATGTCACGCAGACCAGTTTTTGGTTTCTTATTCAAAAATCCAGAAATTAATTTATACCACTGAGCGGCCTTGTGTCCCAGGAAGTCCACCTGAAAACATAAGACCAGCAAGCTATATTGATTTGTAAGATTCTTCCTTTCAGGGAACCCCCCCTCTGAATGGCCTGCTTCAACTGCAACCATCTATAATTTTGTGATTTATTAAGACCAAATTTGTGTTGCAATTGTGAAAAATCAAGCAGTTTACCATCAATTATAACATCATCCAAGGTATGTATACTTGCCTTCATCCAATGTTTCCAAATACCTTTGTATCGCTCAATGTTACGGCCACACCTCAAATACTGCGTGCTATCCTGGTCGCTGTATCTCAAAAAAGATATAGCAGAATTAGAAAAGGTATAGAGAAGGGCGATGAAAATGATTAAAGGGATGGAACAACTTTCCTATGAGGAAAGGCTAAAGCAGCTAGGATTCTTCAGCTTGGAGATATGACAGTTCAGGGGAAATATGATAGAGGTCTATAAAATACTGAGTGGATTGGAAAAGGTAGATATGAATCACTTGTTTACTCTTTCCAAAATTACTAGGATTAGGGGGCATCCGATGAAGCTTCTAAGTAGTAGATTTGAAACACATCAGGAAAAAAAATATTTCTTTACTCAACATGTAATTAAACTCTGGAATTTGTTGCCGGAGAATGTGGTGAAATCAACATAGCAAGGTTTACAGAAGTTTGGATAATTTCCTAAAAGAGAAGTTCATAGGCCACTGCTTATTCCTAGGATATGCAGTATAAAATCTGTCTTACTCCTTGGGATCTTGCCAGGTACCTTTGACCTGGGTTGACCACTGTTGGAAACAAGATACTGGGCTTGATGAACCTTCAGACTGTCCCAGCATGGTAATTATTATGTTCTTAGTAGAACATTGTCCATCTTACTTGTTTTATATATTTATTTATTTACAAGATTTACATACTGTACTATCCCAATCAGGTTTTAATTATATTGATTCATAAACCAGGTCATCCTCCTCGATTGGCAGAGTCATATAGGCTAATTTCATGAATTAATGTAGCTATAAAGTTGTTTTCTAAAATACTTGCAGGGTGTTAGACCCACTTGTTGCCAGATTTGGTAGAAGAACACCAGACTGAATTTGTACAAGGTCATCAATGAGTTCATAATATTCATAAATTACTTTTGGCAATGTCCCATTGTGTGTCCACGATAGTCCCTTATTTTGTGGTAAGTTTGGATGTGGAGAAAGCCTTTGACAAGGTGATTTGGTTTTTTATGGTTCAGGTCCTCACCGCATTTGGCTTTAATGTATTATTTTTTAAATAAGTGATAAAGACATTATATATATGCAGCCAGCTTCTTATACAGTATCTTAATCAATGGGATGAGGATTTCCTCTTTTCAGATTCAACTGTGTATGAGACAGGGATGTCCCTTGTCATCCCCTTTTTTTATTTTAACTCTGGAGCCATTACTTTCCCTTATTAAAAATGATCAGAAAAAATCAGGGATAACACTTCATAGGTGTCTGTTTAAAGTATCGGTATGTGCAAATAATCTGCTGCTTATATTTGGCAGAGCCGGAAACAACTTTACTACATTTGTTATGCCCTATTGCAGAATATGGATCTATATTGGGATTTGCTCTCAATTTACTGAAATCTAGGGCTCTGCCAGTATTACCCCAGATACATACAGGAAGGGTGGGAAATTTCCCATTAGTTTGGGAAGAGGAGGAAGTTAGTCCAAGCTGAGGAGGACTAAAACGATTAGGGCTCTTCAGCTTGGAAAAGTGAAAGCTGAGGGGAGATATGATTGAAGTCTACAAAATCCTGAGTGGAGTAGAATGGGTACAAGTGGATCGATTTTTCACTTTGTCAAAATTTACAAAGAGTAGGGGACACTCAATGAAATTACAGGGAAATACTTTTATAAAATCAAAAGGTGGAAATATTTTTTCCACTCAGAGAATAGTTAAGCTCTGGAACGCGTTGCCAGAGATTGTGGTAAAAGCAGATAGCGTAGCTGGTTTTAAGAAAGGTTTGGACAAATTCCTAGATGAAAAGTCCATACTCTGTTATTAAGACATGAGGGAAGCCTCTGCTTGCCCTGGATAGGTAGCATGGAATGTTGCTACTCTTTGGGTTTTGGCCAGGTTCTAGTGACCTGGATTGGCCACCATGAGAACGGGTTACTGGGCATGATGGACCATTGGTCTGACTCAGTAAGGCTATTCTTATGTAATAATTAGGTTTAAAACCTACATATCCCTCCACCCTCTATGAATAAAATATATTGCTACTTATGAAATATACTACATTAAGGTTAAACATATGGTGGTCTGTAACAAACCCAAGTCTGTTTCAGGTCTTGTCTTTAACAAACCTGGATCTGTCCCGGGTTTTGTCCCAGAAATAAAGAGAAAACCCACTGAGCCCAGATACAAGAGAGCTGATCAAGTGGCGTGACAATTAACAGAGCTAGCTGACTACTGCTCAGATAGTGAGATGGAGTCTTTGGTGACATGGCAGGAAAGGGTAGGCAAGAAAGCTGTACCCAGTTGAAACCTGTTCCTGCTACTGTTAGAGGTTTGCTACCTTTTGAGCAGCCTGTGCCTATGAGAACTAGGGCTAGAAAGATCCCTGCCAGTAATCATAGGGAGCAGGCTAGTATGGGGAAAGCCCTTCCCCCACCCAATCAGAGGGGGAGTGGCTCTCCACAGGATAAAACATGTCTCCTTAGCACATGAAGAGAAAGAAGGCACATGGAAGAGAAGCAGCCAGGAGAGAGACAACCAGCAGAGGAGAATAAGTTCCTCTCTTCCCTGCCAGCGGCGGCTGGGGATACAGATTGGCTGATGACTGAAGCAAAGGAGCTGGGTTCTCCTGCTGAGCTTTGGGAGCAGGATCTTGAGGAAGCCATGGACATTCAGGAAAGCCGGGTAGGAATTAAATCTTACCCCATAGCCATGGAAATGCAATGAAACACTGGAGTTTTGCTTACCTAGGGTTTTGAGCTCTCAAATTATCTGTTTTTGTGTGCAAGAGTTTAGGTTCTCTCTCTAGCAATGAACTTTGCCTTCTACCTTAAAACCTTGAGGTTTTCTGCCTTTAAAAGTGTGTATGTTTTTTTCCAGATACTTGCCAAGCTAGGAAATTACATTTCTCCTTCTCAGCTGTGTGTGCTTGCTACAGCAACTCCCTTGTCTGTTCTTATTCAGTAACAGACCAAGTTTAAGCAATGGTTTTTGTTTGGTATGAACTGTGAGTAAAACCTGCAAGGTTAAATATAACTGCTCTGGTGAAGAGGACCGAGTTTATTACCTTGATAAAGCTCAGAAGCAGGGTACTGCGCTTAGGGGTCCTTTTATCAAGCCGCGCTAGCAGGATTAGCGCGTCGGGCATTTTAACATGCGCTAATCCCCGCAGCAGGCTAAAAAACTAACATCTGCTCAATGCAGCTTGATAAAAGGACCCCTTAGTCTAGCGCTGCCAAACTGAAACACCCGGATTGTGATGTTTTGGATCTTTTTATGATTTCATGAACTGTATGTTTTCCTGCAACTGCCAGGTAGAAGCCTGTATTTTGATTTCTTGGACCAGTGGCCAGAATAAAGTGTTTGTTTTTGCCATATCTGACTGGACCTCATTACCTTGCATGCCCATTAGGCAGATACCTTGCCTGAATCAAGTCCTGAAGGGTCCCTTAGTAGTAAGGGACACGCTGGGTCCGAGGTTTGTCACGTTCCCGTGGACTCGCTGCGCCTTTCAGGAGCGCGGGTGTGACAGGGCTTACCCGCTCTCTCTTTGGGGTAAAATCCATCTCTTCAACATAATCCAAGTGCCTCAGTGGTATGTTTTTTTTTTTTTTTTTTTAAATGTTCCCTCTGATCTTTAAGTATGGGGACAAATGGATAGTGAACAAAATTTTACAATATAATCTCTGGAATGGGAAGAGAGCAAAATTGTCAATTAAAACTATTCAGACACCCAGAGTGTTGGGTGGAATGGGTTGCTTGTGGTTTGAGACTTATTAATGACTGATTTTATAACTGCACAGATTTTTCAGTCAGTGATGTTGAAACACATTTGGCATAAGAAATGCATTTTATCTACTTACTACATGTTTCAGGTGGATACCCTCCATCTATTCTATGTACTTATTCTTTTTTGCACACATTAAGGTCTGTTTGGCAATGAATCTATAAGTACTATAATCTTTCAGCTTACTTGTCCATACAGGGTAACCCTGCTTTTCTCCTGAGGTTGAACTTCGGAGTCTTTCTCTGTTGGCAATACCTGGGAGTTAACTATCTAGAGGCAGTCCCCGGGTTAAGAACGGGTTCTAATTTTTAAACTGTTCTTAAGTTGAATTTGAATGTAACTCAAATCCTAGTACTCTTCCCACCTTCTCCACCTCCTTGAGGCCCCTCTTGCATCCCTTTCCATCCATCCCACTGTCCCTCTCCACCACTTCATCCTACATTACTCCCTCTCATCTCTCTCTTCCCCATGCATCTCTACCTCACTCCTCTCCCACCACCATGTCCAATAATTTTCTCTCTCTCCCTATGCCCAACAAGTTTCCTCTTTCTTCATCTCCCCATGTGCACCATCTCTCTTTCCCTCTCACTCAGACACCCATTTCTCTATTTCTATTCTGTCTCTCACCTCAGCATCTTTCACTCCCTCCATTCTTCCATCCTATAGTTCATGCTCTCCTCCCTCCCTCAATTCTGTGTCCCATGTGCATGCTCCCTCCCTCCTGTCTGAAGTTTGTGTTCCCTCCATACCCAGTCCTAATGCACCCCTCTCTCTCCCTCCCTCCCTCCCTCCCTCCATTCTGTACCCAAGTATGTGCCTCCCTCCGGTGTGTGTTTACCTTCTTCTGGCTGGCTGGCTCCCTCCTCCTTCCTGCTGCAGTCATTTCTTTGCACAAAGTGGCAGGCAGTGGCTCTTATGAGCATCCTATAGCTGAGCCGAAAGCCTTCCTCTGATGTTGGAGGAAGCTCCTCCCACGTCAGAGGGAAAACTTCCGGCTCAGATGTGGGATGCGCATAGGAGCCACTGCCCACCATTTTGAATAGAGAAATGACTGTGACTGGAAGGAGGAGGGAGCTGGCCATAAGGTATACACCCACCGGAGGGAGGCACATACTTGAAGCATACAATGGAGGGAGGGAGAGGAGTGTGTTGGGATTCAGGAGGAAGGGAGAGGGATGCGTTTGGACACTGAAGGTAGAGCAGACTCGTACATAAGTACGAGTCTGATGTAAGTTGGATATTTGTAAAACATGGACTGCCTAAACTGCAAGTAATCAGTGAAGATGACAAGAAGAAATTGTTCTTGATATATTTAAGTATATATAACTGTGTCATTATATCTTGAGTTTGCCCTGGGAGGTCCTTAGTGAATATGTACAAGAAACATTATCCAAGGCCAATACAATGGGTTCATAAATGAAAATTCCTTTAAGGTTTTACCATATGAGTGTCTGAGCTATTACTGCCATGGGAGGTGCTAAAAACCACGCTATGGTTTTGTAAAAAGGGGGGGGGGGTGTCATTTGTCCACAAGGCAATATTTTTTTTCCCTTTATATAAAAATGAAAAACACACAGTTTTACATAAAGCAAACAAAGTTTAGGGCAAGCCCTATCTTGCTATTTTTTAGAACTACCACTAAGCTTAAAAGTGTATTGTTATTCTTGTGCACTCGACAAATAATCTAATCTAATCTAATCTAAACCTTAAGTTTATATACCGCATCATCTCCATGAGAATGGAGCTCGACACGGTTTACAAGAACTTAAAATAGTGGGTAGAGAAGAAGAAAAAGGATTACATGAACTTATGTGTAGAAGGGGGGAGGGAAAGGGGGGAAGGATAGAGCTACAATTTGCTGAAAAGCCAGGTTTTCAGTTGTTTGCGGAATAACTGAAGGGAGCTCAGGTTCCGCAGCGGGGTGGTGAGGTCGTTCCAAAGACCTGTGATTTTGAAGAGAAGGGATTTTCCCAGCTTGCCTAAATAGTGGATGCTGCGTGGAGAGGGGAAGGCTAGTTTAAGCCTTTGGGCAGTTCTGGAGGAGTCGGGACTGGAGGAGTTGAAAGACAGTGGGATAAGAGGAGGCAGGATTCCGTGAATGATCTTGAAAGCCAGGCAGGAACATTTGAAATGGATTCTGGAGATTATTGGGAGCCAATGAAGTTTGGCAAGGAGTGGGGAGGCATGGTCAGACTTGCGTTTTGAGAAGATCAGTTTGGCTGCAGTATTCTGGATTAGCTGGAGTCTTAGAATACTTTTTTTTGATAGATTTAAGTAGATGGCGTTGCAGTAATCTAGTTTGGAGAGGATGATGGATTGGACAAGGATGGCAAAGTGTTGTTGGCTGAAGTAGGATCTAGCTTTCCTCAGCATGTGAAGGCTGAAAAAGCATGATTTTGCCAAGGAGTTGAGGTGGTCATTGAGGGAGAGAGAGGAATCGATAGTGATACCAAGGACCTTGCATGAGAACTCAAGCTGTAGTGTATCGCCTGTGGGTAGTGTGAAAAGTGTGGGCAAGTGTTCGAATTTTGGGCTGAGCCAGAGTAGTTTTGTTTTAGATTCATTTAGTTTCATCTGTACCGAGATGGACCAGGCACGGAGTCTCATTATGCAAGCTGTAATGTTTTCGTGGAGGTTGGTGAGGTTCTGGTCAGTCTCAAGGAGGACAAGGATGTCATCTGCATAAGTGTAGATTGTTTCCAGGGGGGATAGTTGAAAGAGTTTCAGGGAGGACATGTAGATGTTAAAGAGACTAGGGGAAAGGGGTGATCCTTGAGGGACACCGCAAGATGGAGTCCAAGGAGTGGACATGGTGCCATTTGTGTTGACGGTGTAGGAACGGGAGCGTAAGAAGTTTGAGAACCACATTAGGACGGTGGAGTCTATGACATAAGAGCTGCCTTTGATGCAAAAAGGAAACTTCTTTTGGTGGCTGGCCTCTAGCCAAAAACAAAATTGCTTCTATTCTTCATCTTTTGACAAAGTATCACTGTATTTTTCAATGTTTATCCCTCATTCTGCTGCTTCATTAACAACAGTCAGTCTGGATGCCCGATTCCAACGTTTCTTGAAAACTGGATCATTAGTATACATTGCAGGATGTTTCTTCAGGAATATTTTCACTATTGTTGATCTTCCTTCAATCAAGAGATCAAAAAATGACTGTGTTCTTTGTGTTACAAGACTTTCAAAGGTCACAGGTTCCATTTCATCTGTACACATGAGACGTCATGAAATATCTGGCAATGGTGGATGCTGTAAGTTTTGCATCATTCGTAGCTTTGTTTCTGGTGTGATTCTGTCATCAAAAAAGGCAAGTGCTGCTAGGTGTGCGGACATAAACCATAGATGTCTGGAAATGGCTGTGAGTGCCTTGTTTGCAACAGTTTTATTCAGATATGTGTTGAGTGTAGACAGCAGTTCAATGTCATTGTTTGGAGCCCTAATTCCCATTGGCTTGATCCCATACCACCATTGCTGACTCACATACCAATTTATAGCTTTCTGATAAAGGTTGTCCTTTGTCATAGTGATGCAAATTAGTCAGTTGAAGAACATCCAGCAGTTGACAGCTGACAGACTGACTTCCCAAGGAGCCAGTTTGTGAGTGCAGATCACAAACTAGACAATGCCATACAAACTAATTAATGTATTTAAATAGTCCAGCACTGGATGGAAAAAGCTCACACCATAGATGATTTAAGATGGAGGGTCATAGATTGTATAAAATAAGGGTGGGAGGGTGGTTACATTGAGAACAGATTAAATTTCAAAGAACAACGCTGGATATACACTCTGAATATGATGCATCCAGGAGGATTAAATTTAGTATTAGAATGGATGATGAATATGTTGCATCCAGGAGGATTAAATTTAGAAATTGAATGGATGATACTAGTTTAGGCTCCTCCCACTGAACTGATGTCATCAGTGAGGTAGTTAATGAGTCACCTGATTTAAAGAAAACCAAAAAATGCTGCGGCCATCTTTACATAGATGAACACACGTCGGGATGCTGTGGAGCAAAACAAAAGGGGTAATTTTACTTCTAAAACTAGAACTGCTAAGATATTGAGGGATTAGTTTAAAGTTTTAGAACAATGAAATTGATGCATTTATCAACTCTTGCCTCTTATTTGCAGGGGACCCATTCTTGAAAAAGCCTTTGGGCGAAACTAGTTGAACCTTAAGGTCCTTCCCGAGGTTTATAAAAAGAATGAAGAAATAACTAAAGCTAAGTACAAAAGTTTTAAAGTTTTATAAGAAAAGTTTATCGATTTGCACAAAACAAAGAATATAGAGCACAAGCACTTAAAAAAACAAAAAAAAAACTAAGGTCTGATGATGAATAAAAGCCAGAAAGAGAAACAAGCCTTCAAATAATTTGTCTGGTGGTTGGCTGGAACTGAAGACCATAGAGTTACTTAGAAAGGTATTATCTGAAAAAAAGATCACTTAGAAATTAGGCACTTTGAAGTTTATTATATGCCGTTGTGGATACAAACTAATTATGCACAATCACCTATATGTACAGCTCATAAGCAAACAGTGCATGCTGGGGTGACCTCTAAATATTGTCTATTCAAGCTGAAATTTGACACATGAGTAAAACAAAGTAGACAAAAATAAGTCTTGTAGAGATAAGATTTGAGAAGATTGATTTTTTTTTTTTTTATCAAGGACCACCTTACTGGAACAAAGAGCTGTGCATGACAATAGAGCCCTCATGTATCCGCTCTTTTGTTCAATCAATCAATCAATCAATCAGGACCAATAATAATAATAATAATAATTTATTTTCTTGCATACCGCCCTGCAAGCAGTTCTAGGTGGTTCACAACAGGAAAACTGAGACATTTCAGCATAAGATACAGTTTCAAAAAAGTGCTACTACATACATCAGTCTAATACAGCATTAGTTAAAATATTGCTATGAATTAAAACGTGAGTTAAAAAGATTAAAAACTAAAAACCTCATCAGAAATATTAAAAATCAGCTTTCTTGTTTATCAAATAAGTAAGTTTTTAATAATTTCCTAAATGTAAAGTAAGAGTAGGATTGAGCAATTGGAAAATCTTATACAAGTTTGCACTGTTTGTATATCTTCCCTTGCAGAATGCACAGAGCAGGTTTAACAGCTTCAGATGCTTGTCTCAAATGCCAATCTGCAAATGTTACCCTGGGTCATATGTTCTGGACATGCATTAGGATACAGTGATTTTGGCATCGATTGTTGGTTGCTATCACCAGACTTTGGAACGGAAGAGTTGTGAGAAGCCCTCAATCACTATTTGGAATCTCCAGCTCCTAGAGGCATAAACACTTTGCATTTGGCTATATTATTTGCTGTCAAATCAATTTTGTGTTTTGGGTTATCTCTGTCTTTTCCAACATTATAGACCTGGAGGGCCCAATTTACAATTTACACTTATATATTGGTGCTTCTATGTGGAAGTTTTTAAAAAATGGAATGTCCCAGAATTAACTAATGAAGGAATTCAGCAAAATAACTTTTCTTATGAATTGTACAATCTCACCTTATGTGGAAGTTTTTTAGTTTTTTTTTATTGCAATCTGATCTGCAGCCTAGAGTTAAAAGTGGAATTTAAAAAAAATAACCCACAATAGATAATAGAGAAATACCTACTGCATTTGAATATATCTTACCCAAACTACTACTGAAAAGGCATAATCTAAATCCAATTATAAAATAAGAAAGTGCTATTTTGTTAAAATTTACATTGTGATCTCTATTTATTATAGAACCACTGAAACCTTATGGGTATTTGCAAAAACAGAATTATGAACTCCGTGGATTTTAATAACTAACAGCAAAGGGTACCTCAATGTCTATTCCAAAGCTGATTTGATGAATACAGAAAAGGTCAAACTAAAAATATCCAGACTGAATTAGTTATAAGTGTAGAAACATATGCCTCATTTAATAATGAACTCTAAATATGTTCTGCAGTTGAAGAAGTGTCAAGAATGCTAATTCTGACTGTGCTGGGTTATGAACTGCCTGTCTGCTTTAGTCTGGCACAAGGTCAGCCGGTTATTGGGTTAATGGAAGGCCTGCTATGCAAGAAGATAGTTGATTGACTTGTGCGAGCTGGTAGAAGAAAGGGGTGAAGTGTTACAGTACATTATGAATGACTTGATCTCCTGGCACATTAGCTGGAATAGTGTACTCCATTTGCTCACAACTTTGGAGGTCAGCTCTCACTATTTGCATGAATAATCCATGGTCTAATATCTTAGTATTCCTTTGCATTTAGAGAGTAAAGGTTGTGCATAATTGGAACCAAGCTTAAACTGAAGCAAAACTCAATCTTTTATTTTGCTTTAGTATTGAACTTTATGCTATTGAACATTGGGTTCAGCAACTCTCTTTGAACTCTCCCTTCCCCTCTACCCCTATTGTGTAGTAACTCCGGGGAAAATTCAGTAAATGACATCTAAAAAGATAAGTGCCTATCTCTTGTCAATCACACTTAGACGCCTATTACAGAATCATGCCTAACTTAAAACTTACTGTTCACCCAAGGTGATGTTATAGATCACCCTTTATACCTTGTAACTAAGGTGTATCAATCAATCTTTATGGCCCTCAGAGATGCCACCCAGGGATCAATATGATCATATCCCTTGGCTTTACACACCCTATCGTCATCGGGTCAATATCAAATGTGAAAATGATATAAACTTTTTTTCTTTTTTCTTTTTTGCTTATTTGCTTATTTTACTCGTATATATTAAACTCGTTTTGCTAATTTTAAAACAATAAATATGGCTAATGAGTTTAAGGTAAATACTTAGCTTCACTGGGATGGTTAGTAGCTGTCGGTAAGGGATACATATGCCAACATGTTTCACCCCTAAGAAGGGGGTTTCTTCAGGGCTACTATCCCTTTTATGTTAATTATACACGGCTGGCCACCCGATCTAAGTTTCTTTAAGATGCTTGATTGATACACCTTAGTTACAAGGTATAAAGGGTGATCTACAACATCACCTTGGGTGAACAATTAACAGCACCTTGTAAGAGAATATTGTTCAAGCCTATTGTCCTAATAACTTAAAACTTAGGCATCTCAGAGAATTTTCCCCTCCATGTTCCCTATCCATTCTTCTCTACACTACTGGTCCCAAAGCATCCTCTCTCCTTTCCCTTCCCCTCTACCCCTATGGTGTAGTAACTCACTGTTCCCTAGCCCTTCCCCTCTACCCTCATAGTCCAGCCCTTTTGACTTTTGTAGGTATATATAAACTTGTCATAAAGACATTCATTCTTGTTGAGCTTTGGAGGGAGATTACTTGGTGAGTATCTGAAATGTTAGTTAAACTATTCACATGTGATTTTCAGTTACAGTTTCAAAAACTTTTTTGATTCTTGAAATTCTTTTAGATTCATATGAACAATTTTATACATTGGGAGGAAGTACTGTGCTTTATTTCCTTTTTAGTATATGCCAAATAACATCCTTAATGATTTGTACTTTATATTTCTATTCTTAACGTAGTGATTGATTTTTAGTTATGGTTTTTAAGAACTTATTGGTTATATTCATTGTTTTTTTTGGAGTGTTTATTTGCATTTTTTAGTATATGCTACGATCTATATGCAGATGACATCCAGTTTGTAGTACCTGTAACAACTTCAATATCTGAGGCGGTTAGGAAGATGGATGGTCATTAAGTATTGGATGGAAAATAATCATCTGAAATTGAATACAGACAAAACCGAGGTATTGTGTATTGGTCGCTCGAAGCAGCTTGACTTGTTTCCTCAAATGTTGTCGCTAGATGGTGTTGAGGTGCCAATAAAATGTAAATTAAAATATCTGAGGGTACTGTTGGACTCTGCATTGTCCATGAAACCTCAGGTAAAATCAGTGGTGTCATGTGCTTTTTTCAAACTACAGTTATTACGGAAATTAACCCCCTCTTTTACTAAGGTGCACTAACAGATTAGTGTGCACTAATTGAATTATTGTGCGCTAAACGCTAACACATCCATAGACTAACATGCACGCATTAGCATTTACTGTGTACTAATCGGTTAGCACACTTTAGTAAAAGAGGGCCTAAGAGATTTTCTTCCAGTAGGGGAATTTCAAACCGTAATCAGTGCAATTATAACACCAACTTTGGACTATTGCAATGCGCTGTACTTGGGGTTGCCAAAATATGTAGTTTGTGCCTTGCAACTACTTCAAAGTGCAGCGGCATGATTGATTGTCAATGCTGGCAAATTTGAACATGATGCACCACTTTTGGTTCAGTTGCACTGGTTGCCTGTGCAAGCCCGAATTGAATTCAAGGTGCTTTGTTTGATCTATAAATTAGTTCATTTGCAATGTCCATCAGCAGTAAGCTGCATCTTTACTGAATATCAACCGGTGGTGATTTTGTGATCAGAGGATCAACTGTGCCAGGAGGTAACCTCCTTGAAACAGGTGAAATCTGGGGTCTGTCGATGTAGAATGTTAGCACTTCAGGGTGCAGTATTAGGGTACAATCTACCTCTTGAAGTAAAGAAAGCAGCAAGTTTATTAAATTTGAGGAAGTTACTGAAGACGGAGTTATTCAGACACTGCTTTTCTTCCTGATTTTTTGGACACTAAGAAGGCTGTTTAGCAAGCAGTTATTTTATAGTGCTGTTGTAGAATATGCGTGATATTTTGTTGTTTGTGATTTAACTAAGTTGCACAGATCTAGAGGATGGCGCAAGTAATACATTTTTAAGTAAATAAATACCTTTTTAATAATTAGATTGATGTTAGAACCTCTCATGACTTTAACATGTGATTCTTATATTTTTAAATTGAGAATGCATTATTTATTTGACAGTGTGCTTCTGATGTGACACATGGCTTTATCAGGTTTTTGTTTGCCTCTCCTACAGTATGTAGCAATAAAATGTTTGGTATTGTTGTTCACTTTTATATTTGTGATCTGAAGTAGGTGTCCTAGCCATTCACTAGGCCTATGCTTCCAAATATTGGTCTGATAGCAACGAAGATAAATAGTTTGTCATAGGCAGGTAGTTGTGTGGGTGTAATTAGATATTTGTCTTTTGAGCCTGTATCATTTTGGTGGTTGGGGAAAAGCAAAGATATCTGTAGCATATGTTCTTCGAGGACAGCAGGCATATAGTCTCACATGTAGGTGACTTCATCTATGGATCCCAGTACAGACACTACCAAGTGCATTGTCGCTTTAATGTTTTGATATTGCCCATACCATGTGCATGCTAGTCGCTTCCTGCTCAACGCTGGCTCATGGGACCATCAGTTCAGTATAAAAGCTAGAATACCAACTAGGAAAGGTGGGTGGGTTGTGAAAATATATGCCTGCTGTCCTTGAATTACACCTGCCAAACTGCCATGATCATGGAACTGGACAAGGATAATGAATATATAAACATGGGTGGGGCTCAGAAAGGGAAAAGATTCTGCAGATCTGCTTGTCCAAACTGACTCTCTCTTTTTCTATAAAGGATGCCTACCGCGGATTGACAACCGCGTGGACTGGTGCCTAAAATGCAGAGTTAGGCACCTTTTATAGAATCAGGCCCTATGGGTGCCTATCTCAGCCTAACTCGGGTGTCTAGTGATGCCTAAATCAACCATACCTATTATTTGCCTCTAACCATGCCTACTTTTCAGGTAGGTGTCGGGCATCAGAAGGCACCTTGACTTAACTTTTAATTTTATTTTTTAAATTATTCAATTAACTTCAATAGTGTGACCATGCCATGTAAGCTAATTGAAGTCATTTAGGTTAGGCATTGATTTCAGTTAGGTATCACTAGGATGCCTCAATTACAGCACCTAGTGGTGCCTAATTAGGATGCCATTTATAGAATCTGCTCTCCACTGCATGCAAATCTTTCATATGAATATTCATTAGGGTTATCCTGTAGACCAGTGTCCCGCAAACGTTGTTGAGCCACGGCTCGAGGCATCCGGAAGTGTGCGGATGTCGCCACGATGCTATCACGTGCATGAGTGATGTCATCATGTCAACATCCTCACCTGCATAAAGGCCCTCCAGATGGGCTCTGAGTTGCCAGGGGAAGGTACCAGCAGGGAAGAGGGCCAGAGAGGAGAGGCACTGGAGCTGACTTATTGTCTACGGGACATGCCTCTCGCCTATAGACAGGCAGCCAGCACCGGCACCTCTCCTCCTCCCTAGTGTGTTGTGGCACACCTGAAATCTCAGGAGGCACAGAGTTTGCGATACACTGCTGTAGACGTAACTGGCTGGGGTGCCTCCAGGACCAGGTGTGGGAACCACTGTGCTATTCTATAGTTCTATACGATGGGACCCCAATGTATGCAAATTTATATCTTATATGTATTTGTTGTAGATATCCTGAAAATCTGACTTTCTGTAGGTTCACCAGTACAGGTTTTAGAAATCCTGCATATTTATATATATATAAAGACTGTCTCAAAAAAATAAAATATTATTGGTGTGCTGTGAAACAACAGTCTCCATTATTCTTCACATGTATGAAACATGTCTGAGTGTACAGTATACAAATGTGTTTGAGGAAACAAATGAAGACTATTGTACTTCTTATATCTAATGAATAATCTTTGAATTTGGTATAATGCAGGGAATCTGGAAGACAAATTCTGATTATATTTTTTTATTATTATTTATTTTGCTTTCTTCTTTCTTCATCAAACCTGAGTCTTTCCCATCTATCCCAGTCTCTCTTTAGTATCTTTTTGTTAAACTGTGAGGCAAAACCCATACAGAGCTCCAGTTCCTATTTTGCCCCTTCTTTCTATCTTCCAGCTCCCCCTGCTGTGACTATGAGTAAATTCCAATTTGGATAGCATTGGATTTCATTTCTTGCCTATGCTGTTTAATACAGCTTTTTTTTTGTTTTGTTTTCCTTTAAAGACAGCTGCTCTCACAGCTTCCCTCTTCTTTTCCAAAATGTGAGTCTCAGAGATCCAGAACATGCAATACAATGCTTAGCTTATTTTATATAGAAAGCAAATTTCAATCCAATTCATTGCATCAGTAAATTTAGACAGCTATAGGCAATGTATAACAGTTGATAGAGAGTATGACAATGTTTAAAAGAAATCACAAAATTGGGTTAATATACTATATCTAAGGAATACTTTCCATTGTTTAGGAACTGCATCTTAATAGTAGGGTTGATTTTCTAAAACCGTAAAAAACGTAATGGGATTCACTAGGTTGCTTCTTATTTTCATTACTTTATAATGTTTAACTTTTGTTTTTTTAGAAAAAATAAATGTGTCTGCCTTTAGGAAACATGATTAAGTCTAGTGACTTTAGTCATGTTTTTCCAGAGATGGTCACAAATGGTCCAAGAATTGTAAGGTATATTCACTATCACCATCATCTTAGAGGTCCTTTTACTAAGGCGCGCTAGTGCGACTTAGCACGCGCTAAATGCTAATGGGTTCCTAGGATATAATGGAAGCGTTAACATTTAGAGCGCGCTAATATTTAGCGTGCACTAGGATGCACTAGCGCGCCTTAGTAAAAGGACCCCTTAGTTTTCAGCAGCGTGCGGTGAGGGCTTTCAGAGGATTCAGTGAATCCCCAGCTCTACAACCCTGATTTTCTACAGCTCTTGGGCTGGGGATTCTCCAAACCCCACTGAAGGCCTTAAGAGTAGTTGTCTGAATTTGATTGACTGAGCAGCATCTGCCTGTAACAGCTGGATCTGGAAAGGCCCATCGGTCTCCTCCCCACCCCACCTATTCCACCCTACTCCCCCCAAAAGTCCCCTACCGTATATGCCCTTAAATAAATCACACAACAACAGTTTGGAAAAAATTTGAGTCGCAGCTCTGTTTATTATAACAACAAATAACAAATTATACAACCATTAAGCTACCACACAGTAACAAAAACCAGCTTTTTTGCAACGTGACCCCGCCCCTGTCAGCAAGGGTCTGGGGGGGGGTAGCAGGTTCTGCCCTGCCCCTTCGGCAGGATCACCAGCCCATCTGGGATCTGCTTCCGAACCAGCTGCCCTTCTGCCGCTTATCTCCAGATGAGCCCCGGATTTTGGTAGCTCTAACCCGTCTGCGACTCTTGAGCTCCCAACCCAGGAACCGACCACAACTCAAAGCGAGGGAGGATGGGAAAAACCACTGCTGAGAACCGGAAGACCTCGACGGCTGCCAGCTATAAATATAACCCCCCACCTCCTCACGCATGCTGCCCCAACCAATCTCCAACTCCCAATTGGGTGGGGCTGCACTTATCCAATCCCGATTCCCCTCTCATCCCCTCACCCCTCCTCCCTGCCCATCGAGAGCCAATCCCGATGGGTCGACACGAGGACCATCCAGCCCCATGTTACTTGCGCCCATCGAGACTCGCTCTCAGGCTAACTTTACCAGCTGGATCTGGAAAGGCCCATCGGTCTCCTCCCCCCCACCTATTCCACCCCACTCCCCCCAAAGCCCCCTACCATATATACTCTTAAATAAATCACACAACAACAGTTTTGAAAAAACTTGAGTTGCAGCTCTGTTTATTATAACAAATTATCAAGCTATCACACAGTAACAAAAACAGCTTTTTGGCCCCATGATCCTGCACCTGTCAGCTAGGGTCTGGGGGGGTGGCAGATGCCGCCCTGCCCCTTCGGCCGGTTCACCAGCCTACCTGGGACCCGCTTCCAAACCAGCTGCCCTTCTGCTGCTCATCTCTAGATGGTAGCTCTAACCCTTCCATGAGCCTGAAATCTCATTACGGGCTCCCCCCAAGAAACAGAGCTGTAACTATTGACCCCCCCCCCCCCACTCTCCAAATAAGCTTCACAACACAACGCCAAGTCCTCCAAAAACAAATCTAAATCCACATCCGAAAGATGTATCCCATCCCAAGCAAACAGTCCCCTGCAGGATATGTCAATCCACTCATGTCTTATGTGCAACCATACCCCCCCTCCGCCCCGGCCACCATCCAAGACCCAATTTATTTGTTTGCCTCGGATCGGGTGCGGGAGGAAGGTTAGTAAATCAGGTCGGGGTCGCAAAGTGATTGAAAAGTGGTCAGGACATGATCAGTGTCCTTAATGAATCTAGCCCATAATGCTCCAGCAGACTTCAAACCAAGCCACATAATTCTCAATTGTCCTGGGATAGTTAGGGACAGTAGTGACAATCTACCCTATTCAAGGACTGCTATGGAAACTGTCACACTTTTGTGGCAACCCTCATAAGTTATTTACAGTTTGGTATTTGTATGCAGTGGAATCACCTAAATACACCAGATCTGATATTCAAAAAGATCTGTTCAAGTAACTGTGAGTTATCCAAACAAATCTTACATTTTGAAAATTCATATCAACAAACTGGTTACATTTTACCTGGACAACTCATCCAGACAAAATTTAGGGCCCCTTTTATCAAGCTGCGTTTGAGGATTTTAGTGTGATCAGGAGTGGTAAATGCTCCGATGCTCACAGAATTCCTATGAGCGACAGAGCACTTACCTTGCTGGCCCACACTAAAAACTAGCGATTTAATAAAAGGGGCCCTAAATCTGGGTAAGGTTTGACATATGTACAACAAAACAAAAGCAGTGCAAATATCAGATGCACAATGAATGTGAGCCACGCAACCACTCACAACACACAATTGCTTGAAGTTGAATTAAACCCCAGCACAGTTAAGATAAGAAAAGACCTCAGAGTCTACACTTCAAAGACTTACAAGATCATGAAGGGCATAGAAAAAGTAGAGAGGAACAGATTTTTCAAAATTTTGAAAAATACAAGAACGAGGGAGCATTCGGAAAAGTTAAGCGGGGACAGATTCAGAACCAATACTAGGAAGTTCTTCACCCAGAGGGTGGTGAACACCTGGAATGCGCTTCCATAGGGTGTGATACAACAGAGTACGCTACAAGGTTTCAAGAAGGGTTTGGATGAATTCCTGAAGGATAAGGGGATTGAGGGGTACTGATAAAGAATTACTATGCAAGTCCTTGATCTGATGGGCCGCCGCGCGAGCAGACTGCTGGGCGGGATGGACCTCTGGTCTGACCCAGAAGAGGCACTGCTTATTAAATACATTAATATTGCCTTTTCAATCACAGTTCAAATATCTTTCATTGGTCTCAAACCTCTCAAAATATAAACTGTGACACTTGTGAAAACTTAAAAAAAAAATGTGAAGAAACAGTCTCTCTCCTAAAGCATCTTCACTGAATAAATAAACCTCTGAAGAAGCCAGCTTGTTCAGTGAAATGACAGCCTCCAATGAGTTTTTAAGATATGTGATTTTGGTGCCAAAATTATGGTGCAGAGTGAAGTTGTGTATGCAAATTGTTTAACCAGCCGTTAAATAGCACTTTAAAATATTGTCAATAATATATCAGATATTGTACCATGCATCTCCTACTGTTCTGCAAGGGTTTCTGCAGGGTTTGACAAATCTATCAGCCCAGACAGAGTTTGAGATCGGAAAACAGGATGAAATTATGTTTGAGTGGTAGGATGACAATTTCTCATTCCAAGATTGGCGAGGCTATTTTGTCGGTGGGGATTTCAAAGCTTTGGAATACCTTGACCTGGAGCTCTGCGATTATACACTGAAGACGCAATTGTTCATAAACGCCTTCTTATGTTGAGGCTTTCCCCCTCTTTTACTAAGGTATGCTATGCGTTTTAACGCATGCTAAATATTAGCAGTCAGTCTTAGTTCAGAGACAAGCATGAGCGGTTAGCACACGCGTTGATTTAATGTGCATTAAACGCGCACTAAAATGCTTAACGCACCTTTGTAAAAGAGGGCCTTTATGTAATATAAGTACCTTATGATATTTTATTAGATTGAAGCAGGATCAAACGCAGGCCAACCAAAAGGAACACAAGGAAAGCCAGAAGGAGTGCCACCGAGTGGTTAGGAGAGCAAAGAGGGAATATGAAGAGAGACTAGCGGGAGAGGCAAAAAATTTCAAATCATTCTTCAGGTACGTAAAGGGGAAGCAGCCAGTGAGGGAGGAAGTGGGGCCCTTGGATGATGGGGATAGAAAGGGAGTAGTGAGGGAGGAAAAAGAAATAGCTGACAAGTTAAATGACTTCTTTACGTCGGTCTTCACGAGGGAGGACACATCCAGCATTCCGGAACCAGAGGAAATAGAAAATGGAGATCAAGATAACAAGCTGGTCAAATTAGAGGTGAGCCAGGAGGATGTCCTCAGGCAGATAGACAAGCTAAAGAGCGACAAGTCGCCAGGTCCGGATAGCATTCACCCAAGGGTGCTCAAGGAATTAAGGAATGAAATAGCAGAGACACTTCAGCAAATATGCAACCTATCCCTAAAAACTGGAGAGATCCCGGAGGACTGGAAAATAGCTAATGTCACGCCCATCTTCAAGAAGGGTTCGAGGGGCGACCCGGGAAACTATAGGCCGGTAAGCCTCACATCGGTCCCGGGAAAGATGATGGAGGCACTGATTAAGGACAGCATCTGTGACCATATCGAAAAAAATGGACAGCTAAGGTCGAGCCAGCATGGGTTCTGCAAGGGTAGGTCGTGCCTCACAAACTTGTTGTACTTCTTTGAGGGGGTAAACAACCAGGTGGACAAAGGAGAACCCATAGACATAATTTACCTAGACTTCCAGAAAGCCTTCGATAAGGTACCACATGAGCGGTTGCTCAGGAAGCTATGGAACCATGGGGTGCACGGGGAGGTCCACCGATGGATCAAAAACTGGCTGGCAGACAGGAAGCAGAGGGTTGGTGTAAAGGGCCATTACTCGGACTGGCAAGGGGTCACGAGCGGGGTTCCTCAAGGATCGGTGCTGGGACCGCTCCTGTTTAACATATTCATTGACGACCTGGAGGCGGGAACAAAATGCGAGGTCATCAAATTTGCAGATGACACCAAACTATTCAGCAAGGTTGAAACCACGGTTGACTGCGAGAATCTCCAAAGGGATCTTACGACATTGGAAGAATGGGCGAAAAAGTGGCAAATGAGCTTCAATGTAGGGAAATGCAAGGTCATGCATATAGGGAGAAGGAACCCGATGTTCACTTACAAAATGGGGGGATCAATGCTAGGGGTCAGTAATCTGGAAAGAGACTTGGGAGTGATGGTAGACACGACATTGAAGGCGTCGGCACAATGCGCCACAGCCTCGAGGAAAGCAAACCAAATGTTAGGTATCATTAAGAAGGGTATCTCGACCAGAACGAAGGAAGTCATCCTGCCACTGTACCGGGCTATGGTGCGCCCGCATCTGGAATACTGTGTACAGTACTGGTCACCGTACCTCAAAAAGGACATGGCAATGCTTGAGGGAGTCCAGAGAAGAGCAACTAAACTGATTAAGGGTATGGAAAACCTTACATACACTGACAGACTGAAGAAGCTGGGGCTGTTCTCCCTGGAAAAGCGGAGACTCAGAGGAGATATGATAGAGACCTTCAAGATCCTGAGGGGCATCGAAAAGGTTGACAAAGACAGATTTTTCAATTTGAAAGAAACCACAAGAACAAGGGGTCACTCGATGAAATTGAAGGGGGACAGGTTTAAAACAAACGCAAGGAAGTACTTTTTCACACAGAGGGTGGTGGACACATGGAACACCCTTCCGGAGGCCGTGATAAGAAATAGCACAGTACAGGGTTTCAAGGATGACCTGGATAGGTTCCTGGAAGACAAAGGGATTGAGGGGTACAGATAAGAGCAGTGGAAGGTTTAGAGATAACTGTAGAGGTAGGCAATAAAATTAGTCAGGGACCGCTGACCAGGCAATATGCCAGATGGGCCGCCGCGTGAGCGGACCGCTGGGCTGGATGGACCTCTGGTCTGCCCCGGCGGAGGCGACTACTTATGTACTTATGTACTTATGTACTTATGAAGCTTATAGCAAAGTTTTTTTGTAACCATTTAATTTGTATATATTGTCCATGATTTATGACTGTGGCTATGTAAACCATATAGGTAATATACGGTATATCAATTTTTAATTAATTAAATAAATTGTTGCAGTTAATTAGCAATAATTGAGATTTGTGCATGCTTCTGCCTATTCAGTATTTTATACGACAAGGCACCTAAATTCTCTAGCAAGTAACTCAAAAGGATGCATGACCAGGTAAACTGCAGAAACGAGAACTAGCTGCATCCAAAATAATGAGTTTAGGCCCCCTTTTATCAAGACACATTAGGGTTTTTCAATCACGGTTCGCTCTGACACTCATAGGAATACTATGGGCTCCTTTTACAAAGGTGCGCTAGCGGTTTTAGCGCACGCACTAGCTGCTCCCGCCTCCTTTTAAGCAGGGGGCAATTTTTCAGCTAGCGCGCGCTAATCCAGTGCATGCATTAAAAACATTAGCGCACCTTTGTAAAAGGAGCCATATGATTGGCGGAGCTTTTACCGCAGTGGCCGGTGATTAATAAAAAAAACCCTAAAGCGGCTTGATAAAATGGATCTTATTTAGCTCACATAATGATTATCAACCACAGGTTTCAAGTTTATTTAAAATATTTGATATGATCACAATATCCAAATCCCATGCAATTTACAAAGAATTAAAAAAATAAATAAATAAATAAAAACTCAAACAGGGCACTAGAAATAATTAGAACATAAAGATGCAGTTGAGGGGGGGGGGTTTTTAAAAAAAATTGAAGTAAATAAACTAAACTAAACTAAACTAAGCCTTAGGTTTATATACCGCATCTTCTCCACTGAAGTGGAGCTCGACACGGTTTACAGAGTTTAAAAAATATGGGAAGAGAGAAGAGAAAGAGTTTACAAAGCATAAAAAGAGGGGATGTAATCAGGAGAAGAGATTATTATATGCTAGAGAAAAGCTAGGTTTTCAGTTGTTTTCGGAATAGTTGGAGGGAGCCCAGGTTCCGCAGCGGGACAGTGAGGTCGTTCCAGAGGCCGGTGATTTTGGAGAGGAGGGATCTACCCAGTTTACCTGCGTGGAGGATGCCGTGTAGAGAGGGGAAGGATAGTTTATGTCTGTGGGCAGATCTGGTGGTAGTTGGTGTCGGGGCGAGGAAGGATAGAGAGATTAGGGGCGGAAGGATGCCGTGAATGATCTTGAAAGCCAGGCAGAAGCATTTGAAATGAATTCTGAAAAGTACTGGGAGCCAGTGAAGATTGGTAAGTAGAGGGGAGACGTGGTCATATTTGGTTTAGCAAAAATCAGCTTAGCCGCAGTGTTCTGGATAAGCTGGAGTCTGCGAAGACTTTTTTTCGTTAGGCCTAAGTAGATGGCGTTACAATAATTGAGTTTGGATAGGATGATGGATTGTACAAGGACGGTGAAATGCTTTTGGTGAAAATAGGATCTAACTTTCCTCAGCATGTGGAGGCTGAAAAAAACAAGATTTTGCCAGGGAATTCAGGTGATCGTTGAGGGAAAGGGAGGAGTCGATAGTGATGCCAAGGACCTTGCTTGAGAACTCAAGGTGTAGAGCAGGGCCTGTGGGTAGGGTGAAGAGGGTGGGCAGGTGAGCTAATTTTGGGCCGAGCCAGAGTAATTTTGTTTTTGATTCATTTAATTTCATCTGTACTGAGGGACCAGGCGTGAAGTCTCATTATGCATGATGTGATGTTCTCTTGGAGGTTTGTAAGGTTTGGATCTGTTTCGAGGAGGATGAGGATATCGTCTGCATATGTGTAAATTGTTTCAAGGGGGGATAGTTTAAGGAGCTTCAGGGAGGTCATATATATGTTGAAGAGAATAGGGGATAGGGGAGAGCCCTGTGGAACACCACAGGATGGTGTCCATGAAGCGGATTTGGAGCCGTTTGTGTTGACAATGTAGGAACGATCGCGAAGGAAGTTTGAGAACCACTTTAGGACAGAAGAGTCTATCCCAATCTCGTAAACTTGAAACTTGAAACACAGCAAAAAAAGTGTTGTTTTCCCTTCTGACCTGCTACATTTTATTGTGTATATAATAATCTTCACTGTTGATAATGATAATCACTCTGTGAGCTAAATAAATAGACTCACTATTTTGGATTCACATTTTTTTTCTACAGTACATCTGTATGAATATTGTATGCATCTATATCTGTTTAAAGCGTACTGTTGACTCCTGAGGCAGGCACAGTTTACACATGTCTAAAACATGAATAATTCTTCAAAAATAAATACCTTAATTGATGGGATTATTATTCAACCTGTAGAAGTAAGCGGCTTGCATGCTGCTTCTAGCCGGGAGCTCAACTAACTTTGGAAATTTAATGCCAGGACAAGTGTGACTCCCTGCTTTTAATATCCGGGTACGACTGCCAACTCGGAAGTTAACTGGGAACGAGCCAACATTCAGACTAGTGCCTGATTAACTCACCTCATAAAGGCCCTCTTATACTAAGCCATGATAGGGCACTAAATGCTCCAATGCCGATCCGACACTCATAGGAATTCTGTGAGCATTGTTGGAGCATTCAGTGCTCTGGGCTGCGGTAAAAACCTCTATCATGGCTTAGTAAAAGGGAGGTAAGTTAGGACAGCTGTTTTGTTGTATTAACTTTATGTGCTTACCTCTTCTTTTGCTAAGTCCGACAGTGTGGATCACTGCGATAACTGCCCTGAAGCCAATAGGAATTTAAAGAGCTTCGGGGTATTTGCCGCACGGCTTTGTAAAAGAGAGGGTTAGTTAGCTGGTTAACAGACTAACTCCAGCCTAACTCTGCCACAGCCAACCTACAAACTAGCAGGTGTTGGCATAGGCAAAGAGGAAATTCAGTGGCACTATTGGTTAAATGTCTTAAAGTTTCCTTTTAGTACGATAATACATTACATTAGTGATTTCTATTCCGCCATTACCTTGCGGTTCAAGGCGGATTATATCCAAATTAAAACAAGAATTACATTTCAACTTGAAGTAATAGATTAAATGATGAGATAACATTTTAAGGGAGAATTATGGGTTTTAGATAATGTTTGGTAACTAGAAAAATTAGAGAGTACTATCATATTAAAACTTGCAATACCAACTAGGATATCACCTCTGTCGGACAACACTTTGGAAAAACTGGCCACTGCACCAATGATTTTATGGTGAGAAAACAAAAAGGCAACTTTAAGACAATCCAAGAACGTAAAACCTTTGAAATCAAAATGATAAGGTACTTTGACACCTACCAGACCAGAGATCTGGGCTTTCTTTCCCACTATAAAGACATTTAAAACTGCTCTGCCACCTTTCTGTCTCCTGCCCGCCTACCCCTCCCTCTTCCTATCCCTGAAATGCTTTCATGTTTTCCTTATATAGAGTATACTAATAATTGTCAACATTTGCTAATTTCTGATCTGAAGTAGGGTTACCTTCGAAAGCTCATCATAAAATGCATTGAGTTAGTCCAATAAAAAAGGTATCACTTTATTTCCTTTTTTTTGTTTTATTTCTTTATACTACCTTAGAAAGTGGTCTAACATGGCCACCATACCATTTCATTAAAAACAAGGTACAATTCTGGAATATCTTGTGGCACACCTGGAATCTCTTTGGGGCACACCACCATGCCATGGCACACAGATTGTGAACAATGACTTACAGGGGGACACTGACTTAAAACTAGTCTTACTGACTAAAAGCTGAATGTAATTTACCTAGAACATGCTGACTCATCATCCTTTCCCCAAACTTTCCTAGCCTGTCTCTTCGAACTTCAGTTCCTACTGCCTCATGATAAGAACATAAGAACATAAGAAGTTGCCTCCGCTGAGGCAGACCATAGGTCCATCCTGCTCAGCGGTCCGCACCCGCGGCGGCCCATCAGGCCCATTGCCTGAGCAATGGTCTATACCTATCTATACCCCCCAATCCCTTTTTCTTCTAGGAATCTATCCAAACCTTCTTTGAAACCATTTAATGTTTTCTTGTCTACAACAGCTTCTGGAAGCGCGTTCCATGTATCCACCACCCTCTGAGTGAAAAAGAACTTCCTAGCGTTTGTTCTAAACCTGTCCCCTTTCAATTTCTCCGAGTGCCCCCTTGTACTTGTGGCGCCCCTTAATTTGAAAAATCTGCCCCTGTCTACTTTTTCTATGCCCTTCAGGATCTTGAAGGTTTCTATCATGTCTCCTCTAAGTCTTCGCTTTTCCAGGGAGAAAAGTCCCAACTGCTTCAATCTTCAAGATTTTCCATTCCCTTTATCAGTTTGGTTGCTCTTCTTTGTACTCCCTCAAGTACCGCCATGTCTTTCTTGAGGTACGGCGACCAGTACTGGACACAGTACTCCAGATGCGGCCGTACCATTGCACGATACAGCGGCATGATGACTTCCTTCGTCCTGGTCGTAATACCCTTCTTAATGATACCCAGCATTCTGTTTGCTTTCCTAGAGGCTGTGGCGCATTGCGCCGATGCCTTCAGTGTTGCGTCTACCATCACTCCCAGGTCTCTCTCCAGGTTACTAACCCCTAGTGATGTTCCCCCCATTTTGTATGTGAACATCGGGTTCTTTTTCCCCACATGTATGACCTTGCATTTCCCCACGTTGAAGCTCATCTGCCACTTTTCGGCCCACTTTTCCAGCTGCGTTAGATCCTTTTGGAGATCCTCGCAGTCTTCCTTGGTTTGAGCCCTGCTGTATAGTTTGGTGTCATCTGCAAATTTAATGACTTCACACTTAGTTCCCGCCTCTAGATCATTTATGTAGATATTGAACAAGAGCGGTCCCAGCACCGACCCTTGCGGAACTCCGCTCGTGACCCCTTTCCAGTCTGAGTAGTGTCCCTTTACGCCAACCCTCTGCTTCCTGTTTGCCAGCCAGTTTTTGATCCATCGGTGGACCTCCCCTTGTACCCCGTGGTTCCATACCTTTTTAAGCAGTCTCTCGTGTGGCACCTTGTCGAAGGCTTTTTGGAAGTCAAGGTAAATGATGTCTATAGATTCCCCTTTATCCACCTGTCTGTTCACTCCCTCAAAGAAGTACAATAAGTTTGTGAGGCATGACCTACCCTTACAGAAGCCATGTTGACTCGGTTTTAGCTGCCCATTTTTTTCGATGTGTTCACAGATGCTGTCTTTAATCAGTGCCTCCATCATCTTTCCCGGGACTGAGGTCAGGCTCACCGGCCTGTAGTTTCCCGGGTCCCCCCTTGCGCCCTTCTTGAAGATGGGCGTGACATTTGCTATTTTCCAATCCTCCGGGATCTCTCCGGTTTTTAAGGATAGGTTGCATATCTGTCGAAGTGGCTCCGCTATTACGTCTTTTAGTTCCTTGAGTACCCTTGGGTGAATGCCATCCGGACCTGGCGATTTGTCGCTCTTTAGTCTGTCAATCTGCTTGAGTACATCCTCTTGGCTTACCTCTAAATCGACCAGCTTATCGTCTTGGTCTCCTATTACGATCTCCTCGGGTTCTGGAATGGTGGTTATATTCTCCATCGTGAAGACTGACGTGAAGAACTCATTTAACCTGTCAGCTATCTCTTTCTCTTCTTTTACAACTCCCTTTCTGTCTCCATCGTCCAATGGTCCCACTTCTTCTCTCGCCGGTTGCTTCCCCTTGACGTATCTGAAGAACGACTTGAAGTTTGTTGCTTCCTTTGCCAGTCTCTCTTCGTATTCTCTTTTTGCTTTTCTAACCACTCGGTGACACTCTTTCTGGTGTTCTTTGTGCCCTTTTTGGTTCTCCTCTGTTTGGTCTGTTTGGATAAAGGTAGCATACTCTGTTTAAGGAAGCCTGTGTTGTTATGGTGGGGACAGTTATAGCATTCTATAAGCCAACTCATTCTCCATGACAAAAGTTAACCTTAGTTTCTTGTCACAATAATTACAGCTATTCCAAATCCAAGCTCAGGTAGTGTTTCCTTAGCTTTCTAGCAACATTAGCCAATTACCCATCAAATAAAAGCCTTTCTAGTATTTATGAGTACTGAACAAAAAGAATAAAAGAAGGGTACATTCTATTATCACAGTGGAAGACAATTTTATGTATTGCATGCTTTATTTCAGTAGGTAATAGAATATTAAAAGCATCACTTTATTATTCAAAGCATTTGCAACCCATTGTCCAGAAAAATTAACAATAAATTGAACATGCTAATAGTACTTATGATAGTGCTGGTAGAAGAGGATCAAAAAAAGGATGAGCCATATTAAACCTTAATTGTTTAATACATGACATAAGGGAGCAGAGAACAATCTTTAAAGCTGCTAACCATCTACATTTATATTAATTTTCTTGTCTCATGTTTTCAGTAGTTGGGAGAGAATTGGAAATTAAAAGACCTGTTATGCCTGTTTAATGAATGATGTGATTATGAATTTACTGCTGAACTCTTAGGGTCCCTTTTATAAAACCCCAGTAGCGAGTCCCAGCGGCAAATGTGATGCAGCCCATAGGAAGTGAATGGGCTGTATTGCATTTGCCACTTTGTAAAAGGAGCCCTTAACTTTTTGTGAATCAGTTTTTAAAAGTATGGGTGCTGAGTCTTATGACCTTGATCTAAAAATATCAAACTAAACATTAACTTCTGGGCATATAATTTGCTCTATGGCCAAAGTTAAGCATTTCAGTTGGGAAATTTGTGGTGGTCCATGGGCTGGTCAAAAATGTATCCATGATAGCATATTATTTTTAATTTTTTAATGCTGACTGTTGTAGACAAAATTAGGCCCCGGTATTCAATTCCAGGCCATGTCTAGGCACTAATATTGAAGGCCAGAGCTTAACTGGCCAAGAATGTATCACCTTTACTTATGTGAATCCCAGCCTTTATTCAGCTGGGACCCATATAAGACACTTGCCCCCTGTTTTATTAAGGTGTGTTATGCGTTTTAGTGCATGCTGAATATACACGCACGCTAACCACTAATGTGTCCTTAGACTAACATGTACACATTAACGTTTAATGCGTAGTTAGTGCGCACTAATATTTAGCATGCACTAAAATGCTTAACACATCTTTGTAAAAGGAGCCCTTATATAGGACTCAGCTGAATATCAGCTGGGACCCACAAAGGAGTCATCCACATTTCCCCCTCTTGTCCCCAATTACAAGCTCCTATCCCTCCTCCTGCTCTCTGGCATGGTCTGATCCTATCTTCCGCTCCCATGATAAGGTCCAGTTCCTTCCCCTGCCTCACTGACAAGGTCCAATTTCTATTTCTGTACCCCCAAGTCACAGCAAACCTCTCCCCCCCACACACACACACACGCACACTCACACGACTTACAAGTCTGATGGTCTAGTGCTTGTTAGGGGCAGTAGTCAACCCTACTCACTCCTGATCCGCATGGCTCTTGATTGAAAATGGCTGTCGTGATGGAACTGATGCTAAAAAAATGTGATGAAAAAAAGAGGTACTGATGTCCTTGTTTAAGACTTTGGTGAGACCTCATTTAGAATATTGTATACAATTCTGGAGACTGCATCTTCAAAAAGATATAAAAAGGATGGAGGTGTTCCAGAAGAAGGCTACTAAAATGGTGCATGGTCTTCGTAATAAGGGGTATGGGGACAGACTTAAATATCTCAATATGTATATACTGTACAATGGTACCTTGGTTTACAAGCATAATTCGTTCCAGAAGCATGCTCATAATCCAAAGTACTCGTATATCAAAGCAACTTTACCCATAGGCCATAATGGCAATGCTGACAATTCGTTCCACAATCCAAAAGGTGCCAAGGAACTGGGAGGAATTGGTGAGGGGTGGCCCAGGGGTGTGTACTTTCGGGTGTCAGATGCCAGGTGCTGCAGTTTGTAGGTGCCCAGCCACACGCAACCATTGGGGTCCTTGTACAGCTGCAGGCAGCGCCGCCTCAAGAAGACACCTCCTCCGTCTGCTAGCCAGCCCTCCACACCATACTGGAGACCCCCTGAGCCCACACAGCCACATGCTATCCCACATATGCGCCACGTGTAAACACGTACAACATCAATTGACATTGTGTGTGATCATACGCAACGTGCAGGTGGGATGGCGCTTAGCTGTGTGGGCTCAGAGGCTCTCCACCATGGTACGGGAGGCACCCGGTGTGGAAGGCTGGCCGACAGATGGAAGAGGCATCAAGTTCCAAGTTTCAAGTTTATTATGGATTTGATTAATCGCTTATTCAAATTCTAAGCGATATACAAAACAGTAAAATTACAAGTTTCTAGGGAAAGCAAACCAAATAAATACGACTGACCTGACAAAACATATAATACGAAAGGGAAAAATGGGGAAAGAAATACAAGTTATTGATAGTAAATAAGACGAGTAAGGGAAAAAACACTAGGAGAGGGGAAAGCAGTGGACTTCAAAGAAATTAGGAACTAAGATTCAGTTGATGCTCCTAATCTAATTTTCTAGTTGTCAAATGCATCTTTAAAAAGAAAGCATTTTAGCTTGCCCCCTGAAACAGTGCTGCCTGCAGCTGTAAGTGCTCATTTATCGGGGCGGCACTCGGTTTGCGAGACAAAAGTTTGCCGAGTATTTTGCTCGTCTTGCAAAAAACTCACAAACTGAAGTTTGACTGTACTGTGGAGGAAAGGCATGAAAGGGGAGATATGATAGAGGCGTTTAAATACCTACGTGGCATAAATGTGCACGAGTTGAGTCCGTTTCATTTGAAAGGTAGCTCTGGAATGAGAAGGCATAGGATGAAGTTAAGAAATGATAAGCTCAGGAGTAATCTAAGGATTTTTTTTTTATACAGAAAGAGTGCTAGATACATGGAACAGTGTCCAGGAAGAGGTGGTGGAGAAAGAGACTGTGTCTGAATTCAAAAAAGCATGAGATAGGCATGTGGGATCTCTTAGACATAGGAAGAGATAATGGTTACTGTAGTTAGGTAGACTGGATGGGCCATTTGGCTTTTATCTGCCATCATGTTTTTATGTTTCTATGTCTTCCTCAATACTCGTATTTGAATGATCAGTCTTTTTGTTATATTTTAGGAAGGCTTATGGGGCCCAGCATTGTCAATATTGAAATTTATCAAATTTATATTTTATATCTTTTCTATTTTATTCACATTCTATTTTTGTTCTATTAAATTTTTTTAAAAAAGCACACATTTTGATTAAAATGGAATTGTTTCCATAATAATGGCATAAAATTTATAACTAAATAAAAAAATAATAATTCAGGATACATTCTAACAGACGGTAAAGCTCTTTCTGACAACTGTGGAACCTCAATAATACAGACCAGAGCCTTGGACTTTAAACTGCCATCCTCTGTTCTTCAATTAAAACATATAAAAATTGTAGTAGCATTTTCATTAAGCTCTTTTCTCACTTTAGGGCTTGGCATCCCTGGTAACTAAGCTCATTTGTATTTACTTGTATCCTTCCTATCCAACCCACTGCTTCTACATTTTGGCTTTATTTTTTACCATCTGCTTTCCAGACTGATTCCAAATACTCATTTAATATGTTCTGATGTCCAGTTGATTTCTCACTACATCTCCCAGAAATGCCTTTCATCAATATGAGTTTACTTCCTGCTAGTCAAGGATTCCCATGAACTATATCTCCCACCATTACTATCAGTTTATTTCCCTTCAGGGCTCTTTGAGCTCTCTGTGGCAACAAACTGCTGTATTATTTATTTGTTTATTAAGATTTATTTACCGCCTGCTTGCTTGTACGTAGTGTGCATGTTGTCGGGGCCGGCTTGACTCGGGAGTTGAGAGGTCCTGCGCATGCTTCTGCAGGATGGCGGCCGGCTTGAATCGGAAGCCAGGAGGCGCTGGTGGATGGCAGAGGCATCGGACGAAGCAAGAGGGCAGCTGCACGGGGACCCTGAGGGAAGGAAGCCACCATGTTGAAAGTTCTGAAGCACCCACAGGCAGGTTCCCACCCCTGGGCCACCAGAGCTGAAAGCTCGTTTATCAGGGCGGTGCTCGGTTTGCGAGACAAAAGTTTGCTGATTGTTTTGCTCGGCTTGCAAAACACTCGCAAACCGCGTTGCTCACAAACCGAGGTTCCACTGTAAAGGAAAATTAAGGAACTAATTTAAAGAAAGTTGCAGAAGAGTGCATGAATATAATCTCAGCAAGGATATGAAAGAGTACGCAGGCCTTATTACAGTATGTGCAGTCAGTCTTAGTTCAAAGACAAGCTGCCCAGCATGTCACAGTAAACAAACTATGCTTGCATAAATGCATTCCAAGAAGGTAGACACAAATATTTCAGTGGTAATAATTTTTCATACACTATCCCTCATTCTATAACAGGTAGCCTAAATGTAAGCTGCTAATATGGTTTTATTTACATTTACAAACAAAAATGTACCATTACATGTGTAAATGACATGAGCACTCAACCTATTTACACAGTCTAATTATATATTAAAATGATTTAGCACCTAATTGTAGAGGAAACATTAGACATAATGGCAAATAAAGGCCAAATGGTCCATCCAGTCTGCCCAGCTGCAGTAATCATTATCTCTTCTCTCTAAGAGATGCCACGTGCCTATCAGATGCTTTCTCGATTTCAGACACAGTCTTTGTCTCCACCACCTCTTCTGGGAGACTGTTCCAAGCATCTACTACCCTTTCTATAAAGAAGTATGTCCTTAAATTATTCCTGAGCCTATCATTTCTGAACTTCATCCTATGCACTCTCATTTCAGAGCTTTCTTTCAAATGAAAGAGATTCAACTTATGCATATTTACTCTATGTAGGTATTTAAATGTCTATCATATCTTCCCTCTCCCGCATTTCCTCCAAAGTATACATGTTGAGATCTTTAAGTCTGTCCCCTACGCCTTTTGATGAAGACCACACGCCATTTTAGTAGCCTTCCTCTGGACCAATATTATCCTTTTTATATCTTTTTGAAGGTGTGGTCTCCAGAATTGCACACAATATTCTAAACGAATTCTCACTAGAGTCTTATACAGGGGCATGAATACCTACTTTTTCCTACTGGCAATACTTCTCCCTATACACTCAAGCATCCTTCTAGCTTTCGCCGTCACCTTGTCAACCTGTTTGGCCAAGATCATCACCTACAATCACACCCAAGTCCTGCTCTTCTGTCATACACATAAATTCTTCAGGCCCAAAACTATACCATTCCTTCCAGTTTTTGGAGCCCGAATGCATGACCTTGCATTTCTTAGCATTAAATTTGAGCTACCAAATTTCAGACCATTCTTCAAGCTTCGCTGGGTCTTTCTTCGTTATTCTTACTGTCCGGGGTGTCTACTCTATTGCAAATTTTGGTACCATCTGCAAAGAGGCAAATCTTACCTGACTCCCTTCAGCAATATCGCTTATGAAAATGTTAAAAAGAACAGACCCAAGAACAGAACCTTGAGGCACACCGCTGGTAAAACCCCTTTCCTCAGAGCGATCTCTGTTGACCACTACCCTTTGTTGCCTTCCACACAACCAGTTCCTGTCCCAGTCCATCACTTTGGGGCTCATCCCAAGGACACTCAGTTTATTAGACACCTGTGTGAAACACTGTCAAAGGATTTGCCAAAATCTGAATACACCACATCTAGCGAACTCCCTCTATCCAATTCTCTGGTCACTCAGTCAAAGAAATTGATCAGATTTGTCTGGCAATACCTACCTCTAGTGAATCCATGTTGCCTTTGATCCTGTAATCCACAGATTCCAGAAACTTGATCATTCTCTATTTTAAAACTGTTTCCATTAATTTTCTTACCACAGAAATCAGACTTACAGACCTGAAATTCCCTATTTCTTCCTTACTTCCACTTTTGTGGAGAGGGACCACATCCATTCTTATCCAGTCCTCCGATACCACTCCTGACTCTAGAGACTCATTGAAAAGGTCATTCAGCAGAGCTACCAGGAATTCCCTAAGTTCCTTCAGAACCCTTGGATGTACACCATCTGGTCCCAACACTTTGCCTACCTTTAATTTAGCTAGCTCCTCATGAATACAACCCTCTGAAAATTGATCAGGGTTTACCACTCCCCCATCCCTATTCACATTTAACTTCTGCCAGTGCTTCAGCCATGAACACAGAACAGAAATATTTGTTAAGCAATTCAGCCTTTTATTTAACAACTTTTATATATTTTTTCCCTTCACCTTTGAGTCTCACAATGTCACTTTTGCACTTCTTCCTATCACTGATATATCTAAAAAAATTGTTTTGTCTCCCCATTTTACTGTGCCAGCTAATTTTTCTTCCATTTGCATCTTTGCTTTCCTACTTGACCAGCCTCTCTTAACTTTTCCCAAAATTTTTTGTCTGTCTTCCTCTTTCTGTGATCTTTTGTAGCTTATGAAAGCTAATCTCTTATACCTTATCTTCTTAGTTACTATTTTTGAGAACCAAAGTGGCCTTCTTTTCCTCTTACTTTTACTTATTTGCCTCACAAAAAGGTTTCTTGCCCTTGCAATAACTCCTTTCAGTTTTGCCCACGCCATTTCTACTCCTTCCGGACATTCCATCCAGACAACAATTCCTTGGTGTAATCCTCCATCTGAACAAAGTTAGTTAGTTAAAAAAAAAAAAATCTAGAACCTTTACTTTTGAATGAGCTCTCTGTATACCCATCTTAATATTAAACCATACTATGCAGTGATCACTGGATACCAGATGATCACCTAGTGTAACCTCAGAAACATTTTCCCAGTTTGTAAGCACTATAGCCAGTATGACCCCATCCCACATGGGTTCCATTACCAACTGCTGGAACAGTTCTTCTTCTAGAGAATCCAGGATCTCCCTACTTCTAGATGATCCCGCAATAGGGATACCCCAAACAACATGAAGAATGTCAAAATCACCTATTAGTAACACTTCCCTTTTTTTAGATATATTCTGAATGTCTACTATTAAATCTCTGTCCACTTCTTCCATCTGTGAAGAAGGCCTGTATATCACCCCAATGTAAATATATTTACCATTCCCTCTTTTCAAATTAATCCACAGTGCCTCTTCCTTGCCCTGCAGATCCTGCAACAGTGTGGCTTTAATATGATCTTTAATATATAATGCTACTCCCCCTCCTTTTCTTCCTACCCTGTCTTTCCTGAACAAATTATAGCCCGGTATAACTATTGTACATCCCACTCATGGGTCTCTGTGAACCACATCTCCCTGATAACCACTATATCCAACTCATCTTCTTCCACCATAGTTCTAGATCCAGAATCTTGTTTCCCATACTTTGAGCATTAGTATATACTTTTTCCAGACATTGTCCCCTTTTCTCATCCGTGTAGAGGCATTCACTGTTTTACTTACCTCAGGGCTTATACTAATCCAGGGGCTTTGATCACCCTGACCTATCACTTCTAGTTTAAAGCCCTCTTCAGTAGATTAGCCAGTCTGCTGCCAAAGGCACTTCTTCCTTTCTTTGATAGATGCATACCATCCCTGCTCAGCAGCCCTTGGAAAATGAAGAGGCCTGGGTTGGCGTATATTACGCAGGAGCATTAGCTGGGCATGACATAGACCTCCCTAGTTTTAATCAGAGGGTTTTGTATACATGTAAACACATTTAAAACTTTGAAAAAGTCAGGATAATTAACAAGAGACCAGAAATTGGTATGTAGCGTAGGAAAATGGGAATTTCATATTTATGTGAATTGTTCGGTGAAGCAAGACCACAGAGGAAATCAGAATATATATAATACATGGAGGTATGAAACTGCCTCCATTATATTCTCTCTCTTTCTCTGTTCTTTGTTCAGGTGTTTCCCGCCTTGAGCTTCCCGCGTGGTCTAATTGATACCAGATGGGCTTGAGCTGGGTATACTGGGCATAATAGAGAACGTTTTCTTGCATTAAATATGAATGAAATACATGGTATGGATGTATGTGGATGAAAGGGGCTCCAAGCGAGTGATGTATGTATGAAAGATATATATATATGAAAGAATGGTGTGCATTTAACTAATATTTTATATATTTGCAACCTAAAGCAACTTAAAAGGAGTCTGGGAGGCAGTATCTGGGAGTGGTTAGAATCAGAAATGCTGTAGCAATCTCTAGCATAGGAAGGGGGGCACTGGGAGCCCACACTTAGGAATGTGCCAGTGTAATTTGAACCTGTCAGTTCTTGTAAAGTTCAGAGAAGGGAGGGGGAAAGATCCCTCCTCCTTTGTCTGATGCTGACAGGAAGGGCTAAGAACTTTTCAGCAGGTTACATAGACAAACTGTCTGAAATAAGTTTTGAGAAGGAGAAAAAGAATATTGAATATGTTATAATAAAATATTTATATATATTCAGAAATGAATGTAAACAAAAAATATGATATTCTGGAACGTATATTCCATGTTAAAAAGAAGTTCTTTGTCCAAATCTAAGGACAGCCTCTGTTAATGGATTGGCTGACAAGTAATGATGTTATGCAGGACAAAAGGTATATATTAGGGAGCAACAAATTATCGAGTTGAGATCTTTATCAGAAGGCCAGCATTTGGCAACTATAAAGACTTCCCGGTGACACAAAATTAACCCTTTTGAGGTCCATTCTGACAATTATTAAACGGACATAATTATTTTAATAAAATTTGCGTCATGTGTTATTTCTCATGTACTTTTTACACACCTAGAGCGCTAACCGCATACGGCTGCTTAGTACGAGTGTGCTGCCATGCTCAGAAAATCATCCCATGGTCCAGGAAGCCAAAACGCTCTCAACAACACCATCCACATAGCAACACATTCATCTCCATGATGCAAGCTTCTCTGCCCCAGCCTTTACCCTTGACAGGGAGGATGGATGAGAATGCCACCTGCGCACCTGACTACTTCATCTTCTCTCCCAGAGCCACCAAGCCAGTTTTGATATGTTTGCAGGGGTACCTGGCAGTATCATTAGTGCCAACGTAGATGAGCAGCATTGGATAATAGTCATCAGGTTTGATGAGTCTCGGCAAGCACTTTGTAGCTTCTTGGATTTTGGCACCAGGCAGACAACATACCTCCAGGGACATCATGTCTGGTAGGCAAATGGACGCTTCTCTACCCTTCAGAAGGGAATCACCAACCACCACTACCTTAATTCCTTCTAGTGGTCACAAGAAAGGGACATGAGTGGTGACAACATTTAGGTATATAGCTTATATAATACCCTAATATAGTCCCATAAATGTCAAATTTAGGCATTAATACTTAAATGCTGGTATTCAGTGATAGAATTGCCCCTTATATTCTCATATCTCTTTCTAAAACTGTGATATAGAATTAGCTTAATAAGAGGGAACAAATGGCCCTAACATGCCCTTATGCAAGTCTTTCCAATATACTAAAGCCATTTTATCCTGCAGCCGCAAAATGACCAATTTCCAGTTTCTGACATTAACAGCCATGCACTAAAGTTGCCACTAGTGCATGGTGATTAAAGATGTTTAGCACATGAGCCCTCACCACCACCTATTTTGTAGGCAATAAGGGCCAAATTCTACAAATGGTGCCATTATCGGCGGCCGCCTACAAAACTACCGCCGATCACATGTCAATCACGCAATGGTGCTGTTTGCAGAATTGTGTCTACCTGAAAGGTAGGCCCTGGAAATGTAGGCCAGGGTTTTAAAGACCTACATTTCTGGTGCCTACATTCTACAAGAATCACATCTAAATAGGCGTCTAAGGATGTCTAAGGCTACTTTCAGCGTTAACCACGCCTATAGTAGCTATAGGCACCCTTAGGTGCCTCTTTAGTTGGGACAAAGGCACTGTTTTTGGAGGTGCCTAAGGGTGCCTCCATTTCTTTGAATGACGTTTTAGTTGGTTTTTATTTGATGCCGTCAATTACTGCACCAATTGAATCAATTAAAATGATTAAGTTGGGCAGCAGTAGAGCACCTGCCACCTTCTAATTAACTGCACCATTTATAGAATTTGCTCCTAAGGGGTCACGTACGAATCACATGCTAATAAGTTATCACATCAGCATTCTAATTAGCATAGAAATGCTTTCTTCTACCCTCCACCCCCTTTAAAAAATGTATGTGTATGCAGATTGCAAAATTACCATGTGTCATTTCAGGGCATCCTGAGGTAAGCCCTTTCAAGCTATGATAAGCTCATATGATCACTTAGGGCTCCTTTTACAAAGATGTGTTAGGGCCTTAATGCACAGCATAGTGCTCGCTAAATTGCTAAGCCTCCTATTAAGCAGGTGGTAATTTTGTGGCTAGCATCTTGTGCGTGTGCTAAAAATGCTAACGCACCTTTGTAAAAGGAGCCTTTAGTGCAGTTTAATAAAAGGACCCCTAAGGGTGATGCTGTTCTGGTAAATGCACCAAAGCCCATTCAATTCTTATGGGCTTTGGTACTTTACTGTGGCAATTCACTAATGCAGCTTTATAAAAGATTTCCCCCCCCCCCCCAAGTATACAAGTGCAAGTTATACAGTATGCTGAAGGTATACTAATTTGTCAATATTTTGATGCAAATAATAATAGCAAACAGGTAGGGTGTTTCTTTTCTACGAATTAGTTTTCATTAAAAAAAAAAAATTATAAGCAGAGTGTAATAGCAACATACAAAATATAGTATACATATTTATCATATACTGTAGAACAACATATGATAGCTGGAATGTTCTGATATCTAATATCTATATAAATCTAGTAATTGAATATTTGGATTGATCATTTATCAAGAAGAATAGCAATAAATTGGAAAAATTTAAGCCTAGGTAGACAGTCACCATAGTGTGCCACAAATAAGCACCTGCATTTAGTAATTCCAAAAGCCTACCAGCACCACATGAGATCCAGCTCTAGGTTCATGTCAAAATAGAATAATAGTGCTCATTTCAAAAATCCAGAGGCCTTTTCTGCATTTCCGTGTAATATATCAATCTGCACGCAGGAGATGTGAATCATATTCAATCACAAAATAAAATCTCAAATTGCCCACTGAGTATTTCATTTCAACAAAATATGGTGCTAAAGGGGCATTAGATACTGGATGTGCTATACAGCTTCTCTGTTTGATAATCCCAATTCTGAATACACATTGGCATTTACTTGTATATATAAGAGCACAGGGATTTTGAATCTCTTATATAACCTTATTTAATATTTGTTACAGTTTGTGAATAACTTCTTCTATTAGGCCTTGTGTTTGATGGGATGTTTAATGATTGCAAGCAATGTAGTCAGTTATGTCACAAAGCAGTATTTCTGGTGAAATGCGAGTCAGAAGAAACATTAATCTTACAAGATTGTGCTGTAAATTTCTGATTACTTAAAAACTGTAGTAACGATAAAAGATGTTTATGCATACTGAATATCCAAGAAGTTTCTAATGTTACTATACTAAATGTAATAGCAATGTCTGAGCAATGTCAGTTTATTATCATACTTTTTTTTTTACACATTTATAAAAATGCTGCAGTACAAAGGATCATATGAAAAAGGCAGGAATTGTTGCACGGCCGACTTTGCTGCTGTAAGTTTATAGCGATCTATTGTTGCCAATGAAGTGAATGCATTTTTATTTTTCTTAGATAATTTTATTCTTTTTACTAATTGCACCTGTCCTTAGCATCTTGGTTCAATTTGAAACCTACATTTTTTTAGTAATATGTGGAATTAGGTAATTCATAGATTGTGTTTTCTGTTTAAAAAGGGCTATCGTGTCATATGAGGCCCCTAAAAATGTTTGTGAATTAATTGTTAAAACACTTGCAATAGCACTGATCTTTAGCTTATGTCTTGGTTACCTCTATTGTCTCTGGCCACTTAAATCTGAAGTAAAACCCTCCCCCCAACCCTTTATTTAGCTGAGCTAGAAGTTTTAAGCATGGGCCAGTGAAATAAGTGCTCTGACGCTCATAGGAATTCTCTGAACATCAGAGAATTTACCTTACTGGCCCACATTAAAAACCTCTAGTCCAGCTTGATAAAAGGGGCCCACAGATAGCAATACCTTGAGGAGGAAATACTGTCAGACTGCAAAAGAGAGCTGTGGCCAAAAATCTATCTATATCTATCTTACTGCGCTGCATGCCTGGAACAGACTGCTTGAGTCATTACGCCAGGCTCCATCTCTAGCAGTATTCAAATCCAAGCTAAAAGCCCACTTTTTTTTAGGCTGCTTTCAATTCCTAACTTTTGTTCTCTCTGTGAAACTGCCTATCCAAATTAGATTGTAAGCTCGTCTTACTAGGGACCATCTATTACATATTAAATGAACAGGACTGCATACACGTTTTTTGCGCTATAGAACTGATAATTAGTAGTAGTCAGGGCAGGATTAACCAATAGGCTAAGTAGGCACGTGCCTAGGGCCCGAAATGGTCAGAGGGCCCGATGAAGGAGGGAATCAACATTGTTTTTTCCAAACTGCGATGGGCCCCTCCAGCATCGATCGGCAACGTGGGCCCCAACCCAATTGGCAACGCACCCCCCCCCCCCCCCAATCGACAGAAAGTATGACAAGCAAGCAACGCAGGTAAGAAAGGCAACGGGAACTGTAATTGTGCAAGTGGTGCTGCTTGCCCAAAGCTTCTCTCTGACGCAGCTTCCTGTTTCTGCCTGGGCGCATGGTGGGGTGGGGTGGGGCGGGGCAGGGGGCCCAGTGTACTTGTGTGCCTAGGGGCCCTCGACAAATTAATCCTGCCCTGGTAGTAGTAAGAGTTGGGGTGTTCCAGATGCAAGACCAAAAGAGCAAAATACCATGGGAGAGGAGCAATATAATTATAACAGTAATAATATTCATAGCACAACTGGTTTTAAGAAAGCTTTGGACAATTTCCTAGATGAAAAGTCCATAGTCTGTTATTGAGATAGACAAGGTGTAAGCCACTGCTTGCCCTGGATTGCTAGCATGGAGTTTTTGCCAGGTACTAGTGACTTGGATTGGTCACAGTGAGGATGGGCTACTGGTCTAGATGAACCATTGGTCTGATCCAGTAAGGCTATTCTTATGTTATTATTCAGGTACAGTATGCTATGATGAGCTGAGTGTGTACATGACTTACCCCCTCTTTTACTAAGGTGCACTATGCTTTTTAGCGCACGCTAATAAGAACATAAGAACATAAGAAGTTGCCTCCGCTGAGGCAGACCAGAGGTCTATCTCGCCCAGCGGTCCGCTCTCGCGGCGGCCCATCAGGCCCACTGCCTGAACAGTGGTCTCTGACTAATTTTACAAATTACCTCTAATCCTATCCCTCTAACCTTACCTCTACCCTTATCTGTACCCCTCAATCCCTTTGTCCTCCAGGTACCTGTCCAGACCCTCCTTGAAGCCCTGTAGCGTGCTTCTGCCTATCACATCCTCCGGTAGCGCATTCCATGTATCCACCACCCTCTGGGACACCCTCTGGGGCACCCACTTCCTGGCATTTGTTCTAAACCTTTCCCCTCTCAATTTCTCTGAGTGCCCCCTTGTATTTGTGGTTCCCCATAATTTGAAAAATCTGTCCCTGTCCACTTTTTCTATGCCCTTCATGATCTTGAAGGTTTCTATCATGTCTCCTCTGAGTCGTTGCTTTCCCAGCGAGAAAAGCCCCAGCTTTTTCAGTCTGTCAGCATATGAGAGGACCCCATACCCTTTATTAGCTTAGTTGCTCTTCTCTGGACTCTCTCAAGTACCGCCATGTCCTTCTTGAGGTACGGCGACCAGTACTGGACACAGTACTCCAGGTGCAGGCGCACTAATGTACGATACAGTGGCAGGATGACTTCCTTCGTCCTGGTCGTGATACCTTTCTTAATGATACCCAACATTCTGTTCGCTTTCCTTGAGGCTGTGGCGCACTGCACCGACGCCTTCAATGTTGTGTCTACCATCACTCCCAGGTCTCTTTCAAGGTTGCTCACCCCTAGCGGTGATCCCCCCCATCTTGTAAGTGAACATCGGGTTCTTTTTCCCAACATGCATGACCTTGCATTTCCCTATGTTGAAGCTCATCTGCCACTTTTTGGCCCACTCTTCCAGCGTTGTCAGATCTTTTTGGAGGTCTTCGCAGTCCTCCATGGTTTTGACCCTGCTGTATAGTTTAGTGTCATTCGCAAATTTAATAACCTCACATTTTGTTCCCGCTTCCAGGTCGTTAATAAATATATTGAACAGAAGCGGTCCCAGCACCAACCCTTGTGGAACTCCACTCGTGACCCATTTCCAATCTGAGTAATGGCCCTTTACTCCTACCATCTATTTCCTGTCCGCCAGTCAGTTTTTGATCCATCGGTGGACCACCCCTTGCACCCCATGGTTCCATAGCTTCCTTAGCAGTCTTTCGTGTGGTACCTTGTCGAAGGCTTTTTGGAAGTCAAGGTAAATGATGTCTATGGATTCCCATTTATCCACCTGGTTGTTTACCCCCTCAAAGAAGTATAATAAGTTCGTGAGGCATGATCTGCCCTTGCAGAAGCCATGCTGGCTCGACTTTAGCTGCCCATTGTTTTCGATGTGTTCCCAGATGCTGTCTTTAATCAGCGCTTCCATCATCTTTCCTGGGACCGAGGTCAAGCTCACCGGCCTGTAGTTTCCCGGGACTCCCCTTGAGCCTTTCTTGAAGATGGGCGTGACATTTGCTATTTTCCAGTCCTCCAGAATCTCTCCAGTTTTTAAGGATAGGTTGCATATCTGTCGAAGAGGCTCAGCTATTTCGTTCCTTAGTTCCTTGAGTACCCTTGGGTGAATGCCGTCCAGACCTGGCGATTTGTCGCTCTTTAGCCTGTCTATCTGCCTGAGGACATCCACCTTGCTTACCTCTAGTTGGACCAGATTTTCATCCTGATCTCCTTTTACGATCTCCTCGGGTTCCGGAATGTTGGTTGTGTCCTCCTTCGTGAAAACTGAAGTGAAGAACTCGTTTAACCTGTCAGCTATCTCCTTTTCCTCTTTTACCACTCCCTTTCTGTCTCCATCATCCAAGGGTCCCACTTCCTCCCTAGCTGGTTGCTTCCCCTTGACGTACCTGAAGAAGATTTGAAGTTTGTTGCTTCCCCTGCCAGTCTCTCTTCATACTCTCTTTTTGCTTTCCTAACCACTCGGTGACACTCCTTTTGGTGTTTTTTATGCTCCTTATGGTTGTCCTCTGTCTGGTCTTTTTTCCATTTTTTGAATGATGCCTTCTTATCATTATCGCCTTTTTCACTGCATTTGTTATCCACACTGGTTTTTTTGTTCTATTTTTTTTGCACCCTTTCCTGAACTTGGGTACGCACAGGTTCTGTGCTTCGTGCACCGTGCCCTTGAGTAGGGTCGAGGCTTCTATGGACTCCATCTTCCTTGCGGTGTCGTTGAGTTTCTTTCCCACCATTTTCCTCATGGCATCATAATTTCCTTTTTTGAAGTTGAGTGCTGTTGTTGTGGTTCTTTTCACCTTTGATGATCCAATTTCTAGCCTGTACTGGATCGTGTTGTGATCGCTGTTTCCTAGTGGGGCTAGTACTGCCACCTCCTTAGCGGGTCCCCCTAGTCCGTTGAAGATTAGGTCAAGAGTGGCATCTCCCCGTGTTGGTTCCGTGACCAGCTGTTCCATGAAACAGTCCCTCGTGACCTCCATGAATTTGGTCTCCCTCATACAGTTCGAGTGCCCGATGCTCCAGTCTAGTCCCGGGTGGTTGACGTCCCCCATCACCACCACACTTCCACTTTTGCATAACTGCCTCAGTTCGGCCTCCAGGTCCTGGTCGATTTCTTCCGATTGGCCAGGTGGGTGATAGTACAGACCCAATTTTATGTCCGCTCCTGTTCCTCCTGGTAGCTTAACCCATAGTGATTCCAAGTCATCCACCCTTATTGTTGTTTCCATCCTAGTTGAAGGTTTTATATATAGCGCTATTCCTCCACCCGTTTTGTGTGACCTATCTCTCCTGTAGAGTTTGAACCCTGGTAAAGCCACATCCCATTCATTGTCATCAGTCCACCACGTTTCTGTGACTCCAATTATGTCTAGGCCCTTTGTGCTGGCTAATACTTCCAGTTCTCCCATTTTAGCCCTTAGGCTCCTAGCATTAGTGTACAGGCAGTGTAAGTCCCGGTTGTCCGCCTTTCTTGCTGGTTTTTCTCGTGGTTTGGCGCTCCTAGCGACCCCCTCGTGAGTTGCCAGTCCCCAAGCCTCATCTCGGTCATCCTCCTCCTGTGGTGTGTCTGTTTCGTCCTCAGCCTGTTAACTTATTTTTGGTTGTCCCTCTGGATTCCGTTGTTCTCTGTTAGTCCTGTTTGTCAGTTTTATTTGTGTCCTAGACCCCTGCAATTTGTCCTTAGGTCCTTCTTCAAGAAATTCCCACTCAGTCCTGGGACCTCTTTTACAGTGTCCTCGTTCAAGGTCCTTGGCCCTGGGCATCTGCATTGCGTCCTTAGGTCCTTTTCCCAAAAATTCCCGCTCAGCCCCAATCCCTTTTTTACAATGTCCTTGCTCAATGTCCTTGGCCCCGGGCCCTTGTAATGCTTCCTTAGGTCCTTTTTCCAAAAATTCCCACTCAGTCCCGATCCCTCTTTTACAATGTCCTTGCTCAGTATCCTTATTTGATACTTTTGTCCGATGTGTCAGATTGACTGTCGGCTTTCCCCTCTTCCTCAGTTTAAAGCCAAGTCTATGGCACTCTGGACGTTGCGTGCCAGCATCCTCGTCCCAGTCATGCTCAGGTGCAGTCCGTCTCTCCTGTAGAGCTTATTTTTTCCCAAGAAAGTTGTCCAGTTCCGAACAAAAAGGAAACCCTCCTCCTCGCACCATCTCCTGAGCCAACCGTTTATTGCTTGTAGTTCGCTCTGCCTCCGTGCGTCCGCTCTCGGTACTGGCAGGATCTCTGAGAAGGCTATCTTCCTTGCCCTCAGTTTCAGTTTCCTCCCCAGGATCCTGAACTGATCAGTTAGTGCAGTCCTGTTGTAATCCCTCCTGCTGACGTCGTTTGTTCCAACATGGATTACTACAGCTGTATCCTCCGTCTTGGCCCCTTCCAGGATCCTCTCAATTCTGTCGATGACGTCCTTCATTCTTGCCCCAGGGAGACATGTCACTAGTCGGTCCTCTCTCCCTCCAGCTATGTGACTGTCCACTCCTCTCAGGATTGAGTCTCCTACTGCGATAGCAGATCTCCCCTTCCTCAACTGTCTCTCTGGTCTCAGGTCTGTGTCAGTGGCGCAGTCAGCTAGTCTCTCTGGTCTCAGGTCTGTGTCAGTGGCGCAGTCAGCTAGTCCTTCCTCTGGGTTCTGTTGGGTCTCCTCCTCATCAGCCTGTCCAGATTTTCCGCAAGGTCCTACTCCCATGGTGTCTGGTGGATTTTGTCGTCCGACCGGTAGTTCTCCCCCGATGTGCTGGTGGTCCTGTGCCTCCACCATCCTGCAGGCCTCCTCGATGAATTTCTCGAGCTCTCTAACTTGTTCCGTGATGGGGTCATCTCTGGCGGTGTCCTCAGTTGCCCAGCACTGTTCCTCTATGGTGCACAGTCCCTCCAGTTCCTGTACTCGAACCTGCAGTCTCCCGACCTCCTTCTTCAGGCTATTCAGTTCCTGACATCGACTGCATATGTATGCCTGCCTCCCGGAGGGGAGGTAGTCATACATATGACATTCGATGCACTATACTGGGTAGCTCTGCTGGGTTCCTGTAGCCTCCATTTCTTTCTCCTTGCTCCTGTGGTCCCTCGGTGGTTGAGAGTGGTGCCCGGCGTGCAGCTAGCTGAAAGAGGAGAGAGAGAGAGAAGAATGAGAATAGTAGAAAAGTACTTTTTTTTTTTAAGTTAGGGTTTTTTAGTAAATTAGGTTGCTGCTGGGCTGCCTGGGCTCCTTCTCAAGGCTCCTTCGCAAAGGCGCTCTCGCTAAGGCGAGCGCCTTTGCCGCTCGCCTTCGCCGCGCACCGAACGGCTGGGCGCCGTTGGCTCCCTTCCTCTTAAAGGGGAGCCCGGGCCGATGCAACCTGTGACACGGTGGGGGTGGGCGGAGCTAGCTCTCACCACGATCCCGATCTGCCTGCCTGCTGGTTAGTCCTCCTCCCCTCTGCTTCTCCGGCTTCCTCCCCTCTGCCTCTCTGCTAAAAGCAAGCCCAAGACAAAAGCAAAAAAAAGAAAAGAAACGCCGCCGCAGACTGCCTCGTGCTCCGGCTCCCTTCCACATGCTAAATGCTAATGTGTGCATGTTATCCCATGGACGCACTTGTGGTTAGTGCACATGTTGATTTAGCGTGCGCTAAAACACTTAGTGCACCTTAGTAAAACAGGGCCTTAGTAAAGGGTGTGGGAAAGGGAGGTATTGGCTGTGTTTTCAATGGTTCCATGTACCGTCAAACCTCAGTTTATGAGTAACGTGATTTGCAAGTGTTTTGCAAGACAAGCAATACACTCGAGCAAATGGTGCCTCGCAAACAGAGTGTTGACTCGATTTGCGAAACCCCCCGAGAACCAGCATCTATCCCCCGCCCACCCAAACACAAGCCCTTACCCCGATCTGGCACCGGTACACAGCTCCAACCCACAGGATATGCCGGTGCCAGTGCCTGAAGATCCTGCCTCTTGCCTGGGCCGGGCCTTGAGCATCTGCGCATGCTCAAGGCCATCTGGCTCCCGCTCTCCTATTGTATAAAACGCTGATTGCCTCTGGCTGAATAATCAGGCCCTTAGGGTATAATTTATGAATCTGCCTGTCCTCCACCACTAAAATGTCTACTTCAGGTCGCATAAAAGTATGTGTCCTTTTCTCATTGCATATACAGTATATTTATGCATGGGATAATTTTATGAAAGGTATTTATGCATATTCAACATGGTTTAAATACAGCATATTAAAAACCTCCCTAAAGTAGAATTACTACAGATTGCCATTCAGAATTTATAAAAAGCAGACTGGGGCCAGCATCACTTTTTTATTATTATAAAACAGATACTGATAGATTCTTCTCTCTCCCTCAATGACCACCTCAACTCCTTGGCTAAATCATACTTTTTCAGCCTCCACATGCTGAGGAAAGTAAGATCCTATTTTCACCAACAACATTTCGCCGTCCTTGTCCAATCCATCATCCTCTCCAAATTAGACTACTGCAATGCCATCTACTTAAGCCTATCAAAAAAAGTCTTCAAAGACTCCAGCTAATCCAGAATACTGCAGCCAAGTTGATCTTTACAAAACGCAAGTCTGACCATGTCTCCCCACTCCTAGCCAAACTTCACTGGCTCCCAGTGATTTCCAGAATCTATTTCAAATGCTCCTGCCTGGCTTTTAAGATCATTCACGGCATCCTTTCTCCCTTAATCCCACTATCTTAAAACTCCTCGAGTCCTGACTCTACCAGACCCACTCAAAGGTATAAATTAATTGTCATTTTTCCTGGTACTTTAGTTAGATTGTGAGCCTTCGGGACAGTAAGGGAAATTCTAATTACCTATCTTACTTATAATCTTAATGCACCAATATATTCATTGTAACCCGTTCTGGGCTCTTTTGGGAGGACGGGCTAAAAATCAAATAAATAAATAAAATTATCCTTACCCTCTCTACACAGTATTCGCTATGCAGGCAAACTGGGAAAATCCCTTCTCTTCAGAATCACAGGTCTTTGGAACGACCTTACTACCCCGCTGCAGAACCTGGGCTCCCTCAAATTATTCCGCAAGCAACTGAAAACCTGGCTTTTCACTAAAATGTAATTCTATCCCCCCTTACTCTTCTCTTCTATATATAAGTTCATGTAAACCTTTTTTTTCCTTCTCTTCCTATATTTTAAGTTCTTGTAAACTGTGCCGAGCTCCACAATATCCGTGGGGATGATGCGGTATATAAACTTAAGGTTTAGTTTAGTTTAGGTCTGACCTGCCTATTACTTTTCATAATTTTCTAGGGAAAGACAAATGATATGCTTCTATCCCATCTCAAGGCTGCAATATGCTTCAAGGACTACTATCCACCCTGAATAGTTGATCAGGTATAATCTGGATTACTCCATCTCTAGCCCTTTGTAAATGTATGTATAAGGATCACTAAATAGACTGCGTAAAAAAAAACCAATGCAAACAAACCACCAAGTGAACCTTAATAACTTGCCTGTTGACTAAGGCCCTCTTTTAGTAAGGTGTGCTAACTGATTAGCATGCGCTAATCAATTTAGTACACGTTAAACACTAATGCGTGCATGTTAGTCCATGAACACATTATCATTTAGCATGCGCTAATTTGATTAGTGCATGCTAATCGGTTAGCGAACCAGTAAAAGAGGGGGTAAGTTTTGAGCATACCTGATTTGCTGATGGCTTCAAATTGCCTAGAATCTTTCCAATCAGTCTTATCAATGGAGACTGTACTAGTAAGACTAGGTGATGACCGCTAGATATATAAGGATCTTCAAAAGGCAGCTCTGTTGATGTTCAACCTCTATGCAGCTTTTGATATAACCATTTACCAAGGACTTGGGCCTTGGCCAATTGCTAACCTATTTGAAATCTTTTTTCATAAGAACATAAGAATAGCCTTATTGGGTCAAACGAATGGTCTATCTAGCCCAGTAGCCCCTCCTCACTGTGGCCAATCCAGGTCACTAGTGCTTTGCAAAAACCCCAAGAGTAGCAACATTTCATGCTACCGATCCAGGGCAAGTAGTGGCTAACACCATGTCTGCCTCTTGGACTTTCCTCCAGGAAATTGTCCAAATCTTTCTTAAACCCAGCTATGCCATTCACTCTTACCACAACCTCTGGCAATGCATTCCAGAGCTTAACTATTCTTGGAGTGAAAAAAATATTTTCTCCTACTGGTTTTAAAAATTATTTCCTGTAACTTCATTGAGTGTCCCCTAGTCTTTCTAATTTTTGAAGGACAGAAAAATTGATCCATTTATACCCATTCTACTCCACTCAGGATTTTGTAGGCTTCAATCATATCTCCCCTCAGTTGTTTGTTTTCCAAGCTGAAGAGCCCTAACCTTTTCAGTCTTTCCTCTTATGTGAGGAGTTCCATACCCTTTATCATCTTGGTCACTCTTCTTTGAACCTTTTATAGTGCCATTATATCTTTCTTGAGATAAGGAGACCACAATTGAAAGCAATACTCCAGGGAGGTCACACTAAGGAGCGATACAGAGACATTATAACATTCTTAGGGCTCCTTTTACTAAGGCACGCTAGCCAATTTAGCACATGTTAACTGATTTAGCACACTCTAAATGCTAAGGCACCCATAGAATATAATGCCAATTCCCTCCTGCTGGAAACCTCCCCCCCCCCCGAAACATTGCAGGCATCCCCCCTGCAAATTCCCCCTACCTTAAAATGTTGGCCGGCCGGAGGCATCCTTCCTTTCTCTAGCTGGCTGTCCCGCCTTCTCATGAATGGCAGGCCTGCCCCTTCCCAGTGCATCATGGGTTACACCGTGGAAGGGCCTTAGAAACATAGAAAAAAAGCAGCAGAAAAGGGCTATAGCCCACCAAGTCTGCCCAGTCCAAGTATCCCCTCCCCTGAATTTACTCCCTTAAAGATCCCACGTGAGTATCCCATTTTCTCTTAAAATCCGTCACGCTGCTGGCCTTTATCACCTGGAGTGGGAGTCTGTTCCAATGATCCACTACTCTTTCGGTGAAGAAGTACTTCCTGGAGTCGCCATGAAACTTCCCTCCCCTGATTTTCAGCGGATGCCCTCTGGTGGTCGAGGGTCCCATGAGCCAGAAGATATCATCTTCTGACTCGATGTGTCCTGTGATGTACTTATATGTTTCAATCATATCTCCCCGTTCTCTTCTTTCATCAAGTGAGTACAGCCGCAATTTTTTAAATCTTTCTTCATACGTGAGATCCTTGAGCCCCAAGACCATCCTGGTGGCCGTTCGCTGAACCAACTCGATCCTCAGCACGTCCTTTCGGTAGTGTGGTCTCCAAAACTGAACACAGTACTCCAAGTGAGGCCTCACCATGGCTCTGTACAATGGCATCATAACTTCAGGTCTCCTGCTGACGAAACCTCTGCGGATACACCCCATCATTTGTCTTGCCCTGGAGGAAGCCTTCTCCACTTGATTGGCAACCTTCATGTCCTCACTAATGATCACCCCTAGGTCGCGTTCCGCCGTGGTCCTAACCAAGGTCTCACCATTTAGTACATAAATTCTACGCGGGTTTCTCTTACCCAGATGCATTATCTTGCATTTTTTAGCATTGAAGCCTAGCTGCCAAGTAGTTGACCATTGTTCCAGCAACAGTAGGTCGTGTGTTATATTATCAGGTAATAAGCTTTTTCCTACTATGTTGCAAAGTTTGACGTCGTCGGCGAACAGTGATACCCTTCCTCTAAGTCCTTGCGTCATATCTCTTATGAATAAGTTAAACAGAATCGGGCCCAGGACGAGCCCTGCGGCACTCCACTAATCACGTCCGATGCTTCGGATGGGGTACCGTTCACCACCACCTTCTGAAGTCTACCGCTCAGCCAATCCCCAACCCATGTAGTTAGAGTGTCTCCTAATCCTATCGATTTTAGCTTGTTCAGTAATCTTCGATGAGGGACGCTATCAAATGCTTTACTGAAGTCCAAATATACCATGTCCAGTGACTCTCCGGCGTCCAGTTGTCTAGTAACCCAGTCAAAAAAGCTAATCAGATTAGATTGGCAGGATCTGCCCTGGGTGAACCCGTGTTGGTGTGGATCACGCAGTTTTTCTTTGTCTAGGATTGTGTCAAGATTCTGTTTAATCAGTGTTTCCATGAGTTTACACTATGGGCCCTGATTGGCCCATAGGAAGGGTCTTAGGCTCCTGGGCCAACCAGAATCTAGAAACCCATTTGGAGTGCATTCTGGGATGCACTGCGAATGACCTAAGATTCCTATTGGCTAGATCCCTTATGCCTATCCTTTGGAATTTATAATTCAGCTCAGAAATCAATATCAGAAGCCAGACCAATTCATGATGAAATATTCATATGCAATATTGGATCCTTTGTATTGATAGATAATATAGAATAAATCCTCAGACACACTTTAATTTCTGCATTGTTTAAATATTCAGAAGAAAAGTAAACCAGAACACTCAGATCTAGAAATGCAATTATTTAATACACGTCTCCTTTTGAATAACTTTTACCATTATTTCCAAAGCATATGGATGATTCAAAGGCCCTGATTAAATGAGGTTGGGTGGTGAGGGAAACAAGGTTGAAATGTTTTGACTTTTTCATCTGTTTCTTTGTTCTGTTCCAGATGTTACTAATGTTACAAGATAAATCCAAGCTCAGAAAAGTAATAATGAGCCTCATTCATGTTGTGCCGAAGCTGGTAATTTACTATAACTAGTACAATCAAGGGAATATAGAAAACTGCATATATTTGTTTCTTATGACCTTTATGAGATAAGAATTTCATATACATTTTGATTTATCTACTGTATATAGGCTATTGTATCTATTCAGGAACATTGTAAAATATTTTTTGTGAAATGAATGTTTCTAAGTTTTCAACATGGAGAAAACAATTACATAGGTATTATATTCACCTTCTTCAATTGGAGTCCAAAGCCTATCTTTTAGTCTAAAAGATGTCTAAAACATACAAATTGTGCACTCAGCACTTGTTGCTCTACCCCCCCCCCCCCCCCGCGATCTGTCGTGAAACAGTGACAATACTCAGGCGTTTTCAACTAGTGTGGAATTTTATTTGGCCGCAGCCATAACAGCACTATTACATCACAACTGTCATCAAATGAGCAGAATAACAAACAAAGTGATCAACTGTATATTGAAACTGAACATCTGAAGATGACATAACACTCCGTTTATAACACTTATTAGATCTAACCACCACATGATCAGGTGCACAGCATAAGCCTCTCCATCCTCTCCGAATGTGGGATGCCGTAACAGCTTCCCCTGCTCGCTGGACCTATCCCGTTTAAAGATGTGTCCTCTCATCAGAAGTACGTTGCTGTGAAGATCATGTCCTGGCCTCCCTGCTGTCCAAGCAAGGTGACATGCCCCATTTCATAAGCGCTGTAAAGGTGAATGTCGTTTACTCATATGCTGTGCTTACCCTCCACTACCCGGGATAGCAAAACCTCGCTTATCGTGGGTTCCCCCCAAGTGCTGTGGCTGCGGCCTAACTTCACCAAACAAAATATATGCAAAGCTAGTGTGCTGATAACTTCACCAAACCAGATATATATGCAAACTCAATGTACTGATAACCAAACCAATGTACTGATGAACATATCCAAGCCAATGTACTGATGAACATATGCAAACTCAGTGTACTGATGTCTTCACCAAACCAAATATATATGCAAAGCCAGTGTACTGATATCTACATAAAGCAAATATATATGCAAACCCAATATACTGATAGCCAAACCAATGTACTGATGCACATAGCAAACCGATGACCATATCAAAACTGATGTGCTAATGAATATATCAAAACCGATGTGCTGATGAACATATCAAAAAAGATATCCCAACCGATGTACTATGAACTTCACCAACCAATGGAAACCAATGCACTGATGAACTTCACGAACTTCACCAAACCAAGCAGCTGATGAGCATATCCAAAGCAATATACTGATGAACTTCACCACCAATGTACTGAGCATCTCCAATGTACTGAGGAGCGTATACTGATGTAGTGATGAGTATATCCAATGTACTGATGAGCATCTCCAATGTACTGAGGAGCGGTATACTAATGTAATGATGAGTATATGCAATGTACTGAGGAGCATCTCAAATGTACTGAGGAGCGTATACTGATGTAGTGATGAGTATATCTAATGTACTAATGAGCATCTCCAATGTACTGATGAGGGTATACTGATGTAGTGATGAGTAAATCCAATGTACTGATGAACATCTCCAATGTACTGAGGAGCATATATTGATGTAGTGATGAGTATATCTAATGTACTAATGAGCATCTCCAATGTACTGAGGAGCGTATATTGATGTAGTGATGAGTATATCTAATGTACTGAGGAGCATCTCCAATGTACTGATGAGCATCTCCAATGTACTGATGAGGGTATACTGATGTAGTGATGAGTATATCCAATGTACTGATGAACATCTCCAATGTACTGAGGAGCCGTATATTGATGTAGTGATGAGTATATCCAATGTACTGATGAGCATCTCCAATGTACTGAGGAGCCATATACTGATGTAGTGATGAGTATATGCAACGTACTGAAGAGCATCTCAAATGTACTGAGGAGCATATACTGATGTAGTGATGAGTATATCCAATGTACTGATGAGCATATCCAACCAGTGTACTGATGAACTTCACCAATGTACAGATGAACATCCAACCAACCCATCTATTGATGAGCATATTCAAGTGAACTTCCGGGATCTCCCCCAAACAAATCTACTGATGAGCATATATAAACCAATGCACTGATGTACTACACCAGAATGTACTGATGATACTGATGAGCATATACTGATGAACTACACCGAACCAGTGTACTGATGATGAGCATATAATGATGAGCGTATCCTGATGAGCATATCTAATGTACTGATGAGCATATATTCATTCATTCAATTTTTTTTATACCGTTCTCCCAGGGGGAGCTCAGAACGGTTTACATGCATTTATTCAGGTACTCAAGCAGTATAATGATGAACTCCCCGCAACCCATGCACTGATGAGCATATTGATGAATATATCCACTGTACTGATGAGCATATCCTAACCGGTGTACTGAAGAGCATAATGGACTGTTGAACCCAAAACCAATGTACCGCTGAACATATTGAACCCAAACCCAATGTACCGCTGAACATATTGAACCTCAAACCCAATGTACCGCTGAACATATCCAAACCCGATAAACCAATGTGCCAAATCTATGTACTCCTGTACCTATAACCCTGTACCAGATAATCCAGGAATGTGTATGTACGCCAGTACCTCTAACCCTGTACATAATAATCCATGTCTGTGTATGCATTCCAGTACCTATAACCCAAAAGGTCATTCAACCTCTCTTGAGGTCCCTGTGATATAACATACCCGCTTCTAGCCTAGCTCCATTCATAACCATCGTAAATCTTAATTTAAGGTTTGTTTCTAGTTTGTTTCTAGCCCCCATCTATCCATAACCCATATATGAACCTACGGATGCCATCTATAGTCCTCTATATCCCTAAATCCGATGTAAACCCCGGTAATACCCTAAAGTCACTCCCCGATTAGATACCATCGATGTGTTGAGCTGCATACGTGGCATTTATTCTTACCTCCCAGATGTTGACTCTCGTTCCGAGTAAGGAACTCCTCACGTTCTTATCTCCGGTCATAAGCGAGGTGGTAAGTGATGATAGCATGGCCGTGTAGCTGAGGAAGAGAGTGAGTGAAGCAAGCAAAACGGTTAATATATGAGGTACTCATGAAGTGAGGTCAATCGAGCTGGTATGGCACACATCTGTTGTTGTCAGTAGGTCTGGCACACATCTGTTGTTGTCAGCGGGACCCGTATAAAGGGCCATTATGATCAAGGAGAAACCTTAGGAAGCCAAATATGAGGGCTCAATGCTGTAAGGCCTACGTCTTACTTCCCCTCCTGCGCGGGCAACTGGCTAAGGAGGAATTCATCCTCAGGTAATAAGGTGGTAAGCAAGGTGGTCAATGATGATATCATGTCGTGTCGCTGATGAAGAAACAGTTAATCTGAGGTAGGAATGAAGTGAGGTCAACACATCTCCTGTCAGTGGCATCCCCGTATAAGGGCTCAAAGCTGTAAGGTCGACGTCTTACTTCCCCTTCTGCCCTGCCAACTGGCTAAGGAGGAATTCATACATGGATGGCGGAAGAAAAGTGATACCATGTTCGGATTCAAAGGAGTCTTGTTGAAGAGGGATTGATACTACCTGGATATGGCACCCTCGATTGTAGGAATCGTGGAAGACGAAAATCTTGAGTGGTGAACTGAGGATGCTACAGAGATGAGTAACCCTGGCGTCTACCCGAGTGTAACCCACTGAAGCGATTTCAACGTTGTTCGTCCTGTCCTAAAGGACATACTGATTTGCTGGGCTAAAATTAATGAGGAAGCAATTATGAGATAACATTTATCATGAGGAAAAGGCTAGGATATGATATGAAGGCAGATATCATTGTGTGTCTCGGATCCACATGTGACATAGAAAGATACTTTAGCTGCCTCATACAGCTGTGCAAAGATCACATGTCATAAAAGAAGTTGGTGGCTAAGGAAAGGGTCTTTCTTTGGATTAATAGATAAGGGTTACTGCCGAAGGGCATACTATCGCCATCTGGTTTCGTGAAGCAGGGGAACACGTCATGGAATAAATTATATAATAATTTGTTGGCCTTTTATCTGCTATCAGAAAGAGTTCACATTTAGTGGACTTGATGAGGCTTATTACAGAGGAGCAGACCAGTGGAGTTGGTAAAGATGACGACTGTATATGAATTCAAGAAAGCTTGGGACAAGTACCTAGAATCTTTATGGGAATCAAAGAGAGACCGAATGCTAGATCGCGAACAGATCAGAGAAGGTTATCATGCCACTGTACCGAGCCCTGGTGTGTCGACACCTGGAGTACTGCCACTCGAAAAGGATCCAGAAAAGAGAAACTAAGATGGTTACGGGGCTGGAGGCGGTGCCGTACAGTGAAAGATTAGAAAAACTCGGCCTCGAACAGAGGAGATTGAGAGGGGACGTAATCAAAACATTTGAGGTACTGAAGGGAATAGACGTAGTAAATAAGGACAGGTTGTTCACCCTCTCCAAGATAGGGAGAACAAGAGGGCACTCCCCAAAAGTGAAAGGGGATAGGCTCAGCACGGACGAAAGTAAGTTCCAGAACGGAAGAAAACTGGAACGCTTCTCCGGAGTCTGCCATAGGGGAAAAACACCCTCCATGGACCCAAAACAAAACCAGACAAGCTCCCGCAGAAACAAGACACACACAGTCAGGGCCAGTCAGGGCACGATGGTCCCCTGGCCAGACCAGCAGGGGCAACGCTGATGTTCCCCCAACCACTGCACCAAATCAAAAAATGAACATACATATGTGCGAGAACAACAAAGGCAGCTAAGTGAGGAAACAAAAGGCATAATGAGTGCAGTCAATTGTTAATACTACAATGTCATAGTAGAAGCCTCCACTGTGGCCCACGGGGGCCTCAACTGGCCGCCTGTACTGCAGGCCCACTCACCTCCTACTGCGACCCACCCACAGGCCGGATCATGCTCCAGGGGCCGCAGGAGCTGCCCAAACTTCCCCCCATAGGGTCCCGTACCCCCCCACCTGGCAGCATGCCAACCAGGCTGAATGGCTAGCCCCTGAACAACCCCATGGCGCACACCCGCTCTCCGCGGCAGCTGGAGCCCTACATGGCGATCCGGAGAACAGACTCGGCCGAAGGGGTCACGTGGGCGCAGCAACCCGTGATGGAGAACCAACCCGGCCACGAGCGCATTCCTGGGGACTCACCGGCAGCAGTGGGGGAAGTAAATTAAGTGGCGGAGCACCAAATGTGGCGCGGCAGCCCGAGCCCTGGCCTGGGACGCCTGGCTGCGTGTGCTGCAGCCCAATTCTCCCTCTCGGGCCGGCGGTGCCGGAGACCCCAAGTGGCCACATGCGCTGGGGCAACACCTATCTCCTGGCCACATGGGCTGTGCGCCAGCAGCACCCTCCATTGAGGCCGCCGATATCCGCCCGATGTGGGGAAAAGGTCCCCACATCCTCAGCCTAAAAGGTGCCGGAGACTCCACCTGTCCGCGTCGGGCCCAGGACTGGAGAGTCCGCCCCGCCGCAGCCTAACTCTCCCTCTCGGGCCACCCAGGCGACACATCCTCTCCCTTCCGGCAGTGCTGGAGACCCCCAGTGGCTGCGTGCGCTGTGTCAATACCCCCTCACGGCCACATGGGCCGTGTACGAGCAGCAACTTGGCTGCAGGGCCGTGAGGGTGCCCAATACGTTCCCACGTGACAGGCCGAACAGCCGCGCCAGACCTCCGATCCGCTCTGCCGTGGTCGCCAGAGCCCTTCATGGCAACTAAGCGCCACGTGGGCGCGGCAGTGCCGGCAAAGCGACGTGGCCGCAGGGCCATGTGGGGGCACGATCTGACAGCCGGAGAAGTGACTCCGCTGGGCCACGTGGATGCGCGACCCGCTCACTCGGGGCAGCCGGAGATTTTAAGTGACCGGTGATAGGGTCCCAGCGCACTTACCCGCTGGTCTACTGGTAGAGTTGGGACTGCTGTGGGCAACAAAGCCATGTCCGCCTCCCGCTTGATCAGGCGTGTCTCCGGGAGGAGAGTGCACGCCGCTTCAAGACCTGAACCCCCGACGCTCGGAAGACAAATGCAGTGCCTCAAGGCATAGAGCCAGAGAGGGAACCTCCTACCCCGATCACACCGCCAATTATATTCACCTTCTTCAATTGGAGTCCAAAGCCCATCTTTTAGTCCAAAAGATGTCTAAAACATATTCCCTTGCCATATGGACATACTGCAGTTTTAGACATCCATATCCTGGTTTATAAAATTGGGATCTGGATGTCCATGCAATATAGAAATCTACATGCTGGTTTCTGAAAATAATAAAACTTACAAATTAGCCACCTTTGTTTTTGTTTGTTTTAGTGGTTTTTTTGCTGTATTATAATCGGAGAAAACTGACCCTTGCTTGGCTTTGTCTAATTTTCAATTCTGTAGATCGCAAATGAATTACAGAAGATTCAGTGCCGTGTTACACTATAGTGAAAACATAATAATGCTATGGGACAGTAATCTAAGGTCAGTGAAAGTACACATCATTTCAAGGTGGAAAAAAAATCATACTGGAGACACGCAAAGTATCTCTGAGATATGAAGGCAGCAAATGTTATGTTACATAGTCTGGGCATTGACTCATATTTATATATACACATTTTAATAAAAATGGATCTCTAGTGGGTACCTAAAGGAAATACTGAAACCAGAATATTTTAAAGCAGATGGTCCCACTTTTTTTTCTTTAAGACTTTTCATAGTGCCACATTCATGACTCTGTGACAATAGCAATCACTCTCTTGCCGTTGCTAATAGTAGAGACTACAGATGCTAGATTAATCTCCTGACTCTCCTACTGACAGCCCATATATTCTATAGTAACTTGTGAGATGCGTTGGAACCAGAATTAGCAAGCAAGGCAGCCATTCCGCGGCTCTGTCACACATTTTGCACAACTACGCTGCAATATAAGGAGTGCTCAAGTATTTGGTGAGTGAGGGCATACATCTGGGAAACAAGAAATAATGATAGTGGCTCAGTGGAATGAAAAATCTAAAAATATATGTATGCCACATGCAATAATGGAGGAAACATGGAGATTATTGGTTTCTTAGGGATCTATTAATTTGATAAATTCTGATTCTTGCCTACTATAAGAGGAGAGTATCTATTTTTCTGACAACTTGCAATCATGCTAGAAAATGGTCTGATCTTCTCGCCCATCTCTAAAATTTATCCATCTAACTGGAAAAAGGATCTCTTTCTGCACAGCAGGCAGCCAGCTGCAAGGACTGTTAGTACTGCTAGTTAAGCTTGAGAAGCCACTATCTTGCCAGTTTACTGGGAATGACTGAACTGTATTTCCTGTCCTCATTGGTGCTGAAAATCTCTAGCAGACTCTTTATTTCACAGTGTGCTGTTTGAGATGAAAACATGTCTGCCACCAAATTAGCACTTAAGAAAACTACAGTCATTACACAGTCATATCTTAAATATAATGCAGCAGCACCATTTTTATTTAGGCCGGTATAGCTATAGTACTGTTGTTTAGAAAAAAAATTACCGTATTTGCCGGCGTATAAGACGACTTTTCAGTACCTTAAAATCCTCCCCAAAGTCGGGGGTCGTCTTATACGCCGGGTACAGTTTACATGCCCTTACTTGCAGGGCTGGATGTACTCAGTCGCGCGGCTCTTCTTCTCCCTACCTTCTCTGCTTGCAGCACAGAGCCGAACGGAAGTCTTCCCGACGTCAGCACTGACGTCGGGAAGACTTCCGTTCGGCTCTGTGCTGCAGGCATAGCAGGTAAGGAGAAGGAGAGTAGCCTCGCGGTTCGAGTGGCTACCAAGAGAGAGGGGCGGCCGCCCCGCCCCGGTTGCAGCACAGCCGGCCAGGTTCCCTTACTTTTGTGGCATTTCCCCGACCGACCGATAACAGCCCGGGTCCGACAATCCTCCCTGCCCTGTAGCCGCGAATCTAAATACCTTCTTACAGCAGCTGTAAGAAGGTAATTTAGATTCGCGGTTAAGGGCAGGGAGGTTTGTCGGACCGGGGCTGTTGTCGGTTGGTCGGGGAAGTGCCACAAAAGTAAGGGAACCTGGCCGGCTGTGCTGCACCCGGGGCGGTAGAGAAGGTGTGCGGAAGAAGGGGTAGTCTTATACGGCGAGTATAACACAAAACTCTATTTTTTAACTAAAAGTTGGGGGGTCGTCTTATACGCCCAGTCGTCCTATACGCCGGCAAATACGGTACATTGGAATGTTGATACTGGGTAACTGTAATGTTTTGCTGGCATAATTTAAAGGTTAAAATAAAATTTGGCATGTACATGCTTGCCTACTGTACCCATAAATAAAAGTGTTGCTTTATGCAGCACTCCAGTTATTCTCAGTGCAGCGCCCGAGACAGGAGAGGCTCACGCCAGTTTTCTCTGATATTTTGCTTGCTCTATTCAATCTGGTTTCTTGACACTCTCACATGTATTGAGCATCCTGGACCCCTGAGGAAGAAGTGCTTTTCGAAACACGGACTGTGTTGGGTCCGGTACACATGAAAACAAGAACCAGTTTTTGGATATGTTTATTTCATGTATGCTGTTTATATATGTTTTTATGACTTTTATTGAATAAATTCCTGCACCTTGTACATTTTTCTGCAGTTTTGGTTGTTTTTTGGGTTGTTTATTTTTTGTCTAATCTCGTTTGCTATGATATATTATTTCTATCTCAGTAAGGCAAGACATCCCAGTACTACAATAAATTATACTATTGTTTACTGCGGTTTCTTAAAACATAAACCCTAATTACAGACCACGTTTATACTGTAAAAGTTTATTCCCATCTCAACTTTTGCAATCTTTGTTCAAGCTTCAAACCTGTAACTGAGCTTTAATTTAAATTCATTCACTCTTTAAATGCATAAACCCTTTCCAGGGGCTCTATTAATAAGCTATGCTTTGTTGTTTTCATTTTATAGAAATAATAACAATTGAAAGAAGAAGTCTATTGACCAGAGATAAGGAGAAAACAAAAGTGTGATTACAAATGAAACCATTTTTATAACAAATGCTCCTAGAAAACTTTTAACCAGCTCTATAGGTAGTATATGTGAGTGCACTAGCAATGAGAGAGATTCAGATTAAATCTAGAACCAGTACAATCTATCAGGACAATAAGAACAATACGCTGTGGAACAGTGGAGAAGGAACAGAATCAGTTTACAGTACTATTAATGAGCCCTTTTACTAAGCTATGTTAATCAGATACACTGTTCTAATGTGTGGCAAGAGCTGTGCTATTGCAAACTGTGTGCCGGGTGTGCTGTGAGAAGCTGGCGAGAAGGAGAAGGGCTGTATGACTGCCTACGGGACATGCCTCTTGCCGCGAGAGGCACGTCCTACAGGCAATCAGATGGTGCATGTGCCTTTCCTCCTCCTGCACCGCTCCCCACTGTCGTAGTAATAGAAGGCTCAGGGCCCGGTCTGGAGGGTGATGATATCACGCAGGTGTATGATGTCATCGCATCAGTGTCCACGCATTTTTGGATGCCCTCCAGTCGCGTCCCCAAGTTTAGTGTGCCGTGGCTTCAAAACATTTGCGGGACACTGCATTAGAAGTTAGTGTGGACCCTTGGTAAGGATAGAGTGCTTTAAACACAGCCAGCAAAATTTTAAAAAAATTATGAGTAGGGATGGGGTACGGACATTTTATGGATGTAGCAGAGGAGTGGCCAGGTGTGATAGCTAGCTTGTAGATTACTGCTGTGCACTAGTTGTTACAACTGTAAATGACACAGCTGCTCTTAACACTGTCATAAGAGGGGATAATAACTGCAGCTACACTACTTGTATCCCAGTAGCATGGCCATGATCTTTGCTCGCTAATTTGAATCACACACACATATGAATCCCTAAAGAGCAGACCCCAATCCAATCTCCCCTGAGCAGAACCCCCGACAGCATTCAAAAAACACTCCTACTCACTCACTATCAGCAGTTAAACAATTGCCTGAAAACATCAATAACCCCAGTCCTACAAAGTCCTGTAAAGGGACACACAGAGGAGCTGGTGCCCAAAGGAGATTTGGGCAGGCCTGGAGCAGTTCTCCCCTCCGGTGCTTCTTTTCAAGGGGGCCATTGGTTGGATAATGCCACTGCCCCTAACATGGCTAGAGCAGGTAATTTGAAGAGTTCTAATTAAATATTTGTCTCTTTGGGCCCCCTCTGTTTCGTGTGGCTGATTACTGAGTTAATGAAAATAGAAAAATATGAATTTGAGGGTATGTTCAATGAGTCCTAGTTACTGTCTGGGACACACTAATTCAAAATTGACTACAAGGATCTAATCCCCCCCCCACACACACACACACACATAGCTTTTACAAAACTGCACCAGAAGTTTTTCGTGCTGGCCATTGCTCTGAGTGCTCTGCGCTACGCTGATGGCCATAGAGTTTCTATGACCATCAGAGCAGAAGGAGAGTATCGAGCATGCCAGAAAGCACTAAAAACCTCTTGCACAATTTTGTAAAAGGGGAGTCAATTTTTTTATCAATATTAATCCACTATAATAAAACCCTTAACACACATGCGCACTTCAATCTTCGTGCGTTCATGTTCCGTGATTCATGCTTCTGTGCCGCCACATGCACAGTAAGAGCCTGTGGCAGTTTATGACACATGTTGCGGTTTCCCCAGCAACGTTCCTGCTCCAATCTCCGATGTCGGCTGACTTTCTACCTTATGACTATGCTGCCACTGCCAGGACGCCTCTTCTTCTCACCCCTAGACCAACAGCTGCAGCAGCAGTGGTTTCATCAAGCTAGGCTGGCCCACTTTGATAATGTGAGGTGGGACGGCCTAGCAAAAGCCCCGAGACTGCCTGGCCTAGCAGATGCTGGATAGGGAGCAGGGAATGGAGAAGGGCTACTGCTGGACAGGGGGAGCATGGAGGGGGTGCTGCTGGACAGGGGGGAGATAAAAGGAAGGGAGAAGGGCTACTGCTGGACAGGGGGAGCAGGGAAGGGGTGCTATCGGCCAGGGGGGAAAGACAAAAAGAAAGACAGACAGGGGGCCAGGAAGAGAGACAGAAAGAAAGAAAGAAAGACAGGGGGCAGGGAGAGAGACAGAAAGAAAGGCAGATAGGGGGAGAGAGACAAAGAAAAAAAAGACAGACAGACAGGGGGGGCCAATGAGAGAGACAGAAAGAAAGAAATGCCTAAGTCTACACATCTATTCTAGCACCTGTTAATGTAATGGGCTAAAAAACTAGTACATTATATAATGCTAATAAGAATATTACAAATGATGAATTGTTTCTTTTTCTCAAACCAAGAATTATTTATTAATACAAAATGGGAATTTGTAGTTAAGTAAAACCAAATATGAAAAGTGAAAATATTCAAGCATATTCTGCTCTGGGATGTGATGTACAGTACATTCCCACAAGCTCTATTTACCTATTGCTATTTAAAAATTCCCTAGTGTAGTTTTTTTAAATTACAGCGCTAGTATTTTTTGACCTTTTGTACATATCCAAGAGCCTGCTATAACTACAAGGGATATAAATACAGTATTCTGAATGCTTATGAAACAGTAGTTAAGAGTTCCAGCTTGAACAAAGTCAGTCACTTTCCCTTAAATTCTATAAAACACATTAAAAATTGTGCACATACTTTCGATCACGTACCTGGATTGTGTGTGCAATTTATTTGATCAACAAATTAGTGCCATTAGCTTCTTAACAAGCAATTATTGGTGCTCATTAAAATCAATTATAAGTTGATGTGCCTATGTTTTACACATTTAAAAAGGGGGAATGGAAATGGTTAGGTCATGGGCAGATCGGGGCATTACCTTTAGCTATGCGCATAATTATAGAATACTGGCACCCACGTCTAAGTTTAAACACGTGCATTTCTATCACATTTTCCTTGGTGCATATGGCTGTGCCTAAATCGAGTCACAGTTTCCGGGCATAAACACTATTCTACTTTATAAACCATGCCTAACTTTAAAAGCAGCTTAGAGAATAACACTTTTTGGTGCCAATATTTTGGGGGCCATATAAAGAACTTAGCCTTCTGAGTGTTTGTTGTGTCTCTCCTATGTCTGCATGAAAATATTCTGCATTTTCAGCTATGAAATATCCAGCTCAAGGTTAATCAAATTATGGTTCTAAATCTGCCTAGAAAAAGCAGACTAGCTTCCAACCAATAGACCTCAAAGGCAAAAATCCTTGGGGCTAACTGTCAATTTGCAATGCAGTCTTAGCAAAAACATTTTAGAAGGTTCTGTACCTAAAGTAATAGTCACAAAAGAAAAACACAATATGAACTCATCTTACAAAATTATTTTGATTTATAATAGTAAACCTAGAGAAAATCACCTAAGGGATATGCAGTGCAATTCATGTGTAACAATGATAAGTCTGACAATGTGGTCTTGATATAGTTTGCATCAGAGCAGCCTTGCTCAAGAGGGTCATAAACAGACCTTAATGGAAGTTAGTAATTTGCCTACTGCATGTTGAGTCACCTAATTGTTGTTTATGTTGATATAATTGCTAAGATAAATGCAGTAAAATGTTCTAAACCAGATTTTCCGAGTTTTGAAATTTTATCCTTATTAAATTAAAAGATCACTGAATTCAGTCTGATTGACTGCTATTGTTAACTCTGCATAGTAAAATGTGTTACTTTATTTGAGACATTATATAGGAGAATAACAGAAAAAAAGTAAACCAATCTGCAAATGTTTGAGATATATTTATTTCTTTATTATTCACCCCATAGTTCCCAACATACCCATGTAAGTATGGACTTTTGATATACAGTATATTAGATACTAGTCTTTAAGCCCATGTGTCTGTCTGTCTTTCTCTCTCTCTCCTTGGCCGCTTTCTGTCTGTCTTTTTTTCTGTCTCTCTCTTTCCTCGGCTGTCCACCATCACCCCTTGCCTGCTCCCCCTGTCCAGCAGAAGCCCTTCTCCCTTCCTTTTACCTCTTCCATGTCCAGCAGCACCTCTTCCTTGCTCCCCCTGTCCAGAATAGGCCTTCTCCCTTCCTTTTACTTCCCCCCTATCCAGCAGCATCTCTTCACTGCTCCCCTTCTACTTTCCTGAGCATTTGAGAATGTTTGCCAGCATGGGACACCTCATGACACCCTCCAGCCGTTCCTCTAGGTGCCAGCTATCAGCAATGAAACCGCCACCGCCGCTCACGCTGGCGCATGCTTCGGCAGCCGCCTCAAGCTGCTGTGCGCTGTAAATAGAATACGGCCACAGAAGGACACAGCACGCTGTCACGGATCACAAAACCCTAAGGGGGTAATAATAATTTAAAAAAATGTCTAAAAAGTGTCCTAAATGGCTACTTGGACGATCAAAAAGCCTGATCGTCCAAGTACCCATAATCAAAGCTGGTTTTTAGACGTATCTAAAAACAGCTTAGGCCTTTCCCTTGCCTATAAACACACAGAGAGAAAAGAGGTGTATTTAGAGGAGGGGAAAGGGCGGGCAGTGGGCGGGAGGTGGACCGACCTACACCTAGGCGTACAACACCTATAACCAAAACAGTTTAGTTGGCACATAGACCTATTTGACTTAGATGAAAGAAAACCAGGTCTAAGTGCCAAAAAAGTGGCCGCTGAGCTGATGGCCGCTGGTGCCATCAGTTCAGTGGCCCGGCAACCTAACCATCGTGGCAGGAGAGATGCCTTATCTCCCCTACCGCATGCCATCACTCTTCTACCCGAACTGCCGCGACCCGTGGCAGTTTGGGTAGAGGAGTGATGGCATTGCGGTAGGGGAGATGAGGCATCTCTCCTGCCGCGATGCATCACTCCCCCCCACACACACAACATCGGGTCAAGAGGGAGCCCAAGCCCTCTTGCCCCGCAGCAGCCGCGACCCCCCCCGACTCGATGGTTTACTATTCTGATTGGCCCAGGCGCCTTAGGCCTCACCTGTGGGCGGGCCTTTGGGATGGCTGAGCCAATCCGGCCTCATTCTGCTGGTGGCTGCCTGTTGGACAGGCGGGTTTGGGCACCTGTCTGTCCGGCCAACTGCAAAACAGGTACGGGGAAGAGGGTGGGGGTGGGGGGGTCGTGGGGGTCGGGCCGTGGGGTCGCAGGTCGGCTGGGGGGAGCGGTCTGGAGTTCTGGGGGGGTGGACATTGGGGGTAGGGGGGTTCGTCGAGGGCAGGAGGGCCTGGGAATCCTCCTGCCCATAATTTAGTGGGGGGTGGGGGTAGAGAGTCGCCTGGGCTAGGAGGGCTTGGGCTCCCTCCTGACCCAAACGAGTCGGGGGTGCCGCGGTTGGCCAGGGCAAGAGGGCTTGGGCTCCCTCTTGCCCCGATGCTGTCGGGAGGGGGGGGTTGGTGGTTTGACATGGCAGGAGGGCTTGGGCACCCTCCTGCCTGGATCGTTTTTTTTGGGGGGGATTCTGTAACCAGTGTTGTTTTTGACAGACACCGGTTACAGAATCCAGCTTTTAGACAAAGGACTGGCTCCTCCTTCGCCTAAAAGCCCTTCTGTTGGACGTTTGGGGCTTAAGCGTTTTTTTGTTTCATTATGGTTAAAAAGTGTAGACGTGGTGTTGGTGTACTTTTAGACGTAGTGGAGATTGGGCGTTTAGGCAGAGGAAGGCATAATCAAAACATGGACGTTTCTTTTGGTTATGGACACTTTCCCTGCTTCTGGGTTGAACGTTTAGGGACTTAGGCCAAAAGGGGACTTAGACGCTTTTTTTGATTATGCCCCTCCATGTGTGCATGTGTGCTTAGGGTTTTATTATAGAGGACGTGTACAGCTAAAAAATGTTGGACCATTCATGTTTGGATCAACTGGTGATGACGGGAGGAAGGAACAACTGAAAAATTTATGGTGTGGGGTAGATATGACTTGAAAATATAGAGGAAATAAGAGGAGAGTAGGAACAGGAGGCCCAAAATTCAGCAGGTGGCACTCAGTGTTTTGCTGATTGCTACTGGCCAGAAATTCAATGTCGGACCATATTTGGGCTTTAGCATTGTATTATTGCCCCCAAGATTTACTATATGCTGATGAATCATCTTTAATTGAAGTTATGGTATATATTAAGCTAGATTAATCTAATAAACTATTATAGTAGGAGATAAGAACATCTAGCCCATTATCCCATCTTCATGGAGACCAATCCAAGTCACAAGTACGTTGGAAAAACCCAAATAGTAGCAGAGTTCAATACCACTGTCCTATGTCTGTCTGAACAGCAGACTATGGACTTTTCCTACAGGAATTTGCCCGACCCTGGGCAAGTCACCTAATCCTCCACTATCCCAGGTATATTAGATAGATTATGAGCCCACCGGGATAGATAGGTAAAATACTTGAAGTACCTGTATGTAAACCACTTTAAACTACAAAAGGTGGTATACAAGTCCAAATTCCTTTATTTTCCTTCCCTTCCCTCCCCAAATCTTTTTTAAAACCAGCTACATTAACTGCTTTTTCCACATCCTCTGGCAACAAGTTCCAGAGCTTAACTATTCTCTGAGTGAAAGAAAATATTTCTTCGTATTGGTTTTAAAAGTATTACTTTGTAACTTCATCGAGTGTCCCCTAGTCTTTGTAAATCTTAATGCAGTAAAAAAATCAATCCACTTGTACCCATTCTACACCACTCAGGATTTTGTAGACTTCCAGAAAGCATTCGACAAGGTTCCACATGAAAGACTTCTCAGGAAACTACAAAGCCATGGAATACAGGGAGATATACTAAGATGGATAGGCAAATTGCTGGAGAACAGAAAGCAGAAAGTGGGCTTAAATGGGAAGTTCTCAGACTGGGAGAAAGTGACTAGCTGTGTGCCCCAGGGCTCGGTACTTGGGCCCATCTTATTTAATATTTTCATCAATGACCTAGAATAAGGAACATCCAGTGAGATCATCAGGTTTGCAGATGACACAAAGCTATGCCAGGCAATCAGATCGCAGAAGGATAGCGAGGAATTCCAGAGTGACTTGTGTCAGTTAGAGAAATGGGCGGAGAAATGGCAGATGAAGTTTAATGTGGAAAAGTGCAAAGTAATGCATTTAGGCAGAAAGAACAAGGAACACGAGTACAGAATGTCAGGTGCAATTCTGGGTAAGAGCGAATAAGAAAAGGACCTGGGTGTACTGATAGATAGGACCCTGAAACCGTCAGCACAATGTGCAGCAGCGGCAAAGAAAGCAAATAGAATGTTAGGCATGATAAAGAAAGGAATCACGAGTAGATCGGAGAAAGTTATAATGACGCTTTATAGGACAATGGTCAGACCACACTTGGAATACTGTGTCCAACATTGGTATCCCAACCTAAAGAAGGATATAAAACTGCTGGAGAGGGTGCAGAGACGAGCAACAAAGCTAATAAAAGGTATAGAGAACTTGGAATACGAGGAATGACTTAAGAGACTGGGATTGTTCTCCTTTGAGAAAAGGAGACTGCGAGGGGATATGATTGAGACTTTCAAAATACTGAAAGGAATTGACAAAATAGAGCAGGAAAAAAAATTATTTACAATGTCCAATGTGACACAGACAAGAGGACATGGACTGAAGCTAAGGGGGGACAAGTCCAGGACAAATATCAGGAAGTTCTGCTTCACGCATCGAGTGGTGGCCACCTGGAATGCTCTCCCAGAGGAGGTTATTGCAGAATCCACCATTCTAGGATTTAAAAGTAAACTAGATGCACATCTCCTTATGAGAGGCATAGAGGGATATGGGTGACTAAAATTACGCCAGGTGTACACCTAGCTGGGCCTCCGTGTGTGCAGATCACTGGACTTGATAGACCGAAGGTCTGATCCGGAGATGGCAGTTCTTATGTTCTTATATGAGAGGAGTTCCATCCCCTTTATCATCTTGGTCGTTCTTCTTTGAACTTTTTCTAGTGCCACTATATCTTTTTTTGAGATAAAGAGACCAGAACTGAACGCAATACTCAAGGTGGTCACACCATTGAGCGATACAGAGGCATTATAACATTCTTAGTCTTGTTAACCATCCCTTTTCTAATAATTTCTAGCATCCTGTTTGCCTTCTTGGCCACCACCACAAATTGGGCAGAAGGCTTCAGCGTATTGTCTATGATGACACCCAGATCCTTTTCTTGAGCACTGACCCCCAATAATTTAATTTACATATAGATCTATGTCTAGACAATGTTATTACAACTGAATTTGCTCATGCATTATCAGTATTGGGCTGGACTCATATAGTTTCAACATCTACACATATTTGAGGCCATATATATGATCTGATTTTTGTCCAAGATTTCAATAGCTTTTCATATCAATTACAGTGTATTTCCTGGTCTGATCATACATTGATTCAGGACAATACGTTGGTTATGATGTTTAAAACAGCTGTTAGAAGTAAATTTGTAAAAACTATTCATGGCACTTATGAAATTGAGAATATAAAGAACCTAGACCAGATTGATATTTATGATGTTAATAAATCTATAGAATTATGGAATTCCTCTCTAAATAATATACTTGATTTGATTGCACCAAATAAAACCATTGTAGAGAAGAGATTATGGAAAGTACTTTGGTATACTGAGCGATTGCATAAACAGAAAATCAAAGTTGGGGTTTTAAAGAGAAAATGGAAAAAAATATCCTAGTAGTTTTATGAAAGAGGTTTATCTGTTAGAAATGAAATCTTGCTACAAAGCAACTTTTGATGCTAAGAAGGATTATTATAATAGTAAGATAAAATCAGTAGTAAAGAGTACACATGAATTGTTTTCCATGTGCAGTAGAACGGAGCAAGTCTTGAAACAGCCTTCCGGTGAAACTTGATGTTATGTTGGGAATTCCATGTTTGAAACATCTGAATAAGATGAGTGTTTGCAATTGATAAGCAAAATTTTGAATGACTAAAAGCATAGTCCTAAAAGAAACATTTATTCTGGACTGATGAAGAGGGTTGTTATATTTACCTGAAATTAGCTGCTGAAGTCCGTTAAACTAACTTTATTTAAAAATTCTGAGATTTATGACTGACTTTTATGCAGTTACTTTAGTCAACTAAGGGTTCTTTTTACGAAGGTGCGCTAGTGTTTTTAGTGCACTCACAAAATTACCAAGCTGTACGCCTTTAGAATGCTAGCGTTAAGGTCTAGCACACGCAGCAATTTAGTGCACACTATTCCGTGTGTTTAGGCCCTAACACTCCTTAGTACAAGGGGTCCTAAGTGCTGTTCTTCACACATAAATGGCCTAAAGCCGACTGCACCTCTGGAATGTTCCCAGAATAGCTGGTTTTCAGCTAGGTGCAAACCAGACATTTTCAGCATCACTAACCAGTTAAATGCTGCTGAAAACAAGTGATTAGCCATGAACAGGTGATTTAACCAGCCAGGAGCCATTTCTGACTGTTAAATTATTTTAAATATCTATGTTTTTGCACCTCTGTAGACTTGCTGCAAAGGAATTTGACAGGGGTGAGAAATGATATTTTCAGATTCAGAGATAGCTTATGATCCCTGTCAGAGTGTTGCAACTTTCGACAGGACGGCAGAGCTGGCAACACAATCAGGGAAGGAGGAACCTACTGTAGCACTTCCTCAGTCTGACAGGATTGACAGAAGATATGTGAAGGTAAGTGCAACAGGATATGCTTGTGCATGTACGTGACCATGAATAACTCACCTACACAATTAAACAGACTCCTCTGATATTCAGCTGATGATGGTCAAAGTTTTTGTAAATGCTGTTGCTGGCTGAATTAGTCCCCGGTATTAAGTTTAGGTCTTCACCGAGGATGATGTGGGGGAGTTACCGGTGCCAGATATGGTATTCAATTCTGATAAATCAGAGAAACTCAAACAAATCTCTGTAAATACTGGATGATATAATGGATCAATTTGACAAACTGAACAGTAGCAAATTATCTGGACCAGATAGTATATATCCCAGGGTGCTGTTAGAATTAAAAAATGAACTTGCAGAGCTGTTATTAAGAATCTAGCATAGTACCGGAAGACTGGAGGGTGGCCAACATGATGCCAATTTTTAAAAAGAGTTAAAAGAAGTGATCCGTGAAATTATAGACTTGTGAGTCTGATGTCAGTACTGGGCAAAATGGTAGAGACTATTATAAAGAACAAAATGATAGAACATATTCATATGTATGGATTAATGTTAGGGAAATCTTGCCTTACCAATCTACTGCATTTCTTTGAAGGGATGAAAGAACATGTGGATAATGGTGAGCTGGTTGATATTGTATATTTGTATTTTCAAAACACATTTTACAAAGTGCCTCATGAAATACTTCTGAGAACATAAGAACATAAGAAGTTGCCCCCGCTGAGTCAGACCAGAGGCCCATCCTGCTCAGCGGTCCGCTCCCGCGGCGGCCCATCAGGCCTAGTGCCTGAACAGTGGTCCCTGATTAATTTTGTAACTTACCTCTAATCCCATCCCTATAATCTACCTCTACTCTTATCTGTACCCCTCAATCCCTTTGTCTTCGAAGTACCTATCCAAAGCTTCTTTGAACCCCTGTAGTGTGCTCCTGTTTATCACATCCTCTGGTAGCGCGTTCCATGTATCTACCACCCTCTGTGTGAAAAAGAACTTCCTGGCGTTTGTTCTAAACCTCTCCCCTTTCAATTTCTCTGAGTGCCCCCTTGTACTTATTGATCCCCTTAATTTGAAAAATCTGTCCCTGTCTATTTTTTCTATGCCCTTCATGATCTTGAAGGTTTCTATCATGTCTCCTCTAAGTCTCCGCTTTTCCAGGGAGAAAAGCCCTAGCTTTTTCAGTCTGTCAGTATATGAGAGGTCCTCCATGCCCTTTATTAGCTTAGTTGCTCTTCTCTGGACCCTCTCAAGTATCTCCATGTCCTTCTTGAGGTACGGCGACCAGAACTGAACACAGTACTCCAGGTGCGGGCGCACCATAGCACGATACAGTGGCAGGATGACTTCCTTTGTCCTGGTCATGATACCCTTCTTAATGATACCCAACATTCTGTTTGCTTTCCTTGAGGCCGTGGCACACTGCGCCGACGCCTTCAATGTCGTGTCTACCATCACTCCCGACATTGAAGGCGTCGGCGCAGTGTGCCACGGCCTCAAAGAAAGCAAACAACAAAAGTGGCTAGGGCTCTTCAGCTAGGAGAAGAGACAGCTCGAGGGTGATATGATAGAGGTCTACAAAATAATGAGTGGAGTGGAAAGGGTAGATGTGAATCGCTTGTTCACTCGTTCCAAAAATACTAGGACTAGGGAACATGCAATGAATCTACTAAGTAGTAAGTTTAAAACAAACCAGAGAAAATATTTCTTCACACAACATATAATTAAACTCTGGAATTTGTTGCCAGAGAATGTGATAAAATCAGTTAGCTTAGCAGGGTTTAAAAAAGGTTTGGATAATTTCCTAAAAGAGAAGTCCATAGGCTATTATTGAGATGGCTTGGGGAAATCCATAGATTATTCATAGGATAAATAGCATAGAATCTGTTTTGCTACTTGGTATCTAGCTAGGTACTTGTGACCTGAGTTGGTCACTACTGGAAACAGGTTACTGGGCTTGATAGACCTTCGGTCTGTCCCAGTATGGCAATTCTTATGTTTTTACAGGCACTGAATACTGGAGACTAAGTGTGAGTGGGTAAGCTGCCAGACTTTGTGGGCCCGGCTGATATTCAGCCAGGGCCAAATAAGTGAGTCACATGACCCAGCTGAAAATGGGGCCAGGACCTCATAATTATTTTATTTATAACCCCCCATACTGACCACCTCTCTTGGCCTATCACACCCCTACTCCACCTCACAATATGCCAAGCACCCCTTCCCTCCCCACTGAATTAACAAACCCACCCACCCTCCGTTCCTCCCCTCACTTTGATGTCCAGATAGGCTCCCAATCTATCTTAATTATTAGAAGTATGCATTCATTTGAAATAATAGTTTATATGTGCACTATTTACAACATTGCCCCAAACAATAAACAAAAAATAATAATATTAACAAACAAAATATTGTAGTGTGTGTATTATATTTGATTCACCACTTGTACAAGAGTATTAAGCAGTAAATATACAGTATTAGGCACTTTGGACTTCACTCTCTGGCCCGAACGGGCTCAGAATGTAAACAGCGCCTAAGAGAAAAAGAACATCATTCATATATTCAAAGATAAAAATAGAAAGAAGATGAGAAGGAAGGAGCCCCTGAGAGATATAGAGAATCAGGGAAAGTGAAGCAGAGTGGTTACATTGTAGAGCAAAAGAAATAGAAAAAATAAAGAGCAAAAGAAATAGAAAAATAAAAAAGACAAACCCAGTAAAATAAAAATGAAATAAGATATAAATAGTCAGAGGGAGAAACTGTAGTTAGTGGGAGATGCTTGTTTGCAGATTATAGAGAGTATCACAAGGAGTTCCTTATGATCTTTTTTACAAAGCCGTGCTAGCGGCTGCTGCGTGGAGACAGCCCCAAAGCCCTTTAATTCTCTATGGGCTTCGGGGCTGTTAGCGCAGAGCAGCCGCTAGCGCAGCTTTGTAAAAGAGACTGTTAGTGTTGATGAAATAGAATTGATTTCAATAGTTTTCAGAAGAAGTAGTATGTTTCCTCAAGGAAGCTGCGAAGTATGGCGTTCCAAAGGTTAGGGCCTGAATATGAGAGAGCTCTTTTTCTACTTGTTTGTAGTTTTATCAATCTTGGCCAGGAACTTTAAATCAATTGTGATATGATGATCCCAGATTTCTATTAGGTTGATATCTGGCCAGTTTCTTGTACAGAAAATCAATAAGCTGAAGATGCCAGGCTTTGAAGACTAGACCAAGTAGCTTGAATTCGATCTGTTTAGTTATTGGCAGCCAGTGCAGATCAAATATTCCAGAATTGGCATAATGTGGTCATTAATGGGCATAACTGTTAATAGTCTAGCTGAAGTGTTTTGGATTAAGTGCAGGTGGGATTGGCTGGCTAAGTTTGACCCTAGGAGTAATGTATTACAGTAGTCTAGATGATTAGTAATACCGTATTTTCACATAGATAACGCGCACCCGTGTAAAACGCGCACACGGGTATAGCGTGCAAAAAACACATATTTATGTACATAAATTTTTATATATCGCGCACACCCGTATACCGCGCATGCTGCCCGACTCTCCTTTCGCCCACCCCGACTCTCCTCTGGAGACCCTGACTCTGTTTTCGCCCGCCCCGACTCTCCTTTCCTCCTTGAAGTCCTGTCCCTACCCTGAAAGCCTGATACCCCCCCCCCGACGTCCGATTCACCCCCCCGCAGGACCGCTCGCACCCCCACCCCGAAGGAGCGCTCGCACGCACCCGCACCCCCACCCTGAAGGACCGCTCGCACCCCCACCCCGAAGGAGCGCTCGCACTCCCACCCCGAAGGACCGCTCGCACCCCCACCCGAAGAACCGCTCGCACCCCCACAGCCTCCCCCCCCTCCCCCATGGAGAAGCTGTCTACCTTGTTTCCGGATACCAGCGAGCCCAGATGTTTCCTCTGCCGGCGGTCCCGCCCCTTCTCTGAGCCCTGCTGTGCTGCTTTTTCTTCCGGAGGTCCCGCCCTTTCTCTGACATCAGAGAAAGGGCGGGACCGCCTGAAGAGGAAGCAGCGCAGCACAGGGCTCTGAGAAGGGGCAGGACCGCCGGCAGAGGAAGCAGCTGGGCTGGCATCCGGAAACAAGGTAGACAACTTCTCCATGGGGGAGGGGGGGAGGCTGTGGGGGTGCGAGCGGTTCTTCGGGTGGGGGTGCGAGCGGTCCTTCGGGGTGGGAGTGCGAGCGCTCCTTCCGGGTGATGAATTGGGTGTCGGGGGGGGGAAACTATGTAAAAAAATGTTTGTACAACGCGCTCACGCGTATAACACGCAAGGGTATGCGTGGTTTGTAAAAACCACGTATAACACGCGCGTTATATGCGAGAAAATACGGTAAATGCATGAATTAGTTTAGCTAGACTATTTATGGCCAGGATAGGTTTTAGTTGGCACAGTAGTCTTAGGAAGTAGAAACACATTTTTACAACGTGGCATATTTATGGTTTGTAGCTTAGATCAAAGTTGCAGCACATTTCTAGCGTCAATATTTCAGACTTGATTTGGATGGTTTTGCCAACGAGTTCAGGAAGTTTGCATAGGACAGATTGACTGTGTGATAGCCAGATGTTAAGGTCTGTCAGATTGCTATTAAGGTCAGAGAAAATTTCTTCTTGGTTGTTTCCCACAAATATTAGCAAAGATGTGAAATTTAATGTGCCAAGACTCTAAAAATTTTTGCTAAAGTGACTGGATACAAGTTGGTAATAATAAGGATCCCTGTGGAGCTCCTGATAAAACATGTCAATTTTTAGACCTTTCATTGTTCCTTGAGAGAAAGAAATATTAAGGGGGAAGGGGACAGGCAACTGCAATAATGCCCTAAAGCCATCCTAATAGTCTTTATTTACAAAAACATCTAGAAACAGATCCAAATGGTACGTTCAGCAGTTTTTCTCAGAGTTTTTAACATTCCACTGCAATGGGATCAGAGTGAAAAGAAATAGTGTGTCATGAGTTATCTTCCACAATGTTCCACAAAATGAAAAAAAATGCAATTTTCATCTTGTTGGAGCTAATGGAAGGTCCTTGAGCAAAAAGAGACAGATTCTGCTCTGGAGTAAATCTATTTTGGAAAGAGATCTCCAGAAGGCAAATGCAGTATCTGGTGGGTAGCTCACCAGCTCTGGAGAAGACCAGAGACATATGGGAAGCCCATAATCAAAAAAATAAATGGTACCTACCTCCTATGCATTTCAAGTATCTTTTCCAGCTTTTAGAAATATTCTTTTGAGCATTTAAAACATGCCAAACAGCAATCCAATTTCTCATATTAGTAAATATTTTAGAAAATATGCAATTGGGCTGCTGTTTGCCCCCTGGAGCCCAAAACTGGCAGGGATGAATCAACCCCCATTGCAAAACTGTAAAATGTATTTGCATGATAATCCATCACCTCAGCACATTTTGTGGCATTTATGGGCTTCCCACTTGCTCTTTATGTAAGCAGTAGATTGATGTGTTTGTGTAAAATAGTGCATATGCATGCATTATTGAGTAGCATTGTTTCATTACTGTCAAGGCAATGCCAGTTCATGCTCAATTCAGATCATGTCTTTTTAGATTTGGAGTCTAACTTGCAGCATATGTAGTATAACTTAACCTCTATGGAGAGAAAAACAATATAAAATAAGGGTCATTTCAGCATCATTAAGCAGGCATTGCAGAAAAGTTATTGCTAGCTAAGTAGCCTATTGCAGTGGTTCCCAACCCTGTCCTGGAGGAACACCAGGCCAATTGGGTTTTCAGGCTAGCCCTAATAAATATGCATGAAGCAAATTTGCATGCCTATCACTTCCATCATATGCAAATCTCTCTCATGCATATTCATTAGGGCTAGCCTGAAAACCCGATTGGCCTGGTGTTCCTCCAGGACAGGGTTGGGAATCACTGGCCTATTGCATATAATTTTTTTGTGTATGTGATACTGAAGGCTCCTTTACCTAAGGTGCGCTAGCGTTTTTAGCGCACGCAGGATAATACCACGCGCTACGCGGCTAGAACTAATGCCAGCTCAATGCTGGCGTTAAGGTCTAGCGTGCATGGCAATGTAGCGTGCACCATTCCGCGCGTTAATGTCCTAACACACCTTAGTAAAAGGAGCCCTGAATGAGCACTTCTGCAAAGTGAATATTTGTACTCTAGCAGGAAAGTAAAAAAGAAAAATATTATCATTATCATCTTAATCTTTCTGTACGGTTATTGTGCTATAATTTTATATTTTTCATTGATCAGTTTTGTTTTGTTTTTACTGAGCAATTATTTGACTTTGAGTTGATATTGCATTACACTAAATACCTTTAGGGGTTTTTTTTATATTACATTGTGTCTCATATAAGATTTATTTTATTTCATAAGACATTTATACTGGCTTTTTAAATATGTTGTCATAAGAAATGATTCAGATAATAAAAACATAAGACCAGCCATACTGGGTCAGACCATACTCATCTAGCCCAGTATCCTGTTTCCAATAGTGGCCAATCCAGCTCACAGGGCTTTTACCCATTGAGCCACAGCAGCTTCTAGTCAGGTGTCTTTGACTGCCCTGTGATATCATAGCTTAGTGCTATGCTAATATACTAGCACATGGCTAGGATATCCTAAGCTCTCATGGTAGGAAACCCCTAACTAAACTACCCCCGCTTTACTACACAACTTCTGTCAATATATTCAGCCAGCAATGGTCAACTGTTTTTTGTTTTTTTTATAATGTTCTGTCACTTGCTAAATTAGACCTGGATATTCATAATTGGGCAAGAGTACCGCATATCCAAGTCTGACTAGATGTGTGCTGGCCTCCAGGAATACTGCAGGTCCCAAGTGATATTCAGTTAAGACCCACATAAGATATTTATGTATGTAAAATATTTATACTCCAGGTGATATATAAAATTTAAGCAGATTGTAATAAAACTTATATAAATTAGGTACATAAAACAAAATAACATGAAACAAAACTCGTCATATCCCTGTTACAACATATAACTAACTGCAGTCATATTAGACAACTTAAACAAATGCTTGCTAAAACAAATATTCTTTTAGAGACTTTCTAAAAGTAAGTAATGGAATCATTTGTCCTAATTCTAGAAGAAGCTTATTCTAAAGAGCAGAACCTGCAATCAGGCCTTAGGATTAGTGGGGATGGGCGGACCAGCTATGCCTAAGGCCTGATTGGTCCAGGCTTCTAGAGCCTGGGCCAATCAGGCCTTAGATTTAACGGGGGTGGGCTGGGAAGAGGGGGGCCCGTCTCATTTCCACGATGCGGGCCTGTCAGCTGGACGGCAGCAAGACCCGTCCAGCCGACCAACATTTAAAGGTTAGTTGGGGGAGGGTGGTTAGTTGGGGGGTTGTTAGCATGGGGGTCCGTAGGGGGTCCGGCTTTCCCGCAGGAGGAGTTGGGCATCCTCCTGCCGGCAATTATGAGTTTGGGGGGGGAGGGGGGGGTCCGGGGTTCCTACAGGAGGGGTTGGGCATCCTCCTGCCGGCGATTACGAGTTTGGGGGGTAGGGGGTTCCGGGGTTCCAGCTGGAGGAGTTGGGCATCCTCCTGCCGGCGATCGGACAGGCGGCCGCTATACATATCCCTTGCCGCGATAAGTATAGCGGCCGTGTCTAATCTAACCCGATTCTCTAACCGGTGTCTGTAACATAGACACCGGTTACAGAATCGGGGTTTAGTTTAGGCCCGATTCTGTATAGGACACCTCTCCCGGGCGTCCTATACAGAATTAGGGCCTTACTCTGCAATTTTAATGTTCTAGTAGGACAGTAGATACTTATACTGGAATCAACAGCAAGAGGAACATCATTAGGTGATGCTTTGAAAACCAACATTAAAAGTTTAAATGAAAAATCAGTCAGGGTATACATAAGGGGAACTCCATTTTCTACACTTTTCACCCTGCAATACTGACCTCCTCTGAACAGTGTTACATCCCAGCCTCCCACCCCCACCTAAATAGCACCATTACCTGGACTATCCTGCAAATAATGCCACCTCTAGATACCCTCCTTCACAAATAACATCACCTCCTGGGCACCCAACAAATATCACTACCTCCCAGACCACCCCTCATACAGCAATAACACCCTGTCCTGAAGTATCCTTCCCCCACCCCCACCCTATGTAAGACTACCATTCCTTGATGGCCTTAGGGGTCTTTGGGGCAGGAGAGATCCTCTTTGTGGGATGAGGTTCAGAGAGGGAACTACTCATGTTTGGAGGACAGGGAGTTTTCCTATTTGAGAGGGAAGATCAAGACATATCCATGAGAAGCTGGCATTTATTTGGGTGATGGTCAACATTCAGTATTGGCATCAGATCTGGATTAATTATTAAACAAATTAAGCACACCCATTATCCAACATACATTTCAGTGTTTTCCTAATCATTACAAATATATGTTTTATTGTGTACAATTATATTTCTCAGCACTCCTGAGTATTAATGTCTTTTCAGATAAGCAATGGAAGAGTCATGGGGCACCACTGTTGGGCTGTGCTTAGGGCATCAGTTGGACTTAATCCAGTCCTGGCCAGAATCCACATAATTAAGTAGGAAAAGTTAGAACTTCTTTCTGTGTGGTCCTATTGAAGGAAGTGGTGGAGAGGAAAATGGTGATGGAATTCATAAAAACGTGGTATAAATATAGAGGATCGCTAATGAGAAAACAAAGAATATAAATTAAAGAATTAAGGCCGGTACTGGACAGACATGCAGTGTCTGTGTTTCATTGGGCTGTTGTTTTACTACATTTTTTTTATTTTTAGTCCTTGAAAAATGATTTTATCTTTTAAGTACCTCTCAAATATTTGCTTGAAATACAAGGGTTTTTTTTATTTTTTTATTTTCCAGATATTCTCCATCCAGAAGATAAAATGAATTTAGGTGAGTCAGCACCTTAACAAGCAGAAGAAAGCTGGGTCATTTTCCTTTCCTGTAAGCAGTGGAAAATAGCATTTTTTTTTCTACACAAATTTATCTGCAAGACAAGGTCAGCTAATTGAATTTGGTGAGTTGTTTGTAACATTAACCGACTTGCTTTAAATGCAATGTCTGTGTAAATGCCATGATCATTTTAATAAACTAATGCAGTTTGCTTGTATTATGTATAAAATGAAATCCATGTCATATATTTAATCCCAATTTATCTACTTCCAATGCCCACATTATTTTTGAGTATAACTAGATTATTTATAATTAATGCCTTCTTTTACTAAGCCGTATTACAGGTTTCTACCACTGCATATCCCTCAATAAAATCCTGCCATTACAAAAGGTTCCTCGACAGAACCTTTTCTTTTCAGGCGGCCACACTAAATACATGGCTTGCCAAACTTGCGTTAGAAGCTTCCTCTTATCTTGATTTTAGAAAACAGATAAAAACTCAATTATTCAATAGACTGGCAACCTAATGTATCTTATTACTTACTTATAATTTTTATCTCATTTTAAATTGTTTGTGTCTTCCCACTGTAAGCTTTTAACTTTGCCAAAATTTTAGATAATTTCAATTTTAAATATCTATATGTACTATATGTATAATGATTGATTGATGTGAACCGCCTAGAACTCCCGGGTATGGCGGTATATAAAAATAAACTATTATTATTATTATTAAATATTCTGACGTTGTCCGACCCTCTACCATGGCTTAGTAAAAGGAGGGGGAGGGGGCAAATGATCTGGGTGAAACAAAACAAATCTCATAAAATTAAACAAAACCAAACTCTTGTATATTTATCAGTCTGCAGTTTATAATTGAAAAAAGATAATTTTTTAGAAAATTTTTTTGTTTGTTTGTTTTCTTTGAGGCCCTTTTACTAAAGCTAAGGCCTTAGCATTCCCTTACTGCTGGTTTCTGCCACAAGCAAAGGCCACTTGCTGCAGCCAGAAATAGGATGATTTCCCCATTTTCTTAATTATTGGCACACAGTTTGCGATACACTGCTCTAAAAGCAACCTAAGAATGACAGAAAGTTCATGTTTCTCTTTGGTCTTCTCTAATTTGGTAAAAGCAAGCAAGCAAACAAACAAAAAAACACAAAAAGAAAGTTTTTATTTTGCATAGTATCACTCCAAATTGACAAACACAGTTATACTGTAGAATATAGCAAGAACAATCCCATAGGATATAAATGCTGGGTTTCACTATGATGGGCTTTGGGGAAAATTTTAAGGTGCCTTTTTAAAAAATTCTAAAAGAGCAATCCAAAGCATTGCTCCAGTGCTTTGGATTGCTTTGGTCTCCTTTTACTAAATGACGCTAGAGGTTTTTAGTGTGGAACGGCAAGGGTAAATACTCCAATGCTCATAGTCTGCGCTAACAGCTACTACCGTCATTTAGTTAAAGGAGACCAAAGCAATCCAAAGCACTGGAGCAATGCAACATTGCATTGTTTATAGGGCATGCTCTTTAAAAAGGAACCTTAGAATTTTCCCTAAAGTCTATCATAAATCAATCCACACAAATCTTTAAACTAAACTAAACTAAACCTTAAGTTTATATACCGCATCATCTCCACAGAAGTGGAGCTCAACACGGTTTACAGGAATTAATAAAGAAAGGAACTTCAATGGAAAGAAGAAGGGCTTGGTAAAAAGGAAGGAAAGAGGGGACTTAGTATAATGGAGAGGGAGGGAGTAGTTACATTTTGGAGAAAAGCCAAGTTTTCAAATGTTTTCTGAAGTTTTGGAGGGAGGTCGAACTCCGAAGATGGGCAGTAAAGCTGTTCCACAGTTCGGTGATCCTGAAGAGGAGGGATGTTCCAAGTTTTCCTGTATGGGATATGCCTTTTAAAGAGGGGAAGGATAGTTTGAATTTTTGAGTGGATCTGGTGGAGTTAGGATTCGAGGAGAGCCAAGATAGTGGAAAGAGGGGAGGAAGGATGCTGTGAAGAGATTTGAAGGCTAGACAGGATTCACAGTATATCCATGAAATTTTCCAAGACTTCAGCAGCATCACTCAGAACTCAAGAACTTTCACCGTTCTGAGATTTACATGCCAACCTCTTCATTAGTCCTTTAAATATTAACTATAATATTACTTTCTTTCTCTTATTTTTTTCAATTGTCCATTTGCCTGGGGATATTTCATCCAACATGAACTATGTTTCGCTATAAAGGCTTTCTCAAGGACAAATTCCCAATACTTTCACTATTACTTCTATTTATCATTTCTACAGTGCTAAAAAGCGTGATACTGTATGCAGCACTATACATCCAACATGCAACAGATGGTCCCTGCTTAGAAGAGCTTAAAATCTAATTTGGACACACAGGACACATGAGTCATTGGAGACTTTCTTGCCGAGAATGATAGGATGTACAAAGGTAATTTTATGGTGATTGGGTGTTAAGAGTTGAAAGCAGCATCAAAAAAGTGGTGTTTCAGCTTGGATGTGAATACTGCTAGAGATGGTGCCTGTCATAAAGACTCAGGCAGTTTGTTCCATGCATATGACGCAGAAAGATAGAAAGGACAAAGTTTGGAGCCACAGATGCTACTAACCCTAGCTTTCTTTGGAGTCTTGCAAAGTCTGACAACTCCTTGAACCCAAAGAGGAATCACCTCGCTCAAATGAGTATCACTCATTTTGTAGGATCTTCTTCCCATAGCACAACTTGAACAGAATTGGGATGAAAAGAGGGTCTGACCTTGGGTGCATCTTCCCTCAGCATTTTTGACTCTTTGACTCATAGCACTGCAGAGGACCCAAAGAAGTTCAGTGGGTTGCAGCATTTGCTTTGGGGGGGGGGGTGCTTCTGGAATATTGTTTGGAGACTCCTCCTGATGTGGCTTCTGCCAAGTCGAGAGCCTGCTTGTTGGAGCAGTAGAGTGAAATAGCAGCAGCTAGTACTTCCTCAACTCTACCTGAGGACCTTTTCAGGGCATATAGCACCACATCAGGCAGTTGTGGTTGCAAAACCTTCTGCAGAGATATTAGATTTGATTTGAACTACTTTACAGAAAATGGTGGCTGCAGCCATTTTGAGGTATGTCAGCCAAATCGTTTTACTATGTGAACGTGTTTGGATGTTCAGATGTGGCAAAAAAAAAAAACAAATTTCCCCTGATGTAGCCTTGGATAAGGCAAAACAGAAGTGCTTTCTGTCGGGAAAAAGCAGTTTGAGAAAAGAAAGAGGCTATATGAAAGAGCGTCTGAGAGATACAATTTGAAGATAAGTTTGCCTTGCTTGTTTACGTCATGTTTTATTAGACCTTCTTATATGAACTGAAAATCTTTTGACTCCAAGCTGTTGCCTTTGTTGTTATATTTTGGCAGATCTAACCTCTCATTCAACTCCATAATAATTATGAGGACAGAAAAGAGACTTTGAGTATTGAATATTGAAGTTGATATGAATGAATGAAATGAAAAATTGAGAATATAAATGTATGGAATTTTCTTCAGACTAGTGATGATATGGATAGGTTAGGGAACTGTATAGTCCCAGCTGTCCGTGTATGAGGTCTGTTTTCTCCATTCTCCATCAGTTGCTGTCTTGTTTTATTTATTTTTGATGAGATAGTGTGAATGAGGTTTCTCTGCTAAATTTATCATACAGTGCGTTTTTCTTGAGTATGTGTTTGTAACATACGACTGTACCCTGATTCTATTGGCTTCTTTAGCCTCCCATATTGATAAAGTGCTGATCCAAAAGGGACTATTGTCTTGAGTGACTGTTCTGAAGCACAAATGTGAATGGTTTGAATGTAAGATATCTATGCTGCAGAATCAGATGGTAGATCTTATGAACACTGCTACTGCTATTATAAAGGATATATCTGCACTTAGGAAGAAACAAGAAACCTTTCAGAATTTTACTAAAAGGTTAAATTAAGGTTCCTTAATTTTCCTAAAAGTGATCTTGTTTTTCCTTTGGATGTGTTGAGACATTATTTCAAGGAGGTTCTCAAGACTGAGCTAACCCTGGATATTCAATCACAGGACATGTGTGGTTCCTAGCATTGAATAGTCAGGTTTGAGTCGTCACCCAGGAATTAACCAGGCACACCTGATACTCAGATTGGTGCCAGGTTAATTCTATGCATAAATATAGCCTTAACATTTTGAAATTGCTTAGCTGGTTAGTGAATTACTATGACTGCTAACCAACTAAGTGCTGCCACCAGGTCCACCTCAGGGAATGGCTGGTTAGTCCAGTTATTCAGAGACAGTATTTGGTTAAGTGCTGCTGAATATCAGCAACCAGTCACATCAGCATGCCAGGTTAACCAGCCACCCCCCCCTGCCAGGTTAAACCCTTTTGAATAACAACCCCTTAGATATTCTTTTAGGCTTCTGTGGCTTGCATCATGATTGTTGCTGTTGTCTGTGTCTTGTCACATCTGGGTAGGTAGAACCGATGTTTCAGCCGTCGTGCTGTGGCTTTCTTCAAGTTATGCTGTGAGGTATGAAGTTTGTCTTTATATATAGTGAGTTGACTGACCTGATTGAGAACGGGGAGAACCGTTGATAATGAATTTGAAACGTGGTGGGAAAGTTTGTTGGTAACACAAATTTGAATTTTGGCGGGAATGTCCGTTGGACCCCCTTAGATGTTATTTTGTCTAAAATGGATGCTCAAACTGCCCGAACTTTAACCAATACACAAATATCCATTACTATATATACTAGCAAAACTTGAGACATCCCGACCTTGACCTGATTTATACATGCTTTTTAAAATAATGCTCTAAGCCAACTATTATGTTAGTCTTTTCTATGAATTCAGTTGCAAGAAAAAAAGAAAGTCTGCTGTAATCATGTATATTGTAGATGTTGCATATACAGTAAACAAGAATATGCCAAAATTGAAATTTTTGTAGCGTTCATTCACTTTCTGTTCATATGGACAACTTTTCACCCTGTTCAGCTCAGAAGACAATTGTTCAATTCTGCTTCCTTTTTTTTTTATAACTTACTGCTTCAGGACAATCAAAAAGTATCATTTTCACCCACTCAATTTGTAATTAAATTTTGAAACAGTAACCTAGGTTGACATCATCCCCGTAGGGAAACTATTCACTCTAAAAATGGTAATTAAAGAACATTTGTTTGAAAAGATTCTTCAGGCCAATTTATAGATCAGCAGTGAATAATTGCATGGTGCAAGTGGTTCACAACTTTGTGCAGTTGATAGGATTAAAAGTTCTCTAAGCAGCCTTTAATTACAGAACTCCTTCCAGACTTAAATGTCAGACTATGGGGTCCTTTTATCAAGGCGCGGTAGGGGTTTAACGCGTGGAAATCCACGCGCTAAACCACCTGTCGTGCTAGTCGCTAACGCCTCCATTGACGAGGCGTTAGTTTTTTGGCTTGCCACAGGGGTTAGCGCGTGATGAAATGTCTGACGCGCTAACCCCCATAGCGCACCTTGATTAAAAGAGCCCTATGTGTTACCCTTTTGTTTAGCTTTCTCCATGATCCATTTGAAACAGGCTTCTAACTAATTTGCAGTGCATTTTCATAATAATGCGCGCTTATATTGAAGTTTAAACCCAGCTTCAAATATTTTCAGGTTTCTTTTCATAAGAATGTTACATTTTGGACTATGATATATTTAGCACTTTTGGTGTTCATGTGTTTTATTTTAGGCCCCCTTTTAATAAGCTACGGTAGAGGTTTACACCTTAGCCCGTGGCATTGGATGCTGCAACGCTACTACGATGTGCATAGGAATTCTATGAATGTTGGAGTAGTGTCACAGCATTTAGTGGTCTGGGCTACAATATAAACCTCTACCGTGGCTTAGTAAAAGGGGGGGGGGGGGGGAAGAAGGGTTAAATTGGAGAGCTTGACAACAGTTTTGTATAGCCTTTGGTTCTTGAACATAATAACATAGAATAGACTTACTGGGTCAGACCAAAGGTCCATCAAGCCCAGTAGCCCGTTCTCATGGTGGGCAATCCAGGTCTCTAGTACCTGGCCAAAACCCAAAGAGTAGCAACATTCTATGCTACCAATCCAGGGCAAGCAGTGGCTTCCCCCATGTCTCTCTCAAGAACAGGCTATGGACTTTTCCTCCAGGAAATTGTCCAAACCCTTCTTAAAACCAGCTATGCTATCTGCTCTTACCACAACATCTGGCTATGTTCCAGAGCTTAACTATTAAAAGAACATTAGAATAGCCTTACTGGGTCAAGCAACACAGTCACCACCAGTGGTGGTGATATTGAACCCCCAAACCTTGGCACTGTAATACCTCAGCCCAAACCACTATACCACACAATCAACTATGGATGGATTATGTCACTGAGTCGGCTACTTATCCCTGGCAACACACAGTGAGGAATCCACGGTGTGAAGTTTCATGGCAGAGTACAGGAGTGGTTTTGTCATTGCCTTCTCCTATGCAGTGTGTGGCTCCACTATGTTGCTGCTGCTCAACATGGGGCCCCTTGGCCTATGGCACCTGATATGCCCAGGTGGTCTCCCATCTAGATACTGGCTAGGCCTGACCCTGCTTAGCTTCTGATAGTAAGAATAGGCCTACCCAGGGCAGCCAGGCTGTAGGCTTGGCAATAAGATGGTCCCATAGTTCCTTTTTAGGCAAATTCAGAACTTTTTCTAAGATACCCGCAGAGGTACATGTGTATTTGGGTACTTGAGCAGCAGGAGAAGCCAGTTTACAAATATACACATTGGAAGCTGCAATTTTGAAGCTTCCATATCTAAAGTGGTACTACTTCTACATGCACCTGTCCCATTTTACAAATCTTAAGATCATCAATACTATCACACCCAAGTCCCGCCCCTCTTTTGTGCACAAAAGTTCTTTAACCCCTAAACTGTACCAGTTCCTCGAGTTTCTGCAGCTCAAATTCATGGCCTTGCATTTCTTAGCATTGATTAGCTGCCAAATTTAAGACCACTCTGTAAGCTTCACTAGGACCTTCCTCATGTTCTCAACACCATCAGGGGTGTCTACTCTATTACAGATTTTGATATCGTCCACAAAGAGGAAAATCTTACCAGTCAGCCCCTTCAGCAATATCGCTTACAAAAATGTTAAAAAGATGAGGGTGATATTTCCTTAAAATATATTTGACAAATTGTCACCTGGAGTGAGAATTTGCTTAAAGGGAAAGTAGCAAAATTATGTACTTTTTCTAGTCATGTTGTGTCTTCTATCTCTGTATTACAAGATGAGGTTACAAAAATTAAATCTGCTAGTGAGGAGATGCAAAATCAAGTGAAAATATTTCAATCAGTTAGTACCTCAGCTGTGAAAGATAGTCCAATTTTGCATCATAAATTGGAACAATTGGAAAATCATTTGTGTGTTAATAACATTAGCATTCACATTCCCATCACCTGCAACTGAAACCTAATCACCATCAATCAATAATCACACAACTCAATTTTATTGGAATAAATATTTGGCCGCAGCTTTATTATCTATCTGAATATTATCTGTATTTACAATACAATCTGTGTCCAAAACCAACAAATCCCTAATGCATATTTTACCCCCCCCCCCCCCCCAGGGAGCTATTCGATGTCGAAACTAGCTCCTGTTAAGTCTTTAAATTTATAATATTCCCCCAAACATGACCCACGGTGACGCTAGGCCATGTTCCCTCTCCCCTCCCCCCAAATATGACCCACGGTAACACAAGGCCATGCTTCCCCTCACAGCGGTGTCGCATACGAGTGTTACATTTATTTATTTATTAACTGCTCATCTCCCAGATCCAACAGGGCCAAACCTCATTTTCCGTCCCACCCAAAGCTGCGACCACCTCCCCCCAAACCCATAAGCTCAACCAAACTCACCCAAGTTGACATATAACCTGTAACCCACCCCCCACCCCACCCCGCAACACTGACACAAAACATAACACCAGCACACATGGGAGGGAGGGATAATTTTTTTCCTGAAGAGACTACTCTACTGTTACCCTTTCCTCACAGAACTCATTCCAGCCTGCCATAACATCCAAACAATCACGTGACTGCTCCACCTCATCACCTTAGAAATCTCCCTAATCCTTTTTCTTTCTTACAAGCTCTGTCTATTAACTCTTTCTTACCTCCTCTTATAAACTTGTCAATCGTTATTCTACAGACCCTTGACAACACCTCATGTATTCCCCTCACCCTCTGCCCCTTCCCAACACTTCATGTATTCCCCTCATCCTCTGCCCCTTCCCATTTTACCCTCACCACCATTCAATAAATATTACCATCAGGTAACATCATCTCAGCTAATGTTATATCACACTAGCTGAATCTGGTATTCTTCTTAATCTACTCTTTTTAAAATTTCCTTGTTCACCTTTACTTTCAGAACTGGAAATATCGGAATCAATTGTATTTCAGAAGGTTATGTACCTGCCATCATCACTAGAAATGTCAACTAGAGGAGCAGTGGATATAGCCCCAGCATTAGCCGCTGGGAAAATCACTGCCTTAAGATATAATTCCCACTCTTTAAACATGGAAAATACTAACGTGAGTGAGAGGAGGGGGGATATCACTTTTATATTCCGTTTGAAAATATTTGATGGGGGAGGGGTTTTTATTCTTTCTGTATTGTAATTGACAGATTATAAGTGCTGATTGCGATTATTACTATATGTATATAGTTTGCACTTATGTTAGTGTGAAAACTTAATAAAGATTTTAAAAAAAAACAAGGCAATTTTAAGAAACAGTGCTAATCTAAATTTGCTGTGACAAAGCATATAGACTTGAATAATCATAACTATTTGCTTTCTTAATCATTTTTTGATAGTTCTATAATTATGCTTTCACATTAAGAGTAGAGCATGTTATGCAGCTCAGATAGTCTAACTTTTACATTAATGAATCAAAACTTGGAGTTTTTAAACAGCAGAATGTGAAAAATATAATAGGCACTCCTGGACTGACAATAGGATATGATCTCTATCTTGTTTTTGTTTATTAGGTATGTTTCCTTATTCCAAAGATACTGTATATAACATATCAATTTTAGATCATCTCAGGAATATCCCTAGTATATACAGAGACTACCTATACATATGGTTCAGGACTAGAATCACTAAAATGAACTCTTACATTAACATAAGTTAATATCATTAACATGTATTATTAGTTAATTGGTTGTATAAACTATGACCTGTGGTCAATAATGCACATTAATTCATGTTAGCACACTAAGGGGTTTAGATATCGACATTTTAATTTACCAAACCATCTTGTCATTTGCGGGATACAGACCATAAAAGTCTGCCCAGCACTGTCCTCACATTCCAAATTACTGGAGTTCCCGTCAAAGCCCTCCTCAGCCTATCCTAAACAGAATTGCCATATACGGGACACAGATTGTGCAAATATGCCCAATATTGGCCTTATTCTTCAATTTATACCATTCATTTTCTAATTAGAGATCCTCTGTGTTCATCCCACACTTTTTTAAAATTCTGTCACTGTTTTGACTTCCACTACCTCCCTCGAGAGGGCATTCCAGGTATCAAACACTCTCTCCTTGGAAAATAATTTCCTAACATTACTCTTAAGTCTACCACCTGGCAACCTCAATTCATGCCCTCTAGTATTACAATTTTCCCTTCTCTGGAAAAGATGTGTTTCATATGAGGAAATACTAAAAAGGTTAGGACTCTTCAGCTTGGAGAAGATGGCTAAGAGGAGATATGATTGAATTCTACAAAATCCTGAGTGGTGTAGAATAGGTACAAGTGGACCTATTTTTTTATTCCGTCAAAACTGACAAAGACTAGGGAACACTCAATGAAATTACAGGAAAATACTTTTAAAACCAATAGGTGGAAATATATTTTTTCACTAAGAGAATAGTTCAGCTCTAGAACATGTTGCAAGAGGTTGTTGTAAGAGCGGCTAACATGGCTGGTTTTAAGAAAGATTTGGACAATTTCCAGGAGGAAAAGTCCATAATCTGTTATTGAAACAAACAGGAGGGGGGGGGGCACTGCTTGCCTTGGATTGATAGCATGGAATGTTGCTACTTTGGGTTTTTTTTTACCAGGTACTAGTGACCTGAAATGGCCACCATGAGGATGGGCTACTGGGCTAGATGGACCATTGGTCTGACCCAGTAAGGCTATTCTTATATTCGTATCTTAATACCTTTCAAGAATTTAAAAGTCTTAATCATATCTCCCCTGTCCTTCCTCTCCTCTAGAGTATATATATATTCAGGTATTCCATTCTCTTTTTGTATGTATTTTGATGCAAACCCCATATCAGGCCTCCAGTTTTTTTTGTTTTTTTTTGTTATAAGTAGACATATCCAGCTATTAACAAAGAAGTCAATGTTATTTCAGCTAACATCTGCATAGACCATTCAAACCCACTCACCAACTTTTTTTTTTCAGGAAAATAGCTGCAAATTAAAAATTTTATTTGGACAGAAAAAGGAACAATTGGGCTGTCCCTAAGAAATAATTAACTAGTCTATGCTTATTTCCAGAACAGGTAAAAGTTGCCTTAATAATCTTGATTGGATAAAATAGCTGACCTAAATTTGTCCAGGTAACTTTTTCACTCAATGATACTTAAGGCTTGTTTTCAGAATCTCTGGAACAAGATACATATGAATTATTTTAATGGCCACCTTTGATTATAGGCAGCTTTTGTTACAAGTGAAATTTAGGTATTAATAGGCAGCTCATCATCTAATAATTCCTCATGTTAATGGACTATTTGACAGGTTGACCACATCTGATCGTTTAGCCGACCTTGAAACTGAGTCAATTGTATGATTTCCTACCCAGCACATTTGGACCTTATGGGGCTTATAATCGAAAGAGAAAAATGTCCAAAAACCGGCCTAAGTCAGCACTTGGATGAACATTTCTCAAAAACGTCCAAGTGCCAATAATAAAACGGGGTTTTGGACGTATTTCTAAACGACCTAGACCTTCATAGTGCCGCTCAACGTCCAAAGCTAAACAGGGCGTTTCGGGAGACGTGTCGAGGGCGGGAGTTGGGCGGGACATGGGCCAGCTTAGACTTAGTCGTACAGCATGTATAACCAAAAGTTTAACAACAGAACCTAGACGGAACTTGGACGTTGTGACTTAGACCATGTAAAACATGGTCTAAGTCACAAAAACCCACCTAAACTCACCAGATAAGCACTTCAAACACATAACACAGACCCCCAAACACTACCCCACTGATCACCAAACCCCCCCTCCACTCCCATAAAATTATATTCACAACTTTAAATTTCAGCCTCCAGACCATCATTACCTGGCCGCCTGGCATAGGAAAGCCTAGTCGTCCAGCCCAGAGGCTAGCTTAAGTCATCTTGGGGGTGGGTTAGGGACCCATAGAGAAGAGGACCCATGCCCATAAGCCCCTGTAATCACTGCATTGATACTTAAACATGTTCACTGCCCTATATACCCCCAAAACCCTTTTTGACTGGCATATAAGTGGCTCCTGCAGCCATAAGGGCTATTGGGGTGGTAGATAAGTGGGTTTAGGGGATTCTGGAGGTGGTTTGGGGGGGCTCACCGTCACTTATAAGGGAGCTGTAGTGAGGAGAAGCCATGACACTCTTTTTGTGAAGTTCACAGAAGTGCCCTGTAAGGTACCCCACTATTTAGATGCCATGTCTGGGTGTTCAGTCCATCACTTTGCAGACCCCCTCCCATGTCCAACAGGACTTATTCTAGGCATTTTGGACTTGGATGGAAAGTTGGACAGAAATGTGGTATAAAAAAGGACGATTAGCGACTTGGACGATCAGATCGGCAGGACGTATAATTAGATGATTTTCGAAAGTAAAAAAAAGTTGGACGTCTCTTTTGAAAATGTGTCTTAGGCTTTTTTTAACTTTGGATGACTTGCGAGATGGACGTAAACGGACTTAGACGTCCCTTTCGATTACGCCCCTCCACTTGTCTTTAGCTCAATTTCTTGACTCTGAACCAATGTGTGACTTTTGCTAAGCATTGATTTAGTTGATGACACTCTCCCATGGCCCTGTAAATTATAATGAAAACAACATTTACCCTCTTATTTAAAATCTTGCATAAAGAGTACATGATGTTGTAAAGATGCTGAAGAGAAGTATGAACCAACAAAATACATTTTTTACAGGCTAAAAGGCTTGTTATTTCCCAGTTTCCTCATAAAATTATCCAGTTGTATGAGGGTAAAAGTATATATTTGGGGGTAGTTTTATAAGCCATTTCTGCAGATTTAAGAATTTCATTTTCACAAATAGGTAACTATAACATTGTTTGTGATAGAAATGTGTAAATATACAGTATGCGCAGATGTGCCCAACAGAAAAATTCACAAAACAAGCCATTGGGATGTAGGAAGGGCCAGAATTTTTAATAGACTACCAACACAGATATCCCAGCAGAGCATAAAAGGTCCCAGGTACACACCTCATCATAATCCCTTATATTGATTGGTGAACCTTCCAAAACCCACCTTCTACCACAAGTGTACTAGTTAGTGAAGGATATGGGCCAGGGTCCTCTTCTCTGCAGTCTATTGCACTGACCATCAGGTTACTCCAGAGACCTGTTTGCTGTTCCACTAGGATTGCCTATAACAGGCAGGTATGCAATGTTTCATTCACATTTTTGGAGGGTGGGAGAGGGTCAGTGACCTCTGGGGGTAGTGTGGGGGCTCATGCTTACATCCCTCCAGTGGTCATCTAGTCAGTTTGGGCACCTTTTTGGCACTTATTCATTGTTATAACAGGTCTAGCCCCAAACATCCAAATTGTGCCCTGGATGCATTCTAAAGTGTTTGAATAAGGCAGAAAAATGTCCAAGTCATAATCCTGCCCTAGTCCCACCCACACCATGCCTTCTTGAGATTTAGAGGAACTGCAGATGAACAGCATTGATATCTTTCTAGAATATAGGTTTCAAATAGGTTCATATTCTATAAACAATGCCTCACTAATATCAATTCATAAATACCACAGTCTAAACTATAATCAGCTACAACATAAAAATCCAAATCACTTTATAAATAAACTACCCCCCCCCCCCCCCACCACCATACAACCTCAAATTATAATGCTTGGAATGAAAATGAATATGAAAGGGGCATAGCTGAGAACAGATTTCAGCCAGAAACTCTGTAATACAAAACAAACCAGGTTCTCTCTCATGTAATAAATCAAACTATAGTGATCTTGATCCTAATAAAATGTGCATTAATCATCATTATCTGCAATAAACATGGTGGGAGATCTGATTTAGAGTTAGTAATATCAATTATAGAAGGAACTAATGTTTGTTTTGTATTATTACATTAACAATATGGTGACAGCAGGCCGTAGAATCCCCTGCCACAGACAACAAATCAATGATAATCATCCGTATTGAACATACTGTGGCAATTAACCCCCCAATAGTGTATCGAAAGTCATAGAGATTAATAAGCAAAGAAAAATGGCATCAAATCTTGTATGAGGCATCTCCATTTCATTTATTATTACAGGGATTCAAGAAAAGGTTAGATAAGTTCCTGCTGGATCAGAACATACGCAGGTAAGGCTAGACTCAAACAGGGCACTGGTCTTTGACCTAAGGGCCGCTGCGTGAGCGGACTGCTGGGCACGATGAACCGCTGGTCTGACCCAGCAGCGACAATTCTTATGTTCTTAAAAAGAAACAATAAAGCATCTAATAAAACAAGGGCTCAAATTCACTCAAGCTCTGTGTGAATTTTAGACACGGAAACAGGGCACAATAGTTCCTAAAGAACACAACTGGACAACTTTTTAAAGAGAAAACAGATATGCCAAGATTCTATATTATGGTTCTGCCAAACATTTGACCTTAAGGGCTCCTTTTACAAAGGTGCGCTTGCGGTTTTAGTGCATGCACCGGATTAGTGCATGCTATAGCGCGCGCTAGCTGGAAATCTACTGCCTGCTCAAAAGGAGGTGGTAGTGGCTAGCGCGTGCTATTCCGCACGTTAAGGCCTTAGCGCGCCTTCGTAAAAGGAGCCCTAAGTATGTTTATAGGGTTATGTACATTCATAACAGTTCCTGCTGAAGTGCTTGCCTTAATAAGATATTGAATATATTTGAACATTGGATAGTCCTTATCAGCAATCAAATGCAATGCTACAGCCTCACTGTTGATGACTAGGGATGGGCTGGCATTAGAAACAACAAGGGGAAATGTCAAGAACGTAATCTGGAAAAGCAACAAAGCAGGAAGATCTGATACTCCACAGTGAAACCATGTCCAGGAGATCAAAACAAAGACAGACTGTGGATGAAAATGTTCTAAATGATGATTTATTAGAAAAACTCCACAATAAAAATTTTAAAAATATATATAAAATATAGTCCACATGTGTTGATCCTAACAGACCCAACATGGGCCGTGTTTCGGCGGACACACCTTCCTCAGAGGTCCTAAACATATAAACATTTGATAATATTAATATGTAAAAGTACTACTGTGAAGTTGTGAAGTAAAAGTGGGACCACTTAAAAGGAGTGGATGAGGAACTTAAAAATGTGTAAAGATGATGTGGTGCACTAATGTGCATAATATCCAACTGATATGTATGTGTGGTTCTCTGAATTGCATGTCACATCAGTAACTCCGAGGATTTTTACCAGGTCTTTGTTTCCTGTGGGGTCACTGTGCACTATGGCATTTTTAGTTTTCAGCACTTTGTATTAGTACCTTCCTATTTTTTGACCAATCACGTCAACCACTTAAGTCTTTAAAACATAATCAATTACAGGTTCTCTTTAACTATCTCAGCTAGCTTTCACCACTTGCGTATGTTCATTAAATGGATAGCACGCACATTATTGCACCACATCACCTTTGTACATTTTTAAGTCACTCATCCAATCCTTTTAGGTGGTCTCACTTTCACTTCACAATTTCACAGTAGCACTTTCACTATTAATATTATCAAATTTTAATATGTTTAGGATCCCTGAGGAAGACGTGTCCACTGAAACACAGCCTGTGTTGGGTCAGTTAGGATCAACACATGTGGACTATTTTCTTATATATATATTTTTAAATTTTTATTGTGGAGTTTTTCTAATAAATCATCATTTAGAACATCTTCATCCACAAGAACATCATCTGGGTCATTTCATGTCATAAAAACATGAAAACAGTTAGGAAAATATCAGAAAATTTGTCCAGTGTCATCTTTGGGGAATACTCATGGAGTGGCATAATAATAATAATAAAAAAAAGTCTAAGTCCATTTTGGCCCTAAGGCGCTAGTCATCCAAAGTCGGCAGCGTTCAAAGTCCATTCTCAAAAAATACATCCAAAATATTTTCTTTTCGAGAATCGTCTACTTCTACATCCAGCAGTTTAATGATCCATACTGCCAAGTCATCCATATTTATACCCTCATTCTCATCCAAGTTTCAAGTTTATTATTATTATTAGGATTTTATATACCGCCTATCAAGGTTATCTAAGCGGTTTTACAATCAGGTACTCGAGCATTTTCCTTATCTGTCCCGGTGGGCTCACCATCTATCTAATGTACCTGGGGCTATGGAGGATTAAGTGACTTGCCCAGGATCACAAGGACCAGTGCAGGGTTTGAATCCACAACCCCAGGGTGCTGAGGCTATAGCTTCAACCACTGCGCCACACACTCCTCCAAAATTGGCCATGTCTAAAACACCTAGAAAAAGACCTTTTTGATGTGGTAGGGGGTCTTCAAAGTAATGATCTGACCACCCAGACATGGCAACAGAGTAGTGGGGTATCTTACAGGGCACTGCTGTGAACTTCACAAAAAGGGTGCCACATAAACATCTCACCACAACTCCCTTATAGGTCATGGTGAACCCCCCAAAACACCCCAAATATCTACTATACCCACCTGTCTACCATCCCAATAGCCCTTATGGCTGCAGATGGCACCTATATGGCAGTACAGTAGGCTTTTGCGGGGTTTTGGTGGGTGCACATTTTTTACCATGTATGCAGTGGTTAGAGTGGCTTATGGGCCTGGGTCCTCCTCTCTATGGTTCACTAGCCCACCCCCCGGACTATTCAGGCAATTCAGAGCGGTTTAATAGAAGAGGGGGTGTCTAGGTCAGCCCACTTCCCACCTTCTTCCCGCCCTAACCACTCCTTGAAAAACGCAGTAAAAAGACCTAAGCTGCTTTTAGATACGTCTAAAACCCATTTTGATTATCAGCAGTTGGACGACCTGTCTTTTTGATCATCCAAGTGCCGATTTTAGAAGTATTTCCATTTTGATTATGAACCTCATAGTGTGCAAATTTGGATAGGTGTGTACACTATACAATATGACTCTGCACTCCTATCACATAGTGCACATTGCTGGATAATCTAGGGCACTTTGGGGTTTTTTTGTTGGTTAGTTTGTTTTCCTTCCCTACTATTTGCCTAGGTTCATTCTTAGGGCAGCTTGCTTCTTTCTGACACTTGGGGGGCTGCACATACTTGGGATTGTCTTCCAGTGGCGTACCTAGGGTATGTGGCACCCGGGGCCCATCATTTTTTGATACCCCCCTCCCCCCCATGTAAAAAAATATTTTTTGTAATGACCATGAAACGGAATAAATGGTCAGAATAGAAACAGGCAGTAAAAATTTTCTTATATTCCAAACATAACATAACATAAATTATGTCTGAATTGTCATGACATCAGAAGTACATATGGAGTAGTTGCAGGTGATGCTTGGGACAGTTCTGATTGTGTTAGTTCGGTTTTATGTGTTTTTTGAATAGAAGGGTTTTTATTTCTTTTTGAAGGTTTTGCAGTCTGTGGTCGATGTCAATTGGTTGTAGAGTTGGGGGTCGAGTGTTGCAGCTAGAATGGCTAGGAGGTTGTCGAACAGTTTTTTTCTTTTGACGTTTTTGGTTGGAGGGTGTGTGAATGGTGCGTGAGTTCTCCTATGTCTGGTTGAGGTGGATTGAATTATTTAGCTGAAGAAATTAGTTACCCCCTCATCCCACACACATTAATTCTCTTCCATTTTTGTTCCCATTATAAAAAACACTGATAAGTTCCCAGAAAAAAATACATTAAAATAAGAAGTGAAAACAAAGGCCCCTACAGATGAGAACATAACATAAGAATAGCCTAACTGGGTCAGACCAATGGTCCATCATGCCCAGTAGCCCATTCTCATGGTAGCCAATCCATGACACTAATACCTGGTCAAAACCCAAAGAGTAGCAACATTCCATGCTACCGATCCATGGCAAGCAGACACTTCCCCCATATCTTAATAACAGATTATGGACTTTTCCTTCAGGAATTTGTCCAAATCTTTCTTAAAACCAGCTACACTATCTGCTTTTACCATAACTTCTAGCCACTTCATTTTTAAGTTTAGATCTTTCCTTTCAACCAGAGACCTTGCTAGATGTCAAATACAGCACAAGGTAACTTCACATGGACTTAGCTGTGCAGGAAATGTGAATCTCCTCATACACCCACCATATAGTGCAAAAATGTGCAACGGTCTGTTTTTTTCTTTCGATCACTACATAGCCTAATGCCACACAAGGAGCGCTGTTACAAACATATTCTGTAGGTCAATGCTAAGGATAACAAAGTTTCCTTCCTTGGACCAGAAGGAGATACTGATAAACCACTGGAAGAGATCCCTAAACAACACCCAAAGACCCACTCAGTGTGTGAACCAGTTGAGTGGAGTGGACTAACTGGAGGGTGGAAATGGGCCCGGAGTTTGCTCAGCAGAATTTCCCAGACCACCTCTTCCTCTCAACACACTGACACGCTGCCACCACCACCACTAGGAACACCTCACTGGGTAGGCCAGCTATGCTATAAACTTTATAAAACACATTATTATATTTTCTTATAAAGCACATATTTTAACTGAACTCTCTGACATCCTCAGCCTTTCCATTCACAAAAATAGAAGGAAGAAAAGTTCCCATTTCCTGCTGTCTCATGTCCCCGGCCTATACAATATTTTTTTTCTGCAGACCCTTCAAAAGTCTGACCAAATCCTCATTTCACTTGCATTATAAAGTACTGAGGATGCCATCTTTCCCCAATCCCAGGTCCTAAAGTCTAAGATAGTAGCGCAAACTTATGCTGCCAGATTCAGGAAAAAAAATTTCGATTCGAGTTCAGCCTATTGAATTGGTTTTTCAATTCGATTTTCCTGCCCAGTTGGGTGATTTTTTTCAAAACTCCTGGTGGGTTTTATAGCTTTTTCACCCCCTTTGGCTTCTCCTAACCACACTGGCACTGTGATGTAAATAAAATAAAGAAACAAAAAGGACTTTTCCTCTCTCTGTTAAATCCTAGCTCACGTTTGCAGTCCAACACCAGCTCTGGCAGGATACACATTTCAAATCTGACATATTATAATCACAAAACAGAAAATAGAATTAATTTTTCTACCTTTTGTTGTCTGGTTATATTTCAAATCTTGTTGGTCCAAGGCTCTGGTTTTCTTCTGATAACTTGCTTGCCAGGGTCTCCTTCTTTCTTCTTTCTGCATTCTAACCATCCATCTGCCAACTCTGTCCTCCCTTTCCATTTCCCTTCCCTCCCCAGGAAGTCTGGTATCTTTCCTTTTTTTCATCTCCCTCCACAGATCCACCTTTTCTTAACTACCCTTTCATCCGGCATCTCTCCCTCCTTCCCCACCACCCCAGAGTCCACCATCTCTCCCTTTCTTTTCCCAATTACCCTCCTATCCAGTATCTCTATCCCTCCTCCACACCATGCCTTGTGTCCAATTTCTCTCCCTTTCTGTTCCTTCCCTCCCTAAATCCCATGGTCTATCATCTCTACCCCTCTCCTCTATTTTCATACCCATTATTTCTTCCCCCCCCCAAAGTTTGGCATATGCACTTCTCTTTGAACACACCCTTCCCTCCGTGTACTTCTAAACCAGGGTCCCCCCAAAAGGCCTGTCCCCCCTTAAAGGTCTGCCTGTCCCCCCTTGAAGGCCTGCACCCCCCTTGAAGGCCTGTCCCACCCCCTTGTAGGCTTGTCCCCCCCTTGAAGGCCTGTCCCCCCTTGTAGGCCTGTCCCCCCCTTGAAGGCCTGCCTGCCTGTCCCCCCCGAAGGCCTGTCCCCCCTGAAGGCCTGTCCCATCCCCTTGTAGCCTATACCCCCCTTGTAAGCCTGTCCCCACCTTGAAGGCCTGCCTGCCTGTCCCCCCCTTGAAGGCCTGTGCCCACCTTGAAGGCCGGCACCCCCTTGAAGGTCTGCACCCCCCTGAAGGCCTGCACCCCCCCCTGAAGGCCTGTCCCCCCCTTGAAGGCCTGCACCCCCCGAAGGCCTGTCCCCCCTTGAAGGCCTGTCCCACCCCCTTGTAGGCTTGTCCCTCCCTTGTAGGCCTGCCCCCCTTGAAGGCCTGCCTGCCTTTCCCCCCCTTGAAGGCCTGTCCCCCCCTTGAAGGCCTGCACCCCCTTGAAGGTCTGCACCCCCCCTGAAGGCCTACACCCCCCCGAAGGCCTGCACCCCTCCGAAGGCCTGTCCCACCCCCTTGTAGGCCTGTCCCACCCCCTTGTAGGCCTGCCCCCCCTTGAAGGCCTGCACCCTCTAGAAGGTCTGCACCCCCCTGAAGGTCTGCACCCCCCTGAAGGCCTGCACCCCCCCTGAAGGTCTGTCCCCCCTTGAAGGCCTGCACCCCCTTGAAGGCCTGCACCCCCCGAAGGCCTGTCCCCCCTTGAAGGCCTGTCCCACCCCCTTGCAGGCTTGTCCCTCCCTTGTAGGCCTGCCCCCCTTGAAGGCCTGCCTGCCTTTCCCCCACTTGAAGGCCTGTCCCCCCCTTGAAGGCCTGCACCCCCTTGAAGGTCTGCACCCCCCCTGAAGGCCTACACCCCCCCCCGAAGGCCTGCACCCCCCCGAAGGCCTGTCCCCCCCCTTTGAAGGCCTGTCCCAACCCCTTGTAGGCCTGCCCCCCCTTGAAGGCCTGCACCCCCTAGAAGGTCTGCACCCCCCACGAAGGCCTGCACCCCCCAAAGGCCTGCCCCCCCTTGAAGGCCTGTCCCACCCCCTTGTAGGCCTGTCCCACCCCCTTATAGGCCTGTCCCCCCTTGAAGGCCTGCCTGCCCCCTTGAAGGCCTGTCCCTCCCCCTTGAAGGCCTGCACCCCTTGAAGGTCTGCACCCCCCCTGAAGGCCTTTCCTCCCCCTTGAAGGCCTGCTTTCCCCCTTGAAGGCCTGCCTGTCCCCCTCCTTGAAGGCCTGTCCCCCCTTGAAGGCCTGTCTGCCTGCCTGTCACCCCCTCCCCCTTGAAAGCCTGCCTGCCTGCCCACCCACCCCATCCTGATGCCCCGACCCACCCTGAAGGACTGCTCGCCCCACTGACCTTCCTGCACCACCTATAAAGCAGCCGCAGCAGGATCGCGACGTCAGCGATCCCTGCGCTGCTTAGGCGCTGCTTCCTGCGCCGCGGTCCCACCCCTCCTCTGACATCAGAAGAGGTGCGGGATCGCGGCGCAGGAATCAGCGCCCAAGCAGCGCAGGGATCGCTGACGTCGCGATCCTGCTGCGGCTGCTTCACAGGTGGTGCAGGAAGGTCAGTGGGGCGAGCGGTCCTTCGGGGGTGGGGGGAGACTGAATGGCAAGGCCGGGAGCACCCCCTCAGGGCTGGCACCCGGGGCGGACCTCCCCTCCCGCCCCCCTTGTTACGCCACTGTTGTCTTCTAACCCTAACACTTGAGACTGCACACAGATGTCATATCCAGAGCAGTACAGGAAAATAGAGAGCAGAACAGATTTTTGTTATTGTTGTTGTTTGAAGGTAATACCAGGGAAGAGAAACTTTCCAGGGGAAAAAATGTTTAGATGGGAATTGACCTAGATGGTAATTATTGAGGCAAGAACTATCAAGGTGGTTACTGACTTGATACCATCTGTTTAAAGTTATGCCTGCTTAGTACACCTAATTTTAAATGCAAAACATATCCATTATAAACTGGTTATTGCTGCTAATCATAAGTTCTGGCTCTTCATTTGACCATCCCCAATGTTGGTCTATTCTTATAGGAAAAAAATTTTGTCATTTAGAAGGGACATTATCAACACAAGGATGCCAGGCTGAATAGAAAGAGGCACAACCAATAGACCAAAGAAGGTGTTGATGGCTCTGTACAAGTCATTGGTGAAGTCCCACTTGGAGTATTATGTTCATTTTTGAGGACGTATCCGGCTAAAGATGTAATAAGATGAAGCGGTCCAGAGGAAGGTGACGCTAATGGTAAGGGGAATGCACCAGAGGAGGAATAAGAAGAAACTGGAATACCTAACTATGTATACTCTAGAACAGAGGAGTGCCAGGGGAGATATGATGCAGACATTTAAATACTTGAAAGGTATTAATCTATGTAGAAATAAATCTTTTCCAGAGAAGGTAAAATGGTTAAACCAGAGGGCATAAATTGAGGTTGTGGGATGGTAGACATAGGAGAGGGTGGTGGATGCCTAGAATGCTCCCCTGAAGGATCATTGTTACTTTGAATGCTTTAATCTGAAGTCCCTTTAGGTGGATTCTCCCCCACTGGTTCTAATTGGGGTCTAAGAAGAAGTTGTATTGTTATTTTTTTGTTGTTGTTATTGTTTTAAAAGAATGCTCCCCTGAGGGAGGTGGTGGAGATGAAGACAGTGATGGAGTTCAAAAAACTGTGGGATGAACACAGAGGATCTCTAATTATTAAATGAATGGTATAAAATGAACTAAGGCTGGTACTGGACAGACTTGTAGAGTCTGTATCCTATATATGGTGATTTGGTATAGGATGGACTGGGGATGGCTTCAACAGAAACTCCAGTAGTTGCCAACACAAGAATAGTGCTGGGCAGAATTTTATGGTCTGTATCCTGTAAATGACAAGATGGTTTGGTAAAATAACATGTTGATATCTATACCCCTTAGTGTGCTAACATGAATTAATATGCATTATTTACCATTTTTATGCAATGCAATCAATTAACTATTAATGTATAATGTATCTAATATAATAAAATGCTAGGCTGCGCATGCGCACTCAAAAGTCGTGTTCCCTGATCCGTCACGGAAACATTACTACGCATGCGCGCCCCTGACTCTCACTGTGCACTATGCTCAAGCTGCCACCACGGTTCCTCTCTCGAACTGCAGCAGGATCGAGAGAGGAGCTTCAGCGGGGGCTTTCAGGACAGAATATGATTACCATGTTTCTTTAGGCAGCCCCAGTTGTTTACTTGGATTGAATGTCAGCATTAGAGTTCGCCGGCCGCCAGCCGTGAGAGGAAGGCCACCGCAGCCTCGCGGCTAGGTAGGGGGACAACAATCGCGCTTATGCTCAAGCGCTGCCACGACTCCTCTCTCGAACCGCACCAGGATCGAGAGAGGAGCTGCAGTGGGGGCTTGAGCATAAGTGCCATTGTTGTCCCCCTACCTAGCCGCGAGCCTGCGGCGGCCTTCCTCACCTGGCTCTCACGGCTGGCGGCCGGCGAACCCTAATGCTGACATTGAATCCAAGTAAACAACCGGGGCTGCCTAAAGAAACAAAGTTTCACGGTGCTTGGCCCGCCAAACAATTCCTGCCATTGCTGAAATTTGGCCCACCGTTCCTTCCCTTCCTCCATCAGGTACAGTTCAGCTCCGCCTATGTTAAAAGGAGCTGCTTTGAAATTGGAGCCCTGCCGCCACCCTAACACGTTCCCTCTGCCGCGGTCCCAAATGTCAGAGAAGGGATGGGACCAAGGCAGAGGGGAACGTGCTACGGCAGTGGCAGGCCTCCAATTTCGACGCGGCTCCTTTTAACATTGGTGGAATCACTGCACCTGATGGAGGGAGGGAAGGAAAGGTGGTTGTGCGCTGTTGAGCCCATCTTTGCCCTCAGACCCTCTTCTAACTGCTCCCTCCTGTCTCAGACCACTGGGGGATGGCGCCTGTCTTCAGCTGCTGGGATGGAGGGAGGGAAGAAGAAAGAAGGGGCCCTGGCAAGCGAGTTATCAAAAGCCAACCATAGCCTGGGACCCCTACATGATATGAATAATGACCAGACAACAAAAGGTAAGAAAAATAATTTTATTTTCTGTTTTGTGATTACAATATGTCAGATTTGAAATGTGTCTTGAGGGAGGCTACTGCTGCGGCTTTGGACAGAGGGGTACCATTTTTGTGGGTGCCGGCCTTCGGAAAGGCTTGGGACGTGGGGACGGATGCGGGAGGGCCTGCCGCTGCGAAGGGCTTTGGTGGGGGAGCCAGCCAGACCGCGAGTGGGGACGTTGTAAGCATGGATTGGTCAAGGAGCCACCGCTGCCGAGGCTTTGAAATTGCTCTCCCACCGTCACTCCCCCCCGCCCTGGCTCTGCCTCTGCCCCTGCCCAGGTTCAAAAGCAGGAGAGGTGGTCATCTAGCACCCGTTAATCTAACGGGCTTAAACACTAGTGTTAATATAACCAATTAACTAATAATGTATGTTCATTAACTAATAATGTATGTTAATGCTATTAGCTTGTGATTCTAGTCCTGAATTCATCTTAGTATCCAACATTGATTATTGGTGAATTAAACAGTTCATTTTTAACTGCATAAGGGCTGAAAATATACAAATATGCAAAATTATGTTTCCAGCACTTGCCAGCAAATGCTTAACTTCCTCAGGCATAAAATGTTTATTGGCTCCAGTCCATTTTTATCTGCTTTCCCCTTGGTTGTCTTCTCATTCTTTTTCCATGGTCTCCTTTTGAGTTTTTCTTTCTTGAGTTCTGACATTGATCTTTCTCTTTCATCTTTATTCCTCATTTTCTCTTCCAGTGTCCATTCATAACTAGATTGTATCCCACTTTCTCCCTCTATCACCTTCAGACTTTCCTTTTGCACGTCTCACATATGTACCAGTGTTGCATATCCCAATATGGTCTCCTTCCCAACCCATTTCCCTGCTCTCTCACTCCTTCCCCCAGCCTACACTCTCTACATTTCGACTTTCTTTATTCAACCTCTCTCCAGTCCTCCATAACCATCCTTTCCTACTAATTCTCTTAATGGTACAAACTCCTCCATTATTCCCATCCTGCCTGCAGTCTTTTCTGATGTGTCTTATCCAGTATGTAGCAATTGTTTTTCTTTCAACACCTTCTCCATGCTCCAGCACCCTCTCTCTAGTCCTCTCATCACCTTGTACACTTTAGTCTTCTTTTTTTTTCACCCTTGTCTTACATCTTAACTCACACTATTAGTCTACATTGAAAGAATATGTTCCAGCTTCTATAGATCAGCTTCTAACTTACTCTAATTGTCTAAGATTAATAACTATTTCAGGCAATATGAATATATTCATCCTAAACAGTTAGGGCCAGATTCTATAAAAGCTGCCAAAGTTAGTTGGCAGTAGCCACCCTACCGCCTCCTAACTTAATTGTTTTAATTGGGTTTAAATGGCACGATAATTAGTCATACCATTAAAACCCAATTAAACCCTCATTAAAAATATAGCTGCATCTATACAGCCTCTGGGACCAGTGCCTAGGTCCCTGGCAGCTAGTGGTGCATAGTGACTCCGAAGGCCAGAAGAGGGCATGGATAGGGGCAGTGCTGGACTTTGGAATCACTATGTACCACTGGCTGCAATTAAGGAAGGACCCTGGGTGTCAGAAATGTAGGCCCAGTGACGTAGTAAGGGGTGTGTGGTCCTCCTCTCCACCCCGCTGCTCCTCTACTTGCTGCATGTGTGCACCTCTTGCCTTCCACCACACCTTTTTTACTTCCCCGGCATGAGGTTGCTGTCTGCGTCAGCATCGGCGCTCTCTCTGATGTCAGTTCCGGGACCCGCACCTAGGAAGTGATGTCAAAGGTCAAGCCGATACCAATTTGCGTATGCTGCTCACACCGGAGAAGTCAAAAAGATATGGGGAAAGGGCAGGGGGCAAACGCGCAGCAGGAGGAGTAGGGAAGGGGTGCCGCTCATCCTTACTCTGCCACTGTGTAAGTCTGTAAACCCTGGCCTACATTTCCAGTGCCTAGGGTCCTTGAGAGCCACGATTATGAAAGTGGTGCCTGTCGGTGATTGAAATGCAGCAGGCGCCCAATTTGTAGGTACCTGCCAGGGCAGGCACCACTTACAGAAGCAGGGCCTTAGATTTAAGTAACAATATAGAAAATAAACTCTACTAACTGGAATTTTAAATCAAGTCCTAAATGGCTGGGTTAAGGTATGCAAGCTTTCCTTATTTTTTTTAGATTTAAAGACAGCTTTATGCCAATCATTCTTTGTTGTTGGACAGGCTAAGCAGTATTGGTATCAGATGTGGGTTCACCCAGTTTTAAGATTCTGGTCAATACATTTTCTATTACCTGTGTTGTCATGATATCCAGAGAGTGGTAGAAATCTGGAACGCTCTTCCAGAGGCTGTTATAGGGGAAAACACCCTCCAGGGATTCAAGACAAAGTTAGACAAGTTCCTACTGAACCAGAACATACACAGGTAAGGCTAGACTCAATTAGGGCACTGGTCTTTGACCTAAGGGTGCCACGGGAGTAGACTGCTAGGCACGATGGACCACTGGTCTGACCCAGCAGCAGCAATTCTTATGTTCTTATGGGTATCATCCACATGTACATGTGCATGACTTGTGAAAAAATTTTAATGTGAGCCATCTCTACGATGAGTTAACTTCCCCCTGTAGTCAAACATTTTCTATTTGTATGTACATGTCTATGACATTATTCTGTACATTTATGTATATAATACATGTAAATATAAACACATGCCCTTTTGGTATATTGATGCAAATTATAATCCTGATTTGACCACTGAATACTAATGGCCACATCTTTGGGGATGATCTATTTGCCCCTTCCTTTAACTGAATACTAATACCCAAACTATTTCTCCTCATTGGAAGAAAAGTAATCCTCTCAATTTGTCTTTACAATACTGCATACTTTTACATTGAGCTCTCTGGCCTTTTCCTGATCCTCACTCATAATGAAACTTTCAGATGTACTACTACTTATCACTTATATAGCACTGAAATACATACGCAGCGCTGTTCATTTTGAAATTTATAGACGGTCCCTGCTCAGAAGAGTTTACAATCTGACTTGGACAGACAGACATGACATATGAGGTTGGGGATGCAGAACCAAAGGTGAGAGGAGTTAAGAGTCAAAAGAACTCTCAAAGAGGTAGGCTTTTATCTGGGCCTTGAACACTGCCAGAGACAGAGCCTGCCATAGGGATTTGGGCAGCTTGTTCCAAGCATACGGTGCAGCAAGGCAGAAGAGATGGATTCTGGAGTTGGCAGCCAAAAAGAAGGGCACAGAAAGGAGGGACTTACCAGCTGAGCGGAGCTCATGGGGGAGGGGGGAGGGATCACAGGGGGAGATAAGTGAAGAGAGATAGTGAGGGGCAGCTGAATGAGTGTATTTGTAGGTCAGTAAGAGGAGTTTGAATTGTATTTGGAAATGGATGGGATGCCAATTAAGATGCTTTAACAAACCTGGTAAAGTTTCAAGAAGTTAGAGAAAAATTCCTTTAATTTACTATTACATTTTCCCAGAATGGATAAAATAAATTATAAAGAAAAAATTGGAAAAAAATGCAAATAGACATTAAACTTGAAGTTTCTAAATCACAACCTCTCCCTAGGTTACTAAGTACTAGATCCTGACCAAACTTAATTCTTCAATTCTTTATAAGTCTACTTAAACCAATAAGTCAGGTTCCCTAGTTGATTCTTAAAAACTAGCCATATTGAACCAATAACATTTCAGTCTAATATGAACAAAACAAATAGCTATTGACATGATTGCCTGGCTGAATTATGATTTACATGTAAACTTGAATCTCCCTTCTTAGCTTTCCTGTATTACAAATGGTTGCTAATTGCTTTAAACTCCTTTTGTTCTCTCCTGCTTCTCAAATCCACTGTTTGGCCAGCCAATTAATTTTTAAAAAAAATTTCAATCAAGGTCTTTTGTTACACAAATCACAGAAATGAACTATTAAAATTTAGTCAACCTGATCATCAACATTTGACATTGCAAATATTTTCTTGCACAATTTCCACAAGATTACCTGGCCATACAGCCTGACCTCTTCTGATTAGGAAAAAATAACAACCCACAAAGTTTGAGAAAGAGCTGCCATTAATTTTATCTTATTCACTTACAGTAACTTCTAGTCCTTTGCCTAATTTCCTTTAATTACAATTTCAACCAAGCTTAGCAGGGAGTTAATTGAAAGATGAGAATATGATTACATACATCCACCCTCCATACACATAGAAGGCATATAAATATAGTATACAGCACATATATATCCCATTTCATATATTTGTGGGAAGACATTTTACAAAGTCATTTATTTATGTAGATTATACCCATAAATCATACATTCAAAAATTGCCTTCCTACAATAGGAACAATTCTATAAAGAAGATGCCAAAATTTAGGCACAAGAATATATGTAAATAACCAGGATACCACACATATATGTGCTTAAGCATCCTGAACATTTTGGATAAGGTTTGATCACTGCAAGATGTCCAGTGCTAAGCACACCTATATCATGCCTCCAATATACCCACTTGAACTTTGGAATTTCAGCGGACAAGAAGCTTAGCAAGATGTCCAGAAAGTCAGTTTCAAAAATCTGCACTTGGACGTTTCGGTGAGAAAAACTTTCAAGTGCCGGTTTAGGCCATTTTGTTGGATGTCTTTGTGTTTTAAAAATGGGCTCCCTGATATCACTCTGTATTTATTAACAGAACATTTGCAAACTTCAATTATATTTACATCTCTCTCTCTCTCTCTCTCTTTCCATCTGTCCTCAATACATTATTCATAAGAAACGCCTTCACCGAATCAGACCTTTGGTCCATCCAGTCCGGTGACCCGCACATGCGGAGGCCAAGCCAGGTGTTCCCCGATGAAGACCTGTTTATCCGTATCCATCAATGTGATTTGCAAGAAGGTGTGCATCCAACTTGCCCTTGAAACCCAGAATGGTGGTTTCCGTCACAACCTCCTCTGGGAGAGCATTCCAAGTGTCCACCACTCGCTGCGTGAAACAGAACTTCCTGGTATTTGTCCTGTGCCTGTCGCCTCTCAACTTCAGTCCATGGCCTCTTGTCTGATTAACATTTGACAACGTGAATAAAGATGCTTCTCGCTCTATTTTGTTGAATCCTTTTATTATTTTATAAGTCTCTATCATATCCCCTCGCAGTCTTCTCTTCTCAAGGGTGAATAAGCCCAGTTTTCTGAGGCGTTCTTTGAATAATAAGGGGCTCTACTATGCTAAATCCTACTGAAATATATACTTGGAGACTGATATTCAGTGCTATTTAACTGTCCAGCAATGGCTTCTGCTCTGTTAAATAGCACATAGCAGGCTACCCACAATGGATTATCTCCTGCTGAATATTTAGCTTAGCATATTGACATGTGACCAGCATGATATAGCTAGTTGCTGCCAATATTCAGCAGTTCACTGGCCAAGTTCGCTAGCCAGATAGAGCTGCTTAACGGGGTGGTCTATTTTGAACATTGACACTTAACTGGTGAACTGCTGAATATTGGCCTGATTATGTTTCAGCTGGCCAAAAAAGGACCAGAAATTCAATGCTAGTCACTGGATATGGCACCAGCATTGAATTTTGGGGTTTGCCACGGACTACAGGAGATCACCGGTGATCTACCATGGTCTGAAACATATAAGATATCACAGGGTACACAAAGAGTTTGGAGGAAATAAAGGATATAGCATGTCAGGATGATAGATATATACTGATGAGTTTCACATTTATATTCACTATGTTTTCATTTTGTAATATATTTTTTTGCTCAGCAATATGTTTTGCCCTGTGGGGCCCTTTTACTAAGCTACATTAAGTAGCTAGCACAGGTTTTACCATGTAGTAGACATGAACATGGATCTGCTCTACAGTGTAATGCATTATCAAACCAGCCAGTGTGGTAAAAATCTCATATTGCTTACTTAACAATTGAGTTGGCATGAACAGTGCAGAGCACACAGATGATTACTGTGTGCTAGTTATCACAATTGCCATCTCAAGAGGAGATGTTAGATATGGCAGCACTATCAGTACTGATAACCTTCCATTAAAGAGATTTTCTCCTCATCTGAAAGGATATTCCCTAGTTGTTCTACTATAAGACAATTGCTGCCATCTTGCCAATGTAAGGGCATTACACAGCTGTCAGCAGCAGGTAGACAACAGCGGCCATGTCCATGGCATTCAAAGGGATATTTTTGATTGGTTGGAATAAGGGGGTGGGGTGTGTAAGGGAAGGCAGGGATGTTTGTGGAATTTGTGGGATAGGAGAGAGGCTGATGTGCTGAGTGTTGTTGCTGTGGGAAGGTAATGATGCGGTTGGGAGGCTTTAGAGGTGTGGTTTGTATAGTGAGTGAGGGGGAAAGGTGGAGGATAGGGACCATTCTTGGGGTGGGTGAGCTGGGCAAGAGAGTGTGGGTGAGTGCATATATGTGAAGAATTTGCCTGCCTCCCTCTTTTTTCCTTCCCTTCTTTGGGTTAGGGTTTGGAAGGGGATGGTGAGCGTTTGGTTTTGATGGGTATTGGATTGGGGGGGATGGTCGGTAACAGCTTTGAGTTGGTTTGTTTGGTGGAGGGCAGGAATTGAGAGCTGGGTTGGTTAGGCTGCAGTCAATGGGTCTGTGAAGAGAATGAGACTTGTGGGTGTTACTAGAGAATGACACGGGGAAAACAATTGTCCCCCATCACCGCCCCATCCCTGTGACCACCGACCCTGTCACCACCCCATCCCCATGGCCACTTTCCCCACCCCATCCCCATCCCTGTATTATCCCCATAACATCCATACAAGCCTCAGTACTGCAATATTTAGCTTATTCCTTCCTTATAAATCAAAGTTCTGGCTGCTGAACTAGAGAAAGAGATGTTCAGCTGGCAGGGCTTTGTTTATAAATTTTTATCAACACAACCAATATACTACTTTATCCTAAAGCAAAAAAATATATATATATATATATATAATTTTTTTTGTACGTTTGTCTGGTTTCTGCTTTCCTCATTTTCTGCATTCAGACTTGGCCGGTTTGAGCAAGTTATTTTGGAAACAAAAGCACCGCAAAGGTAAGGGGGAGGGAGGGAGATAAATTCGGTCTGTAGGTAGAAAGGAGGGGGCCGCGCCCGATTGGTAACCATGCGCATTCCCTCCCTTAACTGCGGGGATAAGGCCATTCACCACCATTCACGGGGTGGTGGATGGCCTTGTCCCTGTGCCCGCAGTGAGCACTTTTACCCCTCCCCCATTTTGGCGGGTTACCCGCAGCTAGCCACGGGTAACAGCTACTGTGTCATTCTCTAGGACAGGGCTGCCCAAGTCCGGTCCTCAAGATCTATTGGCAGGCCAGGTTTTCAGGATATCCACAATGAACATGCATGAGAGAGATTTGCATGCCAAGAAGGCAGGGCAGGCAAATCTCTCTCATGCATATTCATTGTGGATATCCTGAAAACCTGGCCTGCCAGTAGATCTCGAGGACTGGACTTGGGCAGCCCTGCTCTAGGTGTTACCACCATAGGTTTTGGTATGTCTTGGTGGCACCACGGACCATTCTTATTCCCTCAGTGGTGTTTGTAAGGTTTTAAAAGGAGCATGGCCTGATAGCACTGTAGGGCAGCTTATTTCTTGCTTGTTTGATGTGATTGGGGGCATAAAACAGCTAGGTTGATATTGACTAGCTGCATAGAGAAAGGAGGGTGTTGTAGAAAGTAGGGAAAGGTTATGATTGGAAGTTACTATTGCAGTTTTATTGTTATAGATTGATTTGTTAAAATTGCAGATAATGTTCTGCCACTAAATAATGGGTTGCTTGTTATTTAATTGTGTTAAGTGGTGGGTGTTTGTCTAGGTGAGTGAATCGTGTGGGCGCCAATGTTATAATTATTAAGATTCAGTGTTGTGCTGTTACTCTTCAAAAGTAATTAATTTCAGTTATTAGTTCTCAGTTTAGTTATAGTAATTAAAATACTCATTTAGGAATGTAATTGATTACTGATTGCAGTTATCTGCTTAGAATAACTAATTGGTTTTTCTTTACTGATACCACATCCAAGAATACTTATGGTAAAAGCCTTTTGGTATGTGAAGAGGTAAAATAACCATCTTATAGACAATGTCAGTGTGAATATCGCATGTCATCTCTTGATGCTTATTTCAAGGTGGTTTGACCTACTTGTAACACTACATTCTCTGGCATGTCATGTCAAGTTGTGCTAGTTACTCTTCAAAAGTATTTGGTTATAGTTATTGAGATAATGAATAAGTAGTTAACTATTTTATTGATTACCTCAAGATGGTAATTAACTACAGGTACTAATTACTAGTCACTCAATATCATCCAACACTGTTAGAATTTATCCCTTAATTCTATAAAAAGCACTGAAAATTGCATGTACACACTTGGGTGCATTCTGGATTTTTGCACGTAATTTAATTGAATAAAAAATAATTAGTGCCAATAATTGGTGTTTTAACAAGCAATTATTGGCACTAAATAAAATTAATTATAAGTTATATGTAAATTTAGGCCCAGGATCGGCAATTAAATTTTACAAGTTAAGCAAAATAGGTGCCATGGAAAAAGGGCGAAAAAAGGGCAGGTCATGGGCAGATTGGGAGGATGTCCCTTGAAGTTAAGCATGCAATTATAGAAAAAGGGCAATCTCACCTAAGTTTAGGCACATGAATTTGCACCGTGTTCATAGATGCAAATGGCTAAAGTTAGGCACGATTCCAGGCATAGCGTTACTCTGTAAACCACATCTGACTTTAAAAACACAGCTTATAGAATAGCACCTTTTTAGTACCATATACAGTATAGAATTTACCCCTTAATGCTTATAATAATATAAAAAATATTAGTATGATCAAAACCATTTACAAATGACTATAAAATGCTATATTGTTAACATTTAGATTAATATTTTAATTACATTTCATCCAAATCTAAGAGCAAGGTGAGTTATAATTTTTTGTGCAATTGGTAGATCCAAGTCCCAAAGGCATTACAATCTAAGCTGTCCATTAGGCCATATAGCTAGCAATCATGAGGAAAAAGACTTTTATATAGCTTTGCTCACTACACAGGCCAATAACAGCAAAAAAAATCTTGGTGCCTTGTTTTTTTTTTGTTTTGTTTTGTTTTACCTGTTCCTGGGGTTATATGGGGTGCAGAATCAGAAAATTGCATTGGATAGACTACATCAGCTCTAGCTTCTTAGAAATGGTGACTACACAAAGTATCCTTGTTTTTTATGCCTTTGGGATAGTAGAGCCAAACATGAACATTGGGCAAAAAAAGATTGACCGCCGAGGGAATATATGGTGGTTGGAGGACAAAATGTAATCAATGAACCTTTGGTAGCATGAGCTAAAATCATACTGCCACCACTACATATGAAGCTTGGCCTGATGAAAAAATTTGTAAAGGCTTTGAATAAAGACAGCTCATGCACTGAATACATAGCACATATGTTACCTGGACTTACCATGGAAAATCTGAAGGCAGGAATTTTCCATGGTCCACAGATTAGACAACTTATAAATGACCCACATTTCATAGCATCAATGAATGAACTTGAATCATGTGCCTGGTCTTCATTTGTTCTTGCTGTGAAAAACTTTCTTGGCAACAAGAAGGCAGGACAATTACACACAATTTGTAGAGGATATGCTCTTTCATTTCAACAGGCTTGGCTGTAACATGAGTCCTAAAGTCCATTATCTGCAGAGTCACTCAGATTGCTTTCTAGAGAGCCTTGGTGACTTACGTGAAGAGCAAGGTGAAAGATTTCACCAAGACATAAAAACAATGGAAGACAGATACCAAGGAAGACGGGATGCACACATGATGGCAGACTAGTGTTGGAATCTTATGCGGGATTGTCCTGGCAGATCCCACTCTTGGAAGTCTTACAAAAGGAGCTTCTTATGAGTCAAATGACTGGAAAGTTTGTATTATAAACTTGTGCTTTTTATAGGAAATATGTAGTTTTTCATGTTGTACACTTTTCTTTTAATTTTTAATGTTTCCTTCGTGCTTAAAAGATATTAATTTAAACACTACATTAAAATATCTTGATTTTTTAATGGGCAAGCATTGTGAAGAGTAGTATATGGCACATGTTCTATATCTCAAAAACTAAAGCTGGTAGGAGAAAACTGGTGCTACTTTTGAAATCAGCAGGTCAAATATACCCAGAAATAGGTCTAACATTTGAGGCACCAAAATGAGTGTTGTCCTAACAAAAATGAGTGGTTCTAACTGTACCGAAAGTCATTCTCACAGTTAAAATCTTGTAATCCCATGCATAGACTAATTTCTGTAAATAGAACCAGGTAATTTCTTATGAAATGAAGGAACGGTTAAGTTGCAATAAATCCTCGTGAGTGTTGTAACAGCTACATGTCAGATAGAACCCGGAAGTCATCGGAGTTAAAAATACTGAAAATTGTCACTTAGAACCCTGTAATTCTAAGGTTGTGCAGTGTTATCTGCGCTTTGCACTTTAATCGATGAACAGCATTAGTATTGGCAAACTCAGTCCTGACTGCATGAACATCCCTAGGAGCTGGCCAGGCCCTTAAATTGCTGGAGCAGAGACAGAGATCATCTTTCCATCAGACCCTGAATCTAGCAACCATAAGGAAAAGATTTTCTGCTGTTAGCTGTCTCCCTGCACTTTTCATTTTCATCACTGAACCGCACTGGAAATGATGAGCTGTGCTCCACATTACCAGCTAAATCAAATAGTACTGCTTCAACTTTTTGTCATTTCATATATCCATGCAAACCACTTCATTACCAGGTAAATCAAATAATGCAGCTTCAATCTTTTTGTCATTTTATATTAAGAAGGTAAAATATTCCAATGGGGTCCAGCATCTGTGTGCAAGAAAGCAAGCATTTGCATAAGCTGGCCAAAACCTGTAGAACTTGACATCTTTAGGATGGTGACAAGGAAATAATAATTGATTTTCCAGAAGAAGTCCAGCATTATTGTTTAAGGTTGCTTTCAGAGGAAAGTGAGGAGGAGATCAATTGGTAGAGCAGCCCAGCAGGCTCTAGCATTGATGATGTATGAGTAATTGCAATAGGATTTGTGGAACCTGAGTGTCAGTTTAGTACATTATATCAACAATTTGTTCATATTGTCAAGGACAGGGAAGATCTGAAGGGGTTGGGGAGTCAACCACAGATGTTATTTTCAAAGGGGGTAGGGACTGCCCTAAGATTTAGGCCTAGATTCACTAAGCTCACCAATCGTGTCCCGATCAGTTTATGAGCGTTCCTCAACCCCGACCCGATTCACTAACCTTCTGCCCGATCCGATCCGCACATGCAAATGAGGGGAAATGGCATGCAAAGTAGGAAGCCATCAATTCACTAAACAGAAGAAGGAACACAGATTGGACTTGCCGATCCACTACTGTCCACTACCGATTAGGCTTGCCGATCCACTACTGTCCTGGTGACTCTCCTGTTCTCTGCCGCCCTGTCCCTGCCACATTACATCAAATGTAACTTGCTAATATTTGTATTTTTTGCTCTCCAAGTTTAAGCACAAGAATAATAATAATAACTTTATTCTTTTATACCGCCATAACCAAACGTTCTAGGTGGTTTACACTAAAAAGAGCTGGACAATCAGCAAAATACAATAATACAGTAAAAATACAATTATTTGTAAAATAGAATTTCAATAATAAAACTCACTAAGTAATAAGCTTATCGAACAAAGTGGTCTTAATTAATTTCCGAAAACTAAAATAGGATAACATAGCTCTCTGCCGCCCTGAAATTTGTCCCTGCAGTGTGAGCTCATGGTTTTAACCCGCGGATTAAAAGCATATTCTGTTCTATATGATCCGGCTGCAGCGTGTTCTGTTCCATTAAAGCCACCCCCCACCCCCCTTGTTTTGACCTCGCTTGTCAAAGCAGCTCCTGATTGGTGAGGCCCGACTTTAGTGCAGGAAGAGGCGAACGTAGCATACCGCAAGTGATTTCCTTCACTCGCCGGCGCTCCTGCTGCTCTCTCCTGCCTCTCCAGCTTGCCTCTCCTGTCAAGATTTGTGGGAATTCCTGGGACAAACCCCCTGTGAATATTGGGGGAGTACTGTAAGATAAGTAAAAGTTTAAAATTACAGTTGCTTTTTAAGAGAACAATTCATTAGTTACAATTCAATTTTCAAAGGCTTCAGATAGGGACCAGTAAGAAAAAAAAGTTTTGTAATAGCTGTTGGGCAATGTTCATATGACCCTGTTATTAAAAATGCAAAAATCTCAAACTTCAAAGGGACAGTTCCTTTAGAAATAATGGAACAATTAAAATGGTCTGTCAAATCACTGAGACACTTTAAGCTAAAAATGGTTCCAGCTTGTCTGGGGCCAGATATTTATGATTAATACTCAAGAGCATTTTCAACACATCACTTCCAGAGAACATTTAAAAGTGGTTCACATTCATTGCCTCACAGTATAAGTGTATATCGCTGTAGTGTCATTATTCTTCCTGTCTGCAGAATACTTTTTAAATGCAAAACATGCTCTGGTAAAAGTTCATAAAAAAATATTGTACATCTCTATATTTTTTTTTAACCTAAGTAACAGAGTTTTCCATGCTTCACAACAGATGGAATACAAAGCCTACCTTAGTCCCTCCTTTACAAAGCTTTTTTAGTGTTTTTAGCACCGGCTGCAGTGGTAACTTCTTCCTGCTGCGGCCGGTGCTAAAAACGCTCATGCGGCTTTGTAAAGGAGGGGGTTAGGGTCCCTTTTATTAACTATGCTAAAATATGGAATTAGCCTGCTTTTTCATGGGACTTTTCCAAATGGTAAGCCCATATTTTCCACACCAATATATTCAGAGTTTTTAAAAAATATATATTTATTTATTGGACGTTCAATGCAAATCTTACCTTTTTTGTATTCTTTACTTTTAATTTGTAGTTCTCCCAACTTTCCTGTTTTTGTCAGTTAAGTGTTGGTAAGTGTACATTTGTCAATTTTGTTTGCCTCTTTTTAACATAATTTGTAAAACGCTTAGAAATCTTGATTTGCGTTTAATTAAAAATGTTAATAAACTTGAAACTTGATTAACATGGTATTTGCATAAAAAATAACATAGTAGCATGTGCTATGTCCTATTTAGGAGATGCGCATAAGTGTTCCTGTATTGTCCAAGCTAAAGTGAGCACACACTAATCAGGATTGGTAGCTCAGTGGTCTCAAACTCAAACCCTTTGTAGGGCCACATTTGGATTTGTAGGTACATGGAGGGCCGCAGAAAAAAAGTTAATGTCTTATTATAGAAATGAAAATTTTGCATGAGGTAAAACTCTTTATAATTTATAAATCTTCCCTCCCCAAGGCCTACATGTTCCCCCCTTTCTTTGCAGCGTCCTCCAGCTTCTTCCCTGGCCTCCCGGTATTAGTTTCAGCTAATTACCATGCTTGTAGAGAGGATCGCCTGTGCTGTCACATTCTTTGCAGGCTGCCATCGGCCTCCACAGCACATTCCCTCTGCCGCGGTCCTGCCCCTCTTCTGACGTCAGGGGCAGGATCGCTGCAGAGGGAACGTGATGCTGAGGATGATGGCAGCCTGCAAGGATCGCTACAGCACTGGCAATCCTCTCTGCATGCTGCAGTAATTATCTGAAGATAAGAGCTGGAGGCTAGGGGGGAAGCCAGAGGACGCTGGAAAGAGCGGGCAACACTAGTACAAACCGCGGGCCGCAAAATAGTACCTGGCGGACCGCATGTGGCCCCCGGGCCACGAGTTTGAGACCACTGTGGTAGCTGGATAAAGCTTCCATACTCACCCCCCCCCCCCACCCGCATGTCCCTTTCCAAAACAAAATTACAAAAACAAATAAATAAATAACATGCCATTAGCATAAATAAATAACAAGCAGGCAAATTTCTACAAAACATTTTAACGCCAATACCTTTCATTTCCTATCATTGTTCATATGTCATATTGTCACTAGGCTTTAGAAGGCAGTTTCAGAACTTATCCCTGGACAGAAACTCTAAGTAGTCTCTCTTGGAACTCTGGCCTCTCCCTCAGACAACTGAAGCCTTGATATGTACACAAATTCCCAGTGCTCTTTAACAGATGTTACCTTGTAGATCTCACTGCTACTACAATTTGTCATATGGTCTCAGGTCCTCAGTGTTTCAGAGGGAGGTTTCCTCCCTTGGTTTAGGGAACAGGACTGGTCGCTATCCTTCATTAACTAAGAAAGGACCTTGATTTTAATAGAAAGGTCAGTTGTTATTCAAGTAGAGAGACAGTGGCTATTGAGGTAAAGCCAGTTACTGTGCAGTTTGTACAGACCCACAGAAAGCATATATAGTAGACTCTCACATACTCCAAATCAATTGGTTTATGCCCTGCCTAACCACATGTCCCAACTGTCTCCTTGGTGTGTGTTTTTTTTAAGTTTATATTTGATCAAGCTTTTCATTATGGATTCTGTATGTTCTATACCAGTGATGGCTAACCTTTTTGAGCCCGAGTGCCCAAACTGCCGCACAAAACCAAAGAATTTCCTCAAAGTGCCAGCACGTCAATTAAACCTTAATAACAAGATTTTAGTATCTAAAAACTCTTTATAAAGTTGCCTGAACTATGTAACATCATTTTTAAAAGTTGGAATCTTTGTATTGTCAGAGAATCAATTTGATTCACAATCCTTTGGTTTTCATTTCAATTTATTGGCAATTTATAATGTTTTAATGATTTCATTCATGGGCCGAATACACATATACTTTTCTCTGTCGCCGCACTCTTTGACCAAAAGATTTGTAAGCCTGCAACCACGTCAAGGTAGACTCTTTCAGCAGCTCCCCTCCCTCCCCCTTACCTTTGTGGCCAAGTGAAAATGATCTACCAACAATAAGATTTTAAAAACACAAAGCACGCTGTACGCAGAGAAAATGTTAATTATCATTTATATTCCGCGGGTTTTCAAAGAGGTCAAGGCAGATGACTTTATGCAATGTCACCTCAGTAACAACTATACAAAAATAGACAAATATTCCCCCTCCCTTTTTACTAAACTGCGATAGCGGTTTTTAGCGCAGGGATCTGCGCTGAATGCCCCACGCTGCTCTTGAAGCTCATAGGCTCCCTGCACTAAAAAACGCTATTGTGGTTTAGTAAAAGGGGGCCATAGTGCAAAATATAGACAGCATATATAAATTCTCAAAACGGACACATTTTGATCACTAAATTGAAAATAAAATCATTTTCCTACCTTTGGTAATTTCATCAGTCTCTGGTTGCACTTTATTCTTCTGACTGTGCATCCAATATTTCTTCCCTTTTTTCAGCCTCCTGTATGTTTTCTCTCCTCCAGACCTCATTCCCTCCCCAAACTTTTTCTTTGTTTCACCCTGCCTCCTTCTTTCTTTTTCTCTCTCTCTCCATACCCCCTTTCATTCTGTATGTCTGTCTTTCTCTCTCTCTCCGTGCCCCATTTTTCTTTGTTTCACCCAGCCCTCTTTCTTTTTATTTTTTTGGCTCCCTGTCCCCCCCCTTTCTTTCTTTCTCCTTGCCTTCCCCTATGCCACCACCATTGGGAAAATGCTGCCACCGCCACTGGGGAATAGGCTGCCACTGCCGCTATCGGGAACAGGCCGGCGCCGAGTTTGCCCTGCTTCTCTTCCCCACGGGGCCGACCAACTCTCGCCACTCGACGTCAATTCTAACATCGGAGAGGACGTTCTGGGCCAGCCAGGCAGCGATTGGCTGGCCCAGAACGTCCTCTCCAACATCAGAATTGACGCAGGTGGCGAGAGTTGGTCGGCCCCACAGGGAAAAGCAGGGAGAACTTGGCACTGGCCTGTTCCCAATGGCGGCGGTGGCACTCAAGTGGCTAAAGAGACGCAGTTTGCCAGCCTAGGGAGAACACTGGAGGGTGGCCACCTGTGCACCCCCTTGGGGCGTAAAACCGGGGCAGACCGCCCCCACCCCCAACTTGGTATGCCACTGTCTGTACCTCACTCCCTCCCTATGACCAAAAATTCTCCTTTCTTCTATTCCCCGTGTACACAACCATCTCTTTCCCTCCCTTCCTCTCTCCCAAGTCCTTGCCTTCTGTGTCCAAAAACACATTCCCTCCCCCACCTCAGCATCTCTTTCCCTCCCTTCCTCTCTCCCAAGTTCATGCCTTGTGTCCAAAAACCCATTCCCTCCCCCACCTCAGCATCTATTTCCCTCCCTTCCTCTCTCCCAAGTCCATGCCTTCTGTGTGCAAAAACCCATTCCCTCCCCACCTCAGCATCTCTTTCCCTCCTTTCCTCTCTCCCAAGTTCATGCTTTCTGTGTCCAAAAACCCATTCCATCCCCCACCTCAGCATCTCTTTCCCTCCCTTCCTCTCTCCAAAGTCCATGCCTTCTGTGTCCAAAAACCCATTCCCTCCCCCACTTCAGCATCTCTTTCCCTCCTTTCCTCTCTCCCAAGTTCATGCTTTCTGTGTCCAAAAATCCATTCCCTCCCCCACCTCAGCATCTCTTTCCCTCCCTTCCTCTCTCCCAAGTCCATGCCTTCTGTGTCCAAAAACACATTCCCTCCCCCACCTCAGCATCTATTTCCCTCCCTTCCTCTCTCCCAAGTCCATGCCTTGTGTCCAAAAACCCATTCCCTCCCCCACCTCAGCATCTCTTTTCCTCCCTTCCTCTCTCCCAAGTCCATGCCTTCTGTGTCCAAAACCCATTCCCTTCCCCACCTCAGCATCTCTTTCCCTCCCTTCCTTTCTCCCAAGTTCATGCCTTGTGTCCAAAACGCACTCCTTCCCCCTTTTGTGTTCCCCGTTTGTCTCCCAGCCCATCTTAGTAACTTTCTCAGCAAAATGTAGCTCGAGCCGCGTAGGTTTGTCTTCTATTTCCTGCCTGTCCCGCCGCGCACACATAGCCGATCGGAAATCTTCCCCGACTTCAGCGCTGACGTCGGAGGGCGGGCTTTGCTCAAGCCCTCCCTCCGACGTCAGCGCTGACGTCGGGGAAGATTTCCGATCAGCTGTGTGAGCGGCAGGGCAGTCGGAGTAGAAGACGAGCCTCGCGGCTCGAGTTATATTTAACCCCGCGGGTCCCCCATCGTCCCCGTTCAGCTCTCTCTCCTGTGCACCCCCTGGTAGTACTGCCCTGATGGCGGCCCTGCACGTGCCAGCTGCAAGGCCTTCGCATGCCACAGTTGGCACGTGTGCCATAGGTTCGCCATCGCTGTTCTATACCAATGTTTCCAAAGTCTGTCCTGGAGAATCCCCTTGCCAGTCAGGTATTCAGGAAATCTACAAGGAATATGCATGAAATTGATTTGCATATACTACCTCCATTATATGCAAATGTATTTCATGCATATTCAGTGTGGATACCCTGAAAACCTGACTGGCAAGGAGGTACTCCAGGACAGACTTGGGAAGCATTGGCATAGAGCATACAGAATCAATAATGAAAATCTTGATCACATACAAAGTGAAAAAAGCACCAAAAATACAGGGTTTAGGCATGTGGGTAGGCAGGGCATAAACTAATTGATTTGGTGTATGTGAGAGTCCAGGACCAAATTAGGAAACACTGCTCTATACCACCACAGCCTGACTTCTCTGACTCACAAGTTCAGATATAGTTAGTACCTTTCAAGTATAGCAACATCTGTATTCCCTGTTCAAAGTATAGTGATGTGCAAAAGTCTGGAACCACTTGTGAATTTTGCAATCTTTCAACTTCCTGACCTTTTATTTTAATTTATTTGTTGACCCAATAGATTAGTCTGTGTATCACATTATAAGGGATCCATTTGGCTATTAGAATCAACTTTTTAAGATAAATTGTTTCTAATTTTACAATTTTGTTGATACTGGAACATAACTACTATAACTTTTACAGATTATGCTTCAAAACTGGATCAAGAATATCCAATCAGCATGCATTATTTCTGACCAATCAGGAAGCTGCTTTCATCAGCCAATCACAGTCCAGACATCTAGGTAACAGGGCAGCTATTAAAAGTACGGGCTTTTGGGGGTTCCATACATTTTCTACATCAACTGTGAACTAGACTCTGGCATTGGAGGAGCATGTTTGTGTGTCAGTGATGAGTGAGAAAATTTTTGTGCTGCCAGATCATCAACAAAATCGGCTGCAGTCACAGTGCGGTAGTAAAGATTGTACAAAAGAAGAACGTGATGGGTTCAGTGGTAGACAAGCCTTGGTTCAGTTGTTCACATGCATCAACATCACACATTTCATTGACCATTTGCAAGTTGACCTTACTTCAACTTCAGTGGTCAGACGAGTGTCATGTCAGTGTCATCTCATCAACAGTTCATCGGTGCCTGCAGTTTGGTCTGAGGACTATAAAGAATGCAATGAGCCACTGATGACTGATGTTCAAAGGCACAACCAGATCGAGTGGGCACAGAACAACTCAAGCCGGACATGTGAAATGTGGGAAAAGGTCCTTCTCAGCGAAGAAAGCACCTTCTGCCTGTTTGGTAACCAGGCCCACATCTAGGTGGTCCTGTCCAATCTCTAGATCTGAATCCAATCGAGAACTTGTAGCACAAAGTGGCCTGGGAGATATCCAAGAGACAACCAACATCAAAATGAGAGCTGACTCAGTCACTCATTGCAGCTTAGAACTATGTTATCAAATATTATCACCATGTCAAAATGATGTACTCAATGCCGAAACGGTGCAGACAAGTGATCAAGAACAAAGGGTCGCCTACCAAATACTGAGTGGTCTTCATTCAAATTAGTGCCTGAGGTTACATTCTACCAAATACTGAGCCATCACTGACATACAAAATGGCCTTTTTCAAGGCCACCTACATGAATATGAAGGATAGATGATGCTAGCTTGTGCTTTTTTTGTAATCAACGTACATTTTTCAACGTACACAGAAAAATGATTAACGTGGCAATTTTAACAAACTCCAGAAATTTAAGGCCAAGCTAGAATAAAAAGTTGATTCCAATAGTCCAATGCATCCCTTATAATGTGGTACACAGATAAATCTATTCGGTTAACAAAAAAAAAAGTTCAGAAAGTTGAAAGAATGCAAAATTCACATGTATTTCCAGACTTTTACACATGACTGTGGTTTAATACACTCATGGTGAATTTCTTGCAACTGGTCAAATGACCTCTACCATTAGTGCATACTATTCATTTTTGGGACAGACAACACTTTGTTATTTCATATAGCTGATATTCCTTTTTACATAGGCAAACATGTAAACATAGTGTTTGAATTCCTGAGTTATGCAAATTAGCTTCTTCTCTTTGAAAATACTAGCAAATCATCTAGGGGTTTTTCATGCCAGCTTTCCTCAAAATAATTTTTCTTAAAGTCCAGACTGACCCCTTTTAACTAGATATTAGGAGCTCAATCAACTTCATCACCCTGGATAGGACAAAACCAAACATGACATAACCATCTTATCTTCCACTCTCAGCTGTTAATCTCAGTTCAAAGTAACTTCAATATCCACTAATCAAGCAATTAAATCTAAGTACCTTGCCCTTCTCTGTTTATCTTTGGGTCTTTACTTCGAGGTCTATGTCCCAAAGTTCTCAGCATGATCCTTCATGTGTCTGAGGCTACCATTCCTCCTCAGGCTTCACCCCCCTCGCTGTTCTGCTTGGGAGTTATTTTCAAGGGAGTGAAGGATATCAAACCCTCCCTTCTTAGCCCACAGCCTATCAGCTAGTCAGACTCATTATTAGTCCAATTAGGATCCTTGATGGGTTCCTATCTTACCTCTCCTAATATGAATATTATTTCCTGTCTGAGCCACTTGGTATAATAGCTTTTCTTTTTAGGCATTCCAAATAAGGGCAGTTTTCTGGTAGGCTTTGCTGCCCCTAGCCTTCCAAATGCCACCTTCTATTTAATTTCCAGCTGGGCTAGTATATCCCTAATCCCTCCTCCACTTCCTGGGTTCTTGGAGTTACTGATTCTAGCCCCAAACCTTAAAGGGAATCTACAATTTATTTTGAACTTTTAACTAACATGTAGTCAGAGAGCCAGAGCACTCCCCTGTAGCATCTTTATGGCAGAACACAATGTGTACTTATCACAATATATGTACATAAACTAGAACACTTCATAACTTATGACTACAATTTTACCAAATAGAAAGGAAACACAACATGGCTGCTGAGATGTTGCCTTGGGCAAGAATAATAGGAACCGAGTCTGATGTTGGACAGACTTGTATGGTCTCTATCCCACAAATCAAGTTTCAAGTTTATTATGGCTTGATATACTGCTTTAAGTACCAAAGCGGTTTACATTGTAAAAAATGTAAAAATCAACGAGAAAAAAAAGGATATTTAAAAACAGGGGAAAGACTATACATATAAAAAATTTCAAGTGACAAGACATGGTACAGGAGGGAAAAGGGCAGGGTTACAATTTTTTAAATAAAAATAAGAAGGTAATGGAAAGAACAATATGGAAATATAAAGACTTGAGTGAACCATTTGTCTAAGGGCCTCTTACAAAGGGACGCTAAGGGGCTCATAATAAAAAAAAAAAAAAAAAATCTAAAAAGTGGCCTAAATGGGTACTTGGATGATCAAAAAGCCTGATCGTCCAAGTACCCAAAATCAAAGCTGGTTTTAGATGTATCTAAAACTATCTTAGGCCTTTCCCCTGCCTCTAAACGCATAGAGCGAAAAGAGGCATTTTTAGAGGAGGGGAAAGGGTAGAGGTGGGGGGAGGTGGGCCGACCTACACCTAGGCATACAGCAGGTATAACCAAAAGTTTAGGCAGGTTGTCTAGTCGGCACTTATACGTTTTGACTTAGACCAAGTCAAAACAGGTATAAGTGCTGAAAAAGGGGCCGCTGAGCTGATCACTGCAGCTCAGCGGCCCCATCAACCTGCCTACTACCTACTGAAACTATTGCTGCAGGAGAAATGGCTCATCTCTCCTGCCACGATGGTGATCGCCTACCCCCCTCCAAACCACGGCACTTCGGGGTGAACATCGTGGAAGGGCATCTCCCTTGCCGGCGATCCTTACCCCGAAGTGCCGCGGTTAGGAGGGAGGTGGACGATCACCATATCTCCTGCAGCGATCAGCTCTCCCCCGTGACTACGATCGAACAGGGATGGAGCCCAACCCTTCTGCCTGGTGGCACCCCGAAACCTCTTGCCCCGGTGACTCCTCAACCTCCAACTACGATCGGGGGCAAGAGAGAGCCCAAGCCCTTTTGTCCCAGCGACTCCCCAACCCCCAACTATGATTGGGGCAAAAGGGAGCCCAAGCCCTCTTGCCCTGGTGACTCCCCAACCCTCCCTCTCCCTTCCTATTATGATGGGGCCCATGTGCCTAAGGCCCCACCCACAGGAGGGGCCTAAGGCTACTGGGCCTATTCCTGTGGGTAGGGTTTGAGCCGCCTGGGCCAATCAGGACCTAAGGCCAGCCATTCAAGGTATGGCTGGCTGCTGGACGGACAGGCTTGGCACCCGTCTGTCCGGCCAATGATTTTAAGATATGGGGGGATTAGGGTTGGGGGGGATTGAGGGGTTGGCAGGGGGGCAATTGTAGTTTCGGGGGGCAATCAAGGGAGTGTGGTGCATCGAGGGCAGGAGGGCCTGGGATCACTCCTGCCTGTATTTTAGTGGGGGTAGGGGGTTTGCCTGGGCAGGAGGGGTTGGGCTCCCTCCTGCCTGATCTTGTAGGGGGGGGTCACAATGCCAGGAGGGCTTTGGTTCCCTCCTGGCCTCATCATAATCGGAGGAGTGGTGGGAAGGGTTGGGGAGTCACCAGTGCAAGAGGGCTTGGGCTCTCTCTTGCCCCGATTGTAGTCGGGGGTTGGAGAGTTGCTGGGGCAAGAGTAATTTGGATCCCTCTTGCTCCGATCTTCGTCGGGGAAGGTCGGGTTCACGGGGCAAGAGGGCTTGGGCTCCCTCTTGCCCCGATTGTTGTGGGGGGGTGGATGGATTCTGTAACCGGTGTTGTTTTTGACAGACATCGGTTACAGAATCCAGCTTTTAGGTGAAGGACTGGCTCCTCCTTTGCCTAAAAGCCCTGGTTTGGGGCATTTGGGACTTAGGCTTTTTTTAGGTTGATGATATGATGTAAGTTTAGATATAGTGGTGGTCTGAGCATTTAAACAGCTGAACGTAGAGGTAGGCCATTATAAAAAAAAACCCCTCTTTTCGGATGTTTTTATTTGATAATGGACATTTTCCCTGCTTCTATTTTCAATGTTTAAGGCCTTAGGCCAAAAGGGGACTTAGGTGTTTTTTTTTTAATTATGCTCCTCCACTTGTTTTAGCGTTGATTTAGTGCACGCTAACCGCTAATGCATCTATAGACTAACATGCATGTGTTAGCGTTTAGCATGTGGTTAGTGTGTGCTAATATTTAGCGTAAAAGAGGGGATAAATCTCAAAAGCATCCTTAAAGAGAAAGGTTTTAAGGTTAGATTTGAAATAATTAGAACTAGTTTCCAATCTTAGAGCTATGGAGAGGACAATCCATAATGTGGGAGCGACTACAGAATAAATGGTTTTGCATGTTGTGTCATAAAATAACTGACGAATGGATGGGACTGTAAGAAGCTGTTGCTGAGATGATCGTAATGTACACAAGGTTTTGTACAGGATCAGAAGTATGTCAATAAACAAGGGGGAGCAATTGGTCTGAACATTGAACACAAGAAAAATAATTCTAAATGGGATTCTATGAGAGATGGGCAACCAATGGGCATTTTTTTAAAAAGACGGATTACATGGTCAAACTTTTTTGCATTAAAGATAATTTAAATGGCAGTAATTTGAATAATTTGTAATCTCCTGAAAGAAGATTGGCTAAATCCAGCATGGGGGAACTGAGGCTAATGCTGGACAGACTTCTATGGTCTGTGCCCCACAAATAGCAAGAAACAATTGAAGTTTCAACAACTCCATTGTGTTAAATCATTTTATTGTTGCATGGTGAATGTGAGGGTTCTGTGCTGCTTAGGGGGGAGGGGAAGACATCTTGAATGGTAAATTGAATACTGTTAATGCTTGGAATCTTGGCTATTACTACATATCATCTTCATCATGTGTGGCTGCCTATATGGTTTTCTATTTAACTCGTTCCACTTATATGGCTGGCATGGTGGTGATGTCACTTTCAACATCTAAACATAAGTAAATGGGTCCTGCACAAAGTGGCGGGTATGGCTCTGTCCACTTTGTTGGGCAAAATGGATAGACTATGAGGATCTTTTTCTGCAGTCATTTACTGTGTTACTCTGCTGTAACCTGTATGTCTGTGTGTCACATTTATGTGAAGTCCTTCAGCCAGCTGAGAGCCACTTTATCACAGTACGTTTGGCTGATAATAAGTCACTAATCTACATGTCTAATTTAGGAGCATAGATTGTAAGATCTCTGCGGACTGGAAAATACCCATCGTATCCAAATGTATCTCAGTTTGAGCTACCACTGAGAAAAAAGTGTGAATACCCTCTTTTCTCCTTTCTATTTGTGTAATAAAATATTTATTTCAACAGAAATCAATATTTATGACATAGATTGCAAAGCCAAGGGACCCTTTTACAACGCTGCAGCAGCGATTCTGCCACGGTAAATGTGCCAAAGCCCATAGAAATTGAATGTGCTTCAGTGCATTTACCGTTGCAGTATCTCTACCACAGCTTTGCAAAAAGGGCCTCCAAGTCTGATAGTTTCAGAGATTATTTCACCGCTATGTTTTCAGTATTCAGTTATCAGTGAATCAAAATCAAATTGCTACACACTTCCTTTGCATGAGCTTAATCTATTTTTATTTTATGTGTTCACAGTGAGAGGGAAATATTTTTGGAAACTCCTTCAATTTGTTATGAAAATGTCATGTGTAATCATTGTTTTCCTCTTAGCTGTCGATAGAAATAAAAATTAAGGATATGCATTCATTAGCATGGATTTGACTTGAGCAAAATCATTTCAATGTGCATTAATTAACCTATAATTTAAAGCACTGAAAGGCTCTTTCCCTAAACCACAGTAAAGGTTTTAGGGCTCCTTTTACAAAGGCGCGATAGCGGTTTTAGCACGCGCTGAGCACACGCTAAAATGTCACACGCGCTAGCCACTACTGCCTCCTTTTAAGCAGGCGGTAATTTTTCGGCTAGCGCACACTATAGTGCGTGCTAATCCTGTGCGTGCGCTAAAAACGCTAGTGCACCTTTGTAAAAGGAGCCCTTAGTTAATGTGGCTTAACTCAGGATTTTATTATTCAGTAGCTGCATCTTCAAATGCTGAAAAGTTCTCAGATCAACCAACCAACTTCCTAAATCTGAGCTTTATTTTGCTACTGTAGCTGAAAAGAGTTTTATCTCATTTCATTAAGTGCCAATTTGCAGAAACAAAATTCTATGTTTTGACATTCTTTCAGATCATTAATTGAACCATATTCATGTCATTCTCTTCTTGGTTGGGCTGATCACTACTTTCTATTGTAGGTTGTTTGTTAACATTCAGATTAATGCATGGTATTTTCTCCAGATTAGTGCGGAAACATTTCCTATTTAAAGGCTAAGGGCCGGAGTTAGGCACCAGAAAAAATCACGCTAAGTGCTATTTTATAAAAGATGATCTAGGCCAGTGGTCTCAAACTCAAACCCTTTGCAGAGCCACATTTTGGATTCGTAGGTACTTGGAGGGCCTCAGAAAAAATAGCTAATGTCTTATTAAAGAAATGACAATGTTGCATGAGGTAAAACTCTTTATAGTTTATAAATCTTTCCTTTTGGCTAAGTCTTAATAATAAAATTGCAATTTATAGCTAAAGAGGCATGTGATAAAGAAACTTTTATTTTACTTTTGTAAATATGATAAACATACCGAGGGCCTCAAAATAGTACCTGGCGGGCTGCATGTGGCCCCCGGGCTGTGAGTTTGAGACCACTGACCTAGGCTGAGCACCCTTTATCAAATAGGGCTTAGCATGGATTCCTGCACCCAACTTTGGACAAGGGGAATTATGCCTGCTGACACGTGGCATTAATCCCGTTTTTCAACCCAACACAAGCCCACTTGAGAAAACAATAATATCTAACTGCAAATTTCACGGTAAAAGCTTTTTCAAGGTGCTCATCTAGAAGTGTCCATCTTTAGTTCCAATTTCAGTGAAGATAATAACATAAGTATTTTCTCAATAGCTCTGTTGGTTTTTCATGTTTTATATGTTTACTGTGCTGTGAACTTGATTGAGAGTATAGTTAGATATTAATCCTGTTTTTGTCAGATCTGGGAAGAGCTACTAAATGTCTAGAGGCAAAAGGAATAGATGAGGGAATGTGGGGGGAGGTATTTGGACTTAAGGTGATTTTTCAGATTTGTCAGTCTTGAACTTTTTGGGGTGGGAGATGATTTGTGCTTTTACTGCATTGACTCCATTTAAAGACTCAAGATCTCTGTGATAGACCCAAGTCTCATCTCCAGTCATGAAATATGAAAAAAATAATAATAACTTGGTCTTCACAGAGCATCTCCAAGCTCTCCTGATAGCACACGAGCTTTGTGGCCTTCTTACATGGCACCAGCATTCTTGGAATCTATCTTTCACTAACCTTGGATATGCCCAACTTTTCATGAATTTTGATTATCTATTTTGGGGTGAAGAGGATGGCATGGCTATGGTATAAAGGGGGTGGTGGCTAAAATCTATTCATTGTGTTGCATTGACAAAAGATGGGTCATTTTTGTGCTCTTTCCCATTGCATTCAGAGCAGTGGAAGTTTTTATGTCATTTTGGTTTTATAATGAGAGTTTATAATCTTTGTAACATTTGAAAATAGAATGGGCAAGGTCAACAGGAGCTGCAGGAGTAATCACAAATATAATTGCTGCTATGAATTCGCAGAGATGCCCATCTCTTTCAGTTGTCAGCATGGCCAAACATAAATGAAAATCTTCAGGTTCAGAAGTGCACCCAGAGCAAAAATAAGAGGATGCTGATGCTTTATATTAGCAGGACAATGGAAGAAAGAAAGTAGTGGTCTTCTTTGGGAGGTTCAATGAGTGTGTATCCAGTGAGAGGAGAACACAAAATGAATGGCTGCATTGTCAGGGTCATGTAGGATAAATGTCCCAGGGAATTGGATGCTGCAGCACTGTGGTTTGAGGGCCAAACCAAGCTGGTTCCAGGCCCAAGGCCATGAAGAGGTGGGCATCCATCAGTGAGCAGTGTGCATCACTGAGGCAATACTCATAGAGATAGAGCACAATGAAAAAAGTAAGCTGTGAGCATTGAGGAGGAGCCTCATGTGAGCATGACAAATGTGGTCCTGTCTTCAGAAGAGTAGGGAAGGGAGGCAGAACTGCTTGAGTTTGGCCTCTGTAACAGAGACCTTAACAATCAGTGTGGGGAAAACTTTTGGAGACAGTAGCTCCTTTCAAGCCTGCCCTTTAGGAATTGACAGATATAGGTGAAATTTCAGAGATCATCAAGACTGAAAATGTAGTAGCCGCACTGGAGAATCCATGCTGACTCCATGTGGTTTATATGTCTTTGAAAGTGTGGTTCCAAGAATTATACGCAAAGCTCTAAATGGGGTCTCACTCTGTGGATTGTGCTTTATACAGCAGTGTTTTTTTTCTTTGTTAGGACATGAGCAGTTCTTTGTATTGGAGCCATACCCTGTTTGTGTCTGGAGACTGAACATGAGTATTGTTGTAATCCTGGAGAGTTACAGTGTAGGTTGCTCCTGATAGCTTTCTGTGCCCTCATAGACACACTGGGGAGGGGGGGGGGGGTGGCAAGGTGATATTTAAATATGTGCCTCCTGTAGTGGAGCCACAAGAGCACTAGGGTCTTAGACTCCTGGGGAAGTAATATGGCTATCTCTTGATGAATATGTCCCTATCTCTCCTTTCTCTACTCATATCTCTATCTCTACCTCTCTCGCTCCTCCTCTCTTTTTCTCTGCACCTCTTTTACTCCTCCTCTCTCTATTTCTATCTTTATCCCCCTCTCCTCTCACACTCTTTCCTACTGTCTCCCACATTTTCTCTTCTCTCTCTCCTCACTGTATCTATCTCTCCACCTCTTTCTAATTCCCAACTTCCACAAATAAATGTTTCTTCATGTGTAGCACATTCAGTATTTTACAACAATGTCATTTTGCTAGATTTGGAGCATTGTTCAGTGATAAAATTTCTTACAAAAGAAAAGAAAAAGCCAAAGGAGATCCATGAATGCATGACTGCAGTTTATGGTGAGTCTGCCTCATCAACATACAATGTAAAATTTTGGATCAAGCAATTTAAGTGGGTGTCCATTTAAGATGACCCTCACACTGGATGGCTTCTGGAAGCAAGTTCCACAGAAATTTGCAAGAAAGTTGAGGATTTAATTTTATCAGACAGACAAATTAAAGTTTCCTGAACAGCTGAAGAAATGGGCATCTCAGCAGGTACAGTTTGGAAAATGGTTCATGAAAAGTTGGGCATATCCAAGGTTAGTGAAAGATAGATTCCAAGAATGCTGGTGCCATGTAAGAAGGCCACAAAGCTCGTGTGCTATCAGGAGAGCTTGGAGATGCTCTGTGAAGACCAAGTTATTATTATTTTTTTCATATTTCATGACTGGAGATGAGACTTGGGTCTATCACAGAGATCCTGAGTCTTTAAATGGAGTCAATGCAGTAAAAGCACAAATCATCTCCCACCCCAAAAAGTTCAAGACTGAAAAATCTGCAGGTAAAGTCATGGCAACTGTCTTCTGGGATGATGAAGGACTTTTCCTTCTGAAGTTAATGCCACACAAGACAACCATAACCAGGGAGAGTTATGCCAACACAATGATCATTTTGCGGGGATTAATCAAGGAGAAAAGATGAGGAAAACTCATAGCAGGTGTACTGCTTCTTCATGACAATGCACCAGTGCATGTGTCATAAAAATCATAGGCTACCATCTGAGAATGTGGGTTTCAGCAGCTGAATCAACCACCCAACAGTCCTGACCTGGCTCTCTCTGATTATTTCCTGTTCCGAGTTTTGAAGAAAATCTCTCCATAGACAGTGGTTTTCAAGTGATAAAGACATCAAGGAAGCTATGATGTCTTGTTTTGAAGGACAAACAGAAGAATTTTTTTCAAAAGGGTTAAAGTCATTGCAGGAAAAGTGGATGAAGTGTATAGAACTATCAGGAGACTATTTTGAAAAATAGAACAACATTTTTTGAAAACTCTTTTCTTTCTTACTGTGGTAGATAAATTATTAAATGCCCCTCATATGTCCTAAATGCTATAATTGAATAGACCAACTAATCTGATTTTGTGAAAAATGATTATTGCTTAATATGAGCCGTAGGAGAGTTGCAGGATATTACAAGAAACTTTAGACTTCTATGATCTGTGCCTCGTAATTAGGAAAAGACTGAAAGAAGTTTCAGTAAATCTAACATTGAGGGACCCAAGGCCAATGCCAATGCCAATGCCGAACAGACTTCTGTGGGCATAAAAAAAGACAAGTGAAGCTTTAGAAATTCTAGTGTTGTAGATCACTTTATTGTCATTGTGCTGAAAATAAGGGTGCTGTGCAGCTCAAGGAGGAGAGGGGGAGACATCTTGACTAGTAAGTTACCGTAAATACTGTCAGCAATACTTGGGAATGATAAGTGGTTGTAATCAAGACATGTTTGACTGCTTATATAGTTGGTATGGAGAAGACTTGACAACCTGCATTTAAAACTGATATGTTTCATTGCTGTGATGAGGGTGCAGGAATTAGTTGAAAGTAGCAGAGGAGAGATTTCATTTTTATAGAGCTTTAAATTGACTTTTGAGCATGGTGTCTCTTTTTTTGTCTGTTTTCCACTAATTGGATCTTCTGTGTCTACAATTATGGGAATAATGTCATTCCCAGATGTTTATAACTTGTAAATTTTGGTGTTTATTTTCTGGCTAATTAGGGTTCTTTGAAGATGAATACAATTGGTGTTTATCTGTGTTTTGCAGTACCTTTTTATTTGAATCAAATACTTTTAAAACTGAGGACTTGTTTGTGCAGGAAAGGTACAAAAATAGAGCTGAGGATTCAAGGCAGCCAAGGAAAGAAGTGAAAGAATAGGAGATGAAGCAATGTTTTTCTGAGTGCTTGTAATTAAATAATGCTTATTTTATTTTTGGGATAGACTGTCATTTGCAACAAAAAGCAAAATTGAAGACACTATCTGTGGTAGCATACATTTTAAAGAAAATACTGTGAAGGACATCAGAATATGTTATTACAACTATAGGACCTCTTATAAGACCACTGTTCTCTTTAAGCTGAACAAGTGTCCTCTATCTATAGTCCTGCCAGTAGAGGGCACTGTTTCACTATCATAATTCCAATAGTGAGAGCCAGGTAAGCTCTGCAGGACTCCAGGGAACCTGCCTGTCCTTAGTGATTGAAGACACGGTGTTGAAGCACTGCCCTGAACTGGCAGCAATGCAGCTGGAGGACTCCCGCTCAGCTTAGAGAGAAGTGTGCAGGACTACACCTATTCCAAACCCAGACCAGTAAATATAAGTTCAACCTCTTGTCTATTGGCATTCATCTTCTTATATGTCTATATGTGCACATGTATCAAAACTATAACATTTCTTGTCAACCGTAATCATAAGAACATAAGAACATAAGCAGTGCCTCCGCTGGGTCAGACCACAGGTCCATCTTGCCCAGCAGTCCGCTCCCATGGCGGCCTGAACAGGTCACGGCCTGTCTGAGACACCAGAAGGGGCCGCCTTGCCACCTTGGTTTCCCATTGAGTTTTATCTTCCCATCGAAGTCCTAACCCTCTGGTCTTGCACATGCACGACCTGGTTGGCTTTCTATACTTATTACTTGGTTTGCTTTCTATACCTGTGTTACATCCCAGCACCTCTCTCAGTATCCCACGATCCCCCTATCTCTCAGGAATCCGTCCAATCCCTGTTTGAATCCCTGTACCGTACTCTGCCTGATCACTTCCTCCGGTAGCGCATTCCAAGTGTCCACGACCCTTTGGGTGAAGAAAAACTTCCTTGCATTTGTTCTGAACCTATCTCCCTTCAATTTCTCCGAATGCCCCCTCGTGCCTGTTGACCCCTTCAGCCTGAAGAATCTGTCCCTATCCACCCTCTCTATGCCCCTCATGATCTTGAAGGTCTCTATCATATCTCCCCTGAGCCTCCTTTTTTCCAGAGAGAAGAGCCCCAGCCTATCCAACCTCTCGGCGTATGGGCAGTGTTCCAGCCCTCTTACCAGTTTCGTTGCTCTCCTTTGGACTCTCTCAAGCACTGCCATGTCCTTCTTGAGGTACGGCGACCAATATTGAACGCAGTATTCCAGATGTGGACGCACCATAGCTCTATACAATGGCATGATGACTTCCCGCGTCCTGGTTATTATGCCCCTCTTTATGATGCCCAGCATCCTGTTGGCTTTTTTCGAGGTTGCTGCGCACTGTGCAGATGGCTTCAGTGATGCATCTACCAGCACACCCAAGCACACTTCAAATGAAAGAACATAGAAAACGCTAAACAACATATCCTGTGTTGTTAACTAACTAATAAAAATGAGTAGAAAAATATCATTGGGGTCAATATTTCAACCAATGGTGGTGAGCATGTTGTTCAGTGCCAACAGTGTTATTCCCAGATATTCAAAAGTGGGACTTTTGCAAACTTTGGCTTTGAATAGCCATTATATTTAAGTTGGTTAAGAAAAGGTCATTTAAGTTGATATTCATCACTTAAAAGGTCAGGAGTTAGCATATATAAATAGGAAAGACTTTTATGCAGTAAACCTGGATGCTTAAAAGTTGAATACTCTGCCCTACAAATACCCTCAACATAGTCAGCTTTGAGTTTAGCACTAACTGCAAAATTCAGTGGTATTTAGCTGTTGAATATTAGCAGATAGCCCTAACCAAGGGCTAGATTCACTAAACTTACCGATCCCTTGGGAGAGGCCTGAGGCATCTGAGCCAATCAGGGACTTCCTTAGGGAGGAGTCTAAGGAAGTCCCCGATTGGCCATTGTTTTGGCCAATCAGGGATTTTCTTAGGCTTAGCCAAGTGATTTATCGAATCAACAGCTAGCTAATTTCTTTTGAATATCAGGCTCCTTGTGTTTTTTGTTTCCCAATAAGAGTGCAAACTCTGTAAATATGGTGTACTCTTTGCAAAGAGTATACACACTTATTGATGTAGATCCCACAATGACAAAATGACCGATTAAAACCCAAATAAAATGAAAATTCCAGTAAATGGCACAGGAAATGATACAAAATGAACAATTTACATCTTCCTTTCCTCATATTATTTTCATTGCATCAGGACATGCCTGGTATATACTAATGTGTTTGCATGTGTTAACGTGCTTTTTTAATTTAATATTTTATTGACATTTGTTACATAAATAACGTGCTTAGCACCCTTTATTGAATTCACCCGTTACTGTCCTTAATCAGTTGTCCTGTTATAAAATTGCCTTCTGTAAGAATTCAGTTATTTTAGGTTTTCGGAAACATAAATCTTCCTGAATGGAAACAAAGTAATAACCAAATGAAATGAAAAAAAAAAAAAGATTCTAAGATTAATAAAGGTTAATAATAGTAGCATGCAATGATGTGTTTATACTGCAGTAAGAATGGCATGCAATGAAAACTTCACTGCCTGTCCTCAAGAGCTGCTTGTAAGTACCCCTCTATTGTCTTTGCAGATGAAGTCATTTCCTTTTCACTGATTCATCTGTTTTTTATACACCAAGCATTTTATCCTGGTGCTGGATGTCCATGTGTAACTTGCATCTAACTGGTGGTGGTTCTCTGTGTCTCACTGCTATTTTTTTAATCTCCTAATCCTGCTTTTTTTCAGTCTGCTTCTGTAGTTCATCAGTTTTTGCCTTGTTCATTGTTGATCTTTATTTCATCCCTTCCTCTAGAATTTGAATTGCCTTCTTTTTCTTTTTTTTAAAAAACAACTTTATTTTTAGCTTTATTCAATATAGTGAGTAAAACAGTGTACAACACGAGGGGTTGCTGAAAAGTTCTCAGCCTAACAAGAAAATACAGTGCACTGAATTCTTCCACCCAATGTGTGGCGACAGCCAAGAAAGCAAACAGCATGCTAGGAATTATTAGAAAAAGGCTGGTTAACAAGACTAAGAATGTTGTAATGCCTTTGTATCACTCCATAGTGTAACCTCATCTGGAGTATTGTATTCAATTCTGGTCTCTTTATCTCAAGAAAGATATAGCGGTACTAGAAAAGGTTCAAAGAAGAGCGACCATGATGATAAAGGGGATGGAACTCTTCTCGTATGAAGAAAGACTAGAGAGGTTAGGGCTCTTCAGCTTGGAAAAGAGATAGCTAAGGGGAGATATGATTTAAGTCTACAAAATCCTGTGTGGAGTAGAACGGGTACAAGTGGATCAATTTTTTTACTGCATCAAGATTTACAAAGACTACAGGACACTCAATAAAGCTACAGAGTAATACAGTGGTCTCTTGGAATCCGAACTTAATCAGTTCCAGAACCCCCGTTTGACTTCCAAGATAATTTTTCCCATTGAAAATAATAGAAACTGGATTAATCCGGTCCTTGGTCCCACAAACTCAGATTTTCAAAGGGCTGTGCAGGAACAATATGCTGTGGCATAGATAGCAAGATTGTGTCCCCCTGGCAGAGACAGTTCCACCCCCACCCCCATAATAATAGTACTAATTGTAAATGTCATTTCTTCCATTCATTTTTCATATACATACAATATAATCTTATTAATGATACATAATGGTAACCACAAAATTAAACTACACAAAGTATACTCTTTTTCTCCTCACCCCTTGCACAACATTTCTTCCTCTCGTCTCCTCCCCCATGTGCAACATCTCCTTCTCTCTCCCTGTCTACCATCTCTCTCTCTCTCTCTCTTTCTCATTCCCTCCCTTGCTGCAAAGGGAGTGGGGAAAGAGAGAGAGAGAGATCAAGGGTGTCCCAAGTTCATGCCCTCTCCCAAGGGTGTGTACCTCTGTTCTGGTTGGCTCTAAGACACCCAAGTAGGTTTCCTCCTCCTTCTTTCCAGCTGCACTTCTTTCTTAATAAAGCCTCAAGCAATAGCAGCAGCAGAGTATGGCCAGAGGTCTTGATATGCTGGCTGCAAGGCCTGCTACCAAAAGGTGTGTTACCACTCAGCTTAGAGAGAACATTGCTTTATTCCTTTTCACTTTTTATCTAACCAATTTTCTATCTCATTCTCTCATCCTCTCATAATGTTCACATTTCTGATCCTCTGTTCCCTTTTATCTGCTTCGCATTAGCACATTTCTACCCTTGTATACTCATTATCCTGCTCATTCATCTCCTTGACAACTCTCTCACATGGATTCACCATTTCTAGAATCCCCCCTCCTTCTTGCTTACTCCACCCTTGTAACTTACATTTCTTTCCTCTCTTTCTTTCTCTCTCCCTCCAACAAGTCCAACATCTCTCCTTTCTGCCCTTCCACTCCCTCCTTTCAAGTCTGACATCTCTCCCCTCTCCTCCTCCCCCTGCCACCCCTCAGTCCATATACCCTCTGCCTTTTCCTGTCTATCTCTCTTCTCCCTCCTCTGCTCTACCTGAGTCATCCATCTCTGCCTCCCTCTTCTGCTCCCTTCTCTGAATTGTGTTCCCCTTTCCCACCTTACCCTCTCCAACAAATCTATTTCTCCCCATTTTGCCCCCTCCACATCCATTTTTCCCTTTTCCCCTCTCTGCCATCTCTCCCTATCCCTGACCTCCTCTGCCTTCCCCATGTCCATTTCTCCTTCTCTTTCTCCCTCTATCTTTCTCCAAATCCATCTCTCATTGTTCCCCTTCTGCCCCCTCTGCCACTTCTCCCTGTCCTCCTTCTATCCCCTCTGCCATCCCTGTCCATCTCTCCCTGTCCCTCACAAATCTGACATCTTTACCTCCCTCCCTAACCCCATTCCTCACATCTCTCCCTCTTTCCCTAATTTGAGTCCAACATTTCTCCCTTCTCCCACTCCCTTCCCCAAGTCCCTTCTACTCTTCCTCTGAATCTGAAATTTCTCGGGAAGGACCTTATTTCTAGGAAACTCTGGTGGAAGAGGCACCTTGCTACTTACCAGAATGTGCCTGCTGGTCGGCTATCTCTGTCACGTGTCTTCACTAACATCTACTCCTTCCCTCCTCCTGCCACGTGTCTATCTTAAATATCTTGTAAAAGCACAGTGTTGCCCTGCTGCCAGCCCTGGCATCTTCTCTCTTTGACAACTTCCTGTTTCCTGCTAGGGCTGGCTGCAGTGTAGAGAAGATGTTGGGGCCAATAGCAAGGTAGTGCTGTGCTTTTACAAGACATTTAAGGTAGACACGCAGCAGGAGATGGGGGGAAGAAGTAGATGTCAGCAAAGGGATGTGGCAGAGAGAGCCAACCAGCAGGCATGCTGGCCAGTAGCAAGATGCCGCATCCAGCCTCACAAGAATTGCTTCTTTCCTCGCAGGATCCCTGTCAGGCCCTATTACAATACTACTGGCAATTTTGGGGGAAGCCATGGTCCCTGTCCCCAACCCCAACTGTGTCAAAGCAACCATTGTTTTGCCAGCCTTGTGAGCAGGTGCATTGTCTTGCAAAAAGAGTACCGTATTTTCACGCATATAACGCGCGCGTTATACGCGTTTTTACCTACCGCGCATACCCCTCGCGCGTTATATGCGTGAGCGCGGTATACGAAAGTTTTAAAACATAGTTCCCACCCCGCCCGACGCCCGATTCACCCCCCCAGCAGGACCACTCGCACCCCCACCCCGAACGACCACTCGCACGCGCTCCCACCCGCACCCGCATCCACGATCGGAGCAAGAGGGAGCCCAAGCCCTCTTGCCCGGCCGACTCCCCGACGTCCGATACATCCCCCCCCCCCCGGCAGGACCACTCGCACCCCCACCCCGAAGGACCGCCGACTACCCGACAATATCGGGCCAGAAGGGAGCCCAAACCCTCCTGGCCACGGCGACCCCCTAACCCCACCCCGCACTACATTACGGGCAGGAGGGATCCCAGGCCCTCCTGCCCTCGACGCAAACCCCCCTCCCCCCCAACGACCGTCCCCCCCCCAAGAACCTCCGACCGCCCCCCCAGCCGACCCGCGACCCCCCTGGCCGACCCCCACGACCCCCCCACCCCCCTTCCCCGTACCTTTGGAAGTTGGCCGGACAGACGGGAGCCAAACCCGCCTGTCCGGCAGGCAGCCAACGAAGGAATGAGGCCGGATTGGCCCATCCGTCCTAAAGCTCCGCCTACTGGTGGGGCCTAAGGCGCGTGGGCCAATCAGAATAGGCCCTGGAGCCTTAGGTCCCACCTGGGGGCGCGGCCTGAGGCACATGGTCGGGTTGGGCCCATGTGCCTCAGGCCGCGCCCCCAGGTGGGACCTAAGGCTCCAGGGCCTATTCTGATTGGCCCACGCGCCTTAGGCCCCACCAGTAGGCGGAGCTTTAGGACGGATGGGCCAATCCGGCCTCATTCCTTCGTTGGCTGCCTGCCGGACAGGCGGGTTTGGCTCCCGTCTGTCCGGCCAACTTCCAAAGGTACGGGGAAGGGGGGTGGGGGGGTCGTGGGGGTCGGCCAGGGGGGTCGCGGGTCGGCTGGGGGGGCGGTCGGAGGTTGTTGGGGGGGGGACGGTCGTTGGGGGGGAGGGGGGTTTGCGTCGAGGGCAGGAGGGCCTGGGATCCCTCCTGCCCGTAATGTAGTGCGGGGTGGGGTTAGGGGGTCGCCGTGGCCAGGAGGGTTTGGGCTCCCTTCTGGCCCAACTACCAAAGGTACGGGGAAGGGGGGTGGGGGCGTCGTGGGGGTCGCCAGGGGGGTCGCGGGTCGGCTGGGGGGGCGGTCGGAGGTTCTTGGGGGGGGGCGGTCGTTGGGGGGGAGGGGGGTTTGCGTCGAGGGCAGGAGGGCCTGGGATCCCTCCTGCCCGTAATGTAGTGCGGGGTGGGGGTAGGGGGTCGCCGTGGCCAGGAGGGTTTGGGCTCCCTCCTGGCCCGATATTGTCGGGGAGTCGGCGGTCCTTCGGGGTGGGGGTGCGAATGGTCCTGCCGGGGGGGGGATGAATCGGACGTCGGGGGGGGGTGAACGGAGAGTCGGGACAGCGCACGGAGAGGCGGGGCAGTGCACGGAAGTCAGGGGGGTGAACGGAGAGTCGGGACAGCGCACGGAAAGTCAGGGCAGTGCATGGAAGTCAGGGGGGGGTGAATGGAGAGTCGGGACAGCGCACGGAGAGGCGGGGCAGTGCACGGAAGTCAGGGGGGGTGAACGGAGAGTCGGGACAGCGCACGGAGAGGCGGGGCAGTGCACGGAAGTCAGGGGGGGTGAACGGAGAGTCGGGACAGCGCACGGAGAGGCGGGGCAGTGCACGGAAGTCAGGGGGGGTGAACGGAGAGTCGGGACAACGCACGGAGAGGCGGGGCAGTGCACGGAAGTCAGGGGGGGTGAACGGAGAGTCGGGACAGCGCACGGAGAGGCGGGGCAGTGCACGGAAGTCAGGGGGGGTGAACGGAGAGTCGGGACAGCGCACGGAGAGGCGGGGCAGTGCACGGAAGTCAGGGGGGTGAACGGAGAGTCGGGCAGCATGCGCGGTATAATCGTGAGCGCGTTATACCAAAGTTTTTGTGCTTATCATCGTGATTTCTGCGCGCTATACACGTGTGCGCGTTTTATACGGGTGCGTGTTATTTGCGTGAAAATACGGTACTCCTTTCTGCAGCTTTCCTCTCCTTTTTTCATTCAATGACTCCTATAATTGGCTCAGCAAGTTACAGTAATATTTTTAGTATTAATTGTTTGTCCCATTGGAGGATAGTCCAGTCATTACAACACCTTCCTGATAATAAAACACAGTGGCCATGACCTTTTCTGCTGACTTTTAGGTCTTGAATTTCCTTGGCCTTGGAGAACCTGAGTGCCACCATTGCATAGACTGAGTTTTGTCTCAGGGTCATAGTGGTGTAACCATGTTTCATCAGCAGTAACTAGTTATTCCACAAGGTTAGCACCAGCTCGCTGAAAATGCTGCAAAATCAACTTGGAAGTGCCCTCTCAACATAATTTCTCATCAGCATTCAAACATTTGAGCGTATTTTTTCAGTTAATGGCCCACAGCTCTGGAATGTCCTACCTGATCACATTAGGTTTGAAAACAATTTAGAATGTTTCAAATCTCTTTTAAAATGTTTTTTTTTTTTTTTTTTTCAGTTGCATTTAACTAGTAGCTTCTAATCAATCGGCATATATTTATATTCCAGGCAGGATCCAGTGAGCATCAATATAGAATTAGAAGCACACTAGTGGTTTAACGCATGCATTAAACCGCCGGCCGCACTAGCCACTAACGCCTCCCTTGAGCAGGCGGTAATTTTTTGGCCAGCGCAGGGGTTAGTGCGTGATTAAAAGTCACGCACGCTAACCCCGATAGCACGGCTTGATAAAAGGAGCCCTAAATTTAAATTGTATTTAAATTTAAATTTTATTCTACTTTATCTTTTATTTGTTTATAATGTAACTTTCAATTCTCATTCTATTTTAACCTTTATATTAAATGTAAATCACATACGGTAGATGCATTTGCCAATGCGTTTTATCAAATACTAAATAAACTTTGGCAACTTGGCTGACAGTTTCTGCATACCCAAATGCTCATGGATTATACACCCAACATGTTCCCTGGATATCTGTAGTTTCTCAGCAATTGTTTTAACTGATATTCACTGATCTGCCAAAATCAGATCATGGACATGGTCAAAAATTTCAGGAGTTTACACTATTTGAGACCTCCCAAACCTTGATGCATCTTTGGTCTCAATCTCCACACTGAAAGTTTTCACACCAATTCTTCACTATGGAGTACGATGAGCATTTGTCACTGAATGTTTCCATCATACATTCACGGATTTCCTTTGGCGTTTTCTTCTGCAGGAATAGAAACTTCATGACAGCTTGGAGTTCCACACTTGAAAATTCCACATTTTGTGTTGACATTGTTCAATTAATGATCTAAAACAGTGTCAAAACATTGCATTACGATTCTGCAAACTGTCACTTTGCAAAATAAAATAACACTCTTTTCAGATACAATGGCAAAATAAAGCTCAGAATTTAGGAAGTTTGGTTGGGCTGAGAACTTTTCAGCACCCCCTCGTAGCTATTGTGCATGTTTCTCAAAATGTAAATCTGATTTTTATCTTCCTTCTCTTCTTACCTACTTGAAAAAAAAAATCTGTTCTTCACAGAATATTTATTAACCAGGCTCCAGGTCATCCTGTTGCATTTTGTGTCCCTATTCTTTCATTCCACAGGTGACTCTCTTTTTTCCTTTCAGAATTTATATTCAGCCCTTTTGCAGGCTTGCAGGCCATGACAGTGCTCATGGGGTAGGCCTATTGAACTAAGCCATAATAGATGTAATACATCAATACATTTGAGCTGAACAGCTTTAATTAGGCCTTTCTGGTCATTTCATCAATTTAGTTGAGTACCGCTGGGATTTGGATAGCACCGTGCCTCCTGCAGCGTTTAAGAATTGCTGCAAATCAGCAGTGCTCTGCCAGTCACATACCAAGGTTAAAAAATCAGCATTAAGTGTCCCAAACCTGGGCCATAAATTTATTCTTAATGCAATAACTGTAGGTCCTAAAGACCCTTTAAATCCATATAGCATGCTTGAATACTATAAATCAGTTTTCTTATTCCATAAACCTTTTCTATAACAGTAGTATATGTTAGAATAGTGAATGCTCACTGAACATTAACAGTGCATTTGAATCTGCAAAAGTTATCTTGCTAAATTGAGATAAACAGTTCTGCTTTTAAAAGAGATTATTTTATTTGCAAGCTGTTCCCCAGACTAGACTATACTGAAGGAAATGATCACATTCAAAATGAGGCCTCCTATCTGCTTTATTGTTTCAAAAGTCTTTCTGAAAGCAACGATACATTTTGAAATGGAATAATTCAAAATGTTGAAATTTTTAACACCAGTATAATTGCATAGGTAACAAATTTCACATAATGATTAATTTTGCATGATGACAGAAATTAAGGAACAATTAAATATAATATAATATTTAGTAAGGAACAATTAAATATAGCATTGGAACAAGTTCATATTAAGGACCCCTTTTTATAAAGCCACGGTAATGATTCTCTGGTGGCATATAAAGTACACCGAAGCCCATAGGAATTGAAAGGACTTCTGTGCATTTCCCATTGAAGAATCACTACCAAAGCTTTATTAAAGGGGCCCTATGATTCTCATAGAAAAATATTTGAAAGAGCCCCCAGAGCATGTGGAATCTACCTCAAAAGATGAGAGCAGCTATCCTTCCCAGGCCAACTTATACCCTTCTGTCTTGTGCCATATCACATTTGGTTTGACTTTTGTTTGGAGGATAGCCCCAAATGCTATTCATCTCTGAAGTTTATCTGAGGCATTAGGTACTACACATATTGAGTGGCATAATAATAATAAAAAAAAGTTTAAGTCCGTTTTGGGTCTAGGGTGCACTACTGAAAAAATTGCTCTGGAATAAATAATAATAATAATAAATAAAAATGAAAAATGCCATAAGCATGTGAAACTAAACATTTTGCCCATTACAGCTCTAATTGAAGCTGGAAGAAGAGCTAGACAAAGGGCTCCTTTTACTAAGGTGCGCTAGTGTTTTTGGCACGTGCTAAATGAAAAATACTAATGCAAGCTCTATGGAGGCATTAGCAGTTAGTGCATGCGGTATTATAGCGTGCACTAAGTGCGCGCTAAAACCGTTAGTGCACCTTAGTAAAAGGAGCCCAAAGAGAATGGGGAAGGATTGAGCCTGAGAAGGGAGAGAACTAGAGAAGAGCTAAGTCTGTAAGAGGGGGAGGGGCTAAAGACAGGAATCAAGCTATAGAAGGAGGTCAGGTCTAGATGAGTCAAAAAGGGAGAAAGGAGAACCTTAGGGATGAATCCTAGATGATCTGAAAGCTGAAGGGTTTGATGCTGGGGTGGCTGAGCCCATATATACTGGATGAGAAAAAAACAACATAAGGGAAGAGTTGCCAGGAGCATGGGAGAATTCTGTACACGCAAAAAAATGTGTGTAGCGCAGTGGTTAAAGCTACAGCCTGAGGCTATGGATTCAAACCCACGCTGCTCCTTGTGACCCTGGGCAAGTCACTTAAACCCCCCATTGCCACAGGTACATTAAATAGATTATGAGCCTGCTGGGACAGACAGGGAAAAATGCTTGAGTACCTGAATACATTCATGTAAACTGTTCTGAGCTCCCCTGGGAGAAGGGTATAGAAAATTGAATGAATAAATAGTGATTTCTAAAGCACTACCAGACATACAGAGTCACAAAGAAGGATGTCATGGATACCGTTAAGGAGAATGTTTAATCTGCTGACTAAATTGATACAATAGTTATTTAATCTAAAAATACAATATAGAAAACATGCCAATAAGATTGGAAATATCTATTTTAATCTATGTGGTTGGATCAGCTTTCAGTTTTTTTGTAGAAATTCTCATCCTCATGTTGTCTAAATCCAAGTTTATACATTTTGTGCAACATACACAAAAATCCAGTAGTAAATATAACCATTTTCAAAACAAAAAAATGCCCATCATTTTGTTTTGAAAATGGCCATTTCTCAGATGTGTTTATCTTCTGTGCATCTACCTTTTTGAATCATTTTTTTTAAAAAAACCATCCAAAATAAAACTGCACAAAACAAGTCATTGAAATGGGCTGGGCTAAGAACTGGTTGAGTGGAAGGCAACAGAGGGTAGTGATCAATGGAGATCGCTCTGAGGAAGGGGATGTTACCAGTGGTGTGCCTCAAGGTTCTGTTCTCGGGCCGGTTCTTTTTAACATTTTTATAAATGATATTGCTGAAGAGTTGTCGGGTAAGATTTGCCTCTTTGCAGATAATACCAAAATCTGCAGTAAAGTAGATACGCCAGATGGTGTCAATAACATGAGAGCAAAACCAAAGAAAGCAACTGTGGAACTGATGATCTTGATGAAGTCTTTATTAGTCAATTGTAGTATACATTAGAGAATGACACGGGGAAAAAATTTGTCCCCGTCACCGCCCCGTCCCCGTCCCACCATCCTCTGCACCGCCCCGTCACCGCCGTTCCCTTCACCGCCTCGTCACCATCACCGCCATCCCTTTCACCGCCCCGTCACCGCCACTGCCATCCCATTCACCGCCCCGTCACCGTCCCCGCAGCATCCATATAAGCCTTAGTTCTCTAATATTTAGCTTATTCCGTTCTTATAAATCAAAGTTCCTGCTGAAGATTGAAAATGCCTGGTTAGCCCTGGACAGATGATTTGAACAGCCAGGAGCCTGTCCTGGCCATTTAAATCATTTTGAATATCTAGTCCAATGATAACAGAATTAGGGTGATTATAGAAACATAGAACTTTGTTGATCACTAAAAACAGAGGAGACTAAGGGTCTATCAAGCCCAGCATCCTGTCTTTGACATTGGTCAGTCTTGGTCTTTGGAACTGCCCATTGTGTCAGAAGCAATAGGGATTAAGTGACTTGCCCAGGATCACAAGGAGTGTAGCTCTAACCACTGGATTTAGAAGTTGGCTTCTTTCGGGATCTTTAACTCATCGTCGCTAGGACTTGATTTTGAGTCCGTGGCACCTAACACAGAATGGAATTAGTATGGCAAGGTAATGAAGAATGGACCAGCAGCCCCCACCCTCCCTCCACCTCACCTTATATTCCTTCCGAGTTTGCTGGCTTCCTTTTTCCCGAGCCGCACGCGTTCAAAAAGCCGTACACGTGCGGCTGCGCGAGTCAATCAAACTTCTCCTCTCCTGCAACTTCCTGTTTCCGGTTGCGTCAGAGGAGAAGATTGATTGACTCACGCAGCCGCGCGTGCACGGCTTTTTGAACGCGTGTGGCTCGGAAAAAAGGAAGCCAGAAAACTCGAAATTTAAGGTGAGGTGGAGGGAGGGAGCTGGCTAAATGCTACGGGCGGGCGGGCGCTGGCTGCGGGGACCGCGCGATCCTTGATACTGCGGAGACAAGACCATTCACCGCTCCACGGGGCGGTGAATGGCCTTGTCCCCGTCCCCGCGGCGACTGCTTTTTTTCTTTCCCCATTCCGGCGGGTTACCCGCGGCTAAAGGCGGTAGCCGCGGGTAAACCGCCACCGTGTCATTCTCTAGTATACAAGGTACAAACCATAGTCAACACAGTGAAGGAGTTGTGGTATGGACCCAACATGATCTGTGTTTCAGTCAAAAAAGACCTTCTGCCAGGGTCCGTAGTTGCTGTAAAAACACAATAAATAGATTGCTGATAAGCAAAACAGTAAAACATGTGCTTAATTAGAGCAGTAGCCGTACAAATGATAACACCGGTAAGCATAACATGAGGAAAGAGATGGCAAAATTTGAAGAATGGTCTGAAGTTTGGCAGCTAAAATTCAATGTTAAGAAATGCAATGCTATGCATTTGGCCTTCAAAAACCCGAGGGAACGGTGTAGTTTAGGGGGTGAGAAACTTATGTGCATGACAGAAGAGCAGGACATGGGTGTAATTGTATGTGATAATCTTAAGGTGGCCAAACAGATTGAAAAGGTGACGGCAAAAGCTAGAAAGATGCTAGGGTATATAGGGAGGAGTATAGTCAGTAGGAAAAAGGAGGTATTGATGCCCTGTATAAGACTCTTGTGAGACCTCATTTAGAATATTGTGTATAATTCTGGAGGCCACACCTTCAAAAAGATATAAAAAGGATGGAGTCAGTCCAAAGGAAGGCTACTAAAATGGTATGTGGTCTTCATCACAAGGCATATGGGGACAGACTTAAAGACTCAATCTGTATACTTTGGAGGAGAGGGGAGACATGATACAGATATTTAAATACCTACATAATGTAAATGTGCATGAGTTGAGTCTGTTTCAGTTGAAAGGAAACTCTGCAATGAGAGGGCATAGGATTAAGTTAAGAAGTGATAGGCTCCAGAGTAATCTAAGGAAATAATTTTTTATAAAAAAGTGGTAGATGCATGGAACAGTCTCCTAGAAGAGGTGGTAGAGACAGAGACTGTGTCTGAATTCAAAAGGGCCTGGGATAGGCACGTGGGATCTCTTAGAGAGAGAAAGAGATAATGGTTACTAGGGATGGGCAGACTAGATGGGCCAATTGGCCTTTATCTGCCATCATGTTTCTATGTTTCTCTATATAGACATATATAGTGTATATTTCATATTTAAAAAAGTATGTGAGTACTATTCACTGAGGTGTGGAGGTACATTTTTGTTCAGAGAATTTTACTTGTATTTTGTAAAATAGTAAATGACGGCAGATAAAGACCCAAATGGTCCATCTAGACTGCCCAACTGTACCCTCTCTTTAAATTTGTGATTTAATTTAAATTGTCCTTTTTTCTAGCTATTTCTGGGTCAGAAGCCCAAAGCTCTGTGCTTGGGTTTCATCTACTGAAGTCTCCATCAAAGCTCATTCCAGCCCATCTAAACCATCCCAGCCATCAAAGCCCTCCCCAGCACATCCTCAGCCAAATGGCCATATATGGACACAGACTGTGCAAGTCTACCCAATACTGGCCTTAGTTCTTCAATATATACCATTACTTTCTGATTAGAGATCCTCAGTGTTCATCCTCAGTGATCGGGCAGTGATCGGGCAGGCAGGCAGAGGAGGAAGCAGATCGGAGGAAGCAGTGCAAGGAGGGGAGGCGGCACAAAGCAGCACGAGGCGCCGGGAGCGCCAGAGGTAGTAAGGGAGCCTTCGGGGTCGCGGCGAGAGAAGCTCTGCCCACCCCCACCGCGACAGCAGCTTGCGTCCGGGCTCCTCCATTAAAGGAGGCGAGCCAACGGGCGCAGGACTGATCGGGCAGGCAGGCAGAGGAGGAAGCAGACCGGAGGAAGCAGTGCAAGGAGGGGAGGCGGCACAAAGCAGCACGAGGCGCCGGAAGCGCCAGAGGTAGTAAGGGAGCCTTCGGGGTCACGGCGAGAGAAGCTCCGCCCACCCCCACCATGTCAGCAGCTTGCGTCCGGGCTCCTCCATTAAAGGAGGCGAGCCAACGGGCGCAGGACTGATCGGGCAGGCAGGCAGAGGAGGAAGCAGTGCAAAGAGGGGAGGCGGCACAAAGCAGCACGAGGCGCCGGGAGTGCCAGAGGTAGTAAGGGAGCCTTCGGGGTCGCGCGAGAGAAGCTCCGCCCACCCCCACCGCATCAGCAGCTTGCGTCCGGGCTCCTCCATTAAAGGAGGTGAGCCAACGGCGCGCAGCCGTTCGGCGCACGGCGAAGGTGAGCGGCAAAGGCGCTCGCCTTAGCGAGAGCGCCTTTGCGAAGAGCCTAAAGAAGAGCCAAATCCAGGGCAACAGGACACTGTAGGGCAAATCCTTCACTCCAGACACCCTACTGCTCTCTCTAACACCTAACTTTTCTACTTTACTTCAAGCTTACATCTCAGAGGCCCTAACCTCACATATTCTTATACCATCTCTCATACTATCTCTCATAGTCTCACACTCTCATACTCCCATACTCTCACATTTACTCTCTCTCATTTACTCTCTCTCATTAACTCTCTCTCTCTCTCCCTTTTTGTTTTTGTTATGGCAGGGCGGACAAGGAGTGTGAAACCTACAAGCAAGGTCGGCATCCCCTGCACTGAGGTGATCCGGGAGATGGCCTCAGCCTATGCACAGACGGAGGAGAACACAGAACCGGGAAAGGACATCTCCGTGCAGACCGAGCCCATCACACAGCAGTACACTACGGCCTCTACACAGACAGAGGAGGTCGGCCAGCAGGATGATGACATCATGCAGGAACTAAGGAGCCTCAGGGAGGAGATGAAACGTCTGAGAGGCATTAGAGAGGATGAGGCCTATATCGATGGGATAGTGCAGGAACTATCCCAAATCACAGAACGGGCTCGTGACGGATCTCTCATGATGACACCAGGGCCGTCGATAAAGAAACCAACTATTGCTGTTCAGGAGATGGATGGAGACACTGACTCCTGGCAGTTAGTGACCTCCTCCACAGGTAAACGTAGGAGACCCCCCCCCTCCCATTTACAATCTCTTCACCTTCTCCCTCTTTCTCTCACCAGGGCAGCTCCACATCGACTCCACATCTGAACCTGAAGAACAGATTCCAGGTCTTGCAGGAAGAGACTACCAATGTGGACATGGAACAGGAT